>NC_090812.1:56777356-57490543 GCF_000390325.3 Nicotiana tomentosiformis | reverse complement strand
GGAAGTGGGCTTTGAGACAAGGTAAGTCTCTTGTCTAATCTTGTAAGAGGGAATTTGCCCCATAGATTATTTAAATTAATAATTGTTGCTAATTGTGGGGGCTACGTATGCACGAGGTGACGAGAGTCCATGCGTAGATACTAATATTGCTATGTCGGGGTAGTTTAGGACTCAAATCATGAATATCTTGTGATAATTGTATCCTTTATTTAATTGAAGTATTAGAATGGTTCTGTAAAGTTTTAGAGAAAATAGTAAGAGACTGAAATTTTACATATTTGAATTCTTGCACAAAATATTTGACTGTTAATGGAAATTGTACATCCTTATGTGTTAATCTTATAATATCTTCTCATTCCGGAGGTTCATAAGAAAATGACCTCCTTTCTTGTGGAGTAGGCCGAACGCCTCGGCAGTATAGATGCATCTATGGATCACGCCGCACGTCCCTCGGTAGTGTACTCAACACTTTGGATCGGGCCGAACGACCTCGGCAAATATCTTGCCTAATAATAATAATTACACGATACCTTGATATTTTATTGCAGCTTGTGAAGTTAATTGATAAATTAGAAATTATTGGAATTGAATGAGTTAATTATTTCTGCTGGTTAAAAAAATTATATTTATTCCTATAAATTATGTTGATATAAATATTTCTATTTTTAATATTATTGACCCTTAGTGAGTGTCAAAGTCGACCTCTCGTCACAACCTTTTCGAGATTAGGCTTGATACTTACTGGGTACACATTGTTTACGTACTCATGCTACACTTGTTGTATATTTTTGTGCATGTACATATATGTCTAGCGGCCTTGTGGGCGCATAAGTGTGGTTAATGCGGGGACTTAGGTGAGATGCATTCTATATTACGATCTGCAGCCAATAGAGTCTCGTTCAGAACTATTTATATTTTTCCTGGCCAAATTGTATTCCGGACAGATGTTGTATTTTATTTTACTCCCTAGTAAATGCTCATGCACTTGTGACACCGGATTTTTGGGAGTGGTTATAGGTTGTTTAGTAATTTAGTTGCTAAAATATTTATCACTTACTCTATAAGTTCTATCTTTACTATTTAATTGAAGAAATTTCGATTCAAAAATACTAAAATGAGTAATTAATTTAATTAATTATGATAGTCTTGCCTGACAGCGGTGTTAGGCGCTATCACGACCTTTAATGGATTTTGGGTCGTGAGAACATGGTATCTGAGCACTAGGTTCACTTAGGTCTCACGACTCATGAGCGAGTCTAGTAGAGTCTTTGGATCGGTACGGAGACGTCTGTACTTATCTTCGAGAGGCTAGAGGGCTATTAGGAGCACTTCCCTTCTTGATTCCTCATCGCGCGATTCGATTCCTTTGAGGCTTATGCCTTCGCTTCCTTCCTATTTAATCTTATGAGACATGAAGCGGTTGTTATACATTGGGAATCGAGGAAGTTTAATGGTACTACAGATGTGGTGCAGGATGTTTCTCCCTGCGTATTTGATTGGGCTATTGTCGTCGCCTTGCGGAAGGCCGCTCTGTCATTTCAGCTTAGTATCAGTATTACCTAAGGTTTGAGATTTGGCATTGATTGCTATGACGATTCGTGCGTTGCTATCGCACAATATTTGTGTAATGGTAGGATGCTTGTCTATGCGTCGAGGCAGTGAATAACTTGAAATGAGGCTTAGCTCAGTGCATGATTCAGAGATTCAGTATTTTATTTTCGGCGGAGGACAGGAAATTGGACTACAAATGCTCAGGTTTGGGTCGATGGGGTAACGAGACTTGGTATTTTCAAGCGTGGTAGAATCTTCATCTGTGATGTAGTGACGTCGTCCTTGATGGAATGTGTTAAGCTCGCCGATGTTATGGTCTTCTTCAATTCGCCATTGGGGCAGGGTATTGTGAAATGATGCCGGGAAAGCGGCTATTACAGATCGCGGTGTGCAGTGGTTCAGGATCGAAGCGGTGTTCCTAGTATTGATGGCTCGAGAAAGATGATCCTCGGAAAGGTTTAAAGTTGGTAGAGATCGATTAGTTAAAATGCTACAGAGATAGATTTTGATTTAAGGAAACAACTGGGCAGCGAAGGATGAGGAAGGACACGTGGGAGGTGTCTTGCGGTGGTTAAACTTTTAGAAGGCCAAGTGTAAGGAAACAGAAGTCAATTAATTTCTTAAAAGAGAGGGTTTGACCAAAGTGGGAGAGTAGCAGAGTGGCATACGAGTTCTGTGGTAGGATAGCCACAAGCCTTGGAGGAAATTAGAGTGATTTGGGATTCATAGTGGACAGTGACTAGGTTTATGGCTTAATTTGGAATATTGGCTGCTATATTGAGGAAGATTGGGTGTGATAGGAGGGAGTTGCTTAATATGAAGCAGGATACAACATGACTTTGGATTGGAATGTATTGTCGAACCTTTAGTTGATGTCCATGAGGAGTGAACGGACTTGTACAGCTGGTGAATGAGCACAGGCTCAGGATAGTTTATTGGTTTCGTGGTAATTGTACTCGGTGCAACATTGTTGGAAGATGTCGGCATGGAATTTCCACAGGTGGGATATCTCCTGTGAGCAGGTTAGCAGTTGGGTGGTGTTGATGGAGCTTCTGCGAAGAATTTTACTGACTACCCAGTAAGAGGTCGAATATGTGAATGTGGCTAGTGATTCAGATTGTTCATGAAATAATTAACATAAGGATTTCAAGTAATTTGGTGGGTCGATTATGCGAGATCATGTCAATGGGGGGTAAGGAGTCTTAGTGGGTTCCATAGTTATGTAATTTTAGCTTCAAGCTAAGTAGGAGAGCCCCACCATCTACGATTTGATTGCATGGTTGTCTACTTGTGAGGATTCTGGTTATCTGCATATTAGTGAGTTATTACGACTAAGGAAAGAAAAAATCAGTAGTAGTTTGAGCGAAGGATTGGAGGAATGTGTGCTATACTTGGGATTTATCGGTTCATGTTCAGTTTTGAGAAGACTCAGGGTTTATGCTTCATGTGGAGGTGATGTACAAGGAAAGTGATCCAGCCGGGTGCTTCTTTGAGAGGGTTTTCATGTTCTAGCAAGGCCTTGGAGTTTGATTATAGTCGAGACTATGTCAGGGTGAGTGACTCTCAATAACGGTCTTAGTGGATTCAAAAATTTAAGTGTGGTGCCTAAGGACTTCGAGTCGGTACTATGGTTAAGCATCGAGCTTTTGCCGCAGATTATGAAAGAGGCTTGGAGTGTTCTACGTTATCTTCGGGTTGCGGTGTAGCATTGGAGGAATGGAAGAAAATGACTTCGGATTCATAGAGGAATTATTACGATGGGTGTACCAGTTGAAGATGTAAATGTGCGCACAAGGAGGATATGAGATGGTACGTTGGTTTTGAGGCAATGTGGGCTCATGAAATGGAGTCACTCGGGGCGAGTGCAGATTGAGTTTGATATAGTTTAAATGGAGCTATTGTTATTTCTAAGGAAAGTCTAGGGTAAAATTAGAAGCAGTCGGATAGGTTAGCAATGGTTGAATTGGCATGATGGTGGCAATGATCAGTTCCTTCAGCGTGTTAAGTTATACATGTGATTTGTGGCGGTACGTGCAAGGCTTGGCGGCCGCCGTAATTTATTTTACTTGGAGGCATTATGGTATTATGGCATATTATGTGTAGATGGATCCCAGAAGAGTTATGATGGTTTAGACCACTACTTGAGGATTGTATCTTCTGTGGTTATAGGAATTCAGTCGCGTGTTGCAATGGTTCTCCTGAAATGAGTTAAGGAAAAGGTTGTTATATGATGGAGTGTTTGGTCTATTAGTGGATCAGGAGTCATGATGGAATTCTTGTACTCTCACGTATTAGTATATTAGGTGCAGTGAGCGGCATGGGAATTGGTAGTTGAGGATACAGTTTGGTGTCGGCAAGAATGTCAAGAGCTCAGATGAGTAGGAAAGGATTCAGATGGTTAGAGTAAGATGGTATTGTCTTTAGCGTCACCTGAGATCGGTGTTATGTGTAAGAGGCTTTAAGTACTGATCGCAGATTCCAGAATTGCCTTACAACATTAGTGTGGACGGTGGTATGGACGTGCAGACTTGTTACCTGGTGCGGAAGATCGTGGAAGTGTATCCCACGGTAAGATTGTATAAGTGTGACACGTAGTCACTTGATTGATTGAAGATTTAAAACCAAGTGTGGAGATTGTGGTACTATCGCTAATATGAGAGTTCATGCCTGAAGGGCACTCGGTTCATTTGGTTGTGGACTGTGGAAGTTCTTTTCGGATTTGAAGGCCGCTCTTGTGTGTCACAGGAAAAAGGGTTATTATGGATCCTTGAAAGGTTATTAGCCCAGTGCGGTACGATCAGAATTTTCTTGAGGTCCGTGGATGGATCTAAATGAGAATGTGGGCTCTATATCAGGCTGGATGTGTTTATTTCAGCATAACGTTGTTTTCGGAGGGGTCTTCGGGCCTTGGATGTTATTTCTATTGTCGTCCCTTCTGTGTAGTCTCTATTGTGCCATGTGGGTTATGAGGCGGTTTTATTATTCTCACTCGTATTGAGATCCCGTATATCTTGCAGTGTTATATGAGCAGGATGGCTCTTGAGATGCAGGTCATTATTGCACCTTAGTCGTGCTTGCGTTTTGTAGTGTATGGCGCTATCTAATGGTATCGTGCCTGTGGTTGACATTCGGGTATTTCGTAGATATAAGCATTTTGGCTTGATGGGTACTTCCCTATTTATTGTCATATGTGGATTGGGTGGCACACCGCCATGGGTATGTTATTTGGATCGGGTTGCATGCTGCAACGGTATCACGTGTGGATTGGGGTGCACGCCGCAATAATATGATGTTGAGTACAGTTCCCCATATCAATTCTTGCGTGTCTTATTTCTCATGTTCTGAGGAAGGTTCATAACACCTTTTTGGTTGTTTAATCTATTACGTGGGTTGAGTAGTTCTTTCTATAGTTCGTTTTCCTTATGTATCACATTCGAGTTTATGGCTTGTTGGAACATGGTGGCATCTTATGAGACTTTTGGTAGTGATTGTGGTGGCTTATTTCCAGAACGACCTGTACTGGGTGAGGCAAGCTTTTTGGACCTGGGATCAGTGCGAACGGATTTATATGAGGTATGTTAAAGAGCAAATATCATTATTTGGTTCATAATGAGGTAATGGTTACTGTCAGGGGGAGGGACTAAATGATTTGTTGACTACGTAGTTGGTTATGAATTTCTACACATCGCTTCCGCCGTGGCAGTATTGCAAGAGTTGGAACGGGACTTATATGTGTCATGAGGTATGTTGTGAGCATCAGATTCATGGAATTTCGGCTATTATTGTCAGAGGATGTTATTGTTGTCATGTGAATAATGCAGTGCATGGTGTGAATTCAGTGAGAGTATACAATCATGTAGTGGTACATCGTGTAGTGATTGAAACAATATTCGTATGTTGGAAGCAGGCCTAGTAGAGAATTTCGGATGTTGGGATGTGGCTCCAAGGCTTATTTGCCTAAATTAAGGGGAGGATCTTCAGCATTGCTCGATCTAATGTGCTCAGCCGAGTTGTGGTAGCACGGGTAGGTGCACGAGGGGCTAAACAATGATTTCAGCAAACTCCGGAGCAGTTCTTAGCACGTTCGAGGACGAACGTATATTTAAGTGGGAGAGTTTGACTTCGGTCAACATTTTTAGAAAATGATCTCGAAATCGAGATTTGATGGTTCCAATAGGTTTGTATGATAATTTTGGACTTGGGCGTATGTTCGGATCAGGTTTTGGATGACCCGGGAACGTTTCAACGCATATCGTCGAAGTTGGCAGTTTGGAATGATTTCATAAATTTGGCTGGAAGTGCATTTCAATGTTTTCGATGTATGTTTGGAATTCCGTGTCTGGGAATGGCTCCGTATGGTGATTCTGGTATTGGGAGCGTGTCTGGATGTGGATTTGGAGGTCCGTAGGTCATTTTGGGGTCATTTGGCAAAAGTTAGAAATTTGAAGGTTTTTGAGAAGTTTGACCGGGAGTTGACTTTTGGATATCGGGGCCGGATTCCAATTCCGGAAGTTGGAGTATGTCTGTAATGTCAATTATGACTTTTGTACAACATTTGAGGTCATTGGGACGTGATTTGATAGGTTTCAGAATCGATTGTAGAAGTTTGAAGTTTCAAAGTTCATTAGTTTGAATTGGAGGGTCATTCGTAGTTTCGATATTGTTTGGCGTGATTTGCGGCCTCGACTAAGTTCGTAACGTGTTTTGGGACGTGTTGGTATATTTGGTTGAGGCCTCGAGGGCCTCGGGTGGATTCCGGATGGTAAATGGATCGAGTTTCAGTTTGGAAGAGTGTTGAAGCTCCCAGCTTCTGGTGTAAAAGCACCTGCGCATGGGCAGCCCCAGTGCGAGCCACGAGCCGCATGAGCGAAGAAGAGAAGGGGTCGCTGGGCACCTGAAATGCATGAAAGGAACCGCACCTGCGAAGGCACAGGTGCGAAAGGGTGAACGCAGGTGCGGAGGAAGGTGCATGTGCGAAGGGGTGAAACGCAGGTGCGGAGGAAGGCGCAGGTGCGGCTTATAGAGCGTAGAAGCGGTCTCGCAAAAGCATGCCACTGACCATAGGTGCGAGCGAAGCCGTCTAAGGGAAAGCCGCATCTGCGAGGGTATTTCTGCAGATGCGGAGACGCAGAAGCAGCTTGAGAGCCGCATGTGCGAAAATTCTGCTGGGTAGAATGGTTTAAAGGGGACGAGGCTCAGTCATTATTAGCCCGTATTTCCTCCATTTTTGGGCTATTTTGGAGCTTTTTGAGAGGGTATTTCAACTAGCAACTTGAAGGTAAGTTAATTCTACACACTTTGAGTGAAATACATAGATTATGGGTAGATTATAACCTGTAAAGCTTGGAAATAAAGGGTTAGAGGAAAAACCTAGATTTGTATAAAAATGAGATTTTAACCACGAAAATGGTTATGGAATTGGATGGAAATTTTATATTTGAGTTCTTTAGATTATGGGTAACGTTTTCCTTCGAACATTTCCAGAATCCGGGCACGTGGGCCTGGGGTGAATTGTAGGAATTTACCATTTTGGATAGTGTAATTTATTTAATAGTATACATTCGAATTTTCAAACATGTATTAATTATTTTATATAACATTTTGATAGTTTCGGATTTTCCGGCACCGAATTGGGATTTTTATGCGACGTTGTTATCGGGAAGTGGGCTTTGAGATAAGGTAAGTCTTTTATCTAACCTTGTAAGAGGGAATTTACCCCATAGGTGATTTAAATTAATAATTGTTGCTAATTGTGGGGGCTACGTACGCACGAGGTGACGAGAGTCCGTGCGTAGCTACTAATATTGTTATGTCCGGGTAGTTTAGGACTCAAATCATGAATATCTTGTGATAATTGTATCCTTTATTTAATTAAAGTATTAGAATTGTACTGTAAATTGTTAGAAAAAATAGTAAGAGACTGAAATTTTACATATTTGAATTCTTGCGCAAACTATTTGACTGTTAATGGAAATTGTACATCCTTATGTGTTAATATTATAATATCTTCTCATTCCGGAGGTTCATAAGAAAATGACCTCCTTTCTTGTGAAGTGGTCTGAATGCCTCGGCAGTATAGATGCATCTATGGATCCCGTCACACGTCCCTCGGCAGTGTACACGACATTCTGGATCGAGCCAAACGATCTCGGTAGACATCGTGCCTAATAATAATAACTACAGGATACCTTGATATTTTTATTGCAGCTTGTGAAGTTAATTGATAAATTGGAAATTATTGGAATTGAATGAGTTAATTATTTCTGCTGGTTAAAGAAAAATTATTGTTATTCATAAAAATCATGTTGATTTAAATATTTCTATTTTTAATATTATTGACCCTTAGTGAGTGTTAAAGTCGACCTCTCGTCACTACTTCTTTGAGATTAGGATTGATACTTACTGGGTACACATTGTTCACGTACTCATGCTACACTTGATGTACATTTTTGTGCAGGTACATATATGTCTAGCGGCCTTGTGGGCACAGAAGTGTGGTTAATACGGGGATTTAGGTGAGCTGCATTCTATATTACGATCAACAGCCAGCAGAGTCTCCTTCAGAATTATTTATATTTTTCCTATACAAATTGTATTCCGGACAGATGCTGTATATTATTTTACTCCCTAGTAAATGCTCATGCACTTGTGACACCGGGTGTTTGGGAGTGGTTATGGGTTGTTTAGTAATTTAGTTGCTAAAATATTTATCACTTACTCTATGAGTTCTATATTTACTATTTAATTGAAGAAATTTTGATTCAAAAATACTATAATGAGTAATTAAGTTAATTAATCATGATTGGCTTGCCTGGCAGCGGTGTTAGGCGCCATCATGACCTTTAATGGATATTGGGTCGTGACAGAGAGGCTACCGAGCTGTTAGAAAATTTTTACTTCTTTCATTCCTATCATGCGGATTGATTTTGGAATTTGAGCCTTTGTATCTCTATTCTCTCACAAATGGTGAGGACACGTGTTGCCGGGTCATCTGAGCAAATACCGCGCATACTACTAGGGCCGCAAGAGTCCGCGGCCGAGGTAGAAGTCGAGGTAGAGGCCGAGGAAGGGCATGTGTCGCAGCTTGAGTACCTGTCAGAGCAGTAGTTGAGGAGCCGCCAGTAGCTCTAATTGGGGGACAGGTACCAGAAGCACATGTTGTTACCCCCGGACTTCAGGAGACTTTAGCACAGTTCTTGAATATGTTGGGTACATTAACTCAGGCGGGAGTGATCTCTGTTGCACGAAATATTACACGGATTGGGGAGTAACTTAGACTCCTACCGCCCGTACTCCAGAGCAGCGTGTTCACATTGGTCAGGGTTCAGGTGTAGTATCGGTACAACCCATTATTTTGGTTCAGCCTGAGGTCAGGCCAGAGGCATTAGAAGAAGAACAAAAGAGACTTGACAGGTTTAAGAGGTATAGTCCACCTACTTTCTATGGCACAGCTACAGAGGATGCCCAGGGATTTCTAGAAAAGTGTCACTGTATTCTCCGCACCATGGGTATTGTGTAAGTGAGCGAAGTTACCTTTACTATATTTCAGTTGTCAGGCGCAGCGTATCAGTGGTGGCAAATCTATGAAGAAGGTTCACTTTTCAGTTGGGCTCACTTTTTGACAGATGCCTTTACTACTTTTCAGTTGGGCTCACTTTTTGACACATGTCAGGCGCAGCATTTCAGTTGGGCTCACTTTTTGAAAATGTTTTTGAAAGAGTTTGTTCCGTAGACTCTCCGGGTTGCATGATGTACAGAGTTTTAACGGTTGCGTCAGGGCATGATGACAGTGTCAGAATATGTTATCAGGTTTAGTGAGTTAGCCCGACACGCACCTATCTTGGTTCCTACCATCAGAGAGCGAGTCTGTGTATTCATTGAGGGGCTAAAACATGATATCTTGTTCAACATGGCTCGGGAGTTGCAGTCTGATACTCTATTCTAGGATATTAGAACGTGTTTGAAGTAAGGAAAGGGAGTCTACATGAGGCCAAGAGGTCTCGAAATTTTGGAGAATTCAGTGGATTATATTCTGTAGCTATCACACAACATGGTGGAGGCTCGAGTAGTCGGCTAGCTCAGTCCGCACATCAGATTACTCGGGGTGATTCGGTAAGTTCTTATAGTACATCACTGACACAAAATTCTTACAGGGGTTATTCTAGTTATCCAGCATAGACTCAGTACGACCAGCCGCGACCTCAAAGGGGTTGTTATGAGTGTGGTGATACCAGGTACATCATGAGAGATTGTCCTAGACTTGGGAGAGGCGAATTTCATCAGAACACTCACGCTACAGGCTTTATTCCAGTTACTACCCCACATACACAGCTAGTTAGGGGTGGACGACAGGCGGGTAGAGGGCACCCTAGAGTGGGAGGCCCTGCCCGTTGATAAATTTTCTATGTATGGCTAAGGCCCCTAAGCCAGATGGTGTCGTTACTGGTATGATTTAATTCATAATAAAGGAACCCTATTCTTATTTTGATTCAATTCTGATTATCGAGGTGAGACCTCCTATCATGCTCCATATAGGGCGAGTTTGTGATTTGTACACCACTCATGTGTTTATCCCTGTTGGGAGATTTGATGGTGTTAGCCCATGTCTATCGTTTTCTTTTGCACACTATTGGGGGCTATGAGTCCAAAAGTGACATTCTATTACTCACTACAGTGGGTTTTGGTGTAATTTCGGGATAATTAATTTCAATTTTATGAATTATATGCTCTACCAGTATGGGGGTTCATTATGTGTTGTGAATTTGTTTGATGGAATTTATTAAAAGAAGAAAAATAAATGGAAAGTTTCAGTTGGCACAATGTGCATAATACTTATGATTCAAAGATGAGGATGGGATCCTTGCGTTTTAATGTGATTTGATATGTTTAACTGGGGCTACGTGCCGCGGTGGAAGTTATATCAGGATGAGATCCTTGTTGTTAAATTCATGTGTTTTCATTCTCCATATGTGAAATTAAAATTTGTACTATGGTACTAATAGGGAGTCATGCATGTTAGAGTTATTTGATAATTCTTGTATATGTTTTTCTGTGCATATTTAGCCATGTCGTGCTGTAATTTTTGAGTTTTAGCCTTGAGGTGAGTGTCCAGGTGGCGTTAAATGTGACTTGTTAAGTCAGGTAAATAATTATGAGGTCTTCGTGCCTCACATTTTATTGTCAGTGTTGTGAAAATTCGAAATGAGGGTTTGATTAATATGAGGTTAATTGATGATGCTGGAATTAATTATGAACATCTATTATGACTAGAGATATAATTATGGGCATACGTATGATGTGTGCGTAGGCACGAGTTGCTACAGCCGGTTGAGACTAATACTGTGTGTTGATGCGAAAAATCAGGCCTCTTTAAAATGTTTGGAGTGTAAGAAATTTGGTTTTAAAGTTTATAAGTATGGATGAAAGAAGTAATCTTCAACTGAGATGGCGTTGTCGGATCCATATTAAATTTTCGGTGACATAGAATCACCCGCGAGTATGTGTATAGTAAATACACTCAGTAAATTAAAGTCCTCAGAAAGATTCTTCGCACGTTCGAGGACGAACATATGTTTAAGAGGGAGAGAATGTAACGACCCGATTTGTCGTTTTGTGTATTAGCATCTCGTTCAGCGACTAAGGTCCCGAGCAACTTTTTGATGTGTATTATGACTTGCGTATGTGGTGGTCGAGTTTGGTTTTCGGACGATTCAGGATGATGTTGGAAGAACAATTCTTATTTAAGAAGCTTAAAAGAAAAGAGTTGACTGGAGAGTTGACTTTTGAGCAAACAACTCCGAAATAGAATTTTGATGGTTCCAATAGCTCTGTATGGTTATTTTGGAATTATGAGTGTGTCCGAATATTTATTTGGAAGTCCGTAGTTGATTTTGGCTTGAAATGGCGAAAGTTGGAATTGGAAGGTTTGCAAGTTTGACCGGGACTTGACTTTGGTGATATCGGGGTCAAAATGTGATTCCGAGAGTTAGATCAGCTTCGTTATGTCATTTGGAATTTGCATGCAAAATTTGTCATCATTCCGGGTTAATTTGATATGTTTCGGCATGAATTTTGGATGTTGGAAGATTTGGAAATTTATGAGTTTGATTTGTAGTGTGATTCATAGTTTCGACGTTGTTTGATGTGGTTTGAGGCCTCGAGCAGGTCCACGTTATGTTTTAGGACTTGTTGGTATGTTTGGTTGAGGTCCCAAGTGGCTCGGGTGATATTTTGGGCATTTCGGCACTTTGATGATGTTTTGGGACAGTTGAAGTGCGGAGGGACCATTTTGGAGTGCGGATGTGTGGCCGCAAACTCCCAAAGTGCGGAGGTAGTGGTAATTGTGCGGACCACAATTGAAATTGTGTTGTCCGCCGTTGAAATTGTGTGGTCCGCAAAATTTCTCTCGCGGCCGCAGAAATTAGATTTTTAGGTTCGATGGTCCGAGTTCTAGAGCATATATCTTTTAATCTATAAGGAATTTGGAGATGATTCAAAAACGAAAGTTGTAGTCTTTGAGTCTAGTTTCTAGAAAGGTAAACCAATCATCATTTGGACATTTGTACCGAAAATTATGGTCAATTTACTGAAGCCTGGTAGTGCAGTAGCTGCTGAAGTGTGGCCGCACAATTTGGATTGCGGCCGCAGAGACCTTAAATGTGCAGACCGCACAAACAAATGTGTGGTCAGCACTTTGGAAGTCAGATGTGGTACTATATAAACATGGTTTTCATCTCATTTTTCATTTTTGGACCTAGAGAGCTTGGTTTGTGGCGATTCTTCGTGGGATTTTTAAGAAAATCATCGGGGTAAGTGATTCTAACTCGGATTTGGTTAATATACATGATTATATAATTGTTTTCATCATTTAATTAGTATTTTTGAGATGGAAATTTGGAGAAAATTGTAGAAATTTCATAAAATGAATTGTTGGGATTTGAATGTCAATTCGGAGTCGGATTTGAGTGAAACTAGTATGGTTGGACTCATTCGGATTTCGTGAAAATTCTGCAGGGTTTCAAGATACGGACCCCGCGTTGACTTTTTAATGTAAAATTTTAAGTTGACATTTTATTATCCGGAATTATTTCCGATGAATTTTAATGAAGTTATACAATTAATTTGGTTAGATTTGAGCTGTCCGGAGGTCAATTCAAGCAAGAAGGCGATTTTGAAATATCGGCCTAACTTTAAAAAGGTAAGTATCTTGCTTAACCTTGAGTGGGAGAATTACTCCTTCGGTATTGAGTCTTATGTGGAAAACTGTGTAATTAAAAATTATGTACGCGAGGTGACAAGTACGTACTTGGTTTATATGAGCAAATTATATCGGTTAAAATTCTTAGACGCCCTTATGTATTAAATTGAAAATTATTGGCACTTATTAAATCCTCTATTTGTCATGCCTAAATCCTTGTTTGTTGAATTTGTTTTTATATGATGATTTGGTGTGATTGACATCTTGATTTTTATGTGAATCCCGTATTTTTGTTGAGTTGATATTTCTTGGAGATAATTTCATTATGGATTATTCATTTGCAAATAATTTATTAAATAATTTTAAACGCATTAATCTATTTGCCAAAAATTTGGATTAAAGAAGGTGTTGTTCCTTGATGAATTACTTTCAAGTTCATGCTGTTGAAATTGGTATTGAGTTATAAAGGCCGTAAATCATATTGAGGCAAAGTGTAAAATTGTAAAATATTATTTTGGTGAGTTGTTCACTCCCGAATAGTTTTGTTTAGACTTTGTGTGCATTATGGTCGAGCCATGGGCTCTTTATTGTGGAAAATAATGTATTGTTGATTTCTGTGACAAGTTATAATATTTGAGCACTTGATGTGCAATCTGTGATATGTTGTAATATTTGAGCACTTGAGGTACAATTTATGAGATGATGTGATATTGGCACGTGATATTGTTGGGAGGTTTGTTCAGGTGTTTGCACGAGGTTTCTGCCATGCTATTGTTACTATTGATATATGCACATTCAGCGTGACAAGGCAGGTTATATATTTATATGTGGGTTTACGCATGTAGCAAGACAAAGTGGGAATATTATTATGCGCATGCGACGAGACAAGGCGGGCATTTATTTTATTATTGCACATGGCGAGACAAGGTGGGCTATGTCGGGGATTGATTTGTGATGTCCTGGGGGCATTTTTATTTGTTAAAATTTATTTATGATTTGGGACTACGAGGTGGTACCTCGGGAGTGCCCTTTTGTTGATATTTCTCTATGGCTGCACTTGCCTTTGGTTATTTAATTTTTTCGTAATATGTAAATTTTTGTGTTCTCCGTCATGTATTATTTGGCTTAATATTAAGTGTTTTGTATTTCTTGTAGTATTGTGTTAGCTTTGGCTTTTTTGTACGAGACTCTGAGGTTTTGTATTTCTGGTTTGTACTTGTTCTTGATGATTGAGTTGTTTTGAATAAAAGAAATTACTATTATGTTTTAATTTAATAAGTTGTACATCCAAATCAGTAGTTTATCTGATGCTTTATTTTAATTAAAATGTCATTTTCTTCACCCAAACGAGTTCAAAAATAAACTCATTTCTTTGTTGATTTCTTACTTGGTTTAAAAATTGTAAACTTACTTTATTGAAAATAAATTGATCTTGCAGATCTTATATACATTGATATTTTGGTATGTGAGTTGTCCGTACGGTTTTAATAGAGATATGGTCACGAGGTGCCGTAAAAATATGAAAGTAGGTTGAGACCCGTATTTTATGATTATGAAATAAGGTGTCACAGAGTGACTTTTATTTGGAAGAATTATACTCGAAGGATATTTATTTGAAGGAATTATATTCGAAAGATTTTTATTTGAAAAAATTATATGTGAAAGATTTATATTTGAAGGACTTGATTAATTGGCTGTACTTGTGTTCCTTATTCATTTGTGCAATATTTATGGTATGCTTGTTGCTTTGTCGTTCATATCCAAGATTGATATTTGTTGCCTTCACTGCTACTTGTTTTCTATTATCCCTGTATATTACTATATAGCACATGTTAAATGACCAGTGAGTGTCTTGATTGTACCTCATCACTACTCCACCGAGATTAGTCTTGATACTTACTGGGTACCAACTGTGGTGTACTCATACTACACTTCTGCACATTTTTGTGCAGAGCCAGGTATTGGATATATAGGATTCAGAAAGAGATTAGAGTGTGATCACAAGGATTCAAAGTAGGGCTGCTTGGTAATCGCAGTCCCTTGGAGTCTTTCCATTTTAATTGTACTGTCCACTCTTATTCGAATAGTATTGTATATTCGATCCTTGGGATCACTGCATGTACTCAGTTAGAGTTCGTGACTCGGTATTACCAGTCTTGGGAGGTTGTTAATTAATTCCGCTGTTGGTTTCAATTATCTTATAAAAAAATGGCTCGAAATATAATTGTAATCAGCTTACCTAGTCTTAGAGACTAAGTGCCATCACGACGCCTGTGGTGGAATTTTGGGTCGTGACATATTGCTATTTCAATATTTTGTTTGTTCGTAAGCTTCCATGGTTAGTTATTAATTGTTGGATAGGCTTTTAAAAGTTATTTAGTTCTCTTTCTGATAGGTTTTTACATAAAAGTTCAAATTTCTTATATTATATTTTTGTATTTGATATTTATTTATCTGATGAATATAGTATTCATATGATTTTGGGATGAGATTAGGAAGAATGAATTCTTTTAGTCTTTTAAATATTTTTTAATGCGCAATGTATTTCATAGTTCTTATAAATTGTTTATTGGCATGATAACATAATCCTCTTAATTTATGATCTAAGCTTTAATTATTGATTTAAACTTCATGCCGCTTTGTATTTTTTTGTCACGACCCAAAATCCAACTAGTCGTGATGGCACCTAACCCAACCCGCTAGGTAAGACAATTACCAACTATCCAATTTTAATGAAATTAATAAGGCAATTAATTAAAAGAAAATAGATAAAACTAACACATTTCCCCCAAGAACTGGTAGTACAAATCATGAGCTTCAAAGATTAGAATTTACAAAACTGGTATGAAATAAATACATCATTTGTTCGAAATATACATAAACATATTCTTATAAATCTAAGGCTACCATGAACAAGAGGCAGCTACAGCCAGAACGCAGGTATGTCTTCAATTTCAGCTCCCGTTGAGTACAACATCAACATCCAATATCTGCACGCAAGGTGCAGAAATGTAGTATGTGTACAACCGACCTCATGTACTCAATAAGTAAGAAACCTAACCTTAGGTTGAAAGTAGTGACGAGCTTTTACCATGGTCAGAGTCCAACTCCCATAAGCAACAACAATTCATAACAACACAAAGAAAGTAATAAAAGGAGTAACCTAGATATAAAATGCTCAGCTGAATCATGATTTCTGAAAATAGTTCTGCCTTTCAAGTATATCAGTGAAAAACCCAAATCGTTTACCGAAGTTGCCAAAAATATGAGTACGTCGAAAACAGTAATTTTCCCAAAAATCCTTTCCACAATAAATAAGATGTTTCATTTTCTTTCCATATAGCTAGTAAAAAATGCATCATTATGCCCATAGTCCAGTATGTGTGAGAAGTCATGAATAACGTGATACCGTACACCATGAGGAAACTCTATGCCTGTATGTCATATGTCCATGTCAATGCGATGCAAATAAGTGATAAAGACCATATGCATACTCTCAGAATATCAATTCACTCAATCCTCTCAATCACTCAGTCCTCCCAATCACTCAGTCCTCACAGTCACTCAGTCCTCCCAATCACTCGGCACTCGGCACTCACACTCAGTAGGTACCTGCGCTCACTAGGGGTGTGTACAGACTCCGGAGGGGCTCCTTCAGCCCAAGCGCTATAAACCGCAAGGACAATTCATGTGCTGTACGGACAACTCACGTGCTATAGTATAAATATCTGGATCCGCACGGACAACTCATGTGTTGCTCAGACAACTCACGTGCTATATAAAGCCTATAAGGCTCGCTACAGGCGGGCAGCCCCAATCCACATAATAATTATAATAATGTATATAAAGACAACATGGCCTGCTGCGGCGTGCAGCCCGATCCCAAAAATATCCTCACAGACAGGCCCTCGGCCTCTCTCAGTCATCACTCTCTCCAGTCTCTCTCTCACGGGCTCACAATTTCATGAAAATAGCCCAAAAATAAAGATATGATGTATCAATAAATAATAACAGAGATTGAGATATGATATGTAATGAAATGAATATGACTGAGTATGTATTTTCAATTTAAAACAAATAATTCATAGCAATATGACCTCTGTGGGTCCCAATAACACTGGCACATAGCCTCAACATGATTTTTTTTTAATATAATTCTCAGCTCAATTTCCTTAACACATAAAATTGCATGGAAAATGCCAAGATTATTTGACTACAAAATTTCCACGGAACAATTACGTCACAATTTCTATGGTGCACGCCCATACGTCCGTCACCTAACATGTGTGTCACCTCCAAACAATTCACATAATACGTATATTCAGGGTCCATACCCTCAACACCAAGATTAGAAAAGTTACTTACATCGAACAAGCCGAATCTAATGTCGAGCAAGCTAAACAATGCTCCAGAAATTCCATTATGCGTGTATCAACTTCCAAACGGCTCGAATCTAATCACAATTAATTTGATTTAGTCAACACAAATTTTAGGAATTTATTCCATCAAATACTAATTTGTGTTTCCACAAAATCCGAAATTACACCCAAAAATCGCCCGTGGGGCCCACATCTCGGAACCCGACAAACTTTACAAAATATGAACGCCAAGAGTCCAACCATACAAATTTTACTCAAATCTGACATCAACTCGACCCTCAAATCTTCACATTAAAACAAGAGGTTTTTCACAATTTTCCAACTTAATTCACCAATTAAATGTTAAAAACAACCATGGATTCAGGTAATTTGACCAATATTGAGTTAAGAACACTTACCCCGTTGTTTTCCTTGAAAGTCTCCCAAATATCGTCTCTTCTCGAGCTCCAAATTAGTAAAAATGGAAAATGGGATGAAGTCCCATTTTCAGAACTTCAACTCTCTGCCCAGTCATTTCTTCTATGCGATTGCGGCCCAAGTCCCGCGATCGCAAAGCACACATTTCCACTGCCAAAAATTGACCATATGCGATCGCGGAATAGTTCACGCGATCACGAAGCACAAAAGAAACTTGTCACGACCTAAAATTGCACCCATCGTGATGGCGCCTATCTCGATACTAGGCAAGCCGACAACATCAATAACCCACAATTTCTTTTAAATACTGAAAACATAATAATTAAGTTTAAGAGTAAATCCCGCAAATATTAGAAATGAACATACTCCTAAAATCTGGTATCACTGAGTACATGAGCATCTATACATTACAAGTATGGAAAACGTGGTCTATAATAATTTGAGACCAAATACAATAAACAAAAGGATAGGGAAGGAGAGACAAGGTCTGCGAAACATGGCAGCTACCTCTGAATCTCCGAAAAATTGACTGTGTGAAAGAATCTACACCCACTGTATCCAGGATCACCTAGATCTGCTCACGAAGTGCAGGGTGTAGTATGAGTATAACCAACTCAGTAAGTAACAATAATAAATAAAGAACTAAAAGTAGTGACGAGCTTCTCAGCTAATTCCAAATTCAGTACTTTCCAATATAAAATAGTAGGTAGTACTTTCCAATATAAAAGTGTAGGGAGTACTTTCCAATATAAAAGAGTAGGCAGTACTTTCCAATATAAAAGAGTAGGCGTGCCCTCAAGTTCAAAATTTAAGATTTCACTGAAATTTCGTATCAAGTTTGACCGAAACAGAAAATAATGTTTTTTCGAAATTTCCAAAAATAGTGATATATAACAGCTGAAATGCAGCAAATAATTAGATCAATGCATCCTCTCAGAGTAACAGTCACTCAGTCCTCCCATTCACTCCAACCTCACAGTTACTCTCTCCTCACAGTCACGCTTTCCTCACAATCGCTCATTCCTCACAATCATTCATCACTTGGCACTCGCACTCAGTAGGTACCTGCGCTCACTAGGGTTGTGTACAGACTCCGGAGGGGCTCCTTTAGCCCAAGTACTTTAACAAGCCAATCATTGCATATAACAATGAAACATGCTGTGGCACACATCTTGATCTCATAAATATCCTCACAATTAGGTCCTCAGCCTCACTCAGTCATCAACCTCTCCAGTCTCTCGGGCTCAAGATGTCATGAAAATCAGCCCAAAAATTATAATATGATGCATCAATAAATAACAACAGAGACTGAGATATGATATGAAATGAATGAACCTGACTGAGTGTTAAATTACAATTTGAACATATAATTCAACCTAAGAAATGACCCCAGTGGGTACCAATAATAACAGCATATGTCTAAGCATGATTTTTTTTAATGCGAGTCTCAACTCAATTTTCTCTAACACGTAGAGAATGTACTGATATCAACAGATTATTCAACTACATAGTTCCATGGAATTTCATCAAGTCACAATTCCTACGGTGCACGCCCACACGCCCGCTACCTAGCATGTGGGTCACCTTAAAACCAATCATATAACACATAATCCGGGGTTTCATACCCTCAGGACCAAATTTAGAATTGTTACTTACCTCAAGCCGTGTAATTCTTTATTCCGCAATGTCTTTTCCTCGTGAATTGGCCTCCAAATGCCTCGAATCTAGCCACAAATAATTCGATTCAGTCAATAAAATTTATTGGAATTAATTCCATAAGAAAATACTAATTTTCCAACAAAATCCGAAATTTAGCTTAAAATTTGCCCGTGAGGCCCATGTCTCGGAACCCAACAAAAGTTACAAAATCCGAAAGCCCATTCAACCACGAGTCTAACCATACCAATTTTACCTAAATCTGACCTCAACTCGACCTCCAAATCGTCAAATCTTATTTTCAAATCCCTAAGTTCAAATCCCCGATTTACACATCAAAAACATGTAATCTAGTCGGATTATTCAATGATAATTCAATATTATGAAGTAGAAATGATCACAATTGACTTACATCAAGATTTCCCGTGAAAACCTCGCTCAAAATCGGCCCAACCCGAGCTTGAAATGCCCAAAAATGGCAAAATCTAGGAACCCCTCTGTTTTTATACTGCCCAAGGGTTTTCGCTTCTGCGGAATTTTGTACGCATCTGCGGACACACTTCTGCGAGGAGTTGTCCGCTTCTGCGAAGCTGCCTCAGCAAGCGCTCTTGCGCTTCTGCGATCAAATGGCCGCAGGTGTGGGGCCATTTCTGCGGCTACCTGCCGCTTCTACGATCGAAGCCCCAGCCACGCCTGGACGCATCTGGGATGGAAGGCTCGCTTCTACGAGCTCGCACCTGCGATGGAAATTCCGCAGGTGCGATTACATCAGATGGCAGAAACCTTCAGATTTTCTTCTCATTCCGAATTCGATCTGTTAACCCTCTAAAACTTACCCGAGGCCCCCAGGACCTGAACCAAATATACCAACAAGTCCTAAAACACCATACGAAGTTAGTCGAACCCTCATATTACCTCAATTGACACTAAAAACACGAATCATACCCCAATTTAAGCCTAATGAACTTTGAAATTTTAAGTTTTCACAAACGACGCCGGAACCTATCAAATCAAGTCCGATTGACCTCAAATTTTGCACACAAGTCATAAATGACATAACAGACCTATTAAAATTTTTAGAATCGGATTTCGACCCCGATATCAAAAAGTCAACCCCCGGTCAAACTTTCCAAAAATTCAACTTTCGCCATTTCAAGCCTCATTCCACTACAGACCTCCAAATAATTTTCCGGACATGCTCCTAAGTCCAAAATCGCCATACGGAGCTATTGGAATCATCAGAATTAAATTCCGTTGTCATTTACATATAATTCAATATCCGGTCAACTTTTCCAACTTAAGTTTTCAGTTAAGAGACTAAGTGTCTCATTTCACTCTGAAATCCTTCCTGACCCAAACCAACTCGGTAAGTTATAAAATAACTGTAAAGCATAAATTGAGCAGTAAATGGGGGAACGGGGTTATAATAATCAAAACGACTGGCCGGGTCGTTACATTCTCTCCTTCTTAAACAAACGTTCACCCTCGAACGGGTTTAGAATCATACTTGGAGTCTCAAATAGGTGTGGATATTTGCTCCGCATCTCCTGCTCAATCTCCCAAGTAGCTTCTCCGACTGGCTGGCCTCTCCACTGTACCTTCACTGATGCTATGTTCTTTGACCTCGGCTTTCGAACGTGCCGGTCTAAAATAGTCACCAACTCCATATCATAAGTCAAATTACCGTCCGGCCGCACTGTACTGAAATCCAGAATATGAGACAGATCCTCGACATACTTTCGGAGCATGGATACATGGAATATTGGATGAACACCTGATAGACTAGGTGAAAAAGCAAGTTCATAAGCCACCTCTCCAATTTTCTTAAGTATTTCAAAAGGCCCAATATATCGAGGGCTCAACTTGCCCTTCTTCCCGAACCTCAACACACCCTTCATGGGTGAAATCTTGAGTAGAACCTTGTCCCCAACCATGTAAGCAACATCACGGACCTTCCGGTCAGCATAACTCTTCTGTCTAGACTGCGTCGTGTGAAGTCGCTCCTGAATCAATTTAATCTTCTCCAAAGCATCCTGAACCAAATCAGTACCCAATAGCCTAGCCTCACCCGGCTCAAACCAACCCACCGAAGACCGACACTGTCTCCCATATAAAGCCACATACGGAGCCATCTGAATGCTCGATTGGTAGCTGTTATTGTAAGCAAACTCTGCCAGTGGTAGAAATTTATCCCAAGAACCTCCAAAATCAGTGACACAAGCGCGTAGTATATCCTCCAATATCTGAATAGTGCGCTCGGACTGACGGTCCATTTGAGGGTGAAATGTTGTACTCAACTGAACCTGTGTGCCCAATTCTCACTCTCCAAAACTGTGATGTAAACTGCGTGCCCTGATCTGATATGATGGACACTGGCACACCGTGTAGGCGAACAATCTCGCGGATATAAATCTCAGCCAACCGCTCCGAAGAATAATTAGTACCAACTGGAATAAAATGCGCAGATTTGGTAAATCGATCCACAATCACCCAAACAGCATCAAACTTCCTTAAAGTTCGTGGGAGCCCAACTACGAAGTCCATGGTGATACGCTCCCATTTCCACTACGTATTTTCAAGTCACAGAAGTAATCCTCCCAGTCTCTGATGCTCGTACTTTACCTGTTGACAATTTAAACTCCGAGCTACAAACCCAACTATATCCTTTTTCGTTTGCCTCCACCAACAGTGTTGCCTCAAATCCTGATACATCTTCGCGGCACCTGGATGAATGGAGTGCCGCGAGCTGTGAGCCTTCTGGAGAATCAACTTACGCAACCCATCTACCTTAGGCACACATAGCCTACCCTGCATTCGTAATACACCGTCATCTCCAATAGTGACTTCCTTGGCATCACCAGGCTGAACAATGTCCTTAAGGACAAGTAGATGGGGATCATCATACTGGCGCTCTCTGATGCGATCATATAAAGAAGACTGATAAACCACACAAGCCAAAACTCGATTCGTCTCGGAAACATCCAATCTAACGAACTGGTTGGCCAAGGTCTGAACATCTAAGGCTAAAGGCCTCTCTACTACCGGTAAGTATGCTAAGCTGCCCAAACTCTCCGCCTTATGACTCAAGGCATCAGCCGCCACATTGGCCTTTCCGGGATGATAGAGAATGGTGATATCATAATCCTTAAGGAACTCTAACCAACTTCGCTGCTGCAAATTAAGATCCTTCTATTTAAACAGATGTTGTAAACTCCGATGATCGGTATAAACCTCATAATGGACACCGTACAAGTAATGCCGCTTAATTTTTAAGGCATGAACAATAGCTGTGGACCGGATAATTCTTCTCATGTACCTTTAACTGTCTGGATGCATAGGCAATCACCCTACCATCTTGCATAAGCACTGAGCCAAGACTAATACGTAGCACATCACAATACACAATATAAGACCCTGAACCTGTAGGCAACACCAATACTGGAGCTGTAGTCAAAGTTGTCTTGAGCTTCTGAAAGCTCTCTTCACATTCATCCGACCACCTGAACGGAGCACCTTTCTGGGTCAATTTAGTCATAGGCGATGCAATAGACGAGAAACCTTCCACGAAGCGACGATAATAACCGGCCAAACTGAGAAAACTCCGAATTTGAGTAACTGAAGATGTCCTGGGCCAACACTGAACTGCCTTTATTTTCTTCGGATCCACCTTAATCCCTTCACTGGACACTATGTGTCCCAAGAATGCCACCGAGCTAAGCCAGAACTCACACTTAGAGAATTTGGCATAAAGTTTCTCCTCTCTCAGCCTCTGCAATACAATACCCAAGTGTTGTGCATGCTTCTCCTGGCTACGTGAGTACACCAGGATATCATCAATATATACCACAATAAATGAGTTAAGATACGGCCGGAATACACTATTCATCAAGTGCATAAATGCTGCTTGGGCATTGGTTAACCCAAAAGACATCACAAGAAATTCATAATGGCCATAACGAGTCCTAAATTCCATCTTTAGAATATCTGATTCCTGAATTTTTAACTAGTGATACCCCGATCTCAAGTCAATTTTGGAGAATACCCTCGCTCCCTAAAGTTGGTCAAATAAATCATCAATACGTGGCAAAGGATATTTGTTCTTGATTGTAACTTTGTTTAGTTGTTTGTAATCAATGCACTCCGCATAGTACCATCTTTCATTTTCACAAACAAAAGTGGTGCACCCCAAGGTGACACAAACTAGGCCTAATAAACCCCTTATCAAGGAGTTCCCGAAGTTCCTCTTTCAATTCTTTTAACTCAGTTGGTGCCATACGATACGGAGGAATAGAAATGGGCTGAGTGCCTGGCACCAAATCAATACCGAAATCAATATCTCTGTCGGGTGGCATACCTGACAGGTCTGTAGGAAATACATCTGGAAAGACTCGTACTACTGGTACTAAATCAATAGTAGGAATATCTGCATCAACATCTCTCACCAAGGCCAAATATGACAAACACCCCTTCCCAACCATACGTTGGGCCTTCAAATAAGAAATTACCCTGCTAGAAAAAAATCTAGAGAACCTCTCCATTCAACCTTTGGCAACCCTGGCATCGTCAATGTCATAGTTTTTGCGTGAAAGTCCTGAATAACATGACATGGAGACAACCAATCCATACCCAGAATTACATCGAAATCAATGATACTGAGTAATACAAGATCAATTCTAGTCTCCAGTTCCCCAATAATTACCACACACGACGGATACACACGGTCCACAGTAATAATATCGCCCAACGGTGTAGATACACGAACAGGTGAAACTAAGGACTCATGAGGCATATCCAAATAATGAGCAAAATATGATGATACATATGAATAAGTGGAACCAGGGTCAAATAATATAGAATCCTCCCTATGGAACACTGAAACAATACCTGTGATCACTGCATCTGAAGTAACAACATCTGGCCTGGCATGAAAAGCATAAAATTGGATTTGAACGCCACCTGATCGGGCTCCCCTCGCTGACTGACCCCCACCCCGAGCTAGCTGGGCTGGTGGTGAAGTAATTGGTGCTGAAGTCGTAGTCTGACTTCTATGTTGCACTGGACCTCCTAAGCGACGAGGACATTGTCTCCACATATGCCCAAATTCCCTGTACTCAAAGCACCTCCCTGGTACTGGTGGTGGTGCTGACTGAATCGGGCCCTAAGAACCAGAATAACTGCTAGAAGCACCCGGTGCAAATGAACCCTGAACTGAAGGACCACGGAATGAACTCTGGGCTGGCAGGGCACTGAGAGATAACTAACCCTGATGAGAACTATATGAACCCTAGCTGGATGATGCACCACGATGAACAAGGCAACCCGCCTGAGCATATCTGTAAGGACGACCCCTACCGCGGTAAAACTGACCCCCGGAACGAACTCCTCTAAAATCACCTGGACCACGAGGCCTCTTAGCATCCCTGTCTCCACGCTCTTGGCTACGTACCATCTCTAATCTGCCGAGCAATGTCAACTACCTCATCAAAAGTAGCACCAGATACTCTCTCCCGAGTCATAAGTAATCGCAGCTGATATGTGAGGCCATTAATGAACCTCCTAATCCTCTCCCTATCAGTGGGAACCAACCAAATTGCGTGATGAGCCAACTCAGAAAATCTCATCTCATACTGCGTCACAGACATACCATCCCGACGTAACTACTCAAAATACTTGTGCAGCTCCTCTCTGCGAGACTGCGGCACAAACGTCTCCAAACAAAGAATGGAGAATTCCTGCCATGTAAATGGTACTGCACCAACCGGTCTGCGTCTCTCCTAAGTCTCCCACCATCTGAAGGCAGCCCCAGAAAATTAAAATGTAGTGAACGAGACCCCCACCGATCTCCAAAATACCCACTGCCCGCAGCATCCGCTGCCACTTATCCAAAAATCCCTGAGCAACCTCTGACTCTGCACCGCTAAATGATATAGGTCGAAGCCTCCCAAATCTCTCAAGTCTCCTCTGCTCATCATTTGCCATAACAGGGACTATCGGGGCCTGAACAGCTACAGCCGGCTGGGCTGGTAGTGCCCACGGTATATGAAGTCCCTGTACTACTTGATCTGGAGTACGGGCAATAGGGGTATGAGTACCTCCCTTGGCCTGAGTAGTGGTAGGTACTGCCTGAACCGAAACAGCCTGAGCAAGGCCAGTGCAAACTATCAATATCTGGGCCAAAGTCTCCTGAAGGCCTGGAATCTCAATGGGCACAGCTGGTGCCTGAGCTGGTCCTGTCAGCTCAGCTATATCTGGAACCTGCTCCTAAGCTGGAGGAACTAGTTGTGCTACAAGTGCTGCTCCAACTGTTGTACGAGCTACACCTCGACCTCTACCTCGGCCCCGGCCTCTACTACGACCCCGACCTCTCGTGGCCCTAGTTGGTGGAACTGGTGGCTGACTGTCCGATTTGGTAGTACGTGTCCTCACCATTTCTGAGAGAATAGAATAATAGAAATTTAGTTTCCGGAATCAACAATTCGCACGACAGAATACAAGAAAGAGAAATTTTCCTAAGGATTAGGCAGCCTCTCAAAAATAAGTGCAAACATCTCCGTACCGATCCGCAAGACTCTACTAAACCTGCTCATGAATCGTGAGGCCTATGTAACCTAGGCTCTGATATCAACTTGTCACGACCAAAAATTGCACCCGTCGTCATGGCACCTATCTCGATACTAGGCAAGCCGACAACATCAATAACCCACAATTTCTTTTAAATACTGAAAACATAATAATTAAGTTTAAGAGTAAATCCCACAAACATTAGAAATAAACATACTCCCATAACCCGGTGTCACTGAGTACATGAGCATCTATACATTACAAGTCTAGAAAATGTGGTTTATAATAATCTGAGACCAAATACAATAAACAAAAGGATAGGGAAGGAGAGATAAAGTCTGCTAAACATGGCAGCTACCTCTGAATCTCCGAAAAATTGACTGTGTGAAAGAATCAACACCCACTATATCCAGGATCACCTGAATCTGCACACGAAGTGCAGGGTGTAGTATGAGTACAACCAACTCAGTAAGTAACAATAATAAATAAATAACTGAAAGTAGTGACGAGCTTCTTAGCTAAGTCCAAATCCAATACTTTCCAATATAAAAGAGTAAGCAAGACTTTCCAATATAAAAGAGTAGGCAGTACTTTTCAATATAAAAGAGTAGGCATGCTCTCAAGTTTAACATTTAAGATTTCACTGAAATTTCATATCAAGTTTAACCGAAACAGAAAATAATGTTTTTTCAAAATTTCCAAAAATAGTGATATATGACAGCTGAAATAAAGCAAATAATGAGATCAATGCATCCTCTCAGAGTAACAGTCACTCAGTCCTCCTTTTCACTCCAACCTCACAGTCACTCTTTCCTCACAGTCACTCTTTCCTCATAGTCGCTCATTCCTTACAGTCACTCATCACTCGGAACTCGCACATAGTAGGTACCTGCGCTCACTAAGGGTGTGTACAGACTCCGGAGGGGCTCCTTAAGCCCAAGCGCTATAACAAGCCAATCATGGCATATAACAATGAAACATGCTGCAGCGAGCAACTCGATCGCATAAATATCCTCACAATTAGGCCCTCAGCCTCACTCAGTCATCAACCTCTCCAGTCTCTCGGGATCAAGATGTCATGAAAATCAACCCAAAAATGATAATATGATGCATCAATAAATAGCAACAGAGACTGATATATGATATGAAATGAATGAACATGACTGAGTGTGAAATTACAATTTGAACATATAATTCAACCTAAGAAATGACCCCAGTGGGTACCAATAATAACAGCATATGTCTAAGCATGATTTTTTTTTATGCGAGTCTCATCTCAATTTTCTCTAACACGTAGAGAATGTACTGATATCAACAGATTATTCAACTACATAGTTCCATGGAATTTCACCAAGTCACAATTCCTACGGTGCACGCCCACACGCCCACCACCTAGCATGTGGGTCACCTCAAAACCAATCATATAACACATAATCCGGGGTTTCATACCCTCAGGACCAAATTTAGAATTGTTACTTACCTCAAGCCGTGTAATTCTTTATTCCGCAATGTCTTTTCCTCGTGAATTGGCCTCCAAATGCCTCGAATCTAGCCACAAATAATTCGATTCAGTCAATAAAATTTATTGGAATTAATTCCATAAGAAAATACTAATTTTCCAACAAAATCCGAAATTTAGCTTAAAATTTGCCCGTGAGGCCCATGTCTCGGAACCCAACAAAAGTTACAAAATCCGAAAGCCCATTCAACCACGAGTCTAACCATACCAATTTTACCAAAATCTGACCTCAACTCGACCTCCAAATCTTCAAATCTTATTTTCAAATCCCTAAGTTCAAATCCCCGATTTACACATCAAAAACATGTAATCTAGTCGGATTATTCGATGATAATTCAATATTATGAAGTAGAAATGATCACAATTGACTTACATCAAGATTTCCCGTGAAAACCTCGCTCAAAATCGGCCCAACCCGAGCATGAAATGCCCAAAAATGGCAAAATCTAGGAACCCCTCTGTTTTTATACTGCCCAAGGGTTTTCGCTTCTGCGGAATTTTGTACGCATCTGCGGACACACTTCTGCGAGGAGTTGTCCGCTTCTGCGAAGCTGCCTCAGCAAGCGCTCTTGCGCTTCTGCGATCAAATGGCCGCAGGTGTGGGGCCATTTCTGCGGCTACCTGCCGCTTCTACGATCGAAGCCCCAGCCACGCCTGGACACATGTGGGATGGAAGGCTCACTTCTACGAGCTCGCACCTGCGATGGAAATTCCGCAGGTGCGATTACATCAGATGGCAGAAACCTTCAGATTTTCTTCTCAGTCCGAATTCGATCTATTAACCCTCTGAAACTTACCCGAGGCCCCCAGGACCTGAACCAAATATACCAACAAGTCCTAAAACACCATACGAAGTTAGTCGAACCCTCATATTACCTCAATTGACACTAAAAACACGAATCATACCCCAATTCAAGCCTAATGAACTTTGAAATTTTAAGTTTTCACAAACGACGCCGTAACCTATCAAATCAAGTCCGATTGACCTCACATTTTGCACACAAGTCATAAATGACATAACGGACCTATTAAAATTTTCGGTATCGTATTTCGACCCCGATATTAAAAAGTCAACCCCCGGTCAAACTTCCCAAAAATTCAACTTTCGCTCTTTCAAGCCTAATTCCACTACGGATCTCCAAATAATTTTTCGAACACGCTCCTAAGTCCAAAATCACCATATGGAGCTATTAGAATCATCAGAATTAAATTCCGAGGTCGTTTACACATAATTCAATATCCGGTCAACGTTTTCAACTTAAGTTTTCAATTAAGAGACTAAGTGCCTCATTTCAGTCCTAAATCCTTCCGAACCCGAACCAACTAACTTGGTAAGTCATAAAACAATTGTAAAGCCTAAATTGACCAGTAAATGGGGGAACGGGGTTATAAGACTCAAAACCACCGGTCTGGTCGTTACAAAACTGCCCCAAAATTTGGCCTTCGCGAACGCAGTTGAATCCACGCGAACGTGGATCACTTATGCACAAATCTATGCGATCGCGAAGCACAAATGCGTGACCTCCACTTCTGCTCTATTTCCTCTACGTGAACGCAGCCTTAGCCACTCGTTCGCAAATCACAAAATCCCAGAGCTAAGCGATCGCCTTCCTCCGCACGCGATCGCATAGAACAAAACTCAACAGCCCCCAATTAACCCTATGTGATCGCAGACCTTCTCACGCGATCGCGTAGAAGGAAACTAGATACAGATATCAGAAAATTTCCAACAACACTCCAAGTCTAAAAATTGATCCGTTAACCATCCGAAACTCACCCGAGGTCCCCGGGACCTCAACAAAATATGCCAACAAGTCCCATAACATAATACGGACCTACGCAAGGCCTCAAATCACACCTAACAATATCGAAACGACGAATTACACCTAAATTCAAAATCAATGAACTTTGAAACTTCAACTTTCACAACCGATGCCGAAACCTATCAAATCACGTCCGATTGACCTCAAATCTTTCACACAAGTCACATTTCACATTTCGGACCTATTCCTATTTCCAGAATCGGATTCCGACCTCGATATCAAAAAGTCAATCCCTCGGTCAAACTTCCCAGAAATTCAACTTTTTCCATTTCAAGCCAAATTCCACTATGGACCTCCAAATAAATTTCGGACACGCTCCTAAGTCCAAAATTACCATACGGAGCTATTGGAATCATCAGAACTAAATTTTGTGGTCGTTTTCACATAAGTCAACATCTAGTCAACCTTTTCCAACTTAAGTTTTTCATTATGAGACTGTCTCATTTTACTCCAAAATCCTTTCGGACCTATCCATCTAATCCGGTAAGTCATAAAATAACTGTAAAGCATAAGTTGAGTAGTAAATGGGGGAACGGGGATGTAATACTCAAAATGACCGGCTGGGTCATTACATTCTCCCCCACTTAAACATATGTTCGTCCTAGAACATGCCAAGAGTTATTTCCAAGACATCAAATCACTATTCCATATTACCACGCACGTACCCGGGGGTGATCCCACGTCACCCCATTCCATATAGGCCTAACAACACAATACAACTGAAAATCCTTAATTTAACCTTAGCCCAAAAACCTTAGAATTCAATTCCCAACCTTCAGAATTTCTTTTCAAGACACGAATATTACATTTACACACTGTATGAGTCTGAACAAGTTGCATAGAGCTATAACTATAATCACGGATATAATCACCCAGCATATTACACAACTCGCTCACTCGTAGCACCATTCCTGATCACTGTAACTACTCCAAACCAACCAAATACTAACATTAAAACCCATATCGAACAAAACCTCATCCCAACACCTTCGTACACTGTTGATAATAAAAGAAACACACAAAATCTCGTAACCCCTTATCGGATCAACAAGTCATGGAGCTCTCTCGCCCCAACCAGAACCATAATCACTTGCTAAGCCGACTTTGAATATTATCCTTCCGAATATACTGTAATCAAACATGATAGTACCCATTCTAGGTCCAATAACCTTACATTATTAAAAGAAACTATCCCACGGACACGCCACATCAATATAACTCCAGTCGCATCTGCGCAATTAGTGTACCCAAATATGGGAGATGTCTCAAGGAAGAGAATCGTATTGCAAGTACAACAAGCACCACCACTACCACAATGTTACAACCAACTCCTCAAATTTCGTGAAGAGGATAACCGCAAGCGCATGTGCACAATTGTAGAGGAAGGAAATTAATGAATCAGATAAATTATCATAGAAATAAAATTTTCACACACGGCACGGACAACTCACGTGCCAATAATATGAATCTCCTGGCATGGTCATAGACCTCCAGTCCCCGCATATCATACAGGAGTAATTAAACAAGTACACTTGTATATAATAATGAAATAAGATTCTCATGCTCCTGGACTAGTATAAATAACACGCCATAGTGTAAGCATGTGCAAAGTATGCTATCACACTTCAAATCGGCAATTTAACATAGAAATAATAATTACCCCTTTTATTCAGGGAATTGGCCTCTTTGTAACCTCAAGTGTACCCCAGATAGTTCTCAACAAAGGTAAGAACACGAGAAATGTTATAACTTTATGCTTAACAATCAACTATAATATCATAGCCTAAATATTCTTTCGAGTATAAATACTTGCCCCGATGCCCGCACATTGTCTCAAACCTCACATATAAGCACACTTATAGCGCGTAGCTATCACAAATAATTAACGCAACTAGCGCCTCCGCTGAGTTTACAGAAAATACTCACCTCAAACAGGCCGCAACCTAAAACAATATGCTTCTGAGAACTCCAAGTCTCCAAATTCATCGAGCACATGAATCACCATAACTGATCTCAGCTCCATCACTAGAATGACTAACACATCTTTCGTGCACGGTCATCCCACGAGGAATACTTCTATATCTCCCATGCCACATAGCAGAAATCTAAATATCAGCAGTCAATCAACCAGACGAATACCGCAATACCAACGAAATATCCGTAAGTCAAAACACAGTGTGCCCTTCTGAATGTACACTCTTCTCAGGTAATACCACTAGTGCCAATATCTGAAATCAGCTGTGCTCCATAAACTCATGACCTTTCTTTTGAAACTGAATCGTATACTTGCATATGCAAATCCGAATCTCACTGTACACACAACCTCTATTAGGCCATCCAATAAAAACATAAGAACCTCATTAACACCCTAAGTCACAAGCAAAATACATACCCAGTTAGTTAGAAACATTCTTCTTCCTTCCTTCTAGGAGAAAATCACAATACACAACATGTTTCCCACACCAGTAGAAAGTATCCGGTTCAAACCATGGTAGAAACCATCAAGAACATTTTGAAATCCATCTGCACATAACCAAGCTATTAGAACTAAATTCCTCTAACTCGACCAAGCCACGTAGGTCACCAAAACCCAAGAATATTGCCACTTAGCACCTTCTAGAGAGTCACCCACTTTGCTCAAATCTAAATTGCACCGCCCAAACGGGCTAAAAGTCATGTGCCCCATTAGCACAACAACACTCAAAGAGGTGACCCTGCCTTAACACCACCGATTAAATTCATACTCCGTGCATATTACATTATTTACATATAACAACTCACTCATCCCATGACTTTCATATACTCATAAAGCGCAATATAACCTGTATTTAGGAATTTCAGTACTTGGGTCATCCTTGATCTCAACCTCTGTAAGTCATAACTTATTGTCACGACCTAAATTTAACCCTCTGTATGGTGTCGTGATGGCACCTAGTCTTTACGACTAGGTAAGCCTAATATTACGAAAAATGTAAAGAAAACACAACATTTTAAAGATAAACAACATATTGTGAATAGCCAAGAGTAGTACCACTCGGCATATACAAAATAATTTCCCAAGACCTGGAAAATCACTAAGTCACAAGCTACTATAATCTATGTAGCTCTATACAAAAGTCTGAAGATAATAAAGAAAGTCTCTAGGCGAGGGAGTAGAAGGGAACTCCGAGGATCTGCAGACGCAAGTAGAAGTACCTTGAAGTCTCCTAGAATCAGCAGCACGCACTAACCCCGAGGCTGATAGCTCGCACCTGGATCTGCACACGAAAAATATGTGCAGGAAAGGGCATGAGTACACCACAATGGTACCCAGTAAGTGCCAAGCCTAACCTCGGTCGAGTAGTGACGAGGTCAGGTCAAGGCCCTACCGGAGTAAATATAATATATTAAATAGTAAAAGATATAAGTAAAATTTACGGTAACACAGTTAAAGAAATTCTCAAAAATTTAACAGTTAAGGGAGCCCTCGGCTCAGAACAAGGTAAACACAGTGGGGAATCTCCCGGGATACCATCCCGTAGTTCCAAATGAATATGCAGTACATGGGGATCTCTCGGAATACGACGGTAGTCCCAAAGTAAATATGCAGTGATGGCGGATCTCCCAAAATACGTCTGTAGTCCCAAAGTAAATATGCAGTACATGGGGATCTCCCGGAATACGTCCGTAGTTCCAAAGTAAATATGCAGCGCAAGATAAAATGGCAGTTATGGCATCAAGTTATACAATTTTTACCCGACACAGATAAGGAAAATAGGGACTTAACTAAGCATGGCGCAAAGAATATCAATTAGGCAGTTAAAACACGTAAGCATGCTTCTCTAGTCTAAGGTTAAAAATTAAACATATTAGTGCAATTTAATAAGGAAAAACAGTTTATGATTTAGAAAGGAAAAATGGGATTTTTGCAATAATAGCCCGTGTACGTACTCGTCACCTCACATACACGGCACCCACACATCAATTAATATCAAACACCTTAAGGAAAAAGTCCCCAACACAAGGTTAGGCAAGCCACTTACCTCGAGTCAAGCTCAACTAATCGGTCACAATGCCTTTCCTACGAATATCCGGCTCTGAATGGACCAAATCTAGCCAAAAGGAATTACGTATCATAAATACAACAATAATAGACTCATCTAATTAACGAAATCAACATTTAACGAAAATTCCAAAATTTAACTCAAAATATCGCCTATGGGGCCCACATCTCTGAATCGGGTAACAGTTACAAAATACGAATGCTCATTCACTCACGAGTATAACCATATAAAAATTTCTCAAACCCGACCACAATCCCCTTTCAAAACTCGAAATCTTTGTTGAAGAAGTTCTTCCAAAATTTTCCCAATTTCAACCCCAAAATCCGAAATTAAATGATGAAATCCACCATAGATTAGTGGAATATAACCATAAAGAAGTTAGGAATCATTACCCAAAAACTTCCACCGAAAATCTCTCCAATGTTCGCCTTCTATCGAGCTCTCAATCAAATGTTTGTGTTATGAACTCAACCCTCGTTTTTGAACCTTAAATTCTGCCCAGGTGCGTTCTTCTTCGCGAACGCGATGAACAATCTTCCACTACCATTAAATTCCTCCTTCGAGAATGCGAGGGTACTCTCGCGAATGCGTACCTTCCACTGACGGATCCCTTCGCGAACGCAGGAACCTATTTGCGAACGCATAGGCTTAATGCCCGAAGCTTCCTCTACCCCGTTCCTCTACGCGAACGCGAGGACCATATCGCGAACGTGTAGGCTTAAGGTCCTACACCTTCGCGAACGCGAGAACAACATCTCGAATGCCAAGAACAACTTAGCTGCCTTTCACAGATGCTCTACGCGATCACGAGGCACCTCTCGCGAACGCGATGAAGGATTTCTCTGCAATAAAACACCAGAAATCTGCTACTTCTTTAAGTCCAAAAATGACCCGTTGAGCATCCAAAACACACCCGAGGCCCCCGGGACCTCGACCAAACATACCAACCAATCCAAAAATACCATACGAACTTAGTCCAGATCTCAAATCACATCAAATAATGCTAAAATCGCGAATCACCCTCCAATTCAAACTTAAAGAACTTGAAACTTCAAATTTCTACAACTGATGCCGAAACCTATCAAATCACGTCTGATTGACCTCAAATTTTACGCACAAGTCATAATCAACATTACGGACCTACTTAAACTTACGGAATCAGAAAACAACCCAGATATCAAAAATTCCACTACCGGCCCAAAACTCCAAAAATTCGACTTTCGCCATTTCAAGCCTAAATGAGCTACGGACCTCCAAAGCACAATCTGGACACGCCCCTTAACCCAAATTCACCTAAAGGAGCTAACGGAACCTACAGAATTCCATTCCGGAGTCATCTTCACACAGTTCCGACTACGATCCAAATCCTATGGCTTAAGCTCTCATTTAGGGACTAAGTGTACCAAAACACTTCGAAACTCAAAACCAATCATCTGGGCAAGTCACAATAGTAGAAATAGATATGGGGAAAGCAGTTAACAGGGGTTCAGGGCTATAACTCTCAAAATGACCGGCCGGGTCGTTACATCCTCCCCCTCTTAAAACAATCGTTTATCCTCGAACGAGTATAAAGACATACCTAAAACCGTGAAAAGATTAGGGTACTGGCTGCGCATATCCTGTTCGGTCTCCCAAATCGCCTCCTCGACCGGCTGACCCCTCCACTGGACCTTTAATGAAGCAATATTCTTTGACCTGAGCTTTCTGACCTGCCTGTCCAAAATGGCTACTGGCTCCTCAACATAAGATAGATCCTTGTCCAACTGGACTGAGCTGAATTCCAATACATGAGTCGAATCACCGTGATACTTCCAGATCATAGACACGTGGAATACCGGGTGAACTCATGCTAGGCTGGGAGGCAAGGCAAGCTCATAAGCAACCTCCCCAACTTGCCGCAATATCTCAAAGGGATCAATGAACCTCAGGCTCAGCTTTCTCTTCTTCCTGAACCTCATGACACCCTTCATAGGCGATACTCGAAGCAAGACTCGTTCACCAACCATAAATGCCAAGTCACTAACCTTCCGGTCCGCATAACTCTTCTGCCTGGACTAGGCTATGCGAAGTCTCTCCTGAATCACCTTCACCTTATCCAGAGCATCCTGGACCAAATCTGTACCCAACAATCGGGCATCGCCCGGCTCAAACCATCCCACTGGGGACCGGCACTGCCTACCATACAAAGCCTCATACGGTGCCATATGAATGCTGGACTGGTAACTGTTATTGTAAGCGAACTCTGCAAGTGGCAAGTATTGGTCCTATGACCCTCCGAACTCCATCACACAGGCACGGAGCATATCCTCAAGAATCTGAATCGTGCGCTCGGACTTCCCATCCATCTGAGGGTGAAAACCTGTGCTCAACTCCACCCTAGTACCCAACTCCTGCTGTTCGGCTCCCCAAAACCGTGATGTGAACTGTGTACCTCTGTCTGAAATGATGGATACCGGAATACCATGAAGGCGGACAATATCTCTGATATAAATCTCAGCCAACCTCTCAGAAGAATAAGTGGTCAACACTGGAATTAAATGAGCTGACTTGGTCAGCCGATCTACGATCACCCAAATAGCATCAAACCTTCTCAAAGTCCGTGGAAGTCCAACTACAAAGTCCATGGTGATCCGCTCCCACTTCTAGTCTGGGATCTCTAACCTCAGAAGTAATCCACCCGGCCTCTGGTGCTCATATTTGACCTGCTGACAGTTGAGACACTTGGCCACAAACCCAACTATATCCTTCTTCATCCTCCTCCACCAGTAGTGTTATCTCAAATCTTGGTACATCTTCGCAGCACCGGGATGAATGGAGTACCGCGAACTATGGGCCTCGTCGAGAATCAACTCCCGAAGCCCATCTACATTGGGCACACAGATCTGGCCCTGCATCCTAATCAAACCATCATCACCAATAGTCACATCTCTGGCATCACCTCGCTGAACCCTGTCTTGAAGAACTAGAAGATGAGGATCATCACACTGGAGCTCCCTGATACGGTCATAAAGAGAAGACCGAGCAACCACACAAGCTAATACCCGGTTAGGATCTGAAATATCCAATCTCACGAACTGACTGGCTAAGGCCTGAACATCCAAGGTTAAGGGACTCTCAGCTGCTGGAAGATATGCCAAACTCCCCAAACTCTCTACCCGGCGACTCAAGGCATCGGCCACTACATTGGCCTTCCCCGGGTGGTACAATATAGTAATATCATAGTCATTAAGTAGCTCCAACCACCTCCGCTGATGCAAATTAAGGTCCTTCTGCCTGAACAAGTGCTGCAAACTCCGGTGATCAGTGTAAATCTCATAGGGAACACCGTACAAATAATGACGCCAGATCTTCAGGGCGTGAACAATAGTTTCTAACTCGAGATCATGAACCGGATAATTCTTCTCATGCACCTTCAACTGTCTAGACACGTAGGCAATCACCCTACCGTCCTGCATCAATACCGCTCCAAGGCCAATCTTCGAGGCATCACAATAGACAGTGTAGGAACACGAACCTGTAGGCAATACTAATACTAGGGCTGTACTCAAAGTTGTCTTGAGCTTCTGAAAGCTCTCCTCGCACTCCTCGGTCCACCTGAACGGAGCACCCTTCTGTGTCAGCCTAGTCATAGGTGCTGCAATGGATGAAAATCCCCCTACGAAGCAACGGTAATACCCCGTCAAACCAAGGAAATTGCGGATCTCCGTAGCTAATGACGGTCTAGGTCAACTCTGCACTGCCTCCACCTTCTTCGGATCTACCTTGATCCCATCACAAGATAATATGTGGCCCAAGAATGCCACTGAATCAAGCTAGAATTCACACTTAGAAAATTTTGCATACAATTTCTTGTCCCTCATAGTCTGAAGCACGGTCCTCAGGTGCTGCTCATGATCTTCCCGAGACTGGGAATATACAAGGATGTCGTCAATAAACACAATGACGTAGGAATCAAGATAAGGCCGGAACACACTGTGCATCAAATGCATAAAGGCTGCTGGGGCATTGGTCAACCCAAATGACATGACAAAAAACTCATAGTGACCATATCTGGTCCTGAAAGCAGTTTCGGGATATCCGACTCCCGAATCTTCAACTGATGATAACCTGAACGTAAGTAAATCTTGGAAAACACTCTGGCACTATGTAACTGATCAAATAAGTCATCAATATGAGGCAATAAATACTTGTTCTTCACTGTGATTTTGTTCAACTAGCGGTAATCAATACACATCCACATAGAACCATCCTTATTCTTCACAAATAAGATAGGAGCACCCCAAGGTGACACACTGGGCCGAATGAAACACTTATCAAGAAACTCCTGCAACTGCTCCTTCAATTCCTTCAACTCAGGAGGAGCCATACAGTATGGAAGAATAGAAATGGACTGAGTGCCCGGCAACAAATCAATGCCGAAATCAATATCTCTATCGGGTGGCATACCCGAAAGATCAGCTGGAAACACATCAGGGAAATCCCTCACTATTGGGACTGACTCAACTGTAGGGGTATCAATATTGACATCACTCACATAGGCCAAATACGCATTACACCCCTTCTCAACCATTCGTTGAGCCTTAAGGAATGCAATGATCCTGCGGGTAATATACTCTAAGGTACCTCTCCACTCTAACCTCAGCAAGCCTGGCATAGCCACCGTCACGGTCTTAGCGTGACAATCAAGAATGGCATAATGGGGCGACAAATCGGCTTTGGTATCAAAACCACTAAGAGCAATCAAACACGACCAATATACGCGGTCCACAATGAGAGAATCTCCCACGGGAGTAGATACATAAACAGGGGAACTCAAAGAATCCCGAGATATCCTCAAATGTGGAGCAAAATAAGAAGACACATATGAATACGTAGAGCCTGGGTCAAATAATATTGATGCATCCCTATGACAGATAGGGACGATACATGTGATGACTGAATTTGAAGCAACAACCTCTGAACGGGCTGGAAGGGCATAGTACCTGGCCTGGCCTCCCCCTCTAGGGTGACCTCTACCTCTCCGACCTCCGCCTCGAGCTGCCTGAGAAGGTGGGGTGGCAGCTGGGGCGGGAAGAATGGCCGGAGGGCCCGGTGAAGCACGTGGAGGCTGATAAGTCTGTGGAGGTGCACCCGTCCTGGCTCTGGGGAAATCTCTAACCATGTGACGAGTGTCACCACACTCAAAACAACCCCTCGGAGGATGCAGCGGCTAAGACTGACTCGGACCTGGCCTGCTGGACTGGCCGGTAATAGCACCTCGAGTAGGAGGCATACTGGATACTGGCGGTGCATAATAGGGCTCCTGAGGTTTAGGTGGAGCTGGAACACCGCTGGCTGCTGGAAGAGCTGAATGAACAGGGCAACTCACAAAACCCCTACCATAGCGTGCTGCTGGCGCACGAGCTCCTGAATAATGACCAGTCTCTCGAGACCTCTGGGCCTCTCTCTCCTCTCTGTACCGGGCGAACATTCCCTCCACTCTCCTGGTAATGCACACTGCCTGCTGATAAGTGATGTCCATCTCCAACTCCCTGGCCATACTGGTCCGAATACTGGGGTGGAGTCCCTCAATGAAGCGACGAACCCTCTCTCTGAATGTAGAAACCAGAGACGGTGCTTGGCAAGCTAACTCACTGAAACAGACTACATACTCTGACACAGTCATAGCACCCTGACGCAGCTGCTCAAACTTTGCGCGCCAAGCATCCCTGAGGCTCTGGGGAACATACTCACGTAAGAACATCTCTAAAAACTGAGTCCAAGTGAGTGAGGCTGCCCCATTCGGACTACTCAGCTCATAGGCATGCCACCACTGATATGCTGCTCCCCTCAGCTGGAAAGCGATGAAAGAAACCCTACTCGTCTCCACAATGCCCATAGTGCGGAGAATACGATGACACTCCTCAAGAAAACCCAGAGCATCATCTGAAGCTAGTCCACTGAAAGTAGGTGGGTGGTACTTTTTGTACCTCTCAAGTATGAGTTGCTCTGCCGCAGAAGCAGCTACCCTGATCTCATGCTGAACCGGAGCCACTAGGGGCATAGGAATATACTCTAGGGACTGATCAACCTAGACCCTCTGCTCAGGAGTACGGGCTATGGGAGTCTGTGCCCCTCCCCCCGCCTGAGATGTATTGTGACCTATCGGAAATAGACAACCTGAGCCAGAGTGCTAAAAATGCTCATGAACTGAGCTAATGTCTCCTGGAGGGCTGGAGTAGCAATAGGGATCTCTGGTGCTAGCCCTCTAGCTGGAGCTGCTGGGGGCTCCTCTGACGAAGCTCTCGTAGGTGCTCGGGCTGCACCGTGTGGTCGTCCTCTACCCCGAACCCGGCATTTGGCGGATCTGACAGGGGGCTCGGGTGCCAGATCGTCGGTCCTCCCGGTACGGGTCCTCACCATCTGTGAGAAAGAATAGAATAGAATCTTAGAATTTTTTATGTCAATAACTCGCACGACAAGGAAATCAAAAAGTATGGTTGTTCTTAACAGTTACATAGCCTCCCGAAGATAAGTACATACATCTCCGCACCGATCCGCGAGACTCTAATAAACCGGCTTGTGACTCGCGACTCCTATGAACCTAGTGCTCTGATACCAACTTGTCACGACCCAAATTTAACCCTCCGTATGGTGTCGTGATGGCACCTAGTCTTTACGACTACGTAAACCTAATATTACGAAAGAAGTAAAGAAAATACAACATTTTAAAGATAAACAGCATATTGTGAATAGCCAAGAGTAGTACCACTCGGCATGTACAAAATAATTTTCCAAGACTCGAAATATCACTAAGTCACAAGCTGCTATAATCTATGTAGCTCTATACAAAAGTCTGAAGATAATAAAGAAAGTCTCTAGGCGAGGGAGAAGAAGGGAACTCCAAGGATCTGCGGACGCAAGCAGAAGTACCTTGAAGTCTCCTAGAATCAGCAGCACGCACTAACCCCGAGGCTGATAGCTCGCACCTTGATCTGCACTCGAAAAACATGTGCAGGAAAGGGTATGAGTGCACCACAATAGTACCCAGTAAGTGCCAAGCCTAACCTCGGTCGAGTAGTGACGAGGTCAGGTCAAGGCCCCCTACCGGAGTAAATATAATAAATTAAACAGTAAAAGATATAAGTAAAATTTATGGTAACACAGTTAAAGAAATTCTCGAAAATTTAACAGTTAAGGGAGCCCTCGGCTCAGAACAAGGTAAACACAGTGGGGAATCTCTCGGGATACCGTCCCGTAGTTCCAAATGAATATGCAATACATGGGGATCTCCCGGAATACGTCTGTAGTCCCAAAGTAAATAGGCAGTGCTGGGGGATATCCCGGAATACGTCGGTAGTCCCAAAGTAAATATGCAGTGCTGGGGGATCTCCTGAAATATGTCCGTAGTCCCAAAGTAAATATGCAGTATAGAGGGATCTCCCGGAATACGTCCGTAGTCCCAAAGTAAATATGCAGCGCAAGATAAAATGGTAGGTATGGCATCGAGTTATACAGTATTCACCGGACACAGATAAGGAAAATAGGGACTTAACTAAGCATGGGGCACAGAATATCAATTAGGCAGTTAAAACACGTAAGCATGCTTCTCTAGTCTAAGTTTAACAATTAAACATATTAGTGCAATTTAATAAGGAAAAACAGTTTATGATTTAGAAAGGAAAAACGGGATTTTTGCAATAATAGCCCGTGTATGTACTTGTCACCTCACGTACACGGCGCCCACACATCAATTAATATCAAACACCTTAAGGAAAAAGTCCTCAATACAAGGTTAGGCAAGCCACTTACCTCGAGTCAAGCTCAACTAATCGGTCACAATTCCTTTCCCACAAATATCCGGCTCTGAATGGCCCAAATCTAGCCAAAAGGAATTACGTATCATAAATACAACAATAATAGACTCATCTAATTAACAAAATCAACATTTAACGAAGCATTCCGAAATTTAACTCAAGATATCGTTCGTGGGGCCCACGTCTCGGAATCGGGTAACAGTCACAAAATACGAACACCCATTCACTCACGAGTCTAACTAATTAAATATTTCTCAAATCCGACCACAATCCCCTTTCAAAACTCAAAATCTTTGATGAAGAAGTTCTTCCAAATTTTTCCCAATTTCAACCCCAAAATCTGAAATTAAATGATGCAATCAACCATAGATTAGTGGAATATAACCATAAAGGAGTTAGGAATCATTACCCAAAACTTTCCTCCGAATATCTCTCCAAATTTTTCCTTCTACCGAGCTCTTAATAAAAATTTTGTGTTATGAACTCAACCCTCGTTTTTGAACCTTAAATTCTGCCCAGGTGCGTTCTTCTTCGCGAACGCGACACCACGGTCGCGAACGCGATGAACAATCTTCCACTGCCCTTAAATTCCTCCTTCGCGAACACGAGGGTACTCTCGCGAACGCGTACCATCCACTGACGGACCCCTTCGCGAATGCGGGAACCTCTTCGTGAACGCGTAGGCTTAATGCCCGAAGCTTCCTCTACGCGAACGCAAGGACCATATCGGGAACGCGTGGGCTTAAGGTCCCACACCTTCTCGAATGCGGGAACAACATTGCGAATGCGGGAAAAACATCGCGAACGTGAAGAACAACTTAGCTGCCTTTCCCAGATGCTCTACGCGATCGCGAGGCACCTCTCGCGAGCGTGATGAAGGATTTCTCTGCAATAAAACACCAGAACACTGCTACTTCTCTAATTCCAAAAATGACCCGTTGAGCATCCGAAACACACCCGCGGCCCCCGTGACCTCGACCAAACATACCAACCAATCCTAAAACACAATACAAACTTAGTAGACCTCTCAAATCACATCAAACAATGCTAAAATCACGAATCACCCTCCAATTCAAACTTAAAGAACTTGAAACTTCAACATTCTACAACTGATGCCGAAACCTGTCAAATCACGTCCGAGTGACCTCAAATTTTGCGCACAAGTCATAATCAACATTACGGACCTACTCCAACTTCCGGAATCAGAAAACGACCCCGATATAAAAAATTTCACTACCTGCCCAAAACTCCAAAAATTCGACTTTGGCCATTTCAAGCCTAAATGAGCTACGGACCTCCAAAACACAATTTGGACACGCCCCTAAACCCAAAGTCACCTAACAGAGCTAACGGAACCGACGGAATTCCATTCCGGAGTCGTCTTCACACAGTTTCGATTACTGTCCAAATCCTAATGCTTAAGCTCTCATTTAGGGACTAAGTGTCCCAAAATACTCCGAAACTCAAAACCAATCATCCCGGAAAGTCACAATAGTAGAAATAGATATGGGGAAAGCAGTTAACAGTGGTTCGGGGCTCTAACTCTCAAAATGACCGGCGGGGTCGTTACACTAATGCACAAGTATGCCTCAAACCAAAATTAAAATTTAACATATAACCATGAATTGAATTGTCAATAACATGCTCCCCCACTTGACCCAACGCCATAGATTAAAACACAAAATAACTCACAATACCCATACTTTATTACTGCTATAATATTGCAGTCACTTCAACGAAAAGTTCTTCTCAAGCTCATACAACACCAACCATAAAAAAATACCTCAATCGCCTGCTAAGCTCGCATTCATTATCTTAACACTCAGTTCAACTTTCTCAACCAGATTCAGAGTCAAATCTCAACACATACGCCCCGCTGGCAGAAAAAAAACTCTCCACTCATATTATAAAAAACACACCTACGTAGATTACTCCGCAGGGAATAACCCACCTGCTTAGCCTCAAATTGGTATCTTGTTATACCCTTTTGCAATCACAATTACTATGCAATCACTTAATCTTTCTGAGTCCAAACTCATTAACAAGACATGAGAATTTAATTTGTCCCAAAATTTAACAACGTGAAAGATCCTTCAAAACATTCATACTCGAGACTGTACGTCACATCAAAATGAAAATCAAGAACCCAATGGCCCTTTCTTTACATTTCAAGGAAACACCTCTCCTCACATTCAAATCGTCTTAACACGTCCTGCAGTTACATCATACTTATCATATAGCCATTCAACCGCTCATCGAGCCATAAATTCCTTTCATAGGGACATTACCGGACATATGAGTCCAAACGTGCAAGTTCACACAACTGAAGCTACCGAGCCTAAGCTACGGTTCAAACCTGGTCTCAAGTCCTCCAGACTAGCCTATCACCAAAACACAGAGTACACATCCCTCATGTCATCCCTGAAATCATAAGCCGGCGATACATAGCTGATACCGAGCGCTCACATATGCACACGAATGCGTGGAAGGAATTCAAAGAGTTATATTTCAAGCTGAATCAATTCCGCACAATAAGAAAAGAAAGATGGGAAATTATCCTAAATGCCCTGTAGCTGTCACGGCCCAAAATCCCACCACAGGCGTCATGATGGCACCTATTCTCTAAGACTAGGTAAGCCGATTTCAATTACATTTTGAAGCTTTTTTTTTTGAAACTAACAGCAGAAATAATTACAATATACAACCTCCCAAGACTGGTAGTACTTAGTCACGAACTCTAACTAAATACATGGACGGATCACGAGGACCGAATATACAATACTATTTGATTACAAATTAACAGTACAGTGAAATAAAAAGTCTCCAAGGGACTGCGACGACTAAGCAGCTCTACCTTGAATCCTTATGATCTCGCTTTAACTCTGCTCAAGTCTGATGTCTCCAATACTTGGCTCTGCACAAAAATATGCAGAAGTGTAGTATGAGTACACCACGGTCGGTACCCAGTAAGTATCAAGACTAACCTCAGTGGAGTAGAGACGAGGTACAGTCAAGACACTCACTAGTCTAATAACCTATGCAATATAATATACAAAATAATTAAAAACAAATAACAATAAGGGCAACATAAAATAACCAGTGATGTGCACATTACGACAATAAAATCACCATTAATATCGCTCAACAATTGATAAATACATTTACACCCAGTTAAATCAAGTTCTTCAATTAAATATCTTTCACACATAATTCTTACGAATAAAACTCTTTTTCAAATATAATTTCCTCAAATAAACATCTTTCGAATATAAAATTCTTTCAATAAAATTCTGTTAACCATCCAAATACAATTCTTTCATATAATTCTTTATGAATAAAAATCCTTCCAAATAAATATTTTGAATATAATTCTCTCAATTAGAAGTCACCATGTGACACCTCATTTCAAAATCATAAAAATACGGGTCTCAGCCCATTTTCATATTTTTCGTAAACACGGGTCTCAGCCCATTTTCTTTTTTCCACGGCACCTTGTGCCCATAATTAAATCATCATATTTCTCCGGCACCTCGTGCCCTCATTTCATATCACAACTGCACGGACAACTCACGTGCCAAATATTATTATCATTTCATCACAGCACCTCGTTCCCACATTTCATATCTCAACTGCACGGATAATTCACGTGCCAAATATCCTCATTATTTACACACGGCACCTCGTGCCCACATTTCATTTTATAATCCGCCTGGCCATCGCCACAGGCTCTCAATTTCAATATAAATCAGATTGTTATCAATTTACCAACAACAAGACAAATTGCACAAGGTATAAAAATAAACACAAGAAAATCACAACATCACATGCAAATCATCAACACCACAACCCCACAACAACACATATCGTCCCTGACAATAGCCACCCTTATCGCTCCTATTGCCACCCTTATCGCTCCTATAGCCACCCTTATCGCTCCTCCCAGACAATATCAATAGCCATCATTATCGCTCCTATTGCCACCCTTATCGCTCCTATTGCCACCCTTATCGCTCCACCCAGACAATATTCCAACAACACAACAGTAAAATGCCACCCTTACACCCACATAATATCAACGGTGAAATGCCACCCTTATCTCCTCAAAATAATAATTCACACAACACAACAATTTACATGGCAAATTATTACGGCAACATAACAAAATCAATTCACATTATAGTTTGCTCATTGGCCACAACAAATTCCAAGGATATAACAAAATCAATTATTCACAACAAATAGCCAAAAGCTCCACACAATGTGTACAACACCCAAAAACAACCAATAGAGATAGAAATTACTCAACATAAAGTAAAGACTTCACTAAATTCAAATTTTTAATAATTATATAAACACCTCTTCTTAAGCTCATTTAATTAATTATTTGCAGAGGAAAAATCCATAATGAAATTCAATTTCAATAATTATCAAACCAACAAATTCACGAAATTACATAAATAATCAAGTAACAATCACATCAAATTGTCATATAACAACAGATTCAACAACAACAAGGATTTAGGCACGATAAATAGATGATTAAATATATACCAACAATTACCCAATTTACCACGCAATATGCTCAAGACTTTAACTCAATAAAAATTTACACATATAAGCCGAGTACGTACTCGTCACCTTGCGTACACGGATTTTTACATTTCACAAATGGCATATAAGACTCGATGCCTAAGGGGTAATTCCCCCACTCGAGGTTAAGCAAGACACTTACCTCTTTGAAGTTATGCTGATATTCTAAAATCACCTTCTTGCTTGAATTGACCTCCGGACCGCTCAAATCTATCCAAATTAATCGTATAACTTCATTAAAATTCATCGCAAACAATTCCGGACAACAATACGTCGACTTAAAATTTATTCCAAAAGGTCAACAAAAGTCAACGCGGGACTCGCCCTTCGGAACCCGGCATAATTTTCATGAAATCCGAACACCTATTCCGATACGAGTTCAACCATACCAATTTTATCGAATTCCCATAAAAACTCGACCTCCAAATCTTAAATATTTGTTTTTGGAAGATTTTACAAAAATCTTGATTTTTCCCCATTTAAATCTGAATTAAATGATGGATTCAAAGACATAATCATGAAAATTAATCAAAACTGCATAAGAATCACTTACCCCAAACACCCACGCAAGAATCTCTCCAAAAATTGCCTTCTACCGAGCTCCCAATTTAATTTTGAGTTATGAACTCAAACCCCCGTTTTTGGGACTTTTAATTCTGCCCAAACACACTCGCGTTCGCGACCATTGCTTCGCGTTCGCGAAGGCCAAAACTAAGACTTAAGCTTCCTTTTTAGGGACCAAGTGTCCGAAATCACTTTGAATCATCCGGTAACTGAATTCAACCACGCATGCAAGTCAATACGTGTAATACAAAGCTGCTCCGGGCCTTATGCCGCCGAACGGGACTTAAATTCTTGAAACGATAATTCGGGTCGTTACAGTAGCCTCTCGAAGATAAGTATGGACGTCATCATACCGATCCACAAGACTCTACTAGACACTTGCTCATGATTTGTAGAACCTATGAACCTAGAGCTCTGATACCACCTTGTCACAACCCAAAATCCAACTAGTCGTGATGGCACCTAACCCAACCCGCTAGGTGAGCCAATTACCAACTATCCAATTCCAATGAAATTAATAAGGCAATTAATTAAACGAAAATAGATAAAACTAACACATTTCCCCAAGAACTGGTAGTACAAATCATGAGCCTCTAAGATTAGAATTTACATAACTGGCATGAAATAAATACATCATCTGTTCAAAATGTACATAAACAGATTCTTATAAATCTAAGGCTACCATGAACAAGAGGCAGCTACAGCCAGAACGCAGGTACGTCTTCAATTCCAGCTCCCGTCGAGTATAGCAATATCAACTTATGAGTATAAGGTGCAGAAGTGTTGTATGAGTACAACCGACCCCATGCACTCAATAAGTAAAAACTCTAACCTTAGGTTGAAAGTAGTGACGAGCTTGTACCAAGGTCATAGTCCAACTCCCATAAGCAACAACAATTTATAACAACACAAAGCAAGTAATAAAAGGAGTAACCCAGATATAAAATGCTCAGCTGAATCATGATTTCTGAAAATAGTTCTGCCTTTCAAATACATCAGTGAAAAACCCAAATCGTTTACCGAAGTTGCCAAAAATATGAGTAAGTTGAAAACAGTAATTTTCCCAAAAATCCTCACCACAATAAATAAGATGTTTCATTTTCTTTCAAGATAGCTAGTGAAAAATGCATCATTATGTCCATAGGCCAGTATGTGTGAGAAGTCATGAAAAATGTGATACCGTACACCATGAGGAAAATACATCTATATGCATGTATGTCATGTGTGCAAGTCAATGCGATGCAAATAAGTGATAAAGACCATATGTATACTCTCAGAGTATCAATTCACTCAGTCCTCCCAATCACTCAATCCTTATAGTCACTCAGTCCTCCCAATCACACGGCACTCGCACTCAGTAGGTACCTGCACTCACTGGGTATGTGTACAGACTCCGGAGGGGCTCCTTCAGCCCAAGCGCTATAAACCGCACGGACACCTCATGTGCTGCACGGACAACTCACGTGCTATAGTATAAATATCTGGATTCGCACGGACAACTCACGTGTTGTACGGATAACTCACGTGCTATATAAAACCTATAAGGCTTGTTGTAGGCGGGCAGTCCCGGTCCACATAATAATAATAATGTATGTATGTAAAGCCAACATGACCTACTGCGGCGTGCAGCCCGATCCCAAAATTATCCTCACAATCAGGCCCTCGACCTCCCTCAGTCATCAATCTCTCCAATATCTTTCTCATGGGCTCACAATGTCACGAAAATAGCCCGAAAATGATGATATGATGTATCAATAAATAACAACAGAGACTGAGATATGATATGTAATGAAATAAATATAATTGAGTATGAATTTTCAATTTAAAACAAATAATTCATAACAATATGACCTTTGTGGGTCCCAATAAAACTGGAACATAGCCTCAACATGATTTTTTTAATATGATTCTCAGCTCAATTTCTTTAACTCATAAAACTGCATGAAAAATGCCAAGATTATTTGACTACAAAATTTCCACGGAACAATTACGTCACAATTTCTATGATGCACGCCCACACACCTGTCACCTACCATGTGCGTCACCTCCAAACAATTCACATAATACGTATATTCAGGGTTCATACCCTCAGCTCCAAGATTAGAAGAGTTACTTACATCAAACAAGTCGAATCCAATATCTAGCAAGCTAAACAATGCTCCAGAAATTCCATTCTGCACGTATCAACTTCCAAACGGCTCGAATCTAGTCACAATTAATTTGATTCAGTCAACACAAATTATAGGAATTTATTCCATATCAAATACTAATTTGTTTCCCACAAAGTCCGAAATTACACTCAAAAACGTCTCGGAACCTGACAAATGTTATAAAATATGAATGCCCCTTCAACCACGAGTCCAACCATACAAATTTTACTCAAATCTGATATCAACTCGACCCTCAAATCTTCAAATTAAACCAAGAGGGTTTTCATAATTTTTCCACTTAATTCACCAATTAAATGTTAAAACTACCATGGATTTGGGTAATTTGACCAATATTGAGTTACGAACACTTACCCCGTTGTTTTCCTTGAAAATCTCCCAAACGTTGCCTCTTCTCGAGCTCCAAATCGGTAAAAATGGAAAAGGGGACGAAGTCCAATTTTCAGAACTTAAACTCTATGCACAGTCAGTTCTTCTATGAGATCGCGGCTCAAGTCCCGCGATCGCGAAGCACACATTTCAACTACCAAAAATTGACCCTATGTGATCGCGGATTAGTTCACGCGATCGCGAAGCACAAAAGATACGTGCCTCAAATTTGGCCTTCGCGAACGTGGTTGAATCCATGCGAACGCAGATCACTGATGCACAAATCTACGTGATCACGGACTCGTCCACGCGATTGCGAAGCACAAACACGTGACCTCCACTTCTGCTTCACTTCCTCTACGTGAATGCGGCCTTAGCCACGCGTTCGTAAATCACAAAATCCTAGAGCTAAGCGGCCGCATTCCTCCGCACGCGATCGCATAGAAAACTCAACAGCCTCCAATTAACCCTACGCGATCGCAGACCTTCTCACGCGATCGCGTAGAAGGAAACCAGATACAAATATTAGAAGATTTCCAGCAACACTCCAAGTCTAAAAATTGATCTGTTAACCATCCGAAACTCACCCGAGGCCCTCGGGACCTCAACCAAATATACCAACATGTCCCATAACATAATACGTACCTACTCGAGGCCTCAAATCACACCTAACAACATCAAAACGACGAATTACACCTAAATTCAAAATCAATGAACTTTGAAACTTCAACTTCCACAACCGATGCCGAAACCTATCAAATCATGTCAGATTGACCTCATATTTTGCACACAAGTCACATTTCACATTTCGGACCTATTCCAATTTCCTAAATCGGATTCCGACACCGATATCAAAAGGTCAATCCCCCGATAAAACTTCCAAAAAACTCAACTTTTGCCATTTCAAGCCAAATTCCATTACGGACCTCCAAAAAATTTTCGGACACGCTCCTAAGTCCAAAATCACCAAATGGAGCTATTGGAATCATCATAGTTAAATTTTGTGGTTGTTTGCATATAAATCTGTCATGACCCAAATTCTCCCTCCGTAGATTGTCGTGACGGCACCTAGTCTTTACGACTAGGTAAGCCTAACACTTTGCGGAAATGAAATGAAAACATGAAAATTAACAACTAACAGTAGCAGATACTTTATATAAGCAATTGAGACGCCGCTCGGCATATACAATAGCCAATACTCTATAAATACATAGTCTTCCCAAAACCCGGAACATAGTAAGTCACAAGCAACAGAAGGAAATTAGTATCTCTATACACCAGAATCTAACCAAAAAAAGTACGGAATGTAAATGTCATAGGAGAGAAGAGAGGGGGACTCCGAGGTCTGCGGATGCAGCAGATGTACCTTGAAGTCTCCATACAGTAGCAAGCACTCTCAGCTAATAGCGGGGCTGATTAGTAGCATTTGGATCTGCACACAAAAACATGTGCAGAAGAGTAGCATGAGTACACCACAACGGTACCCAGTAAGTGCCAAGCCTAACCTCGCTAGGGTAGTGACGAGGTTAGGTCCGGGCTCTACTGGGATATACTAATAAAACAGATGCTATAATAAAAATGAAGTAAAATAGAGAAGACAACAGCAAGTATTTACAAAGCAATAACAACACCGTGCAATGATATAGCAACAAGGGCGCTCCCAAGATACCGTCTCGTAGTCCCAAAAGTAAATATGCAGGGAGAACTCCCGAGGAACCGCCTCGTAGTCTCAAAAGTAAATGTGCAGGGAGAACTCACAAGGAACCGCCTCGTAGTCTCAAAAGTAAATGTGTAGGGAGAACCCCTGAGGAACCGCCTCATAGTCTCAAAAGTAAACATACAGCTCAAACCGATAGATACAACAATTAACAACAAGAATTTTTACAGTTAAGACTGATAAATATCAAGGGAAAAACAGGAAATCAATTAGGCATGCTGCACAAAGTTCAAATAAGTAGTTAAAGCACTTAGACATGGGATATTAGACTGAACAGGATAGCTACACATGTTGGAATAGCTCAATTAAGAATGAAAACAGACTAATACTCATTTAAACGGTATAAATTAAAGGAAAGACAGCTTACTACTCAGTAAAATAAATCGGGTTTTTTTACAACAAATAGACCGTGTACGTACTCGTCACCTCACGTACACGACGCTCACATATCACAACAGTACCAAATCCTAAGGGAATTTCCCCCACACAAGGTTAGGCAAGCCACTTACCTCGAACCAAGCTCAATCAATCGGTGACAATGCCTTTTCCACGAATATCCGACTCCGTATGGCCCAAATCTAGCCAAACTTAATTACATAACATAAATATAACTACCAGGAACTAATCTAGCTAATGAAATCAAAGCTAAAGCAACAAATTAGAAAATTGCCCCAAAAAACATCTCTCCGGGCCTACGTCTCGGAATCGGGTAAAAGTCACCAAATATGAATACTCATTCACTTACAAGTCTAACCATACAAGAATTACTCGAATCTGACCTCAAATAACCTTCCAAAACTCAAAATTTTAGTCTATGAAGTTTCTACCATTTTTCCCCAAATTTCCAGCTCAAATCCCTAATTATATGATGAAATAGTAATAGATTCATGAAATATATCCCAATCCGAGTTAGAACCACTTACTCTAACAATCTCGAAAAATTGCCTCACGCCGAGCTCTCAAACTCCCAAAATCGAAATGGGTAATCAACCCTCGAACTCCTCTTTTCTGCCCAGTAAACTCGCTTCTACGAGCCTTCAACCACACCTGCGGGACATCTATCGCAGGTGCGAAAACCACTAAAGGAGACTGGGACCGCATCTGCGGCAAGGGGGGCGCACCTGCGGAGCATTGTCTGCTTATGCGGTCATTCACCGCGACTGCAGTTCCTATAACGCATCTGCGGGCATCGTAGATGTGGAAATTCCCTCGCACCTGCGATCCATGGCCACACCTCCAATCTCTGCTTCTGCGCTTTGTGCGCTGCACGTGCGATCCCACACCTGCGGTCTCCCCGCCGCAGGTGCGAAAACACCAGATGCCTGAAGACTTCAGCAACAACACCAATCTAACTTTTGATCCGTTAAGCACCTAAAACTCACCCGAGGCCCCCGGGACCTCAACCAAACATACCAACCAATCCTAAAATATCATACAAACATAGTTGAGCCCACAAACCACATCAAACAACGTTAAAATCACGAATCATCCTTAAACCTCCATTTAGGGACTAAGTGTCCCAAAACACTCCAAAAACCAAAACAAAACCTCCCGGCAAGTCGCAATAGCAGAAATAAATATGGGAGAAGCAGTAAATAGGGGTTCGAGGCTATAACTCTCAAAACGATCGGTCGGGTCATTACAAAGTCGACATCCGGTCAACTTTTTCCAACTTATGTTTTCCATTATGAGATTAAGTGTCTCATTTCACTCCGAAATCTGGACCCTATCCAACTAATCCGGTAAGTCATAAAACAATTGTAATGCATAAGTTGAGCAGTAAATAGGGGAACGGGGCTGTAATACGCAAAACGGTCGGTTGGGTCGTTACATTTTTATGATCTTCTATAACTTTATTCTCATATGTGATATTTATTTATACATTATTCTCGTGCCAGTTTGGTTGTACAAACTTTTATGAGATCAGAATAAGCAGACGACTCAAAAGAGGGGAATAAAATGGTGAGAATAACCCTAAATATTTTGAGATGACTAGATTCATTTTTTTTATTCCAAAACTCTAATTTTCTAGATTGTTTTCTAAATTTTTTCCCCCTTGAAATTACAACAATTAAAAATGTAGTACAAGCTAAGGTTAGTATATATGAAAATAATCACAAATATATCAATGCTAAATTGATAAGAAAACACATTATTTTTGTACATATATTTACTTGACGCTAGGCACACGTGCAACGCACGTACACTAAACTAGTTATATTAAAAGCACGAAGGCCTTAGCGAAATGTTGTTCGCCTTTTTTATCCTTATAAAATAGAGTTCGCACTAAACAAAATAATAATTCAATTAATTGCCTAATACTTAGGAATAGTCATTTATTATTTTTTTACTATTAGAAATAATTATTTAATTATTTTTCTAATATTTAGGAAAAGTCATTAAATTAATTTTCTAATATTTAGAATTATACAAAGTTTTGCCACTTTGTATTCCTTTTAGGTTTAGGCTGTATTAATTAGTTGATATTCTTTTCGATGCTAAATATAAACATTGTTATTCTATTGGGTATTTAAATATCAAGTATATTAATTTATAAAGTAAATAGTCTAAGAAGAGTAACCTTCTGTCAACAATTAATATATCATACTAAATTATAAAGAAATTTTTGTATTGTTAATGTTTGTTCTAAATCCTTCTAAAATCTGCAGACACATACATGTGCAACATATATTAGAGTTCTAAATCTTTGTTTATGGACACTACTCATTAGATAAAATATTTATTTAATTATTTTTTTAATATTAATAATAGTAATTTAATTAGTTTTCTAAAAATTAAGATTCTTAAAAAAATTTATTTGAAAAATGTACAAATACCTAATTTTAAAAATTTTAATAATGTATGATTTTTCTTTTATAAATCCTAATAAACATTGAAGAATTTCTCGAGGTCGGCAGCTTATTACATCTTCTCGAGGTTTTCCATCAACATTGTTTGGTGTAGATCAGTATTGAAAGATTATTAGTTTCTTTTTTTCTTTTTGTGCTTTCTTACAAAAAATATGTGAAATCTGGCTCCAAATACTAGATCAATTTAAAGCAAGGTATTGGGCATAAAAAATATTTTTTGACTATTCTTTTCTCTTTCTTCATCTTTTTATTTTCATATGGCCAAATACTAGCAATTTTAATTCTTTTCAGTTATTCAAAATTACTTTATCAGTAATTATAGACGTTAAGTAGAATACAAAATATCAAATAACATATTCGCCTGATAAAAAATAATATAATTATAACATCAACATGCGTAATATGTCCTAAAATTTAACATCATTACAAAAAGCTAAGAAAATGTATTTATCACAAGATGATGAGAATTTTGTCTTTTGAAAACATTAATTAGTGTGGGTTGAACAAATTATCTCTGGAAATCATATTTTTGCTAATTTTTATTTATCACAAATATCTTTTAAATATACCATTTATATTATTTTAAATTTTTATTTTTATTAACATAGGTACATGCGCAACGCGCGTATCTTATCCTATTAAAAACCGCTCTCACAATAGATAAAATTGTAATTTAAGTCATTCTTCTAATATTTAGGACTTTGAAATCAATTAAAATTTTACATATTAAATCTCTCCCTATTAAACTAGGTAAGAAGTTCTAATATTTAAGAATTAGTATCGATTAATATTTTACCTTATATAAATTATACTATTTGAAAATACATACTTGGTGTAATACTTATAAACCAATACGAGAACGAGATTATATATGTGCCTTCATACGATTTCTAATTAAATTGAAATATGAAGACATCAAATGACATATTAAATTAACATTATTTAACACAAGAACGTCTAAATAAAAATTATTTCAGTGTGAAACAATTAAATATGCATTAAAAATTCTTATTTTTTCATATTAACTCATGTTCAATTAAGTACCCAAAATAATTATTTGACGGTATATTTAAAATACTAAACCGTACAAGCCTAAATCTATGTTATAAAAACACGATATCTTTACAGAAAATGTTAATTGCCTTTTTATCTTATAAAAATAGATTTTATTTTGAATAAATATAATTTAAATATTTTATTAATATTTAGCATTTCAAAATTAATTAAAATTTTACTTATTAAATCTTTTCTTATTAGAACTATGTAAAAGTACAAGTATTTAGATCTTCAAAATATATATATATATATATATACATACAACAATTACTAAACATGAAATTTAATAGGGCGAACAAATTATAGTGAAATATTATTGAATCCATTGATTGTTGTTGTATCTAAATTAATATGTACATACAACAATCAATGGATTCAATAATATTTCACTATAATTTGTTCGCCCTATTAAATTTCATGTTTAGTAATGTTTTTTTTGCCCACACACATTTCGACAAAGTTATGTAAATCATAAATTCTTTTTCTTTGTATCTTATCAATTAGAACCTCACTGCTTGGGTAACATTGAAACTGTCACGACCCAATTTCATATGTAGGTCGTGATGGCGCCCAACACTATAGCTAGGCAAGCCAACTAATAAATTAAGCATACATTGATAAAATTTAAAACCATGTAAATATAAACCCAAACTATACCAATGTGTGTGCCAAGACCTGGTGTCACAAGTGAATGAGCATCTAGTAGATTATACAAAACTCCAAATACTGTCTGAAATAAAATAGATAGAATATAAATATCAGAAGAGACACTGGTAGCTACAGAACGGCTCAGAAAGGCAGCTCACCACTATGCCTCTAGATAACGTGGGTATGTGATGATAGGTCCTCCACTAGTACCTATCTCAGATCCTGCACAAAAAGTGCAGCAAGTGTAGTATGAGTACGTAAATAACGTATACCCAGTAAGTATCAAGCCTAATCTCAAAGTGGTAGAAACGAGATGGCCGACTTTGACGCTCACTATAGGTCAATAACAATTGAAGTAAAACTAGGATATTTAAATCAATGTGATTTACAGAATTTATTTAATCAGCGGAAATAATCAAATTCCTTCAAATGTATCAATTTTCAATATATTAATTAGATTCTTTTAAATTCAAATAAATTCTAATTTATCAATTAAATCTCATTTACAGGAGTAACAATTAATTCCTTAACAAGCAATAACAATAATTCATTAAATTCCAAAGATTTTCCAATTTACTAATTAGCTTTACAAGCTGAAATAAATTTTTAAAGCATCGTGTAATTATTATTATTATTAAGCACGATTTCTGCCGAGGACGTACGGCCCAATCCAGAGTGTCGTGTACACTGCCGAGGGACGTGCGGCGCGATCCATAGATGCATCTATCCTGCCGAGGCATTCGGCCCGCTCCACGAGAAGGGAGGACATTTTCTTATGTGCCTCCGGAAGGAGAGTATATTCATTATAAGATGAATTTGGGAGGAGAAGAATTTCTTTTAACAATTAATTGATTTAAACAGACAATCAAGCCTATGAGATTTCCATCCTTTAATATCTTTATCTAACAATTTACAATATATTCATATAGATATCAATTAATATAAATAAATCAAAGAATACAATTTACACAAGTAAGGCATGCTTTGAGTCCTAAACTACCCGGACTTTAGCATTAATAGTAGCTACGCACGGACTCTCGTCACCTCGTGCATACGTAGCCCCCTCACAAATAGACCCCACACACACACAATTAGCAACAATTATTTAATTTTAATCACCTATGAGGTAATTTCCTCCTCACAAGATTAAACAAGAGACTTACCTCGTCTTGCTCCAATTTAATCCACTATAAGGCCTTTTTCATGATTATCCAACTCTGTCTGGCTCGAATCTAGCCAAAATAATTCGATACAATCACTAAAAATTATAGGAAATAAATTCTATAAGGAAATACTATATTTTTTAATAAAAATCCCGAAATTAATTAAAACTTCTCCTGCGGGACCCACATCTCGGAATCCGGCGAAAGTTATGAAATCCGACAACCCATTCAATTACGAGTCCAACCATACCAGTTTCACTCAAATCCGACTCCGAATCGATACCGAAATCTCAAAATTTTGTTTCTATGAGATTTCTAAACTTTTCCAAATTTCAATCTCAAAACACTAATTAAATTGTGAAAACAATGATATATTCTTGTATATTGATCAAATCCGAGTTAAAATCACTTACCCCAATGTTTTTCCCTTGAAAATCTGCCAAAAGTCGCCTCTGCTCAAGCTCAAGTTCGCCAAAAATGGCAAATGGGACGAATGTCCTCTATTTATAACACTGCCCAGCACTTCGGAACTGGGCCTCGAACAGGGCCTCGATCGCGGCATCGAACATGTGCCTTCGATCAGGGCATCGAGGGTTGGGCCTCGATCCTAGCCCTCAAGCCATACCTTCGATCATGCCATCGAGCCTTACCTTCGATCGTGACTTCGATCACAGGCTCGAGCCTGGACCTCGGTCATGGCCTCGATCAGGGTATCGAGGTTGGGCCTTCGATCATAGCCTCAATCATTGCATCGAGCTTGAGCCTTCGATCAGGGCATCGAGCATGGGTCTCGATCCTAGCCCTCGAGCCTTATCTTCGATCATGCCCTCGAGCCTTGCCTTCGATCGAGGCTTCGATACTGAGCCTCGTCCCTGGCTTCGACTCAGGCCTCGATCGTGGACTCGATATCTGGGGCTCGATTTGAGGCTCGATCTGAGGCTCGATATCTGGGGCTCAATCTGAGGCTCGATATCTGGGGCTCGATCACAGCCCAGAAAATGCAGCAGAAGAGAAAATTGCAGCAGCTTTTTAAGTCCAACTTTTGATCCGTTAACCATCTGAAACTCACCCGAGGCCTTCGGTACCTCAACCAAATATACCAACAAGTCCTAAAACATCATACAAACTTAGTCGAACCTCTAAATCACATCAAACAACGCTAAAACCATGAATCATACCCCAATTCAAGCTTAATGAAACTAAGAGTTTTCAACTTCTACGTTCAATGTCGGAACCTATCAAATCAACTCCGATTGACCTCAAATTTTACACACAAGTCATAAATTACATAACGGAGCTATGAAAATTTTCGGAATTGGATTCCGACTCTGATATCAAAAAGTCAACCCCCCGGTCAAACTTTCAAATTTTAAATTCCTATTTTAGCCATTTCAAGCCTAATTTCACTACGGACTTCCAAATAAAATTCCGATCACGCTCCTAAGTCCAAAATCACCATAAGGAGCTGTTGGAATCATCAAAATTCTATTCCGGGGTCGTTTTCTCAAAAATGTTGACCGAAGTCAAACTTAGCACTTTAAGGCCAACTTAAGGAACCAAGTGTTCCGGTTTCACCTCAAACACTTCCAAATCCCGAACCAACCATCCCCGCAAGTCATAAATCATTACAAGCACCTACGGAAAGTTTTATTTTAGGGAACGGGGTTCTAAAAGTTAAAATGACCAGTTGGGTCATTACAGAAACCATTGAAGGGAAATAAAGAGAACATAAAAGTAAATTTTTTAATTTATGTTATATGAAAATTGTAACTGAAGTCATTCCGGATTGATTTGATGTATTTCAGCACAATATATAGAATTTGAAAGTTCAAAGTTCATTAGGCTTGAATTGAGGTATGATTCATGGTTTTAGCTTTGTTTGATGTGATATGAGGCTTCGACTAAGTTCGTATGATGTTTTAGGACTTGTTGGTACATTTGATTGAGGTCCCGAGGGGCTCGGGTGAGTTTCGGGGTAGTTTCAGACCATTTCTAGGCCATTCTTAGTTACTGATTTTTGGCCACAGAGGTATGCATCGCGATCGCGGACAATTGGTCGCGATCGCGAAGAGCAATTTTGCTGTTTGGGCAGTGTGAATCGCGATCGCGAAAGCCTTTTTGCGATCGCGTAGAACAAACTTCAGTTGCACTGACCTGGCTTTGGAAGCATATATCTCTCAATCTATAGGGAATTGGAAGATGATCCAAAAATAAAAGTTGTAGCCCTTTGTGTCTAGTTTTATGAAAGGTAAACGATTTGTCATTTGGAGTTGTGTACAAAAAGTTATGATATATATACTATAGGCTATCTGGGAAGAGTTTGGAAATTCTCGATTGCACAGGGCTGATTTTGGAAGCTTATATCTCGGAATATATAAGGAATTGGGAGATGAGCAACAAATGAAAGTTATAGTCCTTGGTGTATAGTTTTCAGAAAGGTAAACCAATTGCAATTTAGAGTTTTGTACAAAACGTTATGACCATTATACTAGAGGCTGTCCGGAAGAGTTGGGCACTTGTGCTTCGCGATCGAGAAAGGCAAATATTGGGCTGGAAATTTTTGTGCTTCGCGATCGCGAAGCATTTTCCGCGATCGTGAAGAGTAAATAACTGGACAGAAGATAGAATCGTGGGTTTTGGTTTCTTTCTTCATTTTCGGATTTTGGAGCTCGGATTGGGCGACTTTGGAGAGGAAATTTTCCACACAACTTGGGGTAAGTGTTCTTAACTCCCTTGTGATTATATTCCATGAATTAATCTTCGTTTTCGGCGTTAGATTATTGATTTTGCAAGAGAAATCGGAGGAATTTCTACAATTTCATAAAAATAAATTTTCGAGATTTGAACACCGATTCGGAGTCGGATTTGAGTGAAATTAGTATGGTTGAACTTGTAATTGGATGGGTTGTCGAATTTTGTGAGTTTTGTCGGATTCCGAGACGTGGGCCCCATGGGCAATTTTTGAGCTAAATTTTAGATTTTTATGGAAAATTAGCATTTTCTTATGGAATTAATTTCAATATATTTTATTGACTGAATCAAATTAATTATGGCTAGATTCGAGGCGTTTGGAGGCAAATTCACGAGACAAAGGTATACCGGAGTAAAGAATTACACGGTTTGAGGTAAGTAACACTTCTAAACTTGGTTCTGAGGGTATGAATCCCGGAATTTAGTATGATATGAATTGTTTGGAGGTCACACAGACGATAGGTGACGAACATGTAGACGTGCACCACAGAAAGTGTGTCTTGAATAAATCCTGTGAAGTAGAAAAAATAAAGAATCATGTTATTATCTGAACATGTGGCACGTGTTAGAAGAATTATCTGAGGCTAGTAATAAAGATCATGTTTAGGCTATGTGCCGATATTTTAGGACCCATGGGGTCGTGATGCTGTTGAATTAATTGTTCTAAAAATACATTTCACAATTAGTAATAATTGTCCATTGTGAGGATATTTATGGGATTGAGCTGCGCAATGCAGCAGGCCATTTGGCTTTATATATGTAATTAATAAATGGATCGGGGTTGCCCGCCTGCAGCAGGTCAAAATGGCTTTATACATTATTATTGTTCTAGATCGGGGTTGCCCGCCTGCAGCAGGCCATATTGGCTTTACTATTTTATGGATCGGGGCTGCCCGCCTGCAGCAAGCCTTATTGGCTTTACTATTTTATGGATCGGGGTTGCCCGCCTGCAGCAGGCCTTATTGGCTTTACTATTTTATGGATCGGGGCTGCCCGCCTGCAGCATGCCTTATTGGCTTTATTATTAAATGGATCGGGGCTGCCCGCCTGTAGCAGGCCTCATTGGATTTATTATTATACGGATCGGGACTGCCCGCCTGCAGTAGGCCATATTGGTTTTATATCACGCTTGGGCTGAAGGAGCTCCTCCGAGAGTCTGCACACACCCCCAGTGAGCACGGTCGACTTATAGCGCTTGGGCTAAAGGAGCCCCTCCGGAGTCTGTACACCCCCAGTGAGCGTAGATGATTATATATATTCAGGATGGATTTCCCAGGGCATGGACTTGCCTTGCTTACTGCTTATATATATGTTTGGGATGGATTTTCCTAGGGCATGGACTTGCCTTACTTATTTATATTGTAATGAATTTACCTGGACATGGATCTTGTCCGTATCATTTGCATTTGGGGATAAATTACCCCAGGGCTGGATTGGCCTTATACGGTACTGAATGACTGACTGTCAGTCGATGTTTGTATATATATATATATATATATATATATATATATATATATATATATACGGGTTGGAACACCCTGGGGCTGGACTGGCCATAATTTGTACCGAGTGACCGAATAATTGGTGACCAGTATCTACAGGAGGTCTTGCTACTGAGATGTCATATTCCTTATATCATGCAGTATTTATCTTTTTCATTTGTACTGAGTTTATCTGTTGAACTTGAAAGCATGCCTACATTTTTGTACTATTATTTTAACTGGACTGTACCTGCGGAGCTCATCATTTCTTTCAGCCCAGAGGTTAGTCTTGTTACTTATTGAGTTAGTTGTACTCATACTACACTCTGCACCTCGTGTGCAGACCCAGGTGCTTTCGGACACGGAGATTGTTCGATTTCAGAGTACTATCAGTTGGAGACTATCTAGGTAGCTGCTTGGCGTCCGCTGACCTTGTCTCTCTTTCCTTCATTTATTGTATTGTTATATACTTTCAGGTAGTGGTTTTTATCAGTCAAACATTGTATTCACATTAGATGCTTATGTACTCGGTGACACCAGATTTTGGGAGTGATATATTTGAAATTTTGAGATTTCTTCTGCTGAATTTAATTATTTTGTTTTCAAATTTAAAAGAAATAGTGGTTTATTGGGATTTTTGGCTTGCCTAGTATTGAGATAGGCGCCATCACGACATGTGAGATTTTGGGTCGTGACAAGTTGGTATCAGAGCTTTAGGTGACATAGGTCTCACGAGTCATGAGCAGGTTTAGTAGAGTCTTGCGGATCGGTACGGGGACGTCTGTACTTATCTTTGAGAGACTGCTGAAACCTTAGGAAAATTTCACTTTCTTGTATTCTATCGTGCGGAACTGATTCAGCTTGAAACATAACTCTTTGAATTCCTTTCACGCATTCGTATGCGCACATGAGCGCTCGATATCAGTTGTGTATCGCCGGCTTGTGATTCCATGAACGATGTTTGAGATGTGTATTTCGTATTCTGGTGATGGGCCAGTTTGGAGGACCTGAGGTCAGGTTTAGACCGCAACTTAGGCTTGGTAGCTTCAATTGTAACCTGTACATTTAGACTCATATGTCCGGTAATGTCCCTACGAGTGGAATTTGTGACTCGATGAACGGTGGAATGGCTTTGTGATGAGTATGATGTAACTGCGGGATGTGTTAAGACGATTTGAATGTGACAAGAAGTGTTTCCTTAAAATGTAAAGGAAGGCCATTGGGTGCTTTATTTTTGTTTTGATGTGACATACAATCTCGAGTGTGAATGTTTTGAAAGATCTTTCACGTTGTTAAATTTTGGGGCAAATTAAATTCTCGTGTCTGGTTAATGAGTTTGGACTCAGACAAATTATGTGATTTCATAGTAATTGTGGCTGCGAAAGGGTATAACAAGATGCCAATTTGAGACTAAGCAGGTGGGTTATCTCATGCGGAGTAATTTATGTAGGTGTGTTCCTTATGATGTGAATATAGAGTTTCTTTTCTGCCAGCGGGGTGTATGTGTTGAGACTCGAATTTGAATCTGGTTGAGAAAGTTGACTTGAGTTTTAAGAGAATGAATGCGAGATTAGCGGATGATTGAGGTATTTTATGGTTGGTGTGTCTTGAGCTTGAGAAAAATTTTCGTTGAACTAACTGTTGTATTAAGGCAGTAATAAAGTATGGGTATTGTGAGTTATCAAATATTTTAATCTATGGCTTTGAGCCAAGTGGGGGAGCATGTTATTGACAATTCAATTCATGGTTATGTGTCAAATAGTTTTTTTGTTTTGGTCTGAAGTATACTTGGGAATCAGTGATGACTTGCAGAAGTGGAGTTCGAGAATGAATCGAGTAAGGAAATTTCTGGATACGGGTTATATTGCGCTTTATGAGTATATGAAAATCGTGGGATGAGTGAGTTGTTATTTGTGAATGATGTAGTGCGCACGGAGTATGAATTTGATAGGTGGTATTAAAGTAGAGTTACTTCCTTGAGTGTTGTTATGCTAATGGGGCACATGTCTTTTGGCCCATTTGGGAGGTGTAATGTGGATTTGAACAAAGGGGTGAATCTCGAGAAAGTTCTAATGGATTTGAGATTAATATGTAGCAATAGAGAATTTTTGGCGGATTTGTTTATGGCTAAAATCTGAGATTTAAGTTGGATGGTGTCGAGACTTGTGGCATTTTTGTATATCATTATGGATTTTATATTTTGGTATCAGGAAGGTGAATGAAACGGCCTTAGACTCAAATAAGGAATTTTTAGAGTGGGTGTTTCGGTTGTGGTATTTATAGGGGTAATTATGATGTGGTGAGACTCTACAGATGTTTTGGTGGCAATATTCTTGGGTTTTGGTGACCTACGTGGTTTGGTCGAGTTAGAGGAATTTAGTTTTGATAGCTTGGTTATGTGAAAATGGATTTCAAAATGTTCTTAATGGTTTCTACCATGGGTTGAACCGGATATATTCTACCGGTGTAAGGAATGTGTTGTGTATTATAAATTCCTCCTGGAAGGAAGAAAGATGAAGGTTACTGAATGACCAAGTATGTAATTTGCTGGTTACCCATAGTTGATAATGAGATTCCCATGCTTGTCACATGATGGCATGATAGATGCGGTGTGTGGCGCGGGATTAAGAATTACATGTACAAGGTGGAAGTTCATTCTTGAAAGGAAGATCATGAATTTTAGACAGAATGGCCAATTTCAGATAATTAGATGAATGTTATAACTGCTCGGTAATCCTTGAGAAGGGTGCGCATTTTGTTTTGACTTACAGATGTTCATTGGTTGCAGTATTAACCTGGTTGATAAACTGCTGATACTCAAATTATTGCTATATGGCACGGAGGAATTATGGAAATATTCCTAGTGGGATGATCGTGCATGAAGGATGTGATAGCCATGCGAGTGCTGGAGTTGTGATCAGTTATGATGGTTCATGTGTACTTATTTGATTGCTCCCGTATGTTATGCTTGAATTAATGGCCTGTGACCATGCCAGGCGGATTATGTTATTGGCATGTGAGTTGTTCGTGTGGATCCATATACTGATATTATTGGCACGGGAGTTGTCCGTGCGGGTCCAGATATTGATACTATAGCACGTTATTTGTCCGTGCGAGTGATGTTAATGTGAGCTCTAGAAGAGTTGGTTACTGTTATTAAATTTGTGTGTCTTGGTTCTACTATATATAATGAGCTTATAGCATCACAGTTGTGACTCTGAGTTATATTGGTGCGGCATGTCTATGGAACAGTTGTGTTTAGTAATATAAGGTCATTGGACCTAGAATGGGTACTATCAGGTTTGATTTTGGTATATTCCGGAGTATAATATTGAAAGTAGGCTCAGAAAGTGATTATGGTTCTAGTTGGGGCGAGAGAGCTCTGTGACTTGTTGGTCTGGTAAGTGGTCATGAAATTTTGCGTGTTTCTTTTATTATCAACAGTGTACAAAGATTTTAGGATGAGGTTTGGTTCGATATGGGTTTAATACTAGTATGTGGTTGGTTTTGGAGTAGTCACTGTGATCAGGAATGGTGCTACGAGCATGCAAGTTGTGTAATATGTTAGTTGATTATATCCGTGGTTATGGTTATGGCTTGATACAACTTTTTCAAACTCATACAGTGTGTAAATGTAAGATTTGTGTCTTGGAAGAAATTATAAAGGTTGGAAATTAATTTCCAAGGTTTATGGGCCAAAGTTAAATCAATGATTTCAGTGGTATTGTGTTGTCAAGCCTATATGGAATAGGGTGACGGGGGTTCACCCCCGGATACGTGTGTGGTAAGATGGAACAGTGATTTGATGGCTTGGAAAAAACTCTTGGCACGTTCGAGGACGAACGTATGTTTAAGTGGGGGAGATTGTAACGACCCGAACGGTCATTATGAGCATTTACGCTCCTTTCAGCTATTTAAAGTCTTTAATGACTTCCTACGAGGTATTATGACTTGTGTGAATTGTCGATTTTGGTTTTAAGGTATTTCAGAGTTAGTTTGGAATAATAAATTTCATGTTGGAAGCTTAAGTTGAAATAGTTGACCGGGTGGTGACTTATGTGTAAACGACCCCGGAATATAATTTTGATGATTCCAATAGCCCGTATGTTGATTTTGGACTTAGGAGCGTGTCTGAAAAATTATCTGGAGGTCCGTAGTGGAATTAGGCTGGAAATATCGAAAGTTAAATTTTTGGAAAGTTTGACCAGGGTTGACTTTTTGATATCGAGGTTGGAATCCAATTTTGGAAATTGGAATAGCTTCGTTATGTCATTTATGACTTGTGTGAAAATTTTGAAGTCATTCCGGATTGATTTGATGTATTTTGGCACAATATATAGAATTTGAAAGTTCAAAGTTCATTAGGCTTGAATTGAGGTGCGATTCGTGGTTTTAGCGTTGTTTGATGTGATTCAAGGCTTCGACTAAGTTCATATGATGTTTTAGGACTTGTTGGTACATTTGATTGAGGTACTGAGGGGCTCGGGTGAGTTTCGGGGTGGTTTCAGACCATTTTCTAGGCCATTCTTAGTTGTTGGTTTTTGGCCACAGAGGTATGCATCGTGATCGCGGATAATTGTTCACGATCGCGAAGAGCAATTTTGCCATTTGGGCAGTGTGAATCGCGATCGCGGAAGCCTTTGCGCGATCGTGTAGAACAAACTTCTGTTGCACTGACCCTACTTTGGAAGCTTATATCTCGCAATCTATAAGGAATTTGGAGATGATCCAAAAGGGAAAGTTGTATCCCTTTGTGACTATTTTTCATAAAGGTAAACCATTTGTCATTTGGAGTTGTGTACAAAAGGTTATGATATATACACTATAGGTTGTCTGGGAAGAGTTTGGGAATTCTTTGTTGCACAGGGCTGACTTTGGAAGCTTATATCTTAGAATATATAAGGAATTGGGAGATGAGCAACAAATGAAAGTTATAGTCCTTGGTGTATAGTTTTCATAAAGCTAAACCAATTGCAATTTGGAGTTTTGTACAAATAGTTATGATAGTTATACTAGAGGCTGTTCGGAAGAGCTGGGCATTTGTGCTTCGCGATCACGAAGCATTTTCCGCGATCGCGAAAGGCAAATGTTGGGATGGAAATTTTTTTGCTTCGCGGTCGCGAAGCATTTTCCGCGATCGCGAAGAGTAAATGACTGGACATAAGATAAAATCGTGGGTTTTGGTTTCTTTCTTCATTTTCGGATTTTGGAGCTCGGATTGGGCGACTTTGGAGAGGAAATTTTCCACACAACTTGGGGTAAGTGTTACTGACTTCCTTGTGATTATATTCCATGAATTAATCTTCGTTTTCGGCGTTAGATTATTGATTTTTCAAGAGAAATCGGAGGAATTTTTACAATTTCATAAAAATAAATTTTCGAGATTTGAACACTGATTCGGAGTCGGATTTGAGTAAAATTAGTATGGTTGAACTTGTAATTGGATGAGTTGTCGGATTTTGTGAGTTTCGTCAGATTCCGAGACATGTGGCCCACAGGCGATGTTTGAGCTAAATTTTGGATTTTTATGGAAAATTAGCATTTTCTTATGGAATTAATTCCAATAAATTTTATTGACTGAATCAAATTAATTGTAGCTAGATTCGAGGTGTTTGGAGGCAAATTCACGAGGCAAAGGCATACCAGAGTAAAGAATTACATGGTTTGAGGTAAGTAACATTTCTAAACTTGGTTCTGAGGGTATGAATCCCCGAATTTGGTATGATATGAATTGTTTGGAGGTGACACACACGATAGGTGACGAACATGTAGACGTACACCACAGAAAGTGTCTTGAATAAATCCTGCGGAGTAGAAAAATTAAAGAATCATATTATTATCTGAAAATGTGGCACGTGTTAGAAGAATTAAGCTGAGGCTAGTAATAAAGATCATATTTAGGCTATGTGCCGATATTTTATGACCCATTGGGTCGTGATGCTATTGAATTAATTGTTCTAAAAATACATTTCACACTCAGTAATAATTGTCCATTGTGAGGATATTTATGGGATTGAGTTGCGCAATGCAGCATGCCATTTGGCTTTATATATGTTATTATTAAATGGATCGGGGCTGCCCATCTGCAGCAGGCCAAAATGGATTTATACATTATTATTGTTCTAGATCGGGGCTGCCCGCCTGCAGCAGGCCTTATTGGCTTTACTATTTTATGGATCGGGGCTGCCCGCCTGCAGCAGGCCTTATTGGCTTTATTATTAAATGGATCAGGGCAGCCCGCCTGCAGCAGGCCTCATTGGCTTTATTATTATACGAATCGGGACTGGCCGCCTGCAGTAGGCCATATTGGCTTTATATCACGTTTGGGCTGAAGGAGCCCCTATGAGAGTCTGCACACACCCCCAGTGAGTGCGGTCGACTTGTAGCGCTTGGGCTGAAGGAGCCCCTCCGGAGTCTGTACACCCCCAGTGAGCGTAGATGATTATATACATTCGGTGATGGATTTCCCAGGGCATGGACTTGCCTTACTTGCTGCTTAAATATATATTTGGGATGGATTTTCCCAGGGCATGGGCTTGCCTTACTTATTTATATTGCAATGAATTTACCTGGATACGGATCTTGTCCGTATCATTTGCATTTGGGGATAAATTACCCCAGGGCTGGATTGGCCATATACGATACTGAATGATTGGCTGTCAGTCAATGTGTGTGTGTGTGTGTGTGTATATATATACGGGTTGGAACATCTCGGGGCTGGACTGGCCATAAATTATACCGAGTGACCGAATAATTTGTGACCAATATCTACATGAGGTCTTGCCACTGAGATGTCATATTCCTTATATCATGCAGTATTGATCTATTTCATTTGTACTGAGTTTATCTGTTGAACTTGAAAGCATGCCTACATTTCTGTATTATTATTTTTACTTGATTGTACCTGCGGAGCTCAACATTTCTTTCAGCCCAGAGGTTAGTCTTGTTACTTATTGAGTTAGTTGTACTCATACTACACTCTGCACTTCGTGTGCAGACCCAGGTGCTTTCGGACACGGAGATTGTTCGATTTCAGAGTACTATCAGTTGGAACTATCAAGGTAGCTGCTTGGCGTCCGCTGACCTTGTCTCTCTTTCCTTCAGTTATTGTATTGTTATATACTTTCAGGCAGTGGTTTTTATCAGTCAAGCATTGTATTCACATTAGATGCTCATGTACACAGTGACACCGGATTTTGGGAGTGATATATTTGAAATTTTGAGATTTCTTCTGCTGAATTTAATTATTTTATTTTCAAATTTAAAAGAAATGGTGGTTTATTGGGATTTTCTACTTGCCTAGTATTGAGATAGGTGCCATCACGACATGTGAGATTTTGGGTCGTGACAAAAATCTTAAAGAATCATAATAAAAGTACAACTAATTAATTATGTATATGTCTTCTTGAATGAACTTGAGAATTAATAGCTTATGAAAAGTATTTTCAGAAAACTTTTAAAATATTCAAGGGTTATGTGCTTTATTGAAAGTTGAAACTAAAAAGGAAGCACAATAATAATTTGTAAAATTCAACTGATAAAGTTATAAAATAAAAAAAAATTAAGATGAATATATTGAATAATGTATAACGACCCAACCGGTCGTTTTGACTGTTAGAACCCCGTTTCTCTAAATAATACTTCCCGTATGTGTTTTTAATGATTTATGACTTGCGGGGATGGTTGGTTCGGGATTTGAAAGTGTTCGGGTTGGAATCGGAACACTTGGTTCCTTAAGTTAGCCTTAAAAGGCCAAGTTTTACTTCGGTCAACATTTTTGAGAAAACGACCCCGGAATCGGGATTTGACGGTTCCAATAGCTCCGTATAGTGATTTTGGACTTAGGAGCGTGTTCGGAATTTTATTTGGAAGTCCATAGTTAAATTAGGCTTGAAATGGGTAAAACAAGAATTTAAGTTTGGAAGTTTGACCGGTGAGTTAACTTTTTGATATCGGGGTCGGAATCTAGTTCCGAAAATTTTCATAGCTCCATTTTTTTATTTATGACTTGTGTGCAAAATTTGAGGTCAATCAGAGTTGATTTGATAGGTTTCAGTACCGAATGTAGAAGTTGGAAATCTTAAGTTTCATTAAGCTTGAAATGGAGGATAATTCATGGTTTTAGCGTTGTTTGATGTGATTTAAGGTTCGACTAAGTTCGTATGATGTATTGGGACTTGTTGGTATATCTGGTTGAGGTCCCGAGGAGCTCGGGTGAGTTTCAAATAACTAACGGATCACTTTTGGCCTTTGGAAGACTGTTGATAGCTGCTGGAAATTTTCTTCTGATTTTGCTTATACGCGATCGCGTAAGTTGGTATGCAATCGAGCAGAGTAATTTGGGAAGCTGTAATTTGTTCTCTGCGATCGCATGGGCATGTCCGAGATTGCGTAGGTTAGGACAGCTTGTGCATAGCAATTGCGAGTCGTTGTTTGCGATCGTGTAGGATAAACTGGGGAGGAACTGGGCCAAGCGCTTAATGCTTCGCGATTGCGTGAGGAGGTTCGCGATCACGTAGGTTTTCAGAATCAGTGTTTCAGATCGCATGGGACTTTATGCGATCGCGTAGGGTTATTTTTTGGGAAGCAAAATTTGTGCTACGCGATCGCGTAGAAGAAATCACTGGGCAGAGAGTTTAAGTTTTGAAAATGGGACTTCGTCCCATTTTTCATTTTTAACTATTTGGAGCTCGGATTTGAACGATTTTTGGGAGATTTTCAGAGAAAACAACGGGGTAAGTGTTCTTAACTCAATATTGGTTAAATTACCCGAATCCATCACTGTTTTTATCATTTTATTTGTGAATTAAATTGGAAAAAGTTTGAAAACCCTCTTGGATAGATTTGAGGATTTGAGGGCTGAATTATTATCGGAATTTAGTGATTTTGGTATGGGTAGACTCGTGGTTGAGGGGCGTTCATATTTCGTAACTTTCACCATATTCCGAGATGTGGGCTCCACGGACGATTGTTGAATCAATTTCAGATTTTTATTTAAAAAATGTACTATTTTCTTATGAAATTGATTTCTATAATTTTTAGTGATTGTATCAAATTATTTTGGCTAGATTCGAGCCATACAGAGTTGGATAATCAAGGAAAAGGCCTACCAGTGGATTAAATTAGAGCAAGTTGAGGCAAGTCTCTTGTCTAATCTTGTGAGGGAAAATTACCCCATTGGGATTAAATTGAATAATTGTTGCTAATTGTGGGGGCTACGTACGCACGAGGTGACGAGAGTCTGTGCGTAGCTACTATTAATGCTAAAGCCCGAGTAGTTTAGGATTCAAAGTGTAACAACCCAACCGGTGGTTTCGACTTTTAGAACCCTGTTCCCGTAAATAAAACTCCCCGAATGTGTTTTTAATGATTTGTGACTTGCGGCGATGGTTGGTTCGGGATTTGGAAGTGTTTGGGTTGAAATTAGGACACTTGGTTTATTAAGTTAGCCTTAAAAGGCCAAGTTTGACTTCGGTCAACATTTTGAGAAAACGACCTCGGAATAGGGATTTGAAGGTTCCAGCAGGTTCATATGTTAATAAGTGTACAAGTCATATTATAAGTGATGTGGGGTCTAAGGAGAGCCCTAAGTTTAAATCAAGTTGGAAATTACATGATAGACTAAAGTTCCAAATGAGTACACACAAAACCTAACTTTGGACGAGCATGCCTCTATATATATATATATATACCTATATATATATATATATATATATATAAGGAGTTATATGGTGGACAACCTATCAAATGAAAGTTCTTCGAGTCTAGTTTCTAACGCTTTCAACCGTTCGTCATTTGGATATTTCTACAAGGACTTATGGACGTTTAAGTAAAAGGTGTCCAGAAGGGCAAAACTTGTAATACGAGGTACAACCTGCACAACTCAAGGTACAACTCGCTGAAGCACTTGTGCCTATATAAGGCAGTCACGGGCAGCAGCCATTTTTGGGGATTTTCTTGAGCTAGGGATTGGTTCTTTCATGGTGGATTCGACCTTGGGGACTACTTAAGAATACAAGGTGAGTTTTTTTGGATATTTTGAGTTAATAACATCCTATTAACACTAGTATTAACATCCTTCAATCTTTGAAATCCCTAGAAATCTTTCAAGTTGTTCAAGAACACCAAATTTCCCAAACATTGGAATTTCAAGGAAAAGCTTCAAGAAGGTAATACTAATGCTTCAAGCTCATTTCTTATGAGTCGGTGAGAGTAAATCTAATATTTGTTTCAAGTTGTTATGGTTGGATAATTGATTTTATAAATTCTAGTTCATGGCATGAATAGTGTTCTTGAGAAAATGAGGGAAAGATAAATAGTGTTCTTAGAAATGAAATTAAAGGATGCAATGAACCTATGGAATCATTTTCTAGCTTAGTTGGAATTATTCAACTAAGTAATCACCAAATTGAATGTTTTGGAAATGTTGGTTAAGGAAGACGATGAATAGTAATTTGGCGGTGTTGGAGAATTAATGTAGTATCATTGATGACTTCAAATGGATATTAAATGATAAGAGTGGAGTTGAATGTGCTAGTAAGTGAACCTATTAGACGATTTGAGCTGGAGGCTTATAGCCAACTTGAGAGCCATAAATGGATATTGATAAATATTTTTGAGTCATATTTTGATTGTAACTGGGATTGTAATTGTAGATATCAATTTGTTGGTGGCGTATGAGCATTTTACTCAATGTTACGATGTCGGGGGAGGATTAAAAGCTTGTGAATGTTAATAAAGCGAACGCAAGTTTTGGAGCGTTGGGCATCAGTCGAATTATTTGAAAGGCTTGGAAGTCGGCTATGGAACTTCGGAGCGAAGTAAGTCTCTTGTCTAATCTTGTGAGGGGGAAATTACCCTATAGGTGATTAAATTAATAATTGTTGCTAATTGTGGGGGCTACGTACGCACGAGATGACGAGAGTCCGTGCGTAGCTACTATTAATGCTAAAGTCCAGGTAGTTTAGGACACAAAGTATGAATTACTTGTGTAAATTGTATTCTTTATTTAATTGAATTATTTGATATATAAATTGTGAATTGTTAGGAAATATAATAAAGATGAAAATTTCATATTCTTAATTTTTGTTTAGATTAATTAATTGTTGAAATAAATTGTAACCCTCTCGAATAAATTTTACAATAAATACTCTTATTCCGGAGGTACATAAGAAAATGTCCTCCTTTCTTGTGGATCGGGCCGAACGCCTCGGCAGGATAGATGCATCTATGGATCGTGCCGCACGTCCCTCGGCAGTGTACACAATACTCTGGATCGGGCCGAACGACCTCGGCAGAAATCGTGCTTAATAATAATAATTACACGATACCTTAATAGTTTATTTCAGCTTGCGAAGCTAATTGATAAATTGGAGAATCCTTGGAATTTAATGAATTATTATTCCTGCTTGTTAAGGAATTAATGGTTATTCCTGTAAATGAGATTAATTGATAAATTGGAAATTATTTGAATTGAAGGAATTTAATTAATATATTGAGAATTGTTGCATTTGAAGGAATTTGATTATTTCTGCTAGTTAAATAAATTATTGTAAACCCTGTGAATCATGCTGATTTAGATATTTTAGTTTTATTTCAATTATTATTATTGACCCATAGTGAGTGTCAAAGTCGGCTATCTCGTCTCTACCACTTCGAGATTAGGCTTGATACTTACTGGGTACATGTTGTTTTCGTACTCATACTGCACTTGTTGCACATTTTATTGTGCAGGTACATATATGTATAGCGGCCTTGTAGGCGCAGAGGTGTGGTTAATAATTGTGGGGACATAGGTGAGCTGCATTCTATATTACGATCCGCAGCTAACAGAATCTCCTTCAGATTTATTATATTTTTCTATCTAATTTGTATTATGGACAGATGCTGTATTTTATTTTAATTCCCTAGTAAATGTTCATGCACTTGTGGCACCGAGTTTTGGAAATGGTTGTGAATTGTTTAGAAATTTAGTTGCTATAAATATTTATCATTTACTCTATGAGTTTTATCTTTACTATTTCATTGAAGAAATTTTTATTTCAAAAATACTAAAATGGGTAATTAAGAATGGTTGGCTTGCCTGACAGTGGTGTCCGGCGCCATCACGGCCTTTTTGGATTTTGGGTCGTGACAACATGGTATCAGAGCACAAGGTTCACTTAGGTCTCACGAGTCATGAGCAAGTCTAGTAGAGTCTTACGGATCGGTACAGAGATGTTTGTGCTAATCTTCGAGAGGCTACAGGGCTGTTAGGAATACTTCCCTTTTTGATTCCTCATCGTGCGATTTGATTCCTTTGAGGCTTAGGCCTACATTTCCTTCCTATTCAATCTTATGCGACGTGAACCGCTTGTTATAAATTGGGGATCGAGGAAATTTTTAATGGTGCTACAGATGTAGTGCACGATGCTTCTCCCTATGTAATTAATTGGGCTATTGTCGTCGCCTTGCGGGAGGCCGCTCTGTCATTTCAAATTAAGTATCAATACTACCTAAGGTTTTGACATTTGGCATTGATTGTTATGACGATTCGTGCGTTGTTATCGCACAGTGTTTATGAAATAGTAAAATGCATGTCTATGTGTCACGGCAGTAAACGACTTGAAAGAAGGTTTTTCTCATTACATGATTCAGAGGTTCCATGTTTTATTTCCAGCAGAGAAAAGGCAACCGTACTATGAATGTTTATGTTTGGGGTTGATGGAGTAACGAAGCTTGATATTTTCGAGTGTGGTAGAGTTCTCAATTTTGATGTCTTGTCATCGCCTTGTTAAATACGTTAAGGTTTGTTGGTGTTATAGTTTTCTTCAACTCGCCTTCACGACGGGGTGTTAGGAATTGGTATAGGGGAAGCAGTCGTTAGAGATCGCGGTGTGTACTGATTCAGGATCGAAGAAGCATTTCTAGTATTGATGTCTCGAGAAGGATGATCGTCAGAAGGGTTTAAAGCTGGTAACGAGTTATTGGTTCAAGTACTACAAAGATGAATTTTGAGTTAAGGCAACAACTGGGCAGCGAAGGATGAGGAAGGACATGTGAAAGGTGTCTTGTGGTGGTTAGGTTCCGAGAAGGCCAAGTGTAAGAAAACATAAGTCGAGTAGTTGCTTAAAGGAGATGGTTGACCAAAGTGGGAGAGTGGCAAGTTAGCACATGGGTTACGTGGTAGGATGATTACACGTCTTGAGGAAAGTTTGGAGTGATTTGGGATGTAGAATGGACAGTGACTAGGTCTACGGACTTAAGTTGTAATATTAGCTACTATATTGAGGAACATTGGAAACAACATGAGGGAATTGCTTGATATGAAGAAGGATACAACATGACTTTGGATTGGAATGTATTGTCGCACCTCTAGTTGACGTCCATGAGGAGTGAACGGACTGATGTAGCTGGTGAATAAGCTCAGACTCAGGATGATCTACTAATTTCATAGTAATTGCACCCAGTGCAATGACGTTGGAATATGTCGGCATGTAATTTCCACATGTAGGTTATCTCCTGTGAGCAGGTTAGCAGTCGTGTGGTGTTGACGAAGCTTCTGCGAAGAATTCTACTGGCTACCCGGTAAGAGATTTAATATGTAAATGTGGCTAGTGGTTCAGAGTGTTTATTAAAGGTTAATAGAAGGATTTCGAGAAATTTGGCGAGTTGCGTGTGCAGAATCATGTCAACGATGAAGAAAGTATCTCGGTGGATTCCAGAATTTATGTAATTGTTGCTTCAAGCTAAGTGGGAGAGCCCCACCATCTACAATTGGATTGCATGGTTGTCTATTTGTGAGGTTCCTGGTTATTATTGTATTGGTGGATCATTGCAACTAAGGGAAAAAACATCAGTGGTAATTTGAGCAAATGATGTGGGGAATGTGTGCCATATTTGGCCTTATCGACTAATATTCAGGTTTTTGGAAGACTCAGAGTTTATGCTTCGTGCAGATGTAATGCACAGGGAAAGTGAGACAGTCGGGTGTTTCCTTGACAAAGTGTCCATGTGCTAGCAGAGCCTTGGTGTTGATCATGTTTGGGAACAAGTCAGAGCAAGTGACTCTCGATAACGGTCTTAGAGTGTTCAAAAATTTAAAGTGTGGTGCCTAAGGATCTCGAGTCCGTAGTATGGTTGAGTATCGAGCTTTTGCAGTAGATTATGAAATGGGGCTTGGAGTACTCTGCGTTATCTTCAGGTTGTGGCGTAGCATTTGAGAAACGGAAGAAAATAACTTCGGATTCATAAAAGAAGTATCAGAATGGGTGTACCAGTTGAAGATGTAAAAGTGCACAAAATGAGGGGTATGAGATGATTCGTGGGTTTTGAAACAGCATGGTTTCATGAAATAAGATCACTCGAGATGAGTGTGGATTTGAGTTCATGATGTAATGAATGGAGCTATTATTATTTCTAAGGCAAGTTGAGAATAAATTGAGAAAAGACGGGTCGGCTAACAATGGTTGAATTGGCATGATGGTGGCAATGATCAGTTCCTTCAGCGCATTGAGTGATTGAGTTATGCATGTGATTTGTGGCGGTATGTGCGAGGCTTGACGGCCGCCATAATTGATTTTTATTTGGAGGAGTTCAAGTATTATGGCATGTTAAGTGTAGATGGATCCCGGGAGAGTTATGGTGGTTTAGACCACTACTTGAGGAGTTTATTTCCTGCGGATATGGGAATTCAGTCACGTGTTGTAATGGTTCTCTTGAAATAAGTTAAGTAGAAGATTTCTATATGATGAGGTGTTTACCCTATTAGTGGTTCGGGAGTTATGATGGGATTCTTGTACTTCTGCTCTTTTGCGTGATTAAGTGCACTAAGTAGCATGGAATTCGAAAGTTGAGGATTCAAGATTTCGGTTCGGTGTTGACAAGGATGTCATGAGCTCGGATGAGTAGGAAAAGGATTTAGATGTTTAAAGTAAGATGGTATTGTTTTCGACATCACCTATGGTCGATGTCAGGTGTAAGATACCTTGTGTATTGATTTGTGGATTCTTGATATGCTTTACAACATTAGAGTAATCGGTAGAATGGATGTGCAGACTTGTTACCTGGTGCGAAAGGTCGTGGGAGAGTGTCTCACGGAAAGATTGTGTAAGAGTGGCATGTAGTCACTTGATTGAGTGAAGATTGAAACCAAGTATGAAGATTGTGGTAATATCGTTGATTCGAAAATTTATGCCTAGAGGGCGCTCGATTCATTTGGTTGTGGACTGTGGAAGTTTGTTCCAATTATGATGGCTATTCTTGTGTGTTATGGGAAAAAGGGTTATTATGGATCCTTGAAATGTTATTAGCCTAGTATGGTGCGATCAGAATCGGCTTGAGGTCTGTGGATGGATTTAAATATGAATACGGGCTCTATATCAGGCCGGATGTGTTCATTTCAGCATAAAAGCTCCCTATGGAGGAGTATTCAGACGCTGGATGCCGTTTCGTCGTCGATTGTTTCATGTAATACTATATTGTGCCATGTGAGTAGTGAAACGGCTTGATAAATTTCTTATGTGTTGAGGTTCCGCGTAGCAATGGTGTTATGTGAGAAGGATGGATCTTGAGATTCAGATCATATATCGCACCTTAGTTGTGCTTGAGTTTTGTAGCGTATGGCGTTGTCGGTCCTTCCAGGGATGGTATTATGCACTTAGCTTGCTTGTGTCCGATAATCAGATATTTTGTACTAATGATCATTCTAGCTTGGTAAGTATTTCCTTTTAGATTCTTTTTGTGCGGATCGGGTGGCACACCGCCACGGGTATGTTGGTTGGATCAGGTTGCACGCCGCAACAGTGTGATGTTGAGTACAGTCCCCTATATTCTATTTTGTGTGTTTTGTGTCCCATTTTCTGAGGAAGGTTCATGACACCTTTTCAATTGTCTAATTAGTCACTTGGGTTGAGCAATCCTTTCCAGAGTTCATTTTCCTTATGCATCGCAATCGAGTCCGTAGCTTATTAGCTCATTGTGGCGTCATATGAGGCATTTTGATCGTGTCTGAGGTGGTTTATTGCCTGAACAGCTTATACTTGGTGAGACGAGATTATTGGATTCGGGATCAGTGCGATCAAATTATATTAAGTGTAATAAAGAGCAAATACCATTATATGGTTATAATGAGGCAATGGTTCTTGTCAGAAGGAGAAACTCAATAATTATTGACCTCCGGAGAGCTCAAATCTATCCAAATTAATTGTATAACTCCATTAAAATTTGTCAGAAATAATTGCGGATAATAATATGTCGACTTAAAAATTTATTCCAAAAAGTCAACAACAAAAGTCAACGCGGGACACGCCCCTCGGAAGACGACATAATTTTCATGAAATCCGAACACCCATTCCAATACGAGTTCAACCATATCAATTTTATCGAATTCCAATAACAACTCGACCTCCAAATCTTAAATTTTCGTTTTCAAATCCCTAAGTTCAAACCCCCGATTTACACCTCAAAAACATGTAATCTAATCGGATTATTCGATGATAATTCAATATTATGGAGTATAAATGATCACAAGGGACTTACCTCAAGTTTTCCCGTGAAAACCATTCTCAAAAATCGCCCAACCCGAGCTTGAAATGCCCAAAAATGGCAAAAGCTCGGAACCCCTCTGTTTTTGTATTGCCCAGGGGGTTTTGCACCCACGGTGATTTCTTCGCATCTGATGCTTCGCACCCGCGGTAAAATTCTTCACACCCGCGGCTTCGCACCCGCGGTAATATTCTTCTCACCCGCGGTTTTGCACCCGCGATAATATTCTTCTCACCCGCGGCATAATTTTTTGCACCCGACGTGCCTGGCCAGCCCATGCATTTTTCGCTTCCGCGACTAATTCCACGCATCCGCGAGCGCACCTGCGGCCCTTTTTTGCGCAAGTGCGATCATACCAGATGCCCAGCTGCTTCAGCTCTTCCTCCAAATCCAAATTCGATCTGTTAGGCATCTGAACTCCCCCGATCCCCCCGGGACCTCATTCAAATATATCATCAAGTCCTAAAACATCATACAAACTTATTCAAATTTTTAAATCACATCAAACAACATCAAAACGATGAATCACACCTCAAATCAAAATCTATGAACTTTGAACTTTTAAACTCTATATCTTGTGCCGAAATACATCAAAGCAATTCGAAATGACTTCAAATTTTGCACACAAGTCATAATTGACATAACGAAGCTATTGCCATTTCCGGAATCGAAATCCGACCTCGTTATCAAAAATTCACCCTTCGGTCGAACTTTTCCCAAAGTCTTATATTTTCCAACTTTCATTAAAATGTGTCAAATTGTCCTACAGACTTCCAAATCCAAATCCGAACATATGCCTAAGTCCGAAATCATCATACGAAGCTATTGATATCATGGAAATTCTATTCCAAGGTCGTTTGCTCAAAAGTAAACTCTTCGATTAACTCTTTCCATTATGTTGCAAAATGAGAATTTTTCTTTAAATTAAATTTTGAATCTTCCGAAAATCAAACCCGACCACAACCGCGGGTCATAATACATATTATGAAGTTGCCCGGGACCTTAAGTCATTGAACGGGGCATTAATTCTTAAAACGACAAGTCAGGTCGTTACATTCTCCGCCTCTTAAACATACGTTCGTCCTTGAATGTGCCAAGAATCTTTCTGAGGAATTGAAATTACTGAGTGTATTCTTACACACATACTTGTGGGTGATTCTACGTTCCCGCAATTTAACACGGGTCCGACGACAACCATCTCAATTGAGATTATTTCCTTTCTCCATTCTTATAAGATTTAAAGCAAATTCCCTAACTCTCCAATCATTTCCAAAAGGCCTGATTTTCACTTCGACACACGGTATTAGTCTCAACTTGCTATAGTAACTCGTGCCTACACACACATCAACTTTCTTGATAGTGTTGAAGTACTTCAAAATTTTTCGGGTTGCTACATTCTTCCCCGCTTAGGATCATTTGCCCTCAAACACATAACATATTTATCTCTTCCTTTGTAAATCTCAATCCTCCAAATTTTACTAACTCCCAAATTTTTCAGAAATTTCGGCAGAGTCCCTCCTGTAATTGGGCCTATCCACCTGCTAGAGTAACACCAAAACAACTCCTAACAACACATCCACAACCCAACAAAATACCACAAGGTATATATCAATAACACCAATCTCAGCATTACAAGCACTGCATTATCATAATGATATCAGGACATGAAGCACATCATATGTATGCTCATCACCACATCTCTAGTCTTAAAAGCTATTCATAATTAATTCCAGCATCATCAATTAATCTCATATTAACCACCACCTCATTTCGAATTTTCACAACACTAACAACAGAATGTGAGGCATTAAGACCTCATGATTGCTTACTCGGATTAATTAGTCACATTTAACGCCACCTGGGCACTCATCTCATAGGTTAAAACTCATGTTTACAGCACGAAAATGGCTGAATATGCACAGAAAAATATACAAGAATTATCAAATAAGCCTAACAGGCATGACTCCCTATTAATACTATTGTACAATTAAATTTCATAAAGGAAAAATTTTAAACTCATAAATATTTCACCACAAGGACCTCGTCCTTACATAACTTCCATCGCGGCTTGCAGCTCGGTTTAAATATTTCACATCATGTAAAAATGCGAGGATCTCGTCCTTAACTCCGAATCACAAGTATGTTGCACATTGTGCCAACTGAAATTTTCAATTTCCTTTCTCTCTTCTTTTCAATATATTTCATAAATAATTTTCACAACATATAATGAACCCTCCTATCGGTAGGGCATATAATTCATAAAAATTGGAATCAATTATTCCGAAACATATTAAACCCACTGTAATGAATAATAAAAATTACTTTTGTACTTATAGCCCTTAATGGTGTACAAAAATAAATGACAGACACGGGCTCACACCTTCAAATCTCCCAACAGGGATAAACATATAAGTGGGTCATAAATTTACGAAGCTCACCCATAAGTGGAGCATAATAGGAGGACTCACCTCAATATTCAGAACCGAATCAAACTAAGAAAAACCTGTAACGACACCATCTGGTGTATTGGCCTCAGCCAAATCATAGTGATTCAATCAACGGGTCGGTCCTCTACCTCTTAAGCGCCCACTACTCGCCTGTCCTCCACCTCTAGATGATTGTGCACGTGGAGTATCAACTGGAATAAAACTTGTGGCTGGAGTGTTCATATGAAATCTACCCCTCCCAAGTCTGGGACAATCTCTCATGATATGCCTAGTATCACCATACTCATAACAACCCCTCTGAGGTCGCGGCTGCTCGTACTGAGTCTGTGCCGGATAACTGGAATAACCACTGTAAGAATATCGTGTCGGTGGTGCACTATAAACTGGAGCACTCCGAGTAATCTGATGTGCGGACTGAGCTGACCGACTGCTCGAGCCTCCGCTATAATGGGTTCTAGCTGAAGAGTAAAATCCATTGAACCCTCCTGATCTTCGAGACCTTTTGGCCTCCTTAGACTCCCTTTCCTCGCCTAAAACACCCTCAATCTTCCTTGCAATCTCTACTACTTGTTGAAACAGAGTATCAGTTTGCAATTCTCGATCCATGTATATTTTAATATCATATTCGAGCCCCTCAATGAATCTGCGGACCCGCTCTCTGATTGTAGGAACCAAGATAGGTGCATGAAGGGCTAACTTGCTGAACCTAATACCATATTCTGAAACTGTCATAGTGCCCCGACGCAATCCATGCATATTTTAATATCATATTCGAGCCCCTCAATGAATCTGTGGACCCGCTCTCTGATTGTAGGAACCAAGATAGGTGCATGAAGGGCTAACTCGCTGAACCTAATACCATATTCTAAAACTGTCATAGTGCCCCGACGCAACCGTTCAAACTCTGCGCGCCACGCATCTTTGAGAGTCTGGGGAACAAACGCTTTCAAGAAAATTTCCGAAAATTGAGCCCAAGTTGGTGGTGTGGCATCGACTGGTCTACCTTCTTCATAGATTTTCCACCATCGATACGCTGCGCCTGACAGTTGAAATGTAGTAAAGGAAACTTCGCTCACCTCTACAATACCTATGGTGCGGAGAATACGGTGATAAGTTTCTAGAAATTCTTGGGCATCCTTTATAGCTGTGCCACTGAAAGTAGGTGGACTATACCTTTTAAACCTTTCAAGTCACTTTTGTTCTTCTTCTGATGCCTCGGGCGTGACCTCAGGTCGAACCGAACCGGAATAACAGGTTGTACCGGTACTACACCCGGAACCTGACCAACGTGAACCTGCTGCTCTGGAGTTGAGATAGGAGTCTGAGCTACTCCCCCAATATGCGGAATGTTTGGTACAGCGGAGATCAATCCCGCCTGAGTTAATGTACCAAACATACTCAGGATGACTGTGCTAAAGTCTCCTAAAGTACTGGGGTAACAACAGGTGCTTCTAGTACATGTCCCCCAACTGGAGCTACTAGTGGCTCCTTAACTGTTGTTCTGACAGGTGCTCTAGTCGCAGCACGTGCCCTTCCCCGACCTCTACCTCGGCCTCTACCTAGGCCCCGGCCTCTTGCAGCCCTAGCAGTATGTGCGGATGCCTGCTCAGCTAATCCAGTAGCACGTGTCCTCACTATCTGTGAGAGAATGGAAATACAAGGTTCAAATTCCAAATTCAACAAATTCTGCACGACAGGAATGAAAGAAATGGAAATTTCCTAACAGTTCTATAGCCTCTCAAAGATAAGTACAAACGTCTCCGTACCGATCTGCAAGACTCTACTAGACTCGTTCGTGACTCGTAGAACCTATGAACCTATAGCTCTGATACCAACTTATCACGACCCAAATATCCTACCACAGGCGTCGTGATGGCACCTAGTCTCTATGACTAGGTAAGCCGATTTCAATTATATTTTTGGAGCCTTTTTTTTAATTAAATAAGTAACCAAAACTAACAGCGGAACAAATATAAATGTACAACCTCCCAAGACTGGTAGTACCGAGTCACAAACTCTAACTGAATACATGGAATGATCACGAGGACCGAATATAAAATACTGTTTGATAAAAACAGTTAACAGTATAATGAAATGAAAAGACTCCAAGGGACTGCGACGACCAAACAGCTCTACCTTGAATCCTTACGATCCCGCTTTAACTCTTCTCAAGTCCAATAACTCCAATACCTGGCTCTACACAAAAATATGCAGAAGTGTAGTATGAGTACACCACGGTCGGTACCCAGTAAGTATCAAGACTAACCTCAGTGGAGTAGAGACGAGGTACAGTCAAGACACTCACTAGTCTAATAGCTTGTGCAATATAATATAAAAAATAATAGAAAGCAGATAACAATAAGGGAAACATAAAAAAACCAGTAATATGCACAGCAGACAACAAGAATACCATTAATATCGCTCAACAATTAATAAATACAATTACACACAATAAATCAAATCCTTCAAATAAATGTCTTTCACATATAATTCTTTCAAATAACTCTCTTTCAAATATAATTTTCTCAAATAATTACCTTTCAAATATAATTCTTTCATATAATACCTTCTACATAAAAATCCTTTCAAATAAATATTTTGAATATAATTCTTTCAATTAAAAAGTCACCATGTGATACCTCGTTTCATAATAATAAAAATACGGTTCTCAGCCCATTTCCATATTTTTCTTAAACACATGTCTCAACCCATTTTTCATATTTCCATGCCACCTCGTGCCCATAATTAGATCATCATATTTCTCCGGCACCTTGTGCCCTCATTTCATATCACAACTACACGGACAATTCACGTGCCAAATATTATTATCATTTAATCATAGCACCTCGTGCCCACAATTCATATCACAACTGCACGGACAATTCACGTGCCAATATCCTCATTATTTACTCACGGCACCTCGTGCCCGCATTTCATTTTATAATCCGCCTGGCAATAGCCACAGGCTCTCAATTTCAACATAAATCAAATTGTCATCAATTTACCAACAACAAAAAAAATTGCACAAAGTATAAAAATAAACACAAGAATATCACAACATCACATGAAAATCATCAACCACACATCATCATATATCGTCCCTGACAATAGCCACCCTTATCACTCCTATTACCACCCTTATCACTCCTATAGCCACCCTTATCGTTCCGCCCAGACAATATCAATAGCCACCCTTATCGCTCCTATTGCCACCCTTATCGCTCATATTGCCACCCTTACCGCTCTACCCAGACAATATTCTAACAAACACAACAACAGTGAAATGCCACCCTTATCTCCCCAAAATAATAACTCACACAATACAATAATTTACACGGAAAATTAATACGGCAACATAATAAAATCAATTCGTATCACAATTTGCCCAATGGCTACAACCAAATTCCAAAGATATAACAAAAATCAATTAATTTCACAACAAATAGCCCAAGGCTCCACACAATGTATATAACACCCCAAAAACAATCAATATAGATAGAAATTACTCAGCATAAAGCAAAACCTTCATTAATGCAAATTTAGATAATTATATTAACACTTATTCTTAAGCTCGCTTAAATTAATTATTTACATAAGAAAATTCATATTAGAATTAATTTACAAGAAATATTAAACCAACAATACTCACGAAATTTTATAAATATTTCAAGTAACAATCACATCAAATTATCATATAAAAATAAATTCAACAATAAGGATTTAGGCATGGCAAATAGATGATTTAATAATTTTCCACAATTTTCTAATTTACTACACAATAATACCTAAGACTTTAATTAAATGAATTTTGCACGTATAAGCCCGAGTACATACTCGTCACCTCGCGTACACAGCTTTTCACATATCACAAATGGCACAGAAGACTCAATGCCTAAGGAGTAATTCCCCCACTCGAGGTTAAGCAAGACACTTAGGCATACCAATTTTATCGAATTCCAATAACAGCTCGACCTCCAAATCTTAAATTTTTATTTTCAAATCCCTAAGTTCAAACCCCCGATTTACACCTCAAAAACATGTAATCTAATCAGATTATTTAATGATAATTCAATATTATGAAGTAGAAATGATCACAAGGGACTTACCTCAAGTTTTCCCTTGAAAACCTTGTTGAACAATCGCCCAACCCGAGCTTGAAATGCCCAAAAATGGCAAAAGCTCGGAACCCCTCTGTTTTTGTATTGCCCAGGGGTTTTCGCACCCGCGGTGATTTCTTCGCACCTGCGGCTTCGCACCCGCGGTAAAACTCTTCGCACCCGCGGCTTCGCACCCACTGTAATATTCTTCGCACCTGCGATGGATTTCTTCGCGCCTGCAACTTTGCACCCGCGGCATAATTTTTCGCACCCGCGGTGCCTGGCCAGCCCATGCATTTTCTGCTTCCGCAACTAAATCCACGCATCCGCGAGCCCGCACCTGCGGCCCTTTTTTGCGCAACTGCGATCATACCAGATGCCCAGCTGCTTCAGCTCTTCCTCCAAATCCAAATTCGATCCGTTAGGCATCCGAACTCCCTCGAGGCCCCCCGGGACCTCAACCAAATATACCATCAAGTCTTAAAACATCATACAAACTTAGTCAAATTCTTAAATCACATCAAACAATATCAAAACGATGAATCACACCTCAAATCAAAATCTATGAACTTTGAACTTTCAAATTCTATATCTTGTGCCGAAACATATCAAATCAATTCGGAATGACTTCAAATTTTACACACAAGTCATAATTGACATAACGAAGCTATTCCCATTTCCGGAATCGAAATCCGACCTCATTATCAAATTTTCACCCTTCGCTCGGACTTTTCCCAAAATATTATATTTTCCAACTTTCGCCAAAATGTGTCGAATTGTCCTACGGACTTCCAAATACAAATTCGAACATACGCCTAAGTCCGAAATAGTCATACGAAGCTATTGACATAATCAAAATTCTATTCCGAGGCCGTTTTCTCAAAGTCAACTCTCCGGTCAACTCTTTCCATTTAAGTTTCAAAATGAGAATTTTTCTTTAAATTAAATTCCGAATCTTCCGAAAATCAAACTCGACCATACTCCGCGGGTCATAATATATATTATGAAGTTATCCGGGACCTTAAGTCATTGAACGAGGCGTTAATTCTTAAAATGACAAGTCGGGTCGTTACATTTTGTGAGGGAGAAATTACCCCATAGGGATTAGATTGAATAATTATTGCTAATTGCGGGGGCTACGTACGCACGAGGAGACGAGAGTCCGTGCGTAGCTACTATTAATGCTAAAGTCCGGGTAGTTTAGGACTCAAAGCGTGAATTACTTGTGCAAATTATATTCTTTATTTAATTAATATATATATATATATATATATATATATATATATATATATATATATATATATATATATATATGTGAATTGTTAGATAAAGATATTAAAGGACGAAAATCTTATATGCTTGATTTTCTTTTTAAATTAACTAATTGCTAAGAGAAATTGTTCATCCTCCCGAATTTATCTTATAATAAATACTCTTATTCCGGAGGTACATAAGAAAATGTCATCCTTTCTTGTGGAGCGGGCCGAACGCCTCGGCAGGATAGATGCATTTATGGATCGTGCCGCACGTCCCTCGACAGTGTACACGAAACTCTGGATCGGGCCGTACGACCTCGGCAGAAATCGTGCTTAATAATAATAATAATTACACGATACTTGGACAGTTTATTGCAGCTTGTAAAGCTATTTGATAAATTGGATTTTTTATTGAAATTGAAGGATTTAATTAATAGATTGAAAATTATTGCATTTGAAGGAATTTAATTGATAAATTGGAAACTGTTGGAAATTGAAAGAATTGATTATCTCTGCTTGTAAAGAAATTATGGTTATTCCTGTGAATGAGGCTAATTGATAAATTGAAAATTTATTGGAATTGAAGGAATTTAATTACTTCTATTGGTTCAATAAAATTATTGTTAACTCTGGGAATCACGTTGATATAAATATTTCTATTTTCATGATTATTTAATATTATTGACCCATAGTGAGTGTCAAAGTCGGCCATCTCATCTCTACCTCTTCGAGATTAGGCTTGATACTTACTGGGTACACATTATTTCCGTACTCATGCTGCACTTGCTGCATATTTTATTGTGCAAGTACATATACGTCTAGCGGCCTTGTGGGCGCAAAGGTGTGGTTAATAATAGTGGGGACATAGGCGAGCTGCATTCTGTATTACGATCCGTCGCCAACAGAGTCTCCTTCAGAGTTATTATATTTTCCTGTCTAATTGGTATTCTGGAAAGATGTTGTCTTTTATTCTAAATTCCTTAGTAAAAGCTCATGCACTTGTGACACCGGGTTTTGGAAAATGGTTGTGAACTATTTATAAATGTAGTTGCTAAAATTACTTATCATTTACTCTATGAGTTTTATCTTTATTATTTCATCGAAGAAGTTTTTGATTTTCAAAAATACAAAAATGTGTAATTAATCTAAGTATGTATTGTTGGCTTGCCTGACAGCGGTGTCCGGCGCCATCTCGACCTTAAAGAATTTTGGGTCGTGACATAATGATTGATGAAGCTTATTGTAGTCTAATTAAACAACCAAAAAAAAAAATCATTTACATATAAGAAAATCGTTTTAAGTTTTTATTGGAGCCATGCAACGTTCATTATTCTTATTAATCACGACTGCGAGCAAATTCTTTGGCTTCAGAATTAATTCGAGACAGTGAAAATAAAAGAGGTATAACGCAGATAAATCTTTTAAATATTATATTATATTATTATTAAAAACTTTATTCTCATTAATATTGGTACACGCGCAACGCAAATGAACTAGTAGAACTAAAAATTAATAAGTGGACGAAGGAGAAGTCTCTGATTCTCTCAAAGTTGAACTTAGTTTTCTACTTCAAGTATGTGATTTACAATTTTGTAATTATACCACGTTATATATCAGCATGATTCTCTGATTTTCTCAAGGCAAGACTAATATCTATTTTTAAATTCTGAAAAGAAATTCGAGAAAAAGAAAAAAGTTTGAACGGACAAACGCGTTAGAGTTCATTGCGGTGGACTATCCAAACAAACACGTGTCATCGTCTCGACTTCGACAGTCCTTACTGATTTATATGTCCTAGTACTGATAAATAATTCAATCCTTTAAGAAATACAAAAATCTAAAGTTTGAAATTATATTCTTACATCTTTAATTTCACCGATTTCCATTTTCTTGACTTAATTAGTTTCGAGAAAAAATCTATTACTATGTGGAAACTTAATGGGTAACTCTTGACATTGTCACACCTCTTTTTGCCCGAGGGATAGGGAATCTTTTCAATTAAAGTGACATTATTCGAAAAAGGAATTATTTTATTTATTTATGAGTCACCACTTGGAATATTTATTATTGTAATGACCCAACCGGTCATTTTGACTTTTAGAACCTCGTTTCCCTAAATAAAACTCCCCGTATGTGCTTTTATTAATTTATGACTTGCGGGGATGGTTGGTTCGGGATTTGAAAGTGTTCGGGTTGAAATTGGAACACTTGGTTCCTTAGTTTGGCTTTAAAGGCCCAGTTTGACTTCGATCAACATTTTGAGAAAATGGCTCCGGAATCGAGATTTGACAGTTCCAATAGGTTCGTATGATAATTTTGGACTTGGGCGTATGTTCGAATCGGGTTTTGGACAATCCGAGAGCGTTTCAGTGCTTAATAGTGAAAATCAACTATTTGAAGGTTTACTGTTCTTTAACTTTGGTTTGGAGTAGGTTTTGGAGTAATTGAGATCCGTTTGGAATTCTGAGCCTCAGAATAGCTCCGTATGGTGATTTAAGACTTGCACGCAAAATTTGGTGTCATTCCGAGTAGTTTAAGTATGGTTCGGCGCGTTCGGAGTGAGTTTGAAAATTTTAAAAATTCTTAGTTGAATCAATTTGGTTTGAGGTATGATTCTTAGTTTTGATGCTGTTTTACACGTTCCGAGGGTTCGAGCAAGTCCGTTTTATGATTTCAAACTTGTTGGTATGTTTGGACGGGGCCCTGGGGGCCTCAAGGGTTAATCGGATGAGGCTCGGACCAAGTTCAAAATTGGGAGCCAAAGCTGAAGCTCCTAGCTGCTATCAGAATCGCACCTACGCTTGGTCAGCCGCAGGTGCGAGAGATGAGTCGCAGAAGCATTGGCGCAGAAGCGGGACCGCAAAAGAGAGCCTGGCCAGCCTTGGGTTCTTCCGCAGAAGCGATGCTGCAAATGCGGCCCAGGCACCGCAGATGCGGAAATACTGTCTGGGCAGAACCTTAAAAAGGGACGAGACTCAGTCATTTTAAGCCCGTATTTCCTCCATTTTTGGGCGATTTTGGAGCTTTTTGAGAAGGAATTTCAACTAGCAACTTGAAGGTAAATTAATTCTATACACTTTGAGTTAAATACATAGATTATAACTTGTAAATCATGGAAATCAAGGGTTAGAAGAAAAACCTAGATTTGTATAAAAATGAGATTTTAACCACGAAAATGGTTAAGGAATTGTATGGAAATTGTATATTTGAGTTCTTGAGATTATGGGTAACGATTTTCTCCGAATATTTTCGGAATCCGGGCACGTGGGCCCGGGGTAAATTTTAGGAATTTATCATTTTTGGATAGGGTAATTTATTTAATAGTCTAATTTTGAATTTTTGAGCATGTATTAATTGTTTTATATAACTTTTGGATAGTTTCGGATTTTTCGACACCGAATTGAGATTTTTCGCGACATTGTGATGGGGAAGTGGTCTTTGAGACAAGTTAAGTCTCTTACCTAACCTTGTAAGAGTGAATTTACTCCATAGGTGATTCATATTAATAATTGTAGCTAATTGTGGGGGCTACGTACGCACGAGGTGACGAGAGTCCGTGCGTAGCTACTAATTATGTTAATGTCCGAGTTGTTTAGGACTCAAATCATAAATTACTTGTGATAATTACTCCTTTTAATTAATTAAATTACTGGAATTTTGTTGCAAATTGTTTGAGGAAATAGTAAAAGATCGAAACTTCATATACTCGAAATTTTGTGTAAATTATTGAATTGTTAATAGACATTGAACATCCTATGTGTTAATATTATAATAGCTTCTCATTCTGGAGGTTCATAAGAAAATGTTCTCCTTTCTTGTGGAGCGGGCCGAACACCTCGGCAGTATAGATGCATCTATGGATGGAGCCGCGCGTCCCTCAGCAGTGTACACGACACTTTGGATCGGGTCGTACGACCTCGGCAGAATTCGTGCCTAATAATAATAATTACACGATACCTTGATACTTTAATTGCCGCTTTTGAAGCTAATTAATAAATTAGAAATTATTGGAATGTAAGAAATTAATTATTTCTGCTTGTTTAGAAACTTATTGTTGTTCATCTAAAAATCATGTTTAATTAAATATTTTTATTGTAATATTATTGACCCATAGTGAGTGTCAAAGTCGACCTCTCGTCACTACTTCTTCGAGATTAGGCTTGATACTTACTGGGTACATGTTGTTTACGTACTCATGCTACGCTTGCTGCACTTTTTGTGCAGGACTTGAGACAGGTACTATCGGAGGACCTATCGGAGCGCACCCACGTTATCCAGAGGCTTAGTGGTGAGCTGCCTTTCTGAGCCGTTCTGCAGCAATTAGTGCCTCTTCTTGTATTTGTATTTTGTGTATTTTATTTCAGACAGTATTTAAAATTTGGTATAATCTACTAGATGCTCATATACTCGTGACACCAGGTCTTGGCACACACTAGTAGAATATTTGGATTTAATTATTTTACTTGGGTTTTAATTTATCTTATTTCTCACATTGTCTTAATTTTTGCAAGTACTCCGAGTTTTATTACTCGGATAATTTTTAAAGAAATGAATATATGTTTAAATCATTAGTTGGCTTGCCTAGCTGGGATGTTGGGCGTTATCACGATCTATAGGTAAATTTTGGTCGTGACAACATGGTATCAAAGCACTAGGTTCACGTAGGTCTCATAAGTTATGAGGATGCCTAATAGAGTCTTGCGGATCGGTACGGAAATGTTTGTACTTATCTTCGAGAGGCTATAGGGTATTAGGAAAACTACCTTTCTTCATCTCCCATCGTGCAAATAATGTAGTACTAAATATCTTCTCTTATTCTCTCACAGATGGTGAGAACGTGCTCTAATGAGGTTCCAGACCAGGGAAGAGCTACTCCCCCTGTTGTTAGAGGCCGAGGGAGGGCTCCAGCCCGTGGTAGGGGACGAGGACATCCCAAGGTTGTTCGAGTTTTGCCACCAGTGGATCCAATAGAGGATCCTATTATTGAGGAACAAGATGAAGTGCCCGTACCAGAGCCAGCTCCGGTGGATTTCACGTTTGCACCAGGATTCCAGGAGGTCATAGGTCGTATGCTGCGGTTCATGGACACTATGACTCAGGCCGATTTCTTTCCAGCAGACCCAGCCACATCTCAGGCGGGCAGGGGAGCACATACCCCTACCGCACAGGCTCATGGGCAGGAAACTGCTGTATATCAGACCCAGGGTGCACTACCCATGGGTGGAGTCCAGCCAGTGGCAGCAGCTACACCTGAGCCTAGACCAGCTGCGACCGCCGAGCCGCAGAAACTATTGAACATATGGACTAGACTACATCCTCTTGTCTTTGGGGGAGAGCGACATGAGGATCCCCAGGATTTCATTGATAGGTGCAGGGACAGACTGCACAATATGAGGATATTAGAGTCTCATGGGGTAGACTTTGCTACTTTTCAGCTGGAGGGCAGGGCCCGTAGATGATAGAAATCTTATCTTTTTGGCATACCATCAGATTCTCCTCCCATGACTTGGGACAGGTTCACCCGTATTTTTTTGGACAGGTATATTCCACCCTCCCAGAGGGAAGAGTTGCGGTTTCAGTTTAAGCAGCTCCAGCAGGGTCAGATGTCAGTGACCAATTATGAGGAAAGGTTCTCTGAGTTATCTCGCCATGCACTTATGATACTCCCTACTGAGGCAGAGAGAGTACGGAGGTTTGTTGCGGGTTTAAATACTGGCATTCAGGCCACTATGGCCTGAGATGTTGAGATGGGGACTTCTTATGAGTTGGTTGTGGAGATATCCCGAAGGATTGAAGGTGTGTGTCAACGTAGCCGAGAGCAGGTTATGAGGGATAAATGGTTTAGATATTCTGGAGAGTTCAGAGGTACTATTTCTAGGGATAGAGGTCAGTTCATAAGAGGGCAGTCCAGCAGGCCCCCATATCCAACACCACCGCCTCCTCGGGGTGCCCCAGTGCGACCTTATTTCATTACTATGCCAGAGAGTTCTTATTGCCCACCAACTATTCAGGGTTCTTCCAGTGGGTATTCAGGTCCCCAGGGTCAGACTTCTAGTTAGCAGCCCATCGCATCGAAAAGTTGTTACAAGTACGGGGATCCCAGTCACATGCGGAGATTTTGCCCCAGGCTTCGAGGTAGACCAGTGCAGCAGGGTCAGCAGCCTATGATTACCACACCAGTTGCTCCACTAACCGTCCGACCACCCAGAGGTGGAGGGAAAGTAGGTAGGGGCTGTCCTAGAGGTGGAGGCTAGCCAGTTAGTGCTCCAGCTTGGTTCTATGCTTTTCCGGCCAGACCAGATGCAAAAGCCTCAGATGCAGTGATTACAGGTATTATTTCTGTTTACGGCAAAGATGCCTCCGTATTATTTGATCCAGGATCTACGTATTCATATGTGTCATCGCTATTTGTTCATTTCATGGGTGTTTTCGAGAGTCCTTGAGTACTCTTATTTATGTGTCCACTCCTGTGAGCGATTCTGTTATTGTGAATCAGATCTATCGGTCCTGTGTTGTTACATTCTGTGGTTATGAGTCTAGAGCAGATCTTCTGCTGCTTGATATGACCGACTTTGAGATTATCCTAGGCATGGACTAGCTATCCCCATATCATGCCGTCCTAAATTGCCATGCTAAGACTGTTACTTTGGCAATGCCGGAATTTTCTAGGTTGAAGTGGAAAGGTTCGTCTGTCAGCGCATCTAATTATGTTATTTCCTTTTTAAAAGCTCGACATATGGTCGAGAAGGGTTGTTTGGCTTATCTAGCCTATGTTCGGGATACTACTGCAGAGACCCCGACTATTGATTCAGTGCCTGTGGTTCGGGAGTTGTCCGATATATTTTTTTCAGATCTTCCAGGTATGCCACCAGATCGTGATATTGATTTTTGTATTGACTTGGCTCCAGATACCCAACCTATATCTATCCCACTGTATCGCATGGCTCCGAAAGAATTAAAGAAATTGAAAGAACAACTTGAGGAGTTATTAGCAAAAGGGTCCGTCAGACCAAGTGTATCGCCTTGGGATGCACCGGTGTTATTTGTGAAGAAAATGGATGGAACTATGCGAATGTGTATTGACTATCGCCAACTGAACAAAGTCACCATTAAGAACAAGTACTCTTTGCTGCGTATTGATGATCTATTGACCAGTTGCAGAGTGTTAGGTTATTTTCTAAGATCGACTTGAGGTCGGGGTACCATCAGTTGAAGATTCGGGATTCGGATGTTCCGAAGACGGCTTTCCAGACTAGATATGGTCATTATGAATTTCTTGTGATGTCTTTTGGTTTGCCTAATGCCCCAGTGACATTTATGGATTTGATGAACAGGTTATTCATGCCATATATTGATTCGTTTGTGATTGTCTTCATTAATGATATTTTGATTTACTCGTGCAGTAAGGAAGAGCACGAGCAACATATGAGAATGGTGCTTCAGACATTGTGGGAACAAAAGCTTTATGCTAAGTTCTCCAAATGCGAGTTTTGGCTAGATTCTGTAGCATTTTTGGGACGTATTGTATTGGGCGAGGGCATTAAAGTTGATCCTAAAAAGATTGAGGTAGTTCAGAATTGGCATCGTCCCACTTCGGCAACTGAGATCAGGAGTTTCCTAGGTTTAGCGGGTTATTATCGTCGGTTCGTGGAGGACTTTTCATCTATTGCAGCACCTTTGACCAAATTAACCCAGAAGGGTGCTCCGTTCCGATGGTCTGATAATTGTGAAGTGAGTTTCAGAAGCTCAAGACAGCATTGACTACAACACCAGTGTTAGTGTTGCCTTCCGGTTCAGGGATGTATACAGTGTATTGTGACATTTCACGCGTTGGTTTGGATTGTGTATTAATGCTGGAGGGGCGAGTTATTTCACATGCTTCACGTCAGCTAAAACCCTACGAGAAGAATTACCCGGTACATGATTTGGAGTTAGCTGCAATTGTTCACGCTCTTAAGTTTGGATGCATTATCTTTATGAGGTGTCTTGTGAAGTTTACACTGATCATCGCAGTTTGCAACATTTGTTCATGCAGAGGGACCTAAATTTGAGGTAGCGCAGATGGCTTGAGTTACTAAAAGATTATGATATTACTATCATGTATCATCCGGGCAAAGCGAATATAGTTGCCGACGCCTTGAGTAGAAAGGCGGAGAGTATGGGTAGTCTGGCTTTCATTTCAGTAGAGGAGAGACCATTAGCTTTGGATATTCAATCCTTGGCTAAAAGACTTGTGAGGCTGGATATTTCGTAGCCTAGCCGAGATCTTGTATGTGTTGTGGCCCAGTATTCACTATTTGAACAGATCAATGCTCGCCAGTTTGATGATCCACACTTAATGGTTCTTCGATAAACGGTACTACGGGGTGGTGAACAAGGAAGTTACTATTGGCGCATATGGTGTTCTGTGACTCCAGGATCGTTTATGTGTTCTTAATATGGATGGACAGAGGAAAAGGATTTTAGAGGAGGCACACACTTCTCGGTATTCTATTCATCCAGGTGCTACGAAGATGTATCGTGACTTGAGGCAGCATTAGTGGTGGCGGAGGATGAAAAAGGACATAGTTGAGTATGTAGCTAGGTGTCTAAATTGCCAGCAAGTTAAATATGAGCACCAGAGGCCAGGTGGCCTACTTCAGCAGAGGACTATACCAGAGTGGAAATGGTAATGCATTACTATGGACTTCGTAGTTAGGTTGCCGCGGACCTTGTGGAATTTTGATGCAGTTTGGGTCATTGTCGACAGGTTGACCAAGTCGGCACACTTTATTCCGGTTGTGACTACGTATACTTCGGAGAGGTTGGCCCAAATTTATATTAAGGAGATAGTTCGGTTGCACAGTGTGCCAATTTCCATCATATCGGATAGAGGCCCTCAATTTACTTCATATTTTTGGAGATCAGTACAGAGTGAATTGGGGACCCGCGTAGAGCTCAGCACAGCCTTTCATCCGCAGACCGACGGGCAGTCGGAGCGGACAGTTCAAATTTTGGAGGATATGCTCAGGGCATGTGTGATTGACTTTAGAGGTCAATGGGATCGTTTCATGCCTTTGGCCAAGTTTGCTTATAATAACAGTTACCAATCCAGCATCGAGATGGCTCCATTTGAGGCTTTATATGGTCGGCGAAGTCGTTCACCCATCGGATGGTTTGAGCCCGGTGAGGCTAAGTTACATGGTAATGATTTGGTAAAAGATGCCTTGGAAAAGGTAAAATTAATTCAGGAGCGACTTCGCACAACACAGTCCAGGCAGAAAAGTTACACGGATCAGAAAGCGCATGATTTATCATTAATGGTGGGTGAAAAAGTTCTCTTTAAGGTTTCGCCGATGAAGGGAATCATGAGATTTGGGAAGAAGGGAAAGTTCATCCCAAGGTTTATAAGACCATTTGAGGTGTTGAGACGAGTTGGGGAGGTTGCTTATGAGCTTGCTTTGCCTCCCAGTCTATCAGGAGTTCATCCGGTTTTCCATGTATCTATGCTCTGGAAGTATCATGCCGACCTATCGCATGTGTTAGACTTCAGCACGATTCAACTAGATAAGAGCTTGGGTTATGAAGAGGAGCCAGTTGCCATTATTGATAAACAGGTTCGCCAGTTGAGGTCCAAGAAGATTACTGCAGTAAAAGTCCAGTGGAGGGGCCAACCAGTCGAGGAAGCGGCTTGGGAGGCTAAGGAGGACATACAGAGTAGATATCCACACTTATTTAGCACTCTAGGTAAAATTCTAAACTTGTTCGAGGACGAACGTTTGTTTAAGAGGTGGAGAATGTAATGACCTAACCGGTCATTTTAACTTTTAGAACCCCGTTACCATAAATAAAACTCCCCGTATGTGCTTTTATTAATTTATGACTTGCGGGGATGGTTGGTTCGAGATTTGGAAGTGTTCAGGTTGAAATCGGAACACTTGGTTCCTTAGTTCGGCTTTAAAGGCCCAAGTTTGACTTCGGTCAACAATTTGAGAAAACGACCACGGAATCGATATTTGACAGTTCTAATAGGTTAGTATGATGATTTTGGACTTGGGTATATGTTCGAATCGGGTTTTGGATAAACTGGGAGCGTTTCGGTGCTTAATAGTGAAAATCAACTATTTGAAGTTTTAATGTTCTTTAAATTTGGTTTGGACTAGGTTTTGGAGTAATTGAGACCCGTTTGGAATTCCGAGCCTGAGAATAGCTCCGTATGGTGATTTAAGACTGGCACGCAAAATTTGGTGTCATTCCGAGTAGTTTAAGTATGTTTCGGTGCGTTCGGAGTGAGTTTGAAAAATTTGAAAATTCTAAGTTGAATCAATTTGGTTTGAGGTATGATTCTTAGTTTTGAAGTTGTTTTACACGTTCCGAGGATTCGAGCAAGTCCGTTTTATGATTTCAAACTTGTTGGTATGTTCGGGCAGGGCCTCGAGGTCCTCGGGGGTTAATCGGAGGAGGCTCAGACCAAGTTGGAAATGGGAACCAAAGCTGAAGCTCCCAGCTGCTGTCAGAATCGCACCTGCACTTGGCCAGCCGCAGGTGAGAGCTCGCAGGTGAGAGAGATGAGTCGCAGGAGCAGCAGACTTGGTGCAGAAGCGGGTCTTCGTCTGCAGAAGTAAGCCTAGTCAGCCTTGGGTTCTTCCGCAGAAGCGGACCTTGGTCCGCAGAAGCGACGCCGCAAATATGGCCCAGGCACCGCAGATGCGGAAATACTTTCTGGGCAGAACCTTAAAAAGGGACGAGGCTCAGTCATTTTTAGCCCGTATTTCCTCCTTTTTTGGAGATTTTGGAGCTTTTTTGAGAGGGGATTTAAACTAGCAACTTAAGGGTAAGTTAATTCTACACACTTTGAGTTAAATACATAAATTATGGGTAGATTATAACCTGTAAATCATGGAAATCAAGGGTTAGTGGAAAAACCTAGATTTGTATAAAAAATAGATTTTAACCACGAAAATGGTTATGGAATTGGATGTAAATTGTATATTTGAGTTCTTGAGATTATGGTTAATGGTTTCATCCGAACATTTCTGGAATCCGGGCACATGGGCCCGGGGTAAATTTTAGGAATTTATCATTTTTCGATAGGGTAATTTATTTAATAGTCTAATTTTGAATTTTTGAGCATGTATTAATTGTTTTATATAACTTTTGGATAGTTTCGGATTTTTCGGCACCGAATTGAGATTTTTCGCGACATTGTTATCGGGAAGTGGGCTTTGAGACAAGGTAAGTCTCTTGCCTAACCTTATAAGAGGGAATTTACCCCATAGGTGATTCATATTAATAATTGTTTCTAATTGTGGGAGCTACATACGCATGAGGTGACGAGAGTCCGTGCGTAGCTACTAATTATGTTAATGTCCGAGTAGTTTAGGACTCAAATTATAAATTACTTGTGATAATTGCTCCTTTTATTTAATTAAATTACTAGAATTTTGTTGCCAATTGTTTGAGGAAATAGTAAAAGATCGAAACTTCATATACTCGAAATTTTGTGTAACTACGTGTTAATATTATAATAACTTCTTATTCCGGAGGTTCATAAGAAAATGTCCTCCTTTTTTGTGGAGCGGGTCGAACGCCTCTGTAGTATAGATGCATCTATGGATCGCGCCGCACGTCCCTCGGCAATGTACATGACACGCTGGATCGGGTCGTACGACCTCGGCAGAATTCGTGCCTAATAATAATAATTACATGATACCTTGATACTTTAATTGCCGCTTGCGAAGTTAATTGATAAATTGGAATTTATTGGAATGTAAGGAATTAATTATTTCTGCTTGTTTAGAAACTTATTGTTGTTCATCTAAAAATCATGTTTAATTAAATATTTCTATTGTAATATTATTGACCCATAGTGAGTGTCAAAGTTGACCTCTCGTCACTACTTCTTCGAGATTAGGCTTGATACTTACTGGATACACGTTGTTTACGTACTCACGCTATGCTTGCTTCACTTTTTGTGCAGGACCTGAGACATGTACTATCGGAGGACCTATCGGACCGCACCCACATTATCCAGAGACTTAACGGTGAGCTGCCTTTCTGAGCCGTTCTGCAGCAACTAGTGCCTCTTCTTGTATTTATATTTTGTCTATTTTATTTCAGATAATATTTAGAATTTTGTATAATCTACTAGATGCTCATATACTCGTGACACCAGGTCTTGGCTCACACTAGTAGAATTTTTGGATTTAATTATTTTACTTGGGTTTTAATTTATCTTATTTTTCACATTGTCTTGATTTTTGCAAGTACTTTATGTTTTATTACTCGGATAATTTTTAAAGAAATAAATATATATTTAAATTATTAGTTGGCTTGCCTAGCTGGGATGTTGGACGCCATCACGACCTATAGGTAAAGTTGGGTCGTGACAATTGTGGTGTCCCAAGTTACCGATTTATTTTAAAATCCCAAATCAAGGAAATTTGACTCTGTTTTAAAGTCTGTGAAAATCAGAAGACCGGGTAAGGAATTTTGTTAACCCGGGAGAAGGTGTTAGGTATTCCCGGGTTCCGTGGTTTTAGCACGACCGCTTTTAATCATACCTGGCTTAATTAATTATTAATTATGCATTTTAGAACCTATGTGCGTTTTACCTTTTACCGCTTTTAAATTACCTGATTATGGCATTATGGAATTATCTTGAAAAAGAGTCACGCGTACATGTACTCGTCTCGTTTGGCGCATCAAGAATCATGTCACGCGTACGTGTACACAATTCACAACACTTAATTATTTAAGATTATTTGGTCAAAGTCGCGCGAACGCGTACCTTGATTTATTTTGAGAATCATAATTATGTCACGCGAACGTGTACACAATCACGATGATAGATTGAAAGCGCGCCTAAAAGTATAATGTGGTGTTCATTATTCTCCCCAAACTTTGAGATTATGGTAAGGTCATGATTTATGGATGAAGAATTATGGGAAGTCATTAGCTCTTTAGATTATTAACCTGTCACGACCCAAACTCCCTCTGTATAACGTCTTGACGGCACCTAGTCTCTACGACTAGGTAAGCCTAACAATTGCGGAAAATAATAAAACAAAAGTAAAATTTGGTAACTAACAGCAGTGGATAACTAAATAACTAGTAACAATCCCACTCGGCATGTACAATAACCAATACTCTACAAATACACAGTCTTCCCAAAACCCGGAATATCATAAGTCACAAGCTACAGAAGGAAACTAGTATCTCTATACACCAGAGTCTAACAAAAGAAGTACGGAAGGTAAATGACATAGGAGAGAATAGAGGGGGACTCCGAGGTTTGCGGACGCAGCAAATGTACCTTGAAATCTCCGTACAACAACAAGCACTCTCAGCTAAGAGAGGGGCTGATAAGAAGTACCTGGATCTGCAGACAAAACATATGCAGAAGAGTAGCGTGAGTACACCACAACGGTACCCAGTAAGTGCCAAGCCTAACCTCGGTTGAGTAGTGACAAGGTCAGGTCAGGCCCACTGGTAAATAATAAATAAAGCAAGAGAATATAACAGTATAATAAGAGACCAGAATTTAAACAAAGAAAAATGCAGCGAAATAACAATGCAACACACATGGATAAATAGCAGGGGATCTCCCGAGATATCGTCTCGTAGTCCCAAAATAAATATGCTAGGAGAACTCCCGAGGTATTGCCTCGTAGTCTCAGAAGTAAATATACAAGGAGAACTCCCGAGGTACCGCCTTGTAGTCTCAAAAGTAAATGTGAAAGGAGAACTCCTGAGGTACCGCCTCGTAGTATCGAAAGTAAACACATGGCTCAACCGATAAATAACATAGTTAACATCAAGAACTCTACAATTAAGACTGATAAAGAACAAGGAAAAGCAGAAAATCAACTAGGCATGCTTCACAGAGTTCAAATAAGCAGTTAAAGCACGTAGACATGTGATATTAGACTAAACAGGATAGCTACACATATTGGAATAGCTCAATTAAAAATGAAAAACAGACTAATACTCATTTAAACGGTATAACTCAAATTAAAGGAAAAACAGATTATTACTCAGTAAAATAAATTGGGTTTTACAACAAATAGCCCGTGTACGTACTCGTCACCTCACGTACACGGAGCTCATATATCACAACAGTACCAAATCCTAAGGGAATTTCCCCCACACAAGGTTAGGCAAGTCACTTACCTCGAACCAAGCTTAATCAATCGGTAACAATGCCTTTTCCTAGAATATCCGACTCCGAATGGCCCAAATCTAGCCAAAATTAATTACATATCATAAATACAACTATAAGAAACTAATCTAATTAATGAAATCAACGTTAAAGCAAGAAATTAGAAAATCGACCCAAAAAGTCGACCCGGGCCCACGTCTCGAAATCGGGTAAAAGTCACAAAATATGAACACCCATTCACTCATCCAAATCCGAGCTCCCAACTCAAGGTTTTGAAAAAAATGGCAAAACCCTCATTTTTGAAATGTTATATTCTGCCTAGGCATTTTCTTCTTCGCGAATGCGGCTATACCCTCGCGTTCGTGAAGCACAAATTTTCCTTCAGTCCAAAACCTTCTTCACGAATGCGAGAGCACCCTCGCGAATGCAGAAGCTTACATTGCCTGACCTTATGTGAACGCGAGACTCTCATCCCGAATGCCTAGGCTAACTGCCTGGAGTTCCATCTGACTGTTCCTCTACGCAAACGCGATGATCATATCGCGAACACGTAGACTAAATGATCCACATCTTCGCGAACGCGGGAACCACATTGCGAACACGAAGGAAAAACTCAGCTGGCCTCCCAGATGCCTTACGCGAACGCGAGACCTCTCTCGTGAACGCGATGAAGAAAAGTTTGCAAAAAAAATACTAGAAAATCTGCTATCTTTCCTAAGTCCAAAATGATCTGTTAACCACCCGAAATCAATCCGAGGCCCCCGGGACCTCAACCAAACATACCTGCAAGTCCTAAAACACCATACGAACTTAGTCGAGCCCTCAAATCATATCGAACAACACTAAAAACACGAATCACCCTCTTATTCAAACTTAATGAACTTGACACTTTAAATTTCTACAACCAATGCCTAAACATATCAAATCACGTCCGATTGACCTCCAATTTTGTACACAAGTCATATTTGATATTACGGACCTACTCCAACTTCTGAAATCAGAATCTAACCTCGATATCAAAAAGTCCACTTCGGTCAAAATCTCCAAAAATTTGACTTTCGCCATTTCAAGCCTAAATTAGCTATAGACCTCCAAAACACAATTCGGACATGCCCTAATTCCAAAATCATCCAACGGAGCTAACAGAACTGACAAAACCGACGGAACTCCATTCCGGAGTCGTCTTCACACAGTTCCGACTACGGTCAAATTCCTAAGGTTTAAGCTTCTATTTAGGGACTAAGTGTCCCAAAACACTCCCTAACCAAAATCAAAACCTCCCGGCAAGTCACATAAGCAGAAAAAGATATGGGGGAAGCAATTAATAGGGGATCGGGGCTATTACTCTCAAAACGACCATACGGGTCGTTATGTAACCACTCACTTTGAATTATTTACAACTTAATAAGTTCTCACTACTCTATATATTTATAAAATTAGGCCCAGCTGGTTGTTTCAATTTTATTGGGCTGGGGGAATTGTATATTTGGCCCAACTTACTAAAGCAACAATGACGATAATTATCCAAGCCAAACAAAAGAAAGTTGCACCTATCAAAACCTATTGCATAATTCAAATTAATTCACTACAAACCTTTTGCTTATGACCCAAAACTATTTCAACAATATTGTAATGACCCAACTGGTTGTTTTGAGCTCTAGCACGTCGTTCAGCAGTTTGAGGCCCAGGACAGCTTAACTTGAGGTATTATGACTTGTACGCGTGGTTGGAATTTAATTTCGGGAAGTTCGAAGTTGATTTGGAAAAAACATTCTAATTTCGGAAGCTTTAAGTTAGAGGAATTGACTAAAGGGTGATTTTTGAGTAAACTACTTCAGAATTGTGATTTGAAAGTTCCAACAGGTTTGTATGATGATTTTGGACTTGGGCGTATGTCCGGATCGTGTTTTGGATGACCCGGGAGCGTTTCGGCGCCTATTATGGAAGTTGGCATTTTTGGAAAGATTCCTTAAATTTGGGTTGAAGTGCATTTCAATGCTATCAATATCCGTTTGGGATTCTGAGTCTGGAAATAGCTTTGTATGGTGATTTTTGTAATGGGAGTGCATCCGGATGTGGATTTGGAGGCCCGTAGGTCATTTCAGGGTAATTTGGCGAAAAATGAAAATTTGAAAGTTTTTGGAAAGATTGATCGGGAGTGGACTTTTAGATATCAGGGTCGGATTCTGATTTCAGAAGTTGGAGTAGGTCTGTAATGACAATTATGACTTGTGTGCAAAATTTGAGGTCAATCGGACGTGATTTGATGGGTTTCGGCATCGATTGTAGAAGTTTGAAGTTCTAAAGTTTATTAGGTTTGAATTGGAGGGTGATTCTTAGTTTTGATGTTGTTTGGCATGATTTGAGGCCTCGACTAAGTTCATAATGTGTTTTGGGATGTGTTGGTATATTTAGTTAAGGTCTCGAGTACCTCAGGTGGATTCCGAATGATCAACGGATCGAGTTTGGACTTGGAAGAAGTGCTGGAGCAGCTGCCTCCTGGTGTAACCGCACCTGCGAGCTTTTGGCCGCAAGTGAGGAGCCGCAGAAGCGGCCAAAAGGGCGCATATGCAATTTTTGTTGGGTAGTGCTGAGACCGCAGATGCGGTCATCTCGCCGCAGAAGTGAGACCGCACTTGCGAAAGGGAAGGCGCAGAAGCGGAAGCATAAATCTAGGGGCATGTCCGCAGAAGCGGAATATTTGCCACACCTACGAAACTGCAGAAGCGGTCAAGTGACCGTAGGTGCGAGAAGTCGTTGGGCAGAAGGGTTCTTTAAGAAAGGGATTTGGCCAATTGTCTTTCATTTTTTCTTGGTTTGGGCGATTTTTGGAGAGTTTCAAAGGAGGATTTTCACCAAGAAACACAAGGTAAGTGATTCCCACTTATTATAAGTCAAATACATGGGTTGTATAAGGATTTAAACATGAAAAATTGATAGAAATTGTAGGATTTTGAAGAAAAACCTAGAAATTGGTATTTTTGGATTTTGACCGCGAATTTGGGCATGGAATTGGAAATAAATAATATATTTGAGTTCGTGAGGTCATGGGTAATAGTTATCTTCGAAAAAATTTTGAAATCCGGGCACGTGGGCCTGAGGGTGATTTTTATCGACTTTTCGAGCGGAGTTGGAAATTATTGTGAATTGAATTATTATGAGTGTTAGAGTATATATTTATGGATTTTCACCTTTATTGACTAGTTTTGGAGCGATGGGCATTGGTTTGAGTTGTTGGAAAGGCTTTGGAGTCGGTTATGGAATTTCGGAGCGAGGTAAGTCTCCTTTCTAATCTTGTAAGATGGAATTAACCCCATAGGTGAAATAATTCAATATGTGCTTCTATTTGTGAGGGGGCTACGTATGCACGAGGTGACGAGAGTCCGTGCGTAGCTACTAAAATGCTTATGTCAGGATAGTCTAGGACCCAGATCATGTTATAATTACGATGCTTGCATCCTACTTGTTAATTTAAACTGCTTAAATCATATAGAAACTTGGTAAAGGAACATTAAAAGGTTAAACTCCATTCTTCTTGACAGTAAATGAGAATTTGTATTTCTTGAATAGTTGCCCTAATAAATTTTGAATTTGGTTGTTTTAAATTATATTTTCTCTTTTGTGGAGCGGGCCGAACGCCTCGGCAGGTTAAATAGATACATCTATGGTTCACGTCGTTTGACCCTCGGCAGTGCACAGTTTAAATATTATGTTGGATCGGGCCGTACGACCTCGGCATGATTTGCGCATGATATATTTTTGGAATTTATAATAATTGATATTGCTTTCATTAGCCCGAGACACAAAAAAATGTTAAATGATGAAAATAAAATCTGGAAATTTCTTATGAACAAAAGAATTGTTTACTTATTTCATGATATTGAGCTTACAGCCGTTCTACATAATCCATGCCTAATTATATCATTGATATTTTATTTATAGCCCATCGTAAGTGTCGAAGTCGACCCCTCATCACTACTTCTTCGAGGTTAGGCGGGATACTTACTGGATACGCGTTGATTTACGTACTCATACTACACTTGCTTCACATTTTTGTGCAGGTGCATATATGTCTAGTGGCCTTGTGAGTGCAGAGGCATGGTTATTGCGGGGACTTAGGTGAGCTGCATTCCACGCTACGAGTCCGCAACCAGCAGAGTCTCCTTTAGAATATATATATTTCTCTTGTCCGAATTTGTATTCCGGACAGATGTTGTATTTTATTTTGCATTTCTAGTTGAGGCTCATGCACTTGTGATACCGGGTTTTGGGGTGATTTGGGTTGTCCTGTATTGAAATCGTTGTAAAATATTATTATTTACAATGTAGATTCCATCTTTTACTGTTTAATTGAAGAAAAATATGATATCTAAAATATTAAAAATAAGAACCAAATTAAGTATTTATTTTTGGCTTGCCTGACAGCGGTGTCCGGCGCCATCACGACCTTTAATGGATTTTGGGTCGTGACAATATGGTATCAAAGCACTAGGTTCACTTAGGTCTCTCGAGTCATGAGCGATTCTAGTAGAGTCTTGCGGATCGGTACGGAGACATCTGTACTTATCTTCGAGAGGCTACCGGGCTAATAGGAGCACTTCCCTTCTTGATTTCTCATCGTGCCATTTGATTCCTTTGAGGCTTATGCCTTCATTCCCTTCCTATTCAGTCTTATGCGATGTGAAGCGCTTGTTATAAATTGGGAATCGAGGAATTTTAATGGTACTACAGATGCGTTGCAGGATGTTTTTTCCTGCGTATTTGATTGGGCTATTGTCGTCGCCTTGCAGAAGGTCGTTCTGTCGTTTCAGCTCGGTATCCGTATTACCTAAGGTTTTGAGATTTGGAATTGATTGTTATAACGATTCATGCGTTTCTATCGCACCGTGGTTATGTAATGGCAGGATGCTTGTCTATGCGTCGAAGCAGTGAATGACTTGGAAGGAGGTTTACTCATTGCATGAATCAGAGATCCAGTATTTTATTTCCGGCAAAGGAAAGGAAATCGGACTAAGAATGTTCAGGTTTGGGTTGACGGAATAACGAGACTTGGTATTTCGAGCATGGTGGAATTTTCATCTGTGATGTGGTGTCGTCACCCTGGATTGAATATGTTAAGATCGCTGGTGTTATAGTCTTCATCAATTTGCCTTCGGGGCAGGGTAGTGTGAAATAGTGTCGGGGAAGCGGCTGTCAGAGATCGCAGTGTGCAGTGGTTCAGGACTTAATCGGTGGTCCGGGTGTTGAGGGCTCAAGGAAGATGACCTTCGGGGAGGTTTAAAGTTGGTAGCGATCTATTGGTTCAAGTTCTACAGAGATAGATTTTGACTTAAGGCAACAACTGGGAAGCGAAGGATGAGGAAGGACATGTGGGAGGTGTCTTACAGTGGTTAAATTTCTAGAAGGCCAAGTATGAGAAACAGAAGTCGGGTAGTTGCTTAAAAGAGAGGGTTTGACCAAAGTGGGAGAGTGGCAGAGTAGCAGATGGGTTCTGTGGTAGGATAGCTACACGCGTTGAGGAAAGTTCAGAGTGATTTGGAACTCATGGTGGACAGTGACTAAGTCTATGCACTTAATTTGGAATATTGGCTGCTATACGGAGAAGGGTTGGATATGTTGGAAAGGAGTTGCATGGTATGAAGAAGGATACAACATGACTTTAGATTAGAATGTATTGTCGCCTCTTTTGTTGATGTCCATGAGGAGTGAACGGACTTGTACAGCTGGTGAACGAGCACGGGCTGAGGATGGTTTATTAGTTTTGTGGTAATTGTACTCGGTGCAGCATTGTTGGAAGATGTCGACATGGAATTTCCACAGGTGGGTTATTTCTGGCGAGCAGGTTAACTGTTACATGGTGTTGATGAAGCTTCTATGAAGAATTTTACTGGCTACCCGGTATGAGGTCGAACAGGTGAATGTGGTTAGGGATTCAGAGCGATCATGAAATGGTTAACACGAAGATTTCGAGGAATTTGGCGGGTCAATTGCGCGAGGTCATGTCAGTGAGGAAGAAGGAATCTTGGTAGGTTCTAGGGTCATGTAATGGTAGCTTCAAGCTAAGTGGGAGAGCCTCACCGTCTACAATTAGATTGCATGGTTGTCTACTTGTGAGGTTTCTAGTTATCGGCATATTGGTGGGTTGTGACGACTAAGGAAAGAGAACATCAATGGTGATTTGACCCAAGGATTTGAGGAATGTGTGCTAAAATTGGCCTTATCGATTCATGTTCAGGCTTTGGGAAGACTCGGAGGTTATGTACAAGGAAAGAAATTCAGCCGGTTGCTTCTTTGAGAGGGTGTTCATGTGCTAGCAGGGCCTTGGAGTTCGATCCTAATTGGGAACAAGTCAGAGTGGGTGACTCTCAACAATGGTTCTAGTGGGTTCAAAGTGTGGTGCCTAAGGATTTCGAGCCAGTAGTATGGTTAAGTATTAAGCTTTTGCAGTGAATTATGAAAAGTAGCTTGGAGTGTTCTACGTTATCTTCAATTTGCGGTGTGGCATTGGAGGAATGGGAGAAAATAACTTCGGATTCATAGAGGGATTTTTAGAATGGGTGTACCAGTTGAAGATGTGAATATGCGCATAAGGAGGGTGTGAGATGGTTTGTGGGTTTTGGAGACAACGTGGTCTCATGAAATAAAGTCACTCAGGATGAGTGCGGATTTGGGTCCATGGTGTTTTGAATGGAGATATTATTATTTCTAGGGCAAGTCCTGAGTAAATTAGAAGAAGTGGCTCGGTTGGCAATGGTTGAATCGGCATAATGGTGGCAATGATCAGTTCTTTCAGCGTGTTAAGTAGCATGTGACTTGTGGCGGTACATGCGAGGCTTGACAGTCGCCGTAATTGATTTTATTCGAAGGCATTCGAGTATTATGTCATGTTATGCGTAGATGGATCCCGGAAGAGTTATGGTGGTTTAGACCACTACTTGAGGATTGTATTTTCTGTGGTTATGAGAATTCAGTCGTGTGTTGCAATGGTTCTCCTGAAATGAGTTAAGTGAGAGGTTCATATATGATGAAGTGTGAATTTTATTAGTGGTTCAGGAGTTATGATGAAACTCTTGTTCTCTTGCGTATTGGAACGATTAGGTGCAGTGAGTAGCATGGGAATTGGAAGTTGAGGATCAAGGCCGCGGTTCGGTGTTGACAAGAATGTCACAAGTTCGGATGAGCAGGAAAAGGAATTCAGATGGTTGGAGTAAGCTGGTATTATCTTTAGCGTCACCTAAGATCAGTGCCCTGTGTAAGAGGCTTTGCGTACTGATTGCGGATTCTTGATTTGCTTTACAGCATTAGTATGGCCGGTGGTATGGATGTGTAGACTTGTTATCTGGTGCGGAAGGTCATGGGAGCGTGTCCCATGGGAAGATTATATAAGTGTGACATGTAGTCACTTGCTTGATTGAAGATTGAAACCAAGTATGGAGATCGTGGTACTATCGCTAATTTGAGAATTTATTCCTAGATGGCGCTCGGTTCATTTGATTGTGGACTATGGAAGTTTGTCCCGGAATTGACGGTTGTTATTGTGTGTCATGGGAAAAGAGTTATTGTGGATCCTTGAAAGGTTATTAGCCCATTGTGGTACGATTAGAATCGGCTTGAGGTCTGTGGATGGATCTAAATGTGAATGTGGGCTCTATATCAGGCCGGATGTGTTCATTTCAGCATAGCATTGTTTTCGGAGGGTTCTTCTGGCCTTGGATGTTATTTTTGTTGTCGGCCCTTCCGTGTAGTCTCTATTGTGCCATGTGGGTTGTGAGGCTATTTGATTATTCGCACTCGTATTGAGACCTCATATAGTTTGTGGTGTTATATGAGCAGGATGGCTCTCGAGATGCAGGTCATTTATTGCACCTTAGTCGTGCATGAGTTTTGTAGCTTATGGCGCTATCCGTCTCCCCAGGATTGGTATTATGCACTTGCCGTGCTTATGGTTGATATTCGGGCATTTTGTAAGTATAAGCGTTACGGCTCGATGAGCGTTTTCTTTAGATTATTATGTGTGGATCGGGTGGCATGCCACCACGGGTATTTGGTTGGATTGGGTGGCACGCCACCACGGATATGTTGTTTGGATCAGGTGGCACGCCACCACGGTATCATGTGTGGATCGGGTTGCACGCCGCAATAGTGTGAGGTTGAGTACAGTTCCCTGTACCTATTCTTGTGTGTTTTGCTTCTCATTTTCTGAGGAAGGTTCATAACATCTTTTCGGTTATTTAATTAGTCACGTGAGTTGAACAGCTCTTTCCAGAGTTCATTTTTCCTTATGTATCACATGAGAGTCTGTGGATTGTTGGCACATGGTGGCATCATATGAGACCTTTGGTAGTGTTTGTGGTGGCATATTGCCGGAATAGCTTATACTGGGTGAGACAAGATTATTGGACTTGGGATCAGTGCGATCGGATTATATGAGGCATATTAAAAAACAAATATCATTATTTGGTTCATAATGGGGTAATGGTCCTTGTCAGGAGGAGGGACTCAATGAATTGTCGACTCGAAAGTTGGTTATGAATTTCTACACATCCTTTCTGTTGTGGCAGTATTGCGAGAGTTGAAACGAGACTTATATGCTTCGTAAGGTGCGTGTGGGCATCAAATTCGTGGGATTTTGACTATCGTTGTCAGAGGATGTTATTATGGTCATGTGATTTACACGGTGCATGGTATGAATTTAGTAAAGGTATGCAATCATGTATTGGTGCATCGTGTAGTGATGGATACGGTGTTCGTATGTTGGAAACAGACCTGGTAGAGGATTTCAGATGTTGGAATTTGGATCTAAGGCTTATTTGACTAAATAAAGTGGAAGATCTTCATATTGGCTTGAGCTAATGTGCTCAACTGAGTTGTGGTAGCACGGGTAGGGGCACGAGGCGTTAAAACGGTGATTTTAGACAACTCCAGAACAGTTCTTAGCACGTTCGAGGACGAGCGTATGTTTAAGTGGGAGAGAATGTAACGACCCGACCGGTCATTTTGAGCTCTAGCATGTCGTTCAGCGGTTTGAGGCCCTAAGCAGCTTCACTTCAGGTATTATGACTTTGGTTTAGGTATTATGACTTGTACGCGTGGTCGGAATTTAATTTCGGGAAGTTCGAAGTTGATTTGGAAAGAAAATTCTAATTTCGGAAGCTTTAAGTTGGAGGAATTGACGAAAAGGTGTTTTATAGTAAACGACCTCAGAATCGGAATTTGAAGATTCCAACAGGTTTGTATGATGATTTTGGACTTGGGCGTATGTCCGGATCAGGTTTTGGATGACCCGAGAGCGTTTCGGCGCTTATTATGGAAGTTAGCATTTTTGAAAAGATTTCATAAATTTTAGTTGAAGTGCATTTCAATGCTATCGATGTCCGTTTGGGATTCTGAGTCTAGGAATAGCTCTGTATGGTGATTTTGGTATTGGGAGCGCATCCGGATGAGGATTTGGAGGCCCGTAGGTCATTTCGGGGGCATTTGGCGAAAAGATGAAATTTGAAGGTTTTTGGAAAGTTTGACCGGGAATGGACTTTTAGATATCGGGGTCGGATTCCGATTCCGGAAGTTGGAGTAGGTCAGTAATGTCAATTATGACTTGTGTGCAAAGAGGTCAATCAGACATGATTTGATGGGTTTCGGCATCGATTGTAGAAGTTTGAAGTTCTAAAGTTCATTAGGTTTGAATTGGAGGGTGATTCGTAGTTTTGATATTGTTTGGCATTATTTGAGGCCTCGACTAAGTTCATAATGTGTTTTGGGACGTGTTGGTATACTTGGTTGAGGTCTCGAGGGCCTCGGGTGGATTCCGGATGATCGACGGATCGAGTTTGGACTTGGAAGAAGTGCTGGAGTAGCTGCCTCCTGATGTAACTGCACCTGCGAGGTTTTGGCCATAGATGCGAAGCAGCAGAAGAAGCCAAAAGGGTGATGCGATTTTTGTTGGGCAGTGCTGAGACCACAAATGCGGTCATCTCGCCGCAGAAGCGAAATAGCACGTGCGGAAGGGAAGGCGCAGAAGCGGAAGCAGGCAGCCAGGGGCATCTCCGCAGAAACGGAATATTTGCCGCACCTGCGGAACTGCAGAAGCGGTCAAGTAACCGTAGGTGCGAGAAGTCGTTGGGCAGAAGGGTTCTTTAAGAACGAGATTTGGCCCATTTTCTTTTATTTTCTCTTGGTTTGGGCGATTTTTGGAGAGCTTCAAAGGAGGATTTTCACCAAGAAACACAAGGTAAGTGATTCCCACTTATTATAAGTCAAATACATGGGTTGTATAAGGATTTAAACATGAAAAATTAATAGAAATTGTAGGATTTTGAAGAAAAACCTAAAAATTGGTATTTTTGGATTTTGACCGCGAATTTGGGTATGGAATTGGAAATAAATCATATATTTGAGTTCGTGAGATCATGGGTAATAGTTATCTTCGAAAAATTTTGGAATCCGGGCACGTGGGCCTGAGGGTGATTTTTATCGACTTTTCGAGCGGAGTTGGAAATTGTTGTGAATTGAATTATTATGAGTGTTAGAGTATATATTTATGGATTTGCACCTTTATTGACTAGTTTTGGAGCGATAGGTATTGGTTTGAGTTATTGGAAAGGCTTTGGAGCCGGTTATGGAATTTTGAAGCAAGGTAAGTCTCCTTTCTAACCTTGTAAGAGGGAATTAAGCCCATAGGTGAAATAATTCAATATGTGCTTCTATTTGTGGGGGCTACGTACGCACGAGGTGACGATAGTCCGTGCGTAGCTACTAATATGCTTATGTCCGGGTAGTCTAGGACCCAGATCGCGTTATAATTGTGATGCTTGCATCCTACTTGTTAATTTAAACTGCTTAAATCATATCGAAACTTGGTAAAGGAACTTTAAAAGGTTAAACTCCATTCTTCTTGACCGTAAATGAGAAATTTGTATTTCTTGAATAGTTGCCTTAATAAATCTTGAATTTGGTTGTTTTAAATTGTATTTTCTCTTTTGTGGAGTGGGCCAAACGCCTCATCAGGTTAAATAGATCCATCTATGGCTCGCGTCGTTCGACCCTCGACAGAGTACAGTTTAAATATTATGTCAGAATGGGTCGTACGACCTCGGCATGATTTGTGCATGATATATTTTTGGAATTTATAATAATTGATATTGCTTTCATTGGCCCGAGACACAAAAAAATGTTAAATGACGAAAATAAAATCTGGAAATTTCTTACGAACAAAAGAATTGTTTACTTATTTCATAATATTGAGCTTACAGCCGTTCTACATAATCCATGCCTAATTATATCATTGATATTTTATTTATAGCCCATCGTAAGTGTCGAAGTCGACCCCTCGTCACTACTTCTTCGAGGTTAGGCGGGATACTTACTGGGTACGCGTTGATTTACGTACTCATACTACACTTGCTGCACATTTTTGTGCAGGTGCATATATGTCTAGTGGCCTTGTGAGTGCAGAGGCGTGGTTATTGCGGGGACTTAGGTGAGCTACATTCCACGTTACGAGTCCGCAACCAGCAGAGTCTCCTTCAGAATATGTATATTTCTCTTATCCGAATTTGTATTCCGGACAGATGTTGTATTTTATTTTGCATTTCTAGTTGAGGCTCATGCACTTGTGATACCGGGTTTTGGGGTGATTTGGGTTGTCCTGTATTGAAATCGTTGTAAAATATTATTATTTACAATGTAGATTCCATCTTTTACTGTTTAATTGAAGAAAAATATGATATCTAAAATATTAAAAATAAGAACCAAATTAAGTATTTATTTTTGGCTTGCCTGACAGCGGTGTCCGGCGCCATCACGACCTTTAATGGATTTTGGGTCGTGACAAACTTGATTAATAAGCTAGTATCAAAGTAAAAACATCATCTCCTAATTAAATCATTTATCAGGTCATCATTTTTTTACGCCAAATTTATATTCGCGAACGTTAATCACATATTGGATCAACAACTAAATCTAACCACATAACAAAAACATAGCAATATTTATAAGCATGAAAACTAGCCAAACACAGTATTAGAAATAAAGAGACGCACCTTCTTTGCAAAAGATTTCTTTTCAAACAAATGAGTTGAATTATTATGAAATCTCCCAGCAAACAAACCTCAACAATCAGAGGCAAGCAATTGACAGAAAGAAGATCAAATGACTGGTACACAAGACCACGATAGAAACCCAACTAGAGAAACTCGACGTCGACCCCGAACTAAATTTTTGGAGTTGCTATTTTTGTGTGAAAGGGGACTGTTTTCCACATTTTAGGTGGTTTCAATGAGGCGACGGGGTTCGATTTTTGGAGCTTCGTTAAAGGTTGTCTTTTTAGCAAAGTTTGGGGGCTGTCTTGGCATGATTTTGGGGCTGGTTTCGATGGTTTTGTATGGGCGTTTCAGTTGGTGTTTTGGTGTCGATTTTGGGGCAAAAAATGATTGTATTTTGGAGCTGATTTTTGGACTGTGTTTGGACGTTTTTGCAGCTGTTTTTGAGGTGGTTTAAGGGCTAGTTTATGGACAGTTTTCAGCTTATTTTTGGAGCTGAAATGGGGTAGCTTTGGAGGTCGTTTTGGGTGGTTCTGATGCATTTTTGGAGATAGTTTAGCTGCCTTTCATGGCTGGCCTTTTGCCAGTGGTTTAAGGAAGAAGATGGGAGTGCTTGGGTGGTGAAAAATGGTGTTTTTAGTGTTGGAGAAGAAAAAGGAAGGCAGCGTCTTTAAAAGATAATCTAAAATTAAGCTATTACACTAATATTTAAACAAGAAAAATATAATAAACTACTAAGAAAAAGTTATAAAATTATTAGTCTTACCAAAATTATAAGAAAAAATATTTCTTTTGTGAATTTTCTTTTCTTTTGCAAATAAAATACAACAATTATCTGAAATGTGACTTTTTTGTGTGATTTTTCATTTTATCAAATAAACCTACTAAAAGGTGAAATAAAGGCTAAAATATCAAGATTAAACTTAATAAATATTTAAACACTAAGAGATGGTAAAAAATTCAAGTATGGTAAAAAAATTAGGTGCTCACAGCTGCCCCTATTTTCTTGAAAACATGAAGAGTTTTCAGGCAAAGACAAGGAGAGCCATGTGACTAATTTTTTGCTAAATCTTTATTCAAAAGGGAAAATAAATAAAGGAAAGGGTGCAACCGAGTCCTGGTTTTGGACAACCTACATATCCCCGGTTATAAGGGAATCAGGTCGCGTGTAGTTCAGGGAAGAAAGATCGAATGAAGAGTTCAAGAGTCGAGTGAGGTTCCGACGAGGCTCCGGTCCGCGGTCCTGTTTATTACATCAACATCAAAATCAAAAGAAACTAAACAAGCCTATCAACTATGAGTTACAAGATTCCTATCTATAAGTCTTCTGAAGCTTGATCTTGAGTCTTGAATGGTTCTTCATGCAGCCTTTTGATTTGAACCTTGATACTTGCTAGTTGCAGGTGCTAGTTCATTCTTCTACGGCTTCTTCTGATAAAAGCGAGGAATGAAGTGCTCGTGACTTCAGTCATGTCTTGAGCAGTTCACATCTTTCATTTGCTTCTGCATTTTGGATTCACTTCCTCTTTTTTTTTTTGATTCTGGGTTGAGACTTCTTCTTTTGGCCATCTCGAACCCTGTGCCTCGAGGTAAAACCTGCTCAGACACCAAAATAAACAAACGAATAAAATTTTTCTACCCCAGTTTTCACTAGGAAAATTTCGTGAGTTATTGTAACAAAATTCTAAACAACTTCTTTATTGAAAGCAATAAAAGGTCGAGAATGGTGTACCCTGAAAAGATCATGATAATTTTTTGTTGTTGTTGTTGTTGTTATTATTTTTGGATGGTGTTCCTTTATTGTCTAAAAGATGTCTTAACTAAGGATTGGTGTACCTTATGTTTGGAAAAAGTGGCCAGGAAATTGTATACCCTATATTGGCAAAGATATCAGGGAGTGGTGTACCCTCCATTTAAGATCAAATTAACTAGCGAGTGGATACCCTATGTTGGAAAGGAGACTAGGGAGTGGAAACCCTATGTCTAAAAATAAAATCAATTAGGGAGTGGAGACCCTATGTTGGAAAAGAAGACTAGGTTGAAAAATCAACTAGGGAGTGGTGAGTGGAGACCCTATGTTGGAAAAGAAGACTAGGGAGTGGAGACCCTATATCTAAAATAAAAATCAACTAGAGAATAGAGACCTTATGTTGGAAAAGGAGACTATGGAGTGGAGACCCTATGTCTAAAATAAAATCAACTAGGGAGTGAAAACCCTATGTTGGAAAACGAGACTAGGGAATTATGTACCCTATGCTAAAATAAAATCAACTAGGGAGTGGGGACCCTATGTTGGAAAAACAGACTAGGGAATGCTAAAACGAACTAAGAAGGATTTTTTTTTTTGGTTTTTTTTTTTTTGGTTTTTTATTTTGAGAAAATTCAATTTTTTTTCTATTTTATTTTTGAGAAAATCATTCTCCTAAACAAATTTCCCTAATGCTTATTTTCTGAGGGCATGAACAAATGTCCTTTTTTTAAATTATCCTAGGAGAAAATTCATCAGACTAGGTTTTTTATCTTAGGAGAAAGATTCATCAGAGTAAGACGTCTATCCTAGGAGAAAGTTCATCAGACTAGGGTTTTTTTTTATCTTAGGAGAAAAATTAATTAGACTAAAATTTATTATTATAGGAGAAAGATTCATCAGACTAGGTTTCTTATCTTAGGAGAAAGATTGACCAGACTAAAACGATTATCCTAGGAGAAAAATTCATCAGACTAGGCTTTCTTTTTTATTTTTTATTTTATCTTAGGAGAAAGATTCATCAGACTAAGACTTCTATCCTAGGAGAAAATTCATCAGACTAAGATTTCTAGCCTAGGAGAAAATTCATCAGACTAGGTTTTCTTATCTTAGGAGAAAGATTCATCAGACTAAGACTTCTTATCCTAGGAAAAAAATCATCAGACTAGGTTTATTTATCTTAGGAGAAAGATTCATTACACTAAGATTTTTTTTGTTATCTTAAGAGAAAGATTCATCAGACTAAGACTTCTATTCTAGGAGAAAATTCATCAGACTAGATTTTCTATCCTAAGAGAAAGATTCATCAGTCTAAGACGTCTATCCTAGAAGCAAATTCATCAGACTAGGGATTCTTATCTTAGGAGAAAATTCATCAGACTAAGATTTCTATCCTACGAGAAAGTTCATCAGACTAGTTATTTTTTAATCTTAGGAGAAAGATTCGTCAACTAAGATTTTTATCCTAGGAGAAAATTCATCAGACTAGGTTTTCTTATCTTAGGAGAAAGTTTCATCAGACTAAGACTTCTATTGATCGGGTCCAAACCTACACCACTATAGAGCAGCGAGGATGGTCAATGCAGTTTTACCCAACGAGGTCGGGATCGATTTCAACAGAGAGTTAATTTGGTTGGGAGTTGGGTATCTAACTAATCTAGATGTGCGTGTTGTTCCTAATTGCACTTCCAAACATTGATACGATTTATTCTATTCTAATTTTATACTATAGTATGTTGAGTGTAAGCTAAGTACAATATATTTGGTGAAAGTTTTCAAGTGTTAAAAGGCACTAGGGAAGTGACTTCCGCCTAGGTGAGTATCTAATGGGTATCAAGAAACTAGGACAAACTTGTTATGATTTGGGGTCATGATATAACCATCACACATAAGTGCTCGCTCTATACCTCTCGGTAGTTTGAGTGACTTTGTCCGATTTTGCTTTCTCAAGCCCAAATGGGTGTTCATACAATACAAGTGAAATTGGCTCAAGTAGGGTATTACTATCTCTAGGTTTAACCCTTTAATTGGGGCTATTAATATATTAAGTTCACCCCAATTCCTTGTTAGCCTAATTTTCCTAGACTTAGTCCCTATTTCTCAAGAAGAGCCTAAGTCATAAAGGCATGAATCAGTGTTTGCAACCACTAATTCTACAATTTTAGCATGAATTAGGCCCATAAATAATTAAGCCCTAACATTCAAGACCCATTAAATACCCACACTAGGGTTGGGTAACAACCTTAGCTATGGGGTCTAGCTACTCATAATAGCAGCAGAAATCAAAGATAAAGATGAAATATATGCCATAATATTAAAGTACAAGATGAAAATCTAAAGTTTGAAGGTATATCTACTCTAAAATTGCCCAAAAGGGGAAAACTCAGCTGTTCACGTGCTCTCCTCAACAAAACTTAACCTAAAATTGATAAATGGATCTATTTATACTAGGCTGAAATTTTCGGATAAACATACCCCTGCGGAGGATTCGCGGATGAGTAATTCTGACCGCATCCACGCTTGAGCTTTCGCGGCCGTGTAATAATGAGCGCGGTCCGCGTTTCTTCAATACTGGGCTTGGATTGGGCTTAGTTTCGTGAACCGGGTAATTTCAACCGCGTCAGCGTGTGCTTCCATCGCAGTCGCATAATTTGGAGGCGGACCGCGTTCTTCAGTTAAGCCCGACTTGCAGGGTCTCTGAACCTCAAGATGCGCTCTCAGCGGAATTCCCTTCGCGGTCGCGCCTTTCCAACGCGGTCAGCGGTGATTTTAGTAATCAAAGCAGCTTCTCTTAATCTACTTTCACGGACCGCGTAATATTGGCCGCCTCAGCGGTGGTCCTTACGCGACCGCATTTTTCTGCCGCTCTCAGCGCTCCAGTCTCGGCCTTGGATTCGTGCAGGTTTGACTCCTTCATGAGTTGATTATGGCTTCTTTGCCTTATTTTGACCAAACCCTGCTAGCAAGCACATTAAGTTAGTTTTTGGGAATACCTTTACGCATTTTTGACCCAAAACCTAAGCAAAAGATAGCAAATAATAGGCTAAAACCCCTAGTTATGGCCTGAACTTTTCCATGGTGAAGACAATGGCTAATAACTCTTTCTCGGTCACCGTATAATTGATTTGGGTGTCATTCATCATTTTGCTTGCATAATAGACCGGAAAAAATATCTTGTTCACTCTTTGCCCCAAAATCGCTCTTACTGCAACGTCACTAGCATCGCACATGAGCTCAAATGGTAAGCTCCAATTGGGTGCGGTAATGATGGGAGTGGTTGTCAATTTATACTTGAGAAGCTCAAAAGCTTTCATGCAATCTTCATTGAACACAAACTTTACATCTTTTTCTAGCAGCTTGCATAAGGGGTTCACCACTTTTGAGAAATCCTTGATGAACCTTCGGTAGAACCCCGCGTGCCCAAGAAAGCTCCTAACTCCCTTGACGGAAGTAGGAGGAGGGAGTTTTGAAATAACTTCAATTTTCGCTTTGTCCACTTCAATACCATTCTTTGAGATCTTATGGCCGAGGACAATACCCTCCTCGACCATAAAGTGACCTTTTTCCCAATAAAGCACTAGGTTGGTCTCTTCACATGGGGCCAACACTTTGTCAAGATTATCTAAGCATTCTTCAAATGAGTCCCCCACAATACTAAAATCATCCATTCTAAGAAGGTTTAATTAATTGCCTAATCGTCACAATCGTGGTAGGGTCACGAGGTGGATGTAGATTTGAAATAGTTGGTGGTATTAGAGACTATGTAGTTCGTATGGGATTTCTATTTAGCGAAGGGTACATACGCAGCCAAGACACTGGAGGAAGTGAGTTTAACTGTCACGAGGATGACATGTGCCAAATAAAAATCTTGAGGTGTCTTATGACCGGTATCCTATGAGCAATGAAGGTTAGTATTGTGGATCATTGGAATGTGTCCTATGGCTTCACGCCAAGTGAGGGGAGTCCACTATCAATGATCAGATTGAGGGGTCATGTGTTATATTAGTTTTGGCCTGAGATGTATTTATGTGGTATTGAAAGGTTCTCCGAAACTTGTATATGATTAAGAAGTGAGATTTGTATGGGATGATGTTGGGGCTTGCGGTATTCCCACGTCCTTAATAATTCTACATTTCAGTACCAGCAGGGTCACAAAAACACTTTCAGAATATTCGGGGTGCTAGAGTAAGTTCTTTTAATGCACCACCTGCACGGGGTTCTTACAGTGGTTATTTCAGTTATCCGGCAGAGATTCAGTATGAGCAGCCGCACCTGCAGAGGGGTTGTTATGAGAGTGGTGATACTAGACACATCAAGAGGAATTGTCCCTGACTTGGGAGGGGTGGATTTCATCAGAACACTCAGGCTATAAGCTTTATTCCAGTTAATACTCCACGTGCATAGCCAGTTAAGGGTGGAGCACATGCGAGTAGAGGGCGCCTAAGAGGTGGAGGCCCGACCTGTTGATATAATTGCTATGAATTGGCTGAGACCGATACACCAGATGGTGTAATTACAGGTATGATTTAATTTATAATAAAAGGAGCACCATTCTTATTTTGATTCGATTCCGATTATAGAGGTGAGAACTCATTTCATGCTCCTTACATATGGTGGATTAGTAAATTTGTACTCCACTCCTGTGTTTATCCATGTTGGGAGATTTTATGGTGTTAGCCCGTGTGTATCATTTTTGTTTTGTACATTATTGTGGGCTATGAGTCCAAGGGTGACTTTCTATTACTCTCTACAGTGGGTTTCGATGTGATTTCGGAATAATTAAATTCAATTTTATGAATTATATTCCCCACTGGTATGAGGGTTCATTATGTGTTGAGAAAAAAACATTGTTTACGAAATTTATTGAAAGAAAGAAAGAAAGGAAATTAAAAATTTCAGTTGGAACAATGTACAAAATACTTATGATTCGGAGTTGAGGACGAGATCCTCGCATTTTTATATGATGTGAAATATCTAAATTGGGCTACAAGCTGCGGTGGAAGTTGTATAAGGACAATATCCTTGTGATGAAAGTTTATGTGTTTAAATTCTCCCTTTGTGAAATTAAAACTTGTACTATAGTATTAATAAGGAGTCATGCCTGTTAGGCTTATTTGATAATTCTTTTATGTATTTCTGTGCATATTTATCCATAATTGCGAGGCAAATATTGAGTTTTAGCCTATGAGGTAAGTGCCTAGGCGGCGTTAAATGTGACTCGTTAAGTCGGGTAAATAGTTATGAGGTCTTCATGCCTCACATTTTTCTGTCAGCATTGTGAAAATTCGAAATGAGGTTTTGGTTAATATGAGGTTAATTGGCGATGTTGTAATCGATTATGAACAACTATTAAGACCAGAGATGTGGTGATGGGCATACATATGATATGCTTCATGTTCTGATATCATTATGGTAATACGGTGCTTGTAATGCTGAGATTAGTGTTATTGATATATACATTGTGGTGCTTTGTTGGGTTGTGGATGTGTTGTTAGGAGTTGTTTTGGTGTTACTCTGGCAGGTGGATAGGCCCCATTTACAGGGGAGACTCTGCCAAAATTTTTGAAAAATTTGGGAGTTAGTAAAATTTGGGGGATTGAGACGTGTGAAAGAAGAGATAAATTATGTTATGTGTTTGAGGGAGGACTCTACTTCTCATTCAAGGGCGAATGATCCTAAGTGGGGGAGAATGTAACACCCCGGAAGAATTTCGAAGTACTTCAACACTATCAAGAAAGTTAATGTGTGGTAAGCACGAGTGGCAATAGCCAGTTGAGACTAATACCGTGTGTTGATGTGAAAATCAGGCCTTTTGGAAATGTTTGGAGTGTAAGAAATTGGTTTCAAAGTTTATACGTATGGATAAAAGAAATAATCTCAACTGAGATGGTATTGTCGGACCCATGTTAAATTGCGGAACATAAAATCACCCGCGAATATGTGTGTAAGAATACACTCAGTAATTTAATGTCCTTAGAAAGATTCCTGGCACATTCAAGGACGAACGTATGTGTAAGAGGTGGAGAATGTAACGACCCGACTTGTCATTTTATGAATTTATGCCTCGTTCAGTGATTTAAGGTCTCGAGCAGCTTCGTAATATGTATTATGACCCGCGGGTGTGGTCGATTTTGATTTTCGAAAGATTCAGGATTAAATTGAAAGAACAATTCTCATTTTTGAAGCTTAAATGAAAAGAGTTGACCATACTTGGAATTTTGAGTAAACGACCTCGGAATAGGGTTTTGATTATTCCAATAGCTCCGTATGGTGATTTTGGACTAGGAGTGTGTCCGGAAAATTATTTGGAAGCCCGTAGTTAAATTAAGCTTGAAATGGCGAAAATATGAAGTTTAAGTTGGAAGTTTGACCGAGGAGTTGACTTTTGATATCGGGGTCGAAATCCAGTTCTGAAAATTTTCATAGGTCCGTTATATCATTTATGACTTGTGTGCAAAATTTGAGGTCAATCAGACTTGATTTGATAGGTTTCGGCGTCGAATGTAGAAGTTGAAATTTCTTAGTTTCATTAAGCTTGAATTGGGGTATGATTCATAGTTTTAGCGTTGTTTGATGTGATTTGAGGTTTCGACTAAGTCCGTAATATGTTTTGAGACTTGTTGGTATGTTTGGACGGGGTCCCGAGTGGCTCGGGGTGAGTTTTGAGGTGGTTTCGGACCATTTCTAGGCTATTATTAGTTGCTGGTTTTTGGCCACTGAGGTATGCATCGCAATCACGGACAAACGGCCGCGATCGATAAGAGCAATTTTGCTGTTTGGACACTGTGAATCGCGATCGTGGAAGCCTTTTCGCGATCGCATTGAGAAAATCTCTATTGCACTGACCCGACTTTGGAAGCTTATATCTCGCAATCTATAAGGAATGTGGAGATAATCCAAATAAAAGTTATAGCCCTTTGTGTCTAGTTTTCAGAAAGGTAAACCATTTATCATTTAGAGTTGTGTACAAAAGGTTATGATTGATATAGTATAGGCTGTCTGGGAAGATGTTGGAAATCGCTAAGAAGAAATTTGTACTGCACAGGGTTAAATTTGGCAGCTTTTATCTCGAAATCTATAAGGAACTGAAGATGAGCAAAACATTAAAGTTGTAGTCCTTGGTATCTAGTTTTCAGAAAGTTAAACCATTTGCAATTTGGAGTTTTGTACCAAAAGTTATGACCATTATACTAGAGGCTGTCTGGAAGAGCTGGGCACTTGTTCTTCACGATCGCGAAGCATTTTCCGCAATCGCGAAAGGAAAATTTTGGCTTAGAAAAGTTGTGCTTCACGATCGCGAAGAATTTTCCGCGATTGCAAAGAGTAAATACCTGGGCAGTAGCTATATTTCGAGGTTCCAGCCATTTTTAACATATTTGGAGCTTTGGAGCTCGGATTGAAGCGATGTTTGAGGCGATTTTCTCCGTATGAATTGGGGTAAGTGTTCTATATCCTAAAGTGTTTATATTTCATGAATCTATGATTATATTCATCATTTAATTCGGATTTTAATGGAAGAAAAATTTAGGATTTGGAGGTCGAGTTGTTATCGGAATTTGATAAAATTGGTATGGTTGAACTCGTATCGGAATGGGTGTTCGGATTTCATAAAAATTATGTCGGGTTCCGAGAGGCGGGCCCCGCATTGACTTTTGTTGACTTTTTGAAATAAATTTCTAAGTCGGCGTATTATTATCCGGAATTGTTTCCGATGAATTTTAATGAAGTTGTACAATTAATTTGTATAGATTTGAGCTGTCCGGAGGTCAATTCAAGCAAGAAGGCGATTTCGGAATATCGGCATAACTTCAAAAAGGTAAGTATCTTTCCTAACCTCGAGTAGGGGAATTACCCCTTAGGCATTGAGTCTTATGTGAAAATTGTGTGATTGGAATTATATTATCATGTGAGGGAGAGTGTAAAGCACGGAGGGTAATGTCGTGCCATTTGAGAGTGTAAAGCACGAAGGATGATGCCGTGCCATTGAGAGTGTAAAGCACGAAGGGTGATGCCGTGCTATTTCAGTTATATTATCAGGTGAGGATGAGAGTAAAAGCACGAAGGGTGATGTCGTGCAATTATTTTTATATTATCATATATTCATGGCACGAAGGATATTTCCGTGCAGGCGAGGACAAGAGACATACATTATATTGTGATATCGTTTTGTTGTGTATACATTCATGCCTTTATCTTGAGATGTTATTGTGCACCTATGTTTTCTATGTGACTTGTAGTCGTTGTTGCTTCCTATGTGCCTCCACTTTATTTATTTTATTGTTATTGGTATTTCTCCCACCTAGTTGGTACTGTTATATGTATGCACGGTGAGAAAGATATAAATACACGAAGGGAGTTATCGTGCCAATTGATATGATTTACATATATATATATATATATATATATATATATATATATATATATATATATATATATATATGGGTGAGAATGAGACAAGTGCACGAAGGTATTGTCGTGCCATTTGATGTGATATGTTTAATATATTTCTCACGCCAGGAAAGTTAAATGAGGTGTCACATGGTGACTTTTATTTGAAAGAATTATATTAGAAAAATATTTACTTGAAAGAAGTATATTTGAAAGATATTTACTTGAAAGAATAATATTTGAAAGATATTTACTTAGAAAGAATTATATTCGGAAGATATTTATTTGAAAGAATTATATTCGAAAGATATTTATTTGAAAGAATTATAATGAAAAGATATTTATTTGAAGGAAGTATATTCGAAATATATTTATTGAAAAGGATTATATTCTAGAAACTTTTATTGAAAAACTTATAGATAAAATCTGTATATTTTTAAGGACTTCATTAATTGGATGTGCCTGTGTTTATTATTCGTTTGAGTAATATTTATGGTGTTCCTGTTGCCTTGCTATTTAAATCTGTGATGACCCAAAATATCATCTTTAAATTTAATGATTAATTCTGTGTTTTAAGACCTCAAAAGCACTATTTATCATTACTCGACTTGCGTGCACAGTTCGTAAAATTTTCCGGAAAGTTTTTATGTGAAAATGGATTAAAATATGAATTAGAGCTTTAAAACTCAACTGAGTAGACTTTGTTCAACGTTTTGAGCAAACGGACTCGGATCAGTGTTTTGCCAAATCCAGTAGATCCGTATCGTGAATTGGGACTTGGGCGTACGCCCGGAATCGAATTCCGAGGTCCCTAGCCCACAATATGAAATTTTGATGAAAAATTAAAAGTTTAAGTTCAAATAGTGACCGGATGTCGAATTATGTGCAAACGACCCCGGAATAGAATTTTGATGATTCCAACAGCTCCGTATGGTGATTTTTGACTTAGGAGCGTGATCGGAATTTTATTTGGAAGTCCGTAGTGGAATTAGGCTTGAAATGCCGAAAGTTGAATCTTTGGGAAGTTTGACCGAGGGGTTGACTTTTTGATATCGGGGTCAAAATCTGATTCTGAAAATTTGAGTACCTCCGTTATGTCATTCATGACTTGTGCGCAAAATTCGAGGTAAATCGGACGTGATTTGATAGGTTCTGGAGTCATTTGTAGAAATTAGAAATTTCAAAGTTTATTAGGCTTGAATCTATGTGCGATTCGTATTATTAGCGTTGTTGGATGTGATTTGAGGATTCGACTAAGTTCGTATGGTGTTTTAGGACTTGTTGGTATATTTGATTGAGGTCCGGGGGACCTCGGGTGTGTTTCGGATGCTCAACGGGTCATTTTTGGACTTAGAGAAGTAGCAGATTTTTCTGGTTTTTGTTGCAGAAGTTTGTTCTTCGCGTTCGCGAAGGTGTGGTCAATGGAAGCATCACCAACGAGAGGAGTAGGTCGCGTTCGCGAAGAGTGTTCTGTGTGGGGTTTTGTTCTTCACTGTTTTTAATATTTAATTGGTGATTTAAGTTGGAACAATTTGAAAAACCCTCATGGATAAATTTGAGTGTTGAATTGTTATTGGAATTTAGTCATTTTAGTATGGTTAGACTCGCGATTGAATGAGCGTTCATATTTCGTAACTTTCGCCGGATTCCGAGACGTGGGCCCATTTTTGAGTTAATTTCGGATTTTTATTGAAAAATGTAGTATTTTCTTATAGAATTAATTCTATAATTTTTGTTGACTGTATCGAATTATTTATGACTAGATACGAGTCGATCGGAATCGAAAAATTGAGGAAAAAATATACTACTTGGTTAAATTGGAGCAAGTCGAGATAAGTGACTTGTCTAACCTTGTGTGAGGGAAATTTTCCCTAGGATTGGTATTAATTATAATGTGATGAAAGTCATGTACACGAGGTGACGAGTGTGTACACAGACTAAATGTGAAGGATTTTGTGTCTAAATTAAGATCACTATTGCATATTAATTAAATTATTAAATCTTGTTATATTCTCCATCATTTATTTGATTTGTATACTTTAAATTTACTTGACCTTTTCCTGCTAATTGTTTTATTTGTTTGGTTGAAACTTGGTTTCTTTTATTCTGTGCATTACTTGAAATTGATTTCCTTTAAATTAGATATTATTAATATGAAGTAATTAACATTTTAAATTTGGTATTGAAGCAACGTATTAATGATTTTGAAATATTATTTTGCTAAATTATTTATTTCCTGAATATTTTTGTAAGATTTTTGTACTCATTGTGATGGGGTCGTAGGATCTTGATTGTGAAAAAATATTATTGATGATTTATGATGGTATGAGCCATGAGCTCTTTATTGTGGAAAATATCGTTGATTTATTTTGACAAATTGAAATATTTGGATACTTGAGGTGCAAATTATGATATATTGTGATATTGATACGCATGCGGTGGTATAAGGTCTGGGTATTGAAACGCATGCGGTGAGATAAGGGTGGCTTGATACGCGTGGCTAGTAGGGGGAATTACTAAAAGTCATGCGGTGTGATAAGGATGGCTAAAACGCGGGATGCTATTTCGGGAAAAATATTTTCTTTAAAATAAATTGTGAAGGCTCCCGCGGTGAGATAAGAAAATGAGATATTGTGAATTAAATTATGATTTGGGACTACGAGGCGGTACCTCGGTAGTGCCCTTGTTGATATTGATTTATGGCCGTAGTTGCCTTTGATTTTTATTGTGATTTTTCTTAAAGTTGAAAAGGAATTCTGTTTTGTTTCCACGAGGTATTTATTTGCCATTATTTGGTGTAATTAAATGTGACATACTACTTGATTCATTTCCATTATCATTTTATCTTATTAAATTATTTAAACATTTTTCCATATCATTATCTATTCTCCAGTAGGGCCTGACCTGACCTCGTCACTACTCTACCTAGGTTAGGCTTGGCACTTACTGGGTACCGCTGTGGTGTACTCATACTATGCTTCTGCACATCTTTTTTGTGCAGATCCGGGTACATCTTACCAGTCTAGACGTCAGTGAGTTACCTGCGCACGGAGACTTTGAGGTATATCTGCCAGCGTCCGCAGACTCCGTAGTCCCCTTCTATCATTTTTATGTTGCTTCCTTAATTTTCTTTAGACCTTGATACATAGAGACATTAAGAATAAATTTTTAGAAGCTTGTGACTTATTTTTACCGGGTTTTGGGAGTTGTAATTATTTGAATTGTAGTTTATTTATTTCAGATATTTATGATTATTCCGTATTGATAGGCTTACCTAGTCTTAGAGCACGACTTCCTACGGAGGGAATTTGGGGTCGTGACAAGTTGGTATTAGAGCACTGGATTCATAGGTGTTATGAGTCACAAGCAGGTTTAGTAGAGTCTTGTGGATCGGTACGGAGACGTCTGTACTTATCTTCTAGAGGCTATAGAACTGTTAGGAAATATTCACTTCTTTGATTCCTTATCGTGCGCCTTTGTTGATTTCAAAATTCTAAACAATTGTCTTTCTATTCTCTCATAGATGGTGAGGACACGCACAACTGGATCTGATGATCAGACACCCGCGCCCCCTGTTGGAGCCGCAAGAGGCCGGGGTCGGGGCAGAGGCCGAGCCAAGGATCGAGGAAGACCACGTGGTGCAGTATGAGCACCTGCACGAGTTGCTGCATCAGAGCCACCACTAGCTCTAGTTGGAGAGCAGGCACTTGAGATGCCTGTTACTACTCCTGCTTTTCAGGAGACTCTTGCCCAGTTTTTGAGCATGTTTGGCACTCTAGCTCAGGCAGGGTTAATTCCACTTGCTCCTGCCACATCTCAGGCCGGGGGAGGAGCACAGACTCCCGCCGCCCGTACTCCAGAACTACGGGCCCAAGTTGACCGTGCCCCAGAGATTATACCAGTGCAGCTAGTTGTCCCAGTTCGGCCTGAGATTAGGACAACAGTTTCAGAGGGGGAACAACTCAGGCTCGAGAGGTATAAGAAGTACCACCCTCCCACTTTCAGCGGTTTAGCTTCAGAGGATGCTCAGGATTTTTTGGAGGAATGTCACTGTATCCTTCGTACTATGGGTATTATGGATTCCAGTAGGGTTTCTTTCACGGCATTCCAGTTTAGAAGAGCAGCCTACCAGTGGTGGCGGGCATATGAGTTGGATAGTCCGGCTGAGGCAGCTTCACTTACTTGGACTCAATTTTTAGATATGTTTTTAAGGGAGTATGTTCCTTAGAGTCTTAGAGATGCATTGTGCACAGAGTTTGAGCAGCTGCGCTAGGGTTCTATGACCGTGTCAGAATATGTGGTCTGATTCAATGATTTGGCTAGGCATGCACCAGACTTAGTTGCTACTATTCGAGAATGGGTTCGCAGATTTATTGAGGGTCTTCACCCTAGTATCAGATATAGTATGGCCCGAGAGCTAGAGATGGACATCACATACCAACATGTGGTGTTAATTGCTAGGAGATTGGAAGGTATGCGGACTCGAGAGAGGGAAGAAAGGGAAGCTAAGAGACCCTCAGATTCTGGCACATATAATAATTCTCGTGCCCCAGTTGCAGCCCGTCATGGTAGAGGTTATATGAGCCGTCCTATTCATTCAGCACTTCCAGCTTCCAGTGGTATTCCGACTACTCCCAGACCTCAGGTTCCATATTATGCACCACCAGTGTCTTCTGTACCTCCTCTACGGGGTACTTTCAGCGGGCAGTCTAGTCGATCAGGCCCGAGCCAGTCCCAACAGCCACGTCCTCCGAGGGCTTGTTTTGAGTGTGGTGACACTCATCATATTATGAGAGATTGGCCCATATTTAGGAGGGGTGAACCTCCACAGATTTCTCAGGCCCCACCTATTCCACAGGGTCCTCAGGCTTCTCAGGCCATGATTATTGCACCAGTTGCCACTATACCTGCACAGCCAGCTAGAGGTGGAGGTCAGGTAGGTAGATGTCGCCCTAGAGGGAGAGGCCAGGCCAGATATTATGCCCTTCCTGCTAGGACAGATGCCGTTGCATCCGATTCTGTTATCATAGGTATTATTCCGGTCTGTCATAGAGATGCATCAGTCTTATTTGATCTAGGCTCCACTTATTCTTATGTGTCATCTTATTTTTCCCCGTATTTAGGCGTATCACGTGATTCCTTGAGTTCTTCTGTTTATGTATCTACACCTGTGGGTGAATCTATTATTGTGGACCGTGTGTATCAGTCGTGTTTAATTGTTATCAGTGGTTTTGAGACCAGAGTTGATTTATTATTGCTCAGTATGGTGGATTTCGATATTATTTTGGGCATGGACTGGTTGTCGCCCTATCACGCTATTCTTGATTGTTACGCCAAGTCGGTGACATTGGCTATACCAGGTCTACCGCGACTATAGTGGAGAGGTACCTCGGATCATGTTCCTAGCAGGGTTGTTTCATTTCTTAAAGCTAAACAAATGGTTGAGAAGGGGTGTGATGCGTATCTGGCCTATGTGAGAGATGTTAGTATTGATACTCCTACTGTAGAGTCAGTTCATGTAGTAAGGGAATTTCCTGATGTATTTCCAGCGGATCTTCCGGGTATGCCACCCGACAGGGATGTTGACTTTGGCATTGATTTGTTACCGGGCACTCAGCCCATTTTTATTCCACCATACCGTATGGACCCAGCAGACTTGAAAGAATTAAAAGAACAATTACAGGAATTGCTGGATAAGGGCTTTTTTCGGCCCAGTGTATCGCCTTGGGGTGCTCCTGTCTTATTTGTAAAGAAGAAAGATGGTTCTATGCGGATGTGTATTGATTACCGCCAGCAGAACAAGGCTACAGTGAAGAACAGGTATCCATTGCCACGTATTGATGACCTATTTGATCAGCTTCAGGGTACCAGAGTATTTTCTAAGATCGATTTGTGTTCAGGCTATCATCAGTTGAGGATTCCGGAGCTAGATATCCCGAAGACTGCTTTCAGGACTCGGTACGGTCATTACGAGTTCCTTGTGATGTCTTTTGGGCTGACCAACGCCCCAGCAACATTTATGCACTTAATGAGTAGTGTATTTAAGCCCTATCTTGATTCTTTCATCATTGTGTTTATTGACGACATTCTGGTGTATTCCCGGAGTCAGGAAGATCATGAACAATACCTGAGGACTGTGCTGCAGATTTTGAGAGAAAATAAGTTATATGCAAAATTCTCAAAGTGTGAGCTCTGGCTTGATTCTGTGGGATTTTTGGGTCATATAGATTCATGCGAGGGGATCAAGGTAGATCTGAAGAAGATTGAAGCAGTGCAGAATTGGTCTAGACCGTCCTCAGTTACGGAAATCCAGAGTTTCCTTGGTTTGGCTGGGTATTATCACCGATTTGTAAAGGGTTTCTCTTCTATTGCTGCATATATGACCAAATTGACCCAGAAGGGTGCTCCGTTTAGGTGGACCAAGGAATATGAGGAGAGCTTCCAAAAGCTCAAGACAGCTTTAACTACAGCCCCAGTATTGGTATTACCCATAGGTACAGGATCTATTACTGTGTATTGTGATGCATCGCGTATTGGTCTCGGTGCATTGTTGATGCAAGACGGTAGGGTGATTGCCTACACGTCCAGACAGTTAAAGGTGCATGAGAAGAATTATCCTGTACATGACCTGGAGTTAGCAGCTATTGTTCATGCCTTAAAAATTTGGCAGCATTATTTGTACGGTGTCTATTGTGAGATCTACACCGATCACCGGAGACTACAATATCTGTTTAAACAGAAGGATCTTAATTTGCGGCAGCGGAGATGGTTGGAGTTGCTTAAGGATTATGATATCACCATTCTCTATCATCCTGGGAAGGCCAATGTGGTGGCCGATGCCTTGAGTCGTAAGGCGGAGAGTTTGGACAGCTTAGCATATTTACCGGTAGCATAGAGGCCTTTAGCCTTGGATGTTTAGGCCTTGGCCAACCAGTTTGTTAGATTGGATGTTTCCGAGCCGAGTCGAGTTTTGGTTTGCGTGGTTTCTGAGTCTTCTCTTTATGATCGTATCAGGGAACGTCAGTATGATGACCCCCATCTGTTTGTCCTTAAGGATACAGTTCAGCACGGTGATGCTAAGGAAGTCACTATTGGAGATGACGGTGTATTACGGATGCAGGGCAGGCTATGTGTGCCTATGTGGACGGTTTGCATGATTTGATTCTCCAGGAGGCTCACAGTTCGCAGTACTCCATTCATCAGGGTGCTGCAAAGATGTATCAGGACTTGAGACAACACTATTGGTGGAGGTAGATGAAGAAAGACATAGTGGGGTATGTATCTCGGTGTCTAAATTGTCAACATGTGAAATATGAGCATCAGCGACCGGGTGGATTACTTCAGAAGTTAGAGATTCCATAATGGAAATGGGAGCGGATCACTATGGATTTCGTTGTTGGGCTCCCACAGACTCAGCAGAAGTTTGATGCAGTTTGGGTGATTGTGGATAGGCTGACCAAATCAGCTCATTTCATTCTTGTGATTACTACTTACTCTTTAGAGCAGCTAGCTCAGGTATATATTCACGAGATTGTCAGACTTCACGGTGTATCGGTATCTATCATCTCTGACTGGGGTACACAGTTTACCTCACGGTTTTGGAGGGCAGTACAACGTAAGTTGGGTACTCAGGTAGAGTTGAGTACAACATTTCACCCTCAGACGGACGGACAATCCGAACGCATTATTCAGATGCTGGAGGATATGTTTCGTGCGTGTGTGATAGATTTTGGGGGTGCTTGGGATCAGTTCTTACCACTTGCGGAGTTTTCTTACAACAACAGTTACCAGTCAAGCATTCAGATGGCTCCGTATGAGGCTTTGTATGGTAGGCGGTGCTGGTCTCCAGTGGGTTGGTTCGAACCGGGCGAGGCTAGACTATTGGGTACAAACTTGGTTCAGGATGCCTTGGAAAAGGTTAAGTTGATTCATGATCGACTTCGTACAGCCCAATCTAGACATAAGAGTTATGCGGATCGGAAGGTTCGTGATGTTGCATTCATGGTTGGTGAGCGGGTATTGCTCCGGGTTTCGCCTATAAAGGGGGTGATGAGGTTCGGGGAGAAGGGCAAGTTGAGCCCTAGGTATATTGGGCTGTTTGAGATTCTTGAAAGAGTTGGAGAAGTGGCTTACAGACTTGCGCTACCACCTAGTCTCTCTGTGGTTCATCCGGTATTCCATGTTTCTATGCTTCGAAAATATCACGGCGATCCGTCTCATGTGTTAGACTTCAGTTCGGTTCAGTTGGATAAGGATCTATCTTATGTTGAGGAACCAGTGGCAATTTTAGATAGGCAGGTTCGAAAGCTGAGGTCAAAGAACATTGCTTCCGTGAAGGTTCATTGGAGGGATCATCCGGTTGAGGAGGCGACTTGGGAGGCCGAGCATGATATGCGCAACCGTTATCCACACTTATTCACCAGCTCAGGTACATTTTCTAACTCCGTTCGAGGACGAACGTTTGTTTTAGAGGTGGAGAATGTGATGACCCAAAATGTCGTCTTTAAATTTAATGATTAATTCTGTGTTCTAAGACCTCAAAAAGTACTATTTATCATTACTCGACTTGCGTGCGCAGTCCGTAAAATTTTTCGAAAAGTTTTTATGTGAAAATGGATTAAAATATGAATTAGAGCTTTAAAACTCAACTGAGTTGACTTTGGTCAATATTTTGAGAAAACGGAGTCGGATTAGTGTTTTTACAGTTCCGGTAGGTCCGTATCATGAATTGGGACTTGGGCGTATACCCGGAATCAAAATCCGAGCTCCCTAGCCCGAGATATGGAATTTTGATGAAAAATTAAAAGTTTAAGTTCAAATAGTGAACGGATGTCGAATTATTTGCAAAAGACCCCGGAATAGAATTTTGATGATTCCAACAGCTCCGTATGGTGATTTTAGACTTAGGAGCATGATCGGAATTTTATTTGGAAGTCCGTAGTGGAATTAGGCTTGAAATGCCGAAAGTTGAATTTTTGGGAAGTTTGACCGAGGGGTTGACTTTTTGATATCGGGGTCGAAATCCGATTCTGAAAATTTGAGTACCTCCGTTATGTCATTTATGACTTGTGCGCAAAATTCGAGGTAAATCGGACGTGATTTGATAGGTTCCAGAGTCATTTGTAGAAATTAGAAATTTTAAAGTTTATTAGGCTTGAATCTATGTGCGATTCGTATTTTTAGCATTGTTGGATGTGATTTAAGGATTCGACTAAGTTCGTATAGTGTTTTAGGAATTGTTGGTATGTTTGGTTGAGGTCCCGAGGGCCTCGGGTGTGTTTCGGATGCTCAACGGGTCATTTTTGGACTTAGAGAAGTAGCAGGTTTTTCTGGTTTTTGTTGCAGAAGTTTGTTCTTCGCGTTCGCGAAGGTGTGGTCAGTGGAAGCATCGCGAACGCGAGGAGTAGGACGCATTCGCGAAGAGTGTTCTGAGTGTGAGGTTTTGTTCTTCGCGTTCGCGAAGGGGAGGATGCGAATGCGAAGGTATGGTCTGTGTGTGCATCGCGAACGCGTGAGTGGCGTCACGTTCGCGAAGGAGAGCAAGGCAGCTGGGAACCACAGTCTTTTGTTCTACGCGTTCGCGAAGGTCTGAGTTTGCAAACCTTTACGTTCGCGAAGCGTTGGTCGTGTTCGCGAAGAGGAAAGTTGGGCAGCACATTTTTGTGCTTCGCGAACGCGAGGCAAGGGTCGCGTTCGCGAAGAAGAAACCACTGGACAGAATGTTTAAGTTTCATCCCATTTTCTATTTTTAACGATTTGGAGCTCGGATTGAGGTGAATTTTGGGAGATTTTCAGAGAAAACATTGGGGTAAGTGTTCTTAACTTAATCTTGGTTAGATTACCCGAATCCATCACTATTTTTAACATTTAATTGGTGATTTAAGTTGGAAATTTTGAAAAACCCTCATTCATAGATTTGAGGGTCGAATTGTTATTGGAATTTAGTCATTTTAGTATGGTTAGACTCGCGATTGAATGGGCGTTCATATTTCGTAACTTTCGCCGGATTCCGAGACGTGAGCCCATTTTTGAGTTAATTTCGGATTTTTATTGAAAAATATAGTATTTTCTTATAGAATTAATTCTATAATTTTTGTTGACTGTATCGAATTATTTATGACTAGATACGAGTCGACCGGAATCGAAAAATCGAGGAAAAAGTATACTACTTGGTTAAATTGGAGTAAGTCGAGGTAAGTGACTTGTCTAACCTTGTGTGGGAAAAATTTTTCCTAGGATTGGTATTAATTGTAATGTGATGAAAGTCATGTATACGAAGTGACGAGTGTGTACACGGACTAAATGTGAAGGATTTTGTATTTAAATTATGAGGATCACTGTTGCATATTAATTAAATTATTAAATCTTGTTATATTCTCTATCATTGATTTGATTTGTATACTTTAAATTTGCTTGACCTTTTCCTGCTAATTGTTTTATCTGTTTGGTTGAAACTTGGTTTCTTTTATTCTGTGCATTACTTGAAATTGATTTCCTTTAAATTAGATATTATTAATATGAAGTAATTGACATTTTAAATTTGGTATTGAAGCAACGTATTAAAGATTTTGAAATATTATTTTGCTAAATTATTTATTTCCTGAATATTTTTGTAAGATTTTTGTACTCATTGTGATGGGGCCGTAGGCTCTTGATTGTGAAAAAATATTATTGATGATTTATGTTGGCATGAGCCATGAGCTCTTTATTGTGGAAAATATCGTTGATTTATTTTGGCATATTGAAATATTTGGGCACTTGAGGTGAAAATTATGATATATTGTGATATTGATACACATGCAGTGGTATAAGGTCTGGGTATTGAAACGCATGCGGTGAGATAAGGGTGGCTTGATACGCGTGGCTATTAGGAGGAATTATTAAAAGTCATGCGGTGTGATAAGGATGGCTAAAATGCGGGATGCTATTTCGGAAAAAATATTTTCTTTAAAATAAATTGTGAAGGCTCCCGCGGTGAGATAAGGAAATGAGATATTGTGAATTAAATTATGATTTGGGACTACGAGGCGGTACCTCGGTAGTGCCCTTGTTGATATTGATTTATGGCCGTAGTTGCCTTTGATTTTTATTGTGATTTTTCTTAAAGTTGAAAAGGAATTCTGTTTTGTTTCCACGAGGTATTTATTTGCCATTATTTGGTATAATTAAATGTGACATACTACTTGATTCATTTCCATTATCATTTTATCTTATTAAATTGTTTAAACATTTTTCCATGTCATTATCTATTCTCCAGTAGGGCCTGACCTGACCTCGTAACTACTCTACCGAGGTTAGGCTTGACACTTATTGGGTACCGCTGTGGTGTACTCATACTACGCTTCTGCACATCTTTTTTGTGCAGATCCGGATACATCTTACCAGTCTAGACGTCAGTGAGTTACCTGCGCACGGAGACTTCGAGATATATCTGCCTGCGTCCGCAGACTCCGGAGTCCCCTTCTCTCATTTTTATGTTGCTTCCTTATTTTTCTTTAGACCTTGATACATTGAGACATTAAGAATAAATTTTTAGAAGCTTGTGACTTATTTCTACCGGGTTTTGGGAGTTGCACTTATTTGAATTGTAGTTTATTTATTTTAGATATTTATGATTATTCCGCATTGATAGGCTTACCTAGTCTTAGAGACTAGGTGCCATCACGACCTCCTACAGAGGGAATTTGGGGTCGTAACAAAATCACTAGTTGATTGGTGTTGCTATCACTGCTATTTGTTTTATATTATTTTTGTATGCTATATTGCACAAATTATTTGACTAGTGAGTGTCTTGACTGTATCTCGTCACTACTCCACTGAGGTTAGTCTTGATACTTACTGGGTACCGACCGTGGTGTTCTCATACTATACTTCTGCATATTTTTGTGCAGAGACAGGTATTGAAGATATCGGATTCGGATAGAGATTAAAGTATGATTGCAAGGATTCAAGGTAGGACTGCTTGGCCATCGCAGTCCCTTGGAGTCTTTCCATTTTGTTGTACTGTTAATTTCTTATTCGATCAGTACTCTATATTCGATCCTTGAGATAATTTCATGTATTCAATTAGAGTTGGTGACTCAGTATTACCAGTCTTGGGAGGTTGTATTAAATTATATGTTTTAAAAAAAATGGCTTGACTTATGATTATAATCGGTTTACTTAGTCTTAGAGATTAGGTGGCATCACGACGCCTGCGATGGGATTTTTGGGTCGTGACAATTGGACATCGGTTGAAAAATTAAATTAAAAACTATTTATAACTTCGGTGAAAAGGGCGAAATCAAATTGGACTAGTTCATCATATCATGTTCCTCTAGGAAATTTTCCAAATTTTGTTATAATTTATTTTGCATTTCGTTTTCAGGTACTCAAATAGCTAGCGGCTAGCCTAGCTAGGGAAAATTAGAGAATTCTTGAATCCATTTTGTGGATACAAAGTTGGCTCAATTAAAGTACTCAAGGGCCCTTAGATCCTAATGACTGAAATAGAATTTGCTTCTGATGAAGAGACTTAAGAGCGAGACATATAGAAACAGTCTCATCAAGAATTAAACTGAGGTTAAGAATTAATGGGCTTGTTACTCCTTTCAATATTTCTTACTAAAATAAAATTGATTTTCTCTATAGTGGACGTGTTATGTATCAAATCATGTTCAGGGGCGGCCAGAAGATAAAGCCGCTAAAGCGGTGGGTTTAGGCCCCAGAATTTTTGGGGCCCCAATTTTTGTTTTTCAATTTTTATTTGATGTCCGGTATTTAATTTGAGGCATTGATTAATTCGAATTCTTACGGTGTAAAGTTCATTAAAGTGAGACCGTTCCTGAGAAAGGATTTTTTTTCATTCCAAATACTGAAACCGAATACTTTCGGTTAAAAAGGGAGATATACTATCCATCCCACCACAACTCTTTTCCTGTGGCCCCAAATCTTTTTTAAAAAATATAAAGTATTTCAAAGTAGAAAAGTAAAATATTTTATATAAATAAAGGATTACATTAATCATTAGAAACCGAATACTTTGATTTAAGAGGCGAGACATATAGAAACAGACTCATCAAGAATTAAACTGAGGTTAAGAATTAATGGGCCTGTTACTCCTTTCAATATTTGTTACTGATTTTCTCTATAGTGAACGTGTTATGTATCAAATCATGTTAAATCATGTCTTCGTTTCTCATAACATAAATCACGTCTTCAATTCTTTAAGCTGCGCTTTATTTGCAGTCACATTTCTCATAACATAGACACACTTGTCAATGCCATCTAGCTACCCAAAACACAGCTGTTTTGGCCCTTCCATTCATAATAGTTTAGATACGTAGTGTTTTTTGTCTTTTTTTTTTTCACAGTGATTTTTCTTGATAAGAAATGCATAAAAGAATTAACCCAAATAACCGTCCCCCCAATCAAAAAGTAGCCAGTGAAGGTATAATATATGCATAAGTTATGTATTATATATGTATAATAGTATATAATCAATGTAAAATTTATGTATATAGCTAAAAAAAATAAACAATAAATATGACTGGCTATTTGTTTAAAGATATAAAAATCAAAATTAGGATATGACTTCATGTAATTGAAGTTAAGATGGGCTCAAAAAATAATTTGGAAATGCGATTTTTAATCTCAAAATTTTGAATTCCATGCCCGTCTCCATGCTGGTAAATGATTTGACCCGTTCTTACAATATTTACTGCACATCCAATGAATGTTTCAGAAAATAATGAGTTCTCCCTTTGAGCTGTGTTTATCAGGAGTTTCCATATCTCCTTTATAGGAAGTCTTATGTGTTCTCTTGCCTCTTCTTCTGAAGCTCCCTTTTCGTTCATGTAATACTGAATAGACTTGGGAACGTCACCCCTCCTCAATTCTTTCTGAATTAATTATAGGAAATAGATAAATTAAATGAATCGAGACATATATATAGAATTTATTACATCTATTTATTATATTTATTTTGAAGGCCAAACAATTTCAGCGTTGAAAATATGTATACTTTTGTCCTTAAAAATAGCACATATGCAGTTTTCAGACTGGTAATTGAAAAATAGAAGCATTTATAAATTCATTAAAAATTAGCTACTATTTTGCTGAAACATAGAAAGTAACAACATAATATGCTAAATTATGGATCTCCTCCGTATAAACTTTAGCATATTATGTTGGAATTCCAGCACACGAAAAGTTCCAGCATAATATCCTGGATCATGAAGCTTCTGCGTATTCTAACATATTATGTTGGAACTCCAGCACATTATGTTGGAATCTCATATGTAAAAAAATTTGAATTCTAGCATATTATGCTGGAATTTTTCCGGACTTTTAAGGGTATTTTTGTTCAAATTTTATCTTTACATGTAAAAGTGACTAAATTTCTATTACTTTTTAAAGTGTGACTATGTTTCAATTGTCATTTATAAATCTGGCTATTTCTGATCACAATGTCTCCATTCAAATATATCATTCAAATAATCTCAATTCAAGAGTCAAATATAAGTAAGTTTTATACGAGAGAAAGGTATAAAAGCATACCGATGATGTCCCCAAATCGTCGGCGAAACGAAAAATTATAGCAGACCAGCGAATTATGTCAGGATATTTGCTTAAGGATTCAAATGCCTCTTTGGTAACTGGATTGGTAGCAAGGGGGAAAACATGTACTAATACCATAGGAACTGCAACTGAGATCCATGCATTATTCATGTATTCTTCCAGAGTTGGCGTATATCCATTGTAGTACCACCTTGCTTCTTGTAGGTAAGATTTGCACAAATCTGCCCACTAATTAATAACTTGTCTCAAATAAAAGATGTAGCATGGATTTAATAGATTCAACTAAATCTATCAGTTTTGACATAAAACATAAATATAAATGTGAAATTTCAACAATGAACCCATAATTTTAAAAAATGCAAGTGGTTCAGAAAACGAGAAAGAGAATGAAGAAATTAGAATAACTCTCAAGTATAATGAATCTTACAGATTTTATAAGGTAGGGTAGAATGTTGATCCCTTTCTCATTGAGAACCTCATAAACTATTTCATTGGTTGTATTGAAGAGCTCAAGATAACATACTTTCATATAATCTGGAAGTTGTTCCATTGCTTCTGTCTCCCATCTGAATTTATATTTAATTATTAGAAAATCAGTAACGGAGTAATTTCTCCAATTTTCTTTGTAAAAGTCGTAATTAAAGGCACATGTCTTCCGTTAAACCGTTCTAGACAGCGAAACAATTAATTAATTAGTATAGTTAACCAATGAGCAAATGAATATATCAAATTTACTGCTTCCCTAAAGTTTACCTTTCAATAGCATTAGTGAAGACTTCCAACTCATCAGGTGTGCCATAAGCATCATAAATATCATCTATGACTGCAACAAAAGCAATGACTTTTGTCAACGTTCTTCGGCAGTAGCTGTGCTGAGGCTCAAATATTATCCCCACTGCAAAAAATAAAGCCTCCACCAGTCTATCCCTTGAAAATGACAACTTTTCTGCAAGGCGTGTGCTCTTCCACCATCTTTACATGAAAACTAATGTTGTATGAGAGAAATTATCAGGCATATTAATTTCTAAATAATCGATTTTAAATCTATATATTGATAGTATAATAAATTTTTAACTACCAAAGTAATTATTGGATCAAATATATTTCACATATTCTTAGATAAATATTTAAGGTATTAGAGAGTATCTCAACTCCTCCAAATTAAACCTTTTTTTCTTCCACTTTCTAGTATCCACATTAGGCCCGGCTAAATTTGGATTGGTGCCGGAACATCCCACCCACATTAAGGGATAAAACACTAATCAGAGGCATTTGTGAAAATAATAATTAAAACATATTCTTAGCCCTTGGAAAGAGAAATAACATCAAAATATAAGTAATAAAATATATTGTAGAAATTAAAAAAAGACTTCCTTTTATTTCAGATGAACTTAATATAATTCAAGGTGAGATGCTTTGGTTTATGTTATTTGCAAACGACATAGTTCTGATTGATGAGATGCGGGGTGGTATTAACGAGAGGCTCGAGGTCTGGAGGCATACCCTTGAGTCTAAAGGTTTCAAGTTGAGCAGGACCAAGACAGAATACTTGGAATGCAAGTTCAGCGGTGTTATCCAGGAAGCAGACGGGGATGTGAGGCTTGATACGCAACTCATTCCTAAGAGGGAGAGTTTCAAGTATCTTGGGTCTGTTATTTAGAGTGATGGAGAGATTGATGAGGATGTCACACATCTTATCGGAGTAGGGTGGACGAAGTGGAGGCTCGCTTTCGATATCTTGTGCGATAAAAATGTGCCAATGAGACTTAAAGGTAAGTTCTACAAGGTAGTGGTTAGACCGACTATATTGTATAAGGCAAAGTGCCGGCCAGTCAAGAACTCCCATGTCCAGTAGATGAAAGTAGTTGAAATAAAGATGTTGAGATGGATGTGTGGGCATATTTGGTTAGATAGAATTAGGAATGAAGTTATTCGGGACAAGGTGGTAGTGGTCCCTGTGGAGGAAAAGATGCGAGAGGCGAGGCTAAGATGGTTCGGGCATGTTAAAAGGAGAAGCGCAGATGCCCCAGTCAGGAGGTGTGATAGGTTGGCCTTGGGGGGTGTGAGGAAGGGTAGAGAAAGGCCAAAGAAGTCTTGTGGACAGGTGATCGGGAGGGACATGGCGCAACTTGAGCTAACCGAGGACATGACCCTTGACAGGAAGGTGTGGAGGTCGAGAATTAAGGGTAGAAGGTTAGTAGGTAGTCGAGCGTTCCCCTTTGTCTTTATTTGTTCAATAGTATTACCGTTGGTATGGTATCCCTTTTATCGTTAGTCTGTTATTACCACATATCTTGTATTGTTATTACTTGCCATCAGTACTCCCTTAGTTTGTTATCACGACATATCTTGTACTGTTATTACTTGCTACCAGTACTCCTGTCATCTTCTCTTTTGTATTCTTGGATTTAGTTTTCTAAATATATATCTTGTATGATTATTATTTGCTATCAGTGCTTCTTTCATCTTTTTTTAGTCGAGGGAGGGTCTATCAGAAACAGTCTCTCTGCCCTTCCGGGGTAGGGGTAAGGCTGCGTACATCCTACTCTCCCCAGACCTCACTTGTGAGATTACACTGAGTTATTGCTGTTGTTGTTAATATAATTCTCACCACACCCTACTCTCCCCAGACCTCACTTGTGAGATTACACTGAGTTATTGCTGTTGTTGTTAATATAATTCTCACCATCCAGATTTCATACATTATCACTTACGTTTTTCTTCTGTATAACTATTTTTCTTGTTTTGACCTTGCAGATAATTTGAAAATAATATTATTATTTTTCAAGAAAATAAGGTTTAATTCATTAAAAATAATACTAAGATATGGTGCGAATCATAGAAGAGGACATACCTTAGGGGTGCAAAATGAGAACAACTCTCATAAATATATAAAGATTAGTCACTTAAACAAGATATATATCTAGTCACCTTGACAGGATTTTCAAATCTTCTTGATGTGTTGCTTGAACAATGTTGAAGTCCAACTTGGCCAGCTCCAGCAGAAGAGGATTAGCATTTGAAATATTCTCATAAATGTTAAGGTACCAACTTGTCTCAACTCTCAACATCATCCAATACAAAGGAAGTTTCAGTGCATGGCCCACTAATGCGACTGTCGGATTGTCTTGATTACTCCTATTATATTTATTCTTGAGATAATAATTCTGTAGATGTGACATTGCGAATTTATTTGCACACTCTAAAAAAGTGCTTTCAGTTTCGTCAAAGAGGAATGAAGCTTCATATAATTGTAACAATCCTTTTGTATCTTTACAGAGACTCTGCTTGAGGTTACCCTGCTCATCCTTGAAATCGTACAGTATATCTAAAACACAAGGAAGAAATTAAATAAAATGACCAAATATCAGATGCATGAAAGAAGAAGGAAATTGATTTGGCAAAAACATTACCTTGAGAGATATGAAAACCATGTTCTCTCAAGAGTCTAAATTTCAGAGCTGTGACGTATAATGAATCTCTTGTGGCTGAAGTGTGCTGGTTTATGTTGCTCAAAATTTGCATGATTTCATGCTTGAAGTGGTAACTAACTCCAAACCTTTGTAAATTATCAATCAGCTCCAACTTCTCTAACTCTTGTGATCCCTCAGCCATTATCATCTTCTTCATTTCCTCCTTCAGTTCGTTAAAACGCTTCATATACTTCTCTCCCTACGCAACACATTTACAATTGATGATCAGCTACGTAATCTTTTGAATGATATTACAACGAATTAATAATGCAGATAATTATATTGAATAACATGAATATGTGCTAAACAAATTATTTTACCGCATAATCATTGTGTATGGACTGAATATACTCAAAATCCCACATAGTAGGTTGGTAATTCCCTGAACGTCTAGTGGGATTTTGATCTGAAGATGAAATAGCAGAGTACTGATTAGGTGATGGTTCAGTTTTGGTAGAGAGGCAGCTGGCTTTTGGCTTTCCTCGGCTGAAAGAGGAAATTAAAAAAGTAGATGACGGAGGTCTTTTGGAGGTGGCCATGTGTAGCATCCATACGTTGGTACATATTGCCACGTCCATTATATTGATTCACTTCAATGTGTGGAGAGAATATATTTTTAGCTTAATGTTATCTAAATATATAGATTCATCTTTATAACAGGGAAAAAACTTACACATGCTTTTTGTGTGTCTCTTTATTTTGACACAGCAAATAGATATATAGAACTAAAAATAATAGTAAGTGGACGAGGGAAGTCTATGTCTTCATAATTATCATGGTACTATAAAAATAAACCTACCCTCTGAGTTTTCTTTCCACATGGAAATCATTTCCCAATCCAAAATATATGTCAAATCCTCAAATATATCTGACTTGTCTTTATCTTTTGGAAATTTCAGGAACATTTAATTGGAGTGATATTTGGGTTATCTATGATGCTTTTTCTTGGACTGTCAAGGCTGGCCAGGAAAATAAGAACTTCCTAGTTCCCTTACTCCCTCTATTTCAATTTATTGCAATTTGACTCGAAAGATATTTAAAAGAATGAAAAACTATTGAAACTTATAATTTTAAGTATGTCATCGTGTTGCTATAAAAAATTCTTCGAGTCCATTACTTAAATGGTCACTCAATTATACGAAATTTTCTAGTAAAGTCATCTTTCTTTTGTTTGTAATAGAAAAATCACTTAACTATGCTTATAGCTAGGGGTGTACAAATGAAACCGACAAACCGCACCAACCCGATAATCCGAGTCAAACCGAGAAAAAAAACCCGACTATGATTTTGTTTGATTTAGTTTGGTGTTGGAAAAACAAAACCCGACCATATTTGGTTTGGTTTGGTTTTAACTAAAAAAAGTCAAGCCGAAACTAAACCAACCCGATATTATATGCATAGAAGTTTTAAATATATTTAATACATAAAAATATTTATGGTAGTGTAGTTTATAAATATTCTTAAGCTTTTTTATAGTTTTATCTTTTAACGTATTATTTCAAGCTTGGACTTATAATTTTTTGATGCTCCAATAGGTTTTATAGTCCATAAATGTTAGTAACTCAAAAAATTCTAAACCAAAATCAAATCAATACTAATACTAATAAAAGACATTCAATTCAATTGTACTATGAATGAAAATAGTATTGGATATCTATTTTTTAGTTTTTCCATGTTTAGATAAAATGTATAACTTATTTTTCTTTTAGTGGTTAGTCATGTAAATAATAGTACTTATTAGTCATAATTTTAAATTATGTTTGTTTTCATTATGACTAATTCATAATATTTATTTTATGCGATTTTATTATCTTTATTGTCGTCACGACCCAAAATCACACCTATCGTGATGACGCCTATCTCAGTACTAGGCAAGCCGACAACATCAATAACCCATATTTTTTTTAAGTCTGAAAACATATTAATTGAATTTAATAAAAGATCTCACAATTACAGATACAAATACACTCCTAAAATCCGGTGTCACTGAGTACATGAGCATCTATACATTACAAGTCTAGAAAAAAAGGTCTATAATGATCTGAGACCAAATACAATAAACAAGAGGATAGGGAAGGAAAGACATGGTCTGCGAAACATGGCAACTACCTGTGAATCTTCGGAAAAATCAACTCTGTGAAAGAATAAACACTCCCCGTGTCCGAGATCACCTGGATCTGCACACGAAGTGCAGGGTGTAGTATGAGTACAACCAACTCAGCAAGTAACAATAATAAATAAGGAACTAAAAATAGTGACGAGCTTCTCAGCTAAGTCCAAATACAGTACTTTCCAACATAAAAGGGTAGGCATGCTTTCAAGTTCAACATTTAAAATTTCATAGTAATTTCATATCAAATTTGACTTTAACAAAAAATAATATTTTTTCGAAATTTCCAAAATAGTGATAAATGACAGCTGAAGTGCAGCAATAATGAAATCAATGCATCCTCTCAGGGTAACAATCACTTTTTCCTCACATTCACTCCAACCTCACAGTCACTCTTTCCTCACAGTCATTCATTCCTCACAGTCACTCATTTCTCTCAATCACTCAGCACTCGGCACTCGTGTGATGACCCAAAGTGTCATCTTTAAATTTAATAAGTAATTCTGTATTCTAAAACCTTGAAAAAGTACTATTTATCATTCCTCGACTTGCATGTACAGTCCGTATAATTTTCCGAAAAGTTTTTATATGAAAAATGGATTAAAATGTGAAATAGAGCTTTAAAACTCAATTGAGTTGACTTTGGTCAACATTTTGAGCAAACATATTTGGATCAGTGTTTTAATAATTCCTGTAGGTCCGTATTGTGATTTGAAACTTGGGCGTATGCCCGAAATTAAATTTCGAGGTCCCTAGCCCGAGATATAAAATTTTGATGAAAAATTAAAAGTTTGAAAGTTTAATGATTTTTAAGAATTTACTGATGTCGGATTTATTGACACCGGATCCGTATTTTGGTTTCGGAGTGCGGTATAGGTCCACTATAATATTTATGACTTGTCTGCCAAAATTGGTGAGAAACAGATTTGATTTGACGTGATTCGGACGTCCGGTTGTAAAAATATAAGTTTTAAAGTTTTCTTGAAAATTTCATTTGATTTGGTGTCCGATTCGTAGTTCTAGGTATTATTTTGGCGATTTGATCGCGCAAGAAAGTTCGTATGATGTTTTAGGACTTGTGTGCATGTTTGGTTTGGAGCCCCGAGGGCTCGGGTGAGTTTCAGATAGGCTACGGGTGTTTTGAAACTTTAGAAAAATCTGGTATTTCTAGTTCTGGTTTCCTTAATCGCGATCGCGTTTCTTCATCCGCGATCGCGAAGGCTTGTTGAGAACGGATGAAAATGTGTACTATGCGATCGCATAGTATTGTATGTGGTTGCACAGTTGGAAAAACTAAGGCACTGCGAACGCGAGGACCAAGCTGCGATCGCGTAGAAGGAATGAGGCAGAAGCCTGAAGCACTGAAATTGTGCTACGCGATCGCATAAGCCTGTACGCGATCGCATGGCCATTTACGCGATCGCGTAGAGTTAAACGAACCTGGGCAAAAGTTTTTCTACGCGATCGCGAACGAATTTCCGCGATCGTGATGAGTAAAAATCCGAGAAACAGAACTTAAGTTCTGGAAAATGGGATTCGACCCATTTTCAACCATTGTCCATTTTTGAGCTCGGGTAAGGCGATTCTTGGGCGATTTTCATGGGAAAACATTGGGGTATGTGTTCCTTATCCTATATTGATTATATTGCATGATTCCATGCTCATTTATATCATGAATCCGTAAAAATTTGGGAGAAAAATCAGATTTTTATAAAATCTCCCAAAAACGAAAATTTAAGATTTGAAGGTGCATTTGATATCGGAATTTGATAATATTTGTATGGTTGAACTCGTCTTGGAATGGGTGTTCGGATTTCGTAAGTTTTTTCGAGATTCGAGACGTGTGCCCTACTGTCAATCTTTAAAGTGAATTTTGGATTTTATCCGGAAAATTAGTAAATTCATATGGATTTAATTCCTATGATTCATATTGAGTATATCGAATTGTTTGTGAATAGATTTGAAGCTTTTGGAGACAAATTTAAAAGGAAAAGTTGTTGTCGAATAAATGATTGAAATTGCAAAGCAAGGTAAGTGTCGTGGTTAACCTTGACTTGAGGGAATAGAATCCTTAAATTATTTATTATGTGAAATGCATGTGAACGATGTATAGGCGAGGTGGCGAGTGTTTATACGTCGTCAAACTAATTGTTTACATAATTATTTGTAAATCTTAAATTTGTTTTAATACACGAATTAATTGCTATGATAATTATTTCTCTCCTATTCTTTGTCAAATATTAATTCTTGAATTCCTGCAATAATTGCTACATGCTGATTTCATTTATGTGCATTAATTGCCACTTGAAAATTAGCATATGAAATAGTAAACTGCCCATTTTCACCCCGATTTCCATAATAAATTGCTAATTGTCATTGTTTGTTTTATAATCAAATCATAATTATTGTATGCTTGTTGTCTTAAAACTTTTTACATTAATTGTTGCATTTATTGGGGCAATTTCTTCTAACAGAAGTGATTAAAATGAATATATTAGAGGATCGGGTTGCACGCCGCAACAGACTTATTAAAAGTCCATATTGGAGGATCGGGTTGCACGCCACAACAAACTTGTATTAAAAGTCCATATTGGGGGATCGGGTTGCGCGCCGCAACAGACTTATTTAAAAGTCTATATATACACTTGATTAAAATAAATATATTAGAGGGTTGAAAATGAATATATTATGGGAGCGGGTTGCACGTTGCAACGGAAATTGGTTGAAATAATAATTGGTTATGATTGCTAAGTTGGCTTCAACTATTAAAAATGAGTTATCTGATTTAATTCTATTATTGTGGTTATTACTATTATTGCGTACAAGGTTAATGTATGTGACATGCCTTAACCTCGTCATTACTTCGTCGAGGTTAGGCTCGATGCTTACTAGTACATGGGGTCGTTTGTACTGATACTACACTCTGCACTTCTTGTGCAGATTTTGGAGTTGGTCCCAACGGCGTACCATAGGCTTGCTCGGATTTCAGCTACCCAGAGGAGACTTGAGGTATAACTGCACGTCGTCCGCAGTTCTGAAGTCCCCGTCTACTTTACTTTAGCTGTGTGTTTGTTTTCAGACAGCTTTATTTTATTCAGAACCTTTATTTTTATTATTCTAGAAGCTCGTGCACTTGTGACACCAATTCTGGGATGGTATTTAGATATCGTTATTTTTATGGATTTTTCAATGCATTTCAGACTTTACTTCCCCATTTGTTTCTTTGTTATTAATAAATTTTAAAAATTGTTTTAAAATGGATAATATTATCCTAATGTTGGCTTGCCTAGCAAGTGAAATGTTAGGCGCCATCACGGTCCGAAGGTGGGAATTTTGGGTCGTGACAGTTGGTATCAGAGAACTAGGTTACATAGGTCTCACGAGTCACGAGCAAGCTTAGTAGAGTCTGAAGGATCAGTACAGAGACGTCTGTACTTATCTCTCCGAGGCTATGAAGTTTAGGAACAATATCACTTCTTTCTTACCCTGTCGTGCGATTTTATTCTATCATCGATAATTAAACCATTCTATTCTTATTCTCTCGCAGATGGTGAGAACCCGTAATACATCTACCGATGGACAAGGACCAGAGCCCCCGGTGGCAACTATGGCCAGGGGTAGAGGTCGAGGCCGAGGTCGTGCTAGAGGCCGAGGCAGAGGCAGAGGAAGAGGTAGAGCTCAGTCCATAGCTCGAGCAGATGCACCTGTTGTAGAACCTTAGGTGGATCTTCAGGAGGAGGTTCCAGTTCAGACTGTACCGGTTGGACCAGTTCAGGTCCTGGAAGGATTCATAGCTACTCCAGTGCTTCAGGACGCTCTAGTCCGTTTGGTAAGTCTTATGGAGGGCGTGGCCCAAAATTGTACATTTCCAGTGGTGCCAGCCGTCTCACAGGCCGGGGGAGGAGCACAAACTCCCACTACTCCCGATCCGGAGCAGATGGCTCCCTAGAATTAGGCTCCAACAGCCCCGCCAGTTGGGGTAGTTCAGCTGGTTGTTGCGGCACAGACCGGTGATAGGCCCGCCATGTCTTTTGAGGCCTTATAGAGACTGTATAAGTTCACTAAGCTCTTTCCAGTTCACTTTAGTGGTACCCCTTCTGAGGACCCACAGGATTATCATGACCGCTGCCATGAGGTGCTGCAGAACATGGGTATAGTTGAGATCAATGGGGTTGATTTTGCTATATTTCAGATGACGGGTTCTGCCAAGAGGTGGTGGAGAGATTATACATTGACCAGACCAGTCGGATCGCTTGCACTTACCTGGGAGCAGTTCTCTAAGCTATTTCTGGAGAAGTTCCTTCCATCACACTAAGAGGGGATTACCGCAAGCAATTTGAGTGTCTACAACAGGGCAGTATGACTGTTACTTAGTTTGAGTTCCATTTTGTGTATTTGGCCCGTCATGCTCTCCCTTTACTACCTACTGAGGGAGAAAGAGTGAGGAGGTTTATTGAGGGACTCACTCACCCTACAAGGCTTCAAATGGACAAGGAGACCAAAAGCGAGATTTCTTTTCAGGCAGTTGCTAATGTCGCGAGGAGGATCGAGATTGTTCTTGCATAGGAGAGAGGGCAGAGGTCTGATAAGAGGCCTCGTCAGTTGGTTGGTTTTAGTGGTGACTCACATGGAGGCAGGGGTAATTTTGGTAGGGGTCATCCTCCCAGACCATTTCATTCAGCACTTCATGCATCTCCCGGTGCTTCAGGGAGTCACGGTCCTATTATGCCTTATTCTGGGCAGCCAACACTTAGTGCACATTCAGCTCCTATCAGTGCACCACCACTCCAGAGTCACTACAGTGGTTATCCGGCCCATTCGGGTTAGCTTCAGCTTCAGCAGCCACGGTATCAAGATGGGTGTTATGAGTGTAGGAACATTGGTCACATCAGGAGGTATTGCCCTAGGTTGTCCAGTAACAGATCTCGGTAAGATTCTCGTGCCAGCTAGAGGTAGGGTTCAGGCAGCTAGAGGTAGAGGTCAGGCCATTAGAGGTAGAGGTCAGACAGTTAGAGGTGGAGGCCAGCCAGTTAGAGGCCATCCCAGGGACGCAGTTTAGAGTGGTGGGGCTCAGCCCCGATTTTATGCTTTTCCAGCTAGGCCTGAGGCCGAGTCATCTGATGGTGTGATCACAGGTATTATTCCAGTTTGCCATAGAGATGCTTCAGTTCTATTTGATCCAGGATCTACTTATTCCTATGTGTCCTCCTATTTTGCTTCATATTTGGTTGTGCCTTGTGACTCTCTGAGTGCTTCTGTGTGTGTATCTACACCGGTGGGAGACTCCCTTGTAGTAGATCATGTCTATCATTCGTGTTTGGTTACTATCAATAGTCTTGAGACTAGTATGGATCTTCTACTTCTTGATATGGTAGATTTTGATGTCATCTTGGGTATGGATTGTCTATCACCTTATCATGCTATATTGGATTGTTATGCCAAGACAGTGACCCTAGCCATGCCGGGGTTAACTCAGTTAGAGTGGAAAGGAACTTCTGGCCATTCTGCCAACAGGGTTATTTCTTATATGAAAGCTCTGCGTATGGTCGAGAAAGGGTGTCTAGCCTATTTGCCTTATATTCACGATCCCAGCGCGGATGTTCCTTCTATGGACTCAGTCCCAGCGGTTCGTGAATTTCCAGAAATATTTACTGCAGATTTGCTGGGAATGCCACCCGACAGAGATATTGACTTCTGTATTGATTTGGCTCCGGTAACTCAACCCATTTCTATCTCACCATACCATATGGCCACGTCAGAGTTGAAAGAATTGAAGGAGCAGTTATAAGATTTGCTCGATCAGGGATTCATTAGACCCAATATCTCGCCCTGGGGTGCACCAGTACTATTTGTGAATAAGAAAGATGGCTTTATGCAGATGTGTATAGATTATCGACAGCTTCAGGGTACTAAGGTATTTTTGAAGATCGATTTGAGGTCTGGTTACCATCAGTTGAAGATTAGGGCATCTGATGTCCCTAAAACATCTTTTCGGACTCGGTATGGGCATTACGAATTCCTAGTAATGTCATTTGGATTGACAAATGCCCCGGCAGCATTTATGGATTTGATGAAGCAGGTGTTCAATCCCTATTTGGATTCTTTTGTGATTGTATTCATTGATGATATCTTGATTTACTCCAGCAGTCGAGAGGAGCATGAGCAGCATCTTCGGAGTGTGCTTCATACTTTGAAGAATAATCAGTTATATGCCAAAATTTTAAAATGTGAGTTTTGGTTAGACTCAATTGCCTTTTTGGGGCATGTTGTATCAGTAAAAGGCATAAAGGTGGACCCTAAGAAGATTGAGGCTGTTCAGAATTGGCCTAGACCTACCTCAGTTACAGAGATCCGGAGTTTCCTGGGTTTAGCAGGTTACTATCATCGGTTCGTGGAAAGATTTTCATCTATAGCAAGCCCATTGACCAGACTGACCTAGAAAGGTGTCCCATTCAGATAGTCAGATGAGTGTGAGTTGAGCTTTCAGAAGCTCAAGACCGCTTTGACTACGGCGCCAGTGTTGGTATTACCCACAGGATCAGGATCGTATACGGTATATTGTGACGCATCTCACATTGTGCTTGGTGCAGTATTAATGCAAGATGGTAAGGTGATTGCATATGCGTCACGGCAGTTGAAAGTTCACGAGAGGAATTATCCTGTTCATGACTTATAATTGGCAGCCATTGTTCATACGCTGAAGATTTGGAGGCATTATCTCTACGGTGTCTCGTGTGAGGTATTTACTGATCATCGTAGCCTTTAGTATCTATTCAAACAAAAAGATCTTAATTTGAGACAGAGAAGATTGTTGGAGTTGTTGAAAGACTATGATATCACCATTTTGTATCACCCCAGAAAGGCCAATGTGGTGGCCGATGCTTTGAGTAAAAAGGCTATGAGTCTGGGCAGTCTTGCGTATATTCCGATTAGTGAGAGGCCGTTAGCTGCAAATGTTCAGACGTTGGCTAATCAGTTCGTGAGGTTAGATATTTCGGAACCCAGTTGGGTTCTAGCTTGCACAGTCGCTCGATCTTCTTTATATGAGCGCATCAGAGAGCGGCAATATGATGATCCTCATTTGCTTATCCTTAAAGACACGGTGCGAGACGGTGATTCCAAACAGGTTGTTGTGGGGGAAGATGGAGTTCTGCGAATGCAGGGTCGTATTTGTGTGCCTAATGTTGACGGGCTTCCTGAATTAATTCTTAAAGAGGCACACAGTTCCAGGTATTCCATTCATCCAGGTGCCGCCAAAATGTATCGAGATTTACGGCAACATTACTGGTGGAGGAGAATGAAGAAGGATATAGTTGCATATGTAACTTGGTGTCTAAATTGTCAGCAAGTCAAGTACGAGCATCAGAGACCTGGTGGTTTGCTTCAGAAGTTAGAAATTCCTGAGTGGAAATGGGAGCGTATCACTATAGATTTTGTTGTTGGACTCCCACAGAATCAGAGAAAATTTGATGCAGTTTGGGTCATTGTGGACAGGTTGACCAAGTCAGCACATTTCATTCCAGTAGCAGTTACCTATTCTTCAGAAAGGTTAGCTGAAATTTACATTCGTGAAATTGTTTGCCTTTACGGTGTACCCGTGTCTATTATTTCATATCGAGGTACGCAATTTACCTCACACTTCTGGAGGGTTGTATAATGTGAGTTAGGAATGCGGTTTGAGTTAAGTACAATATTTCATCCCCAGACAGACGGACAGTCAGAGCGCACCATCCAGATATTGGAAGATATGCTTTGCGCTTGTGTTATAGACTTTGGAGGTTCTTGGGATCAGTTCTTGCCACTTGCGGAGTTTGCTTATAATAATAGCTACCAGTCAAGCATTCAAATGGCTCCATATGAGGCATTATATAGAAGGCAGTGCCGTTCGCTAGTTGGCTGGTTTGAACCGGGAGAGGCTCGGTTGTTGGGTACCGATTTGGTACAAGATGCCTTGGATAAGGTCAAGATTATTCAGGATCAACTTTGCACAACTCAGTCTAGGCAAAAGAGTTATGCCGACCATAAAGTTCGTGATATTGCATTTATGGTTGGAGAAAGAATATTGCTCCGGGTTTCACCTATGAAAGGTGTAATGAGGTTCGGAAAGAAGGGCAAGTTGAGCCCTAGGTATATCGGACCCTTTGAAATTCTTGAAAGGGTGGGTGAAGTAGCCTACAGGCTTGCATTACCATCTAGTTTATCAGCGGTTCTTTCGGTGTTCCATGTGTCTATGCTCCGGAAATAGCATAGTGATCTGTCCCATGTGTTAGATTTTAGCTCAGTCCAGTTGGACAAAGATTTGACTTACGAGGAGGAGCCGGTGGTTATTCTAGCCTGACAGGTCCGACAGTTAAGGTCTAAGAGTTATCCTTCAATTCGGGTGCAATGGAGAGGTCAGCCGGTAGAGGCATCTACCTAGGAGTCCGAGTCGGACATGCAGAGTAAATATCCACACCTTTTCACCAGCTCAGGTACTTTTTCTAACTCCGTTCGAGGACGAACCTTTGTTTTAGAGGTGGAGAATGTGATGACCCAAAGTGTCATCTTTAAATTTAATAAGTAATTCTGTGTTCTAAGACCTCAAAAAAGCACTATTTATCATTCCTCGACTTGCATGCGCAGTCCGTATAATTTTCTGGAAAGTTTATATGTGAAAAATGGATTACAATGTGAAATAGAGCTTTAAAACTCAACTGAGTTGACTTTGGTCAACATTTTGAGCAAACAGACTCGGATCAGTATTTTGACAATTCCGGTAGGTCCATATCGTGATTTGGGACTTGGGCATATGCCCGAAATCGAATTCCGAGGTCTCTAGCCCAAGATATGGAATTTTGATGAAATATTAAAAGTTTGAAAGCTTAATGATTTTTAAGAATTTACTGATGTTGGATTTATTGACACCGGGTTTGTATTTTCGTTTCGGAGTCCGGTATAGGTACACTATAATATTTATGACTTGTCTGCCGAAATTGGTGAGAAACGGAGTTGATTTGACGTGATTCGGACGTCCGGTTGTGAAAATATAAGTTTTAAAGTTTTCTTGAAAATTTCATTTAATTTGGTATCCGATTCATAGTTCTAGGTGTTATTTTGATGATTTGATCGTGCAAGCAAGTTCGTATGATGTTTTAGGACTTGTGTGCATGTTTGATTTGGAGCCCCGAGGGCTCGGGTGAGTTTCGGATAGGCTACGAGTATTTTGAAACTTTGGAAAAATCTGATATTTCTAGTTCTGGTTTCCTTAATTGCGATCGCGTGTCTTCATCCGCGATCGCGAAGGCTTGTTGAGAACGGATGAAAATTTGTACTATGCGATCGCATAGTATTGTACGCGATCGCACAGTTGGAAAAGCTAAGGCACTCCGAACGCGAGGACCAAGCTGCGATCGCGTAGAAAGAATGGGGCAGAAGTTGAAGCACTGAAATTGTGCTACGCGATCGCATAAGCCTGTACGCGATCGCATGGCCATTTACGTGATCGCGTAGAGTTAAACAAACCTGGGCAAAAGTTATTCTACGCGATCGCGAACGAATTTCCGCGATCGCAATGAGTAAAAATCTGAGAAACAGAACTTAAGTTCTGGAAAATGGAATTCGACCCATTTTCAACCATTGTCCATTTCTGAGCTCGGGTAAGGCGATTCTTGGATGATTTTCACGGGAAAACATTGGGGTAAGTATTCCTTATCCTATATTGATTGTATTTCATGATTCTGTGCTCATTTATATCATGAATCCGTAAAATTTTGGGAGATAAATCAGATTTTTATAAAATCTTCCAAAAACAAAAATTTAAGATTTGAAGGTCCATTTGACATCAGAATTTGATAATTTTTATATGGTTGGACTTGTCTCGGAATGGATGTTTGGATTTCGTAAGTTTTTTTGAGATTCGAGACGTGGTTCCCACTGTCAATTTTTAAAGTGAATTTTGGATTTTATCCTAAACATTAGTAAATTCATATGGAATTAATTCTTATGATTCGTATTGAGTATATCGAATTGTTTGTGAATAGATTTGAAGCTTTTGGAGACAAATGTAAAAGGAAAAGCTGTGGTCGAGTAATTGATTGAAATTGCAAAGCGAGGTAAGTGTCGTGGTTAACCTTGACTTGAGGGAATAGAACCCTTAAATTATTTGTTATGTGAAATGCATGTGAACGACGTATAGGCAAGGTGACGAGTGTCTATACGTTGTCAAATTAATTATTTGCATAATTATTTGAAAATCCTAAATTTGTTTTAATACACTAATTAATTGTTATGATAATTGTTTCTCTCCTATTCTTTGTCAAATATTAATTCGTGAATTCCTGCAATAATTGCTACATGCTGATTTGATTTATGTGCATTAGTTGATACTTGAAAATTAGCATATGAAATAGTAAACTGCCTATTTTTATCCCGACTTCCATAATAAATTGCTAATTGTCATTGTTTGTTTCATAATTAAATCATAATTATTGTATGCTTGTTGTCTTAAATTATTTTTCATTAATTGTTGCATTTATTGGGGCAATTTCTTCTAACAGAAGTGATTGAAAAATGAATATATTGGGGGTTCGGGTTGCACGCCGCAACAGACTTATTAAAAGTCCATATTGGGGGATCGGGTTGTATGCCGCAACAGACTTGTATTAAAAGTCCATATTGGGGGATCGGGTTGAACGCCACAACACACTTATTTAAAAGTCTATAGATACACTTGATTAAAATAAATATATTGGAGGGTTGAAAATGAATATATTGTGGGAGCGGGTTGTACATTGCAACGGAAATTGATTGAAATAATAATTGGTTATGACAACTAAGTTGGCTTCAACTATTAAAAATAAGTTATCTGATTTAATTCTATTATTGTGGTCATTACTATTATTGCGTACAAGTTAATGTAAGTGACATGCCTTAGCCTCGTCACTACTTCGTCGAGGTTAGGCTCGACACTTACCAGCACATGGGGTCGGTTGTACTGATACTACACTCTGCACTTCTTGTGCAGAATTCGGAGTTGGTCCCAGCGGCATACCATAGACTTGCTCGGATTTCAGCTACCCAGAGGAGACTTGAGATATAACTGCACGGCGTCCGCAGTTCTGAAGTCCCCGTCTACTTTACTTTATCTGTGTGTTTATTTTTAGATAGCTTTATTTTATTCAGACCCTTTATTTGTATTATTCTAGAAGCTTGTGCACTTGTGACACCAATTCTGGGATGGTATTTAGATATTGTTATTTTTGTGGATTATTCAATACATTTCAGACTTTACTTCCGCATTTGTTTCTTTGTTATTAATAAATTTTAAAAATTGTTTTAAAATGAATAATATTATTCTAATGTTGGCTTGCCTAGCAAGTAAAATATTAGGCGCCATCACGGCCCGAAGGTGGGGATTTCGGGTCGTGACAACTCGGCACTCACACTCGCACTTAGTAGGTACCTGCGCTCACTAGGGGTGTGTACAGACTCTGGAGGGGCTCCTTCAGCCCAAGCGCTATAACAAGCCAATCATGGCATAAATCAATGAAACATGCTGCGGCGTGCAACCCGATCCCATAAATATCCTCACAATTAGGCCCTCGACCTCACTTAGTCATCAACCTCTCCAATATCTCGGGCTCTCAGAAATCATAATAAGCAGCCCAACAATAATGATATGATGCATCAATAATGAACAAGAGAGATTGAGATGTAATATGCAAGTAAAACCACGTCTGAGTACAAAATAGTAATTTAATAGATAATTTAATATGTACACGACCTCTGTAGGTCCCAACAGTGTCAACACATGGTTTAAACATAATTTATAGTTCGATTTCTCTAATACGTAGAAAAATGTACGGATAACAATAATTTATTCAACTACACAGATCCATGGAATTGATCAAGTCACAATTTCTACGGTGCACGACTACACGCCCGTCACCTAGCATGCATGTCACCTCAAAACCAATCACATAACACAAAATCCGGGATTGCATACCCGCAGGACCAAATTTAGAACTGTTACTTTGTGACACCCTGTGCGTCCCAAGGTGACATATAATGAATATGAGACTTGTTAATCATGATTTAAATGAGTTTAAAGTCATAATATGACTATATATGATGTTTGGATAAAAAATATAAAGTTTGGAAAAAATCGGATTAAAGTTGCGGAAAAACCAACTAAGGATTTTACCCTGTAATAGAGCTTTTTGAGAAATACATTTCGTGTTCTATATGAGGTATTTTTGGGACATATTATATACCAAATTGAAGGTCTTGGAATGTAATTTCCAACTCTCTTAACCGTTCATTCATACGACATCCGGATAAAAAGATATAAGCGTCGGAAGATGGGCGAATGAGAGGGTGCCAAGCTAGCACCTCTTTGACTTTTCAAAAGTTGATATATGCCTTAACTCGCCTCTCTCATCATTTTTACATAAAATCCGACCAGAGGACACCATAAAACCTGTCCTTGAGCTCTCTAATAGTGCTTCAAAGAATACTAACATCCCGGGTATGAAATCGAGAAGCGATAACATCAGAACGATCCCTACGACGTAAGTATCACTATATCGCCTCTCTTTTTCCTTGTAGTTTGAGTTTTGAAATGTATTTAATAGTTAATAGAATTACTAATTTCTGTATTTAAGCTTTAAAATATCAAAAAAGGTTGATAAATTCATTTCCTAATAGTTAGACCTCACGGGACGGTGATTGGAAGCCGTGAGTTCGAGTTATTTGACTTGTAGTGGACTGTTTTGTGAGCTGTTTCGTGTTGCTTTTGGGCTGTCTATTGTGCTGCTGATTTATGGAGTTTGGAAGGATAAAAAGGCGTGGAGAAATGCCACATGTGGAAGGGTAGTAGGTTGGTTGCTCGTCGTTGTAGTTACAGGCTAATTGATAACTTGTTGATTTTGTGATTTATGGTATATTTGGAAATTTTGCTGTATTGAAGGTCCCGAATTGTAATTAGGTTGGTTTTGAGTTGCTGATTGTATTATGTTTGTATATCGCCTATAGTAGGCTTGAGGGAGCAGTAAAATCAGGGGAAGTGCTGCCCGTTTTATTTTAGAATCGAGTTATTGTTTGAGATACGTAATATACTACAACCATCTAAATTGTACACGTATTTGATTGTTATAGGGCTGTCACGCTAGTTGCCATAAGCTTGTTGTTGAATTGCATTGACGACTTGAGGTATGTTAAGGCTATCCCTTCTTTCCTTTTGGTATGATCCATACGATACAAATGAAACGAGTAAACGCACAACTTTCATAAATGACTCTATTCATAGAAATACTAAAGATGCTTATGTTCTTGATTCCCCATGTGAATTATTATTATATATTCTGTTCATGGGTCTCAGAAAAATACGTAGTTGACAAAATTTATCCGAAGGGCATATTGATCTTATAACATTCTGAGAAATCTTATTAACGTATGTCTTATGCATTTCATTCATTTATACATGTACATTGACCCATGACCAGATGGCGTTATATATGCGTATGTTATATGTATATGGGATATGGAAAAAGGTTACAACGTTATATACGCACCACCACCTGATCAGCTAGTATATGTTTATGATTTTGCCCACAGTGGCCGAGATGATATGATGAGATGCCCTCAGAGGCTTGATGATATTATGTACACCTATACCTATGCATGATACGACATTTACATGCACGTGCATGACATTATAAATGCTTCAGGATTCACAAAGTTATTTAGACTCACAGGTGGAACTCTTTACACCATATTTTATCTATGTCTTTTATGTACTGATTTTCATGCCTTACATACTCAGTACATTATTCGTACTGACGTCCCTTTTGCCTGGGGACGCTGCGTTTCATGCTCGCAGGTGCAGGTAGACAGGCTGACGGTCCCCCTTCTTAGGATCCTTGATCATTGAGAGTTGGTATGCTCCATTTGATTCGGAGCTGCTTTGAGTTTTGGTACGATGTGTTTGCATACATATATGGCTACGACGGGGCCCAGTCCCGACACACACACATATATATATATATATATATGTCTTTTGGGCATGTTTTCCCAAGTAAGTTGTTCATATGAATTAGTAGTTTATTTCCAGATGTTATGCATGACCTACACTTATTTCATGTTTATATCTTAAATGATTACTTAAGGGTGTTTGATAGGTAGAACTAGGGCACTCGTCACAGCCCATCGGTTTGGGTCGTGACATACTTACCTCAAACCGTGAAATCTTTTACTGTGATATGCCTTTGCCTCGCAAATCGGCCTCCGAATGCCTCGAATCTAGTCACAAACAATTCGTTTCAGTCAATACAAATTACAGGAATTAATTCCATATGAAAATACTAATTTCCAATAAAAATTCGAAATTGCACCTAAAGGTCGTCCGTGGGGCCCACATCTCGGAATCCAATGAAACTTATAAAATCCGATAACCCATTCAATTACGAGTCCAACCATACTAGTTTCACTCAAATCCTACTTCGAATGGACATTCAAATCCCAAAAATTCATTTTATGAAGTTTCTACAATTTTTCCCAAATTTTCATCTCCAAATACTGATTAAATGATGAAAACAATGATATATTCATGTATGTTAACCAAATCCGAGTTAGAATCACTTACTCCGATGAATTTCTTGAAAATCCCACGAACAATCGCCACAAACCGAGCTCCCATAGTCCAAAAATGAAAAATGAGATGAAACCCTCGTTCATATAGTACAAAATCTGATCCCCATTGTGCAGACTGCACATTTATTTGTGCGGCCGCACATCCCAGGTTCTGCGGCCATAATCAAAATTGTGCGGCCGCACTTCTGCATCTCTGTACTACCAGGCTTCAATAAATTGACCATAACGTTCTCTACAAATGTCCAAATGATGATTGGTTTATCTTTCTGGAAACTAGATTCAAATGTCTACAACTTTTATTTTTGAATCATCTCTAAATTCTTTGTAAATTAAAAGATATAAGCCTCCGAAGTTGGACCAGCCAACCAACGAAATCACCTTTCTGCCGCCGCGAAAAGAATTCTGCGGACCGCACAATTCCTACTGCTACAGCTCTTTGGGAGTTTGCGGCCGCACTTCTGCACTCTAAAATGTGCCCTCCGCACTTCAACTGTCCCATAACATCGTCAGAGTGCCGAAATGCCCGGACACGCTCAAAACTCACCTCGGAACTCATTCGAGCCACTCGGGATCCCGTTTAAATATACCAACAAGCCCTGTAACATAATACATATTTACTTGGGGTTTCAAATAACATCAAACAACATCAAAAACACAAATCGCACTCCAATTCAAGCCTAATGAAAACTAAAGATTTCCAACTTTTACATTCAATGCCGAAACCTACCAAATCAAGTCCGATTGACCTCAAATTTTGGACACAAGTCATAAATAACATAACAAACCTATTCTAATTTTCAGAATTGGATTCCGACTCCGATATCAAAAGTCAACTCTCTGGTCAAACTTCCAAGCTTAACTTTCTATTTTAACCATTTCAAGCCAAATTCAACTACGGACTTCCAAATAATTTTTCGGACACGCTCCTAAGTCCAAAATCACCATACGGAGCTGTTGAAATCATCAAAATTCTATTCCGGAATCGTTTACACATAAGTCGACATCCCGAACCAATTACCCCGTCAAGTCACAAACTGTTAAGTACAAATTGAGCAGTAAATGGGGGAACGGGGCTGAAAATACTCAAAACGACCAGTCGGATCGTTACTATTATTGAATATTTTAGTACAATGCCATGACTCATCTCATATTTAATTTATTTTATTAAAAAACACCTTATATAGTTCTGTCTTACTTGGATTAAAGAAATATTTGGAGCACAAATTTTACATTTTGTGCTATGAAGACTTTTTTAAAAAAAAAAATCGAAAAACACGAAAATCTGAAAAATTCGAGAAAAACCGAGATTAAAAAATCCGACTTTTATTGGTTTGGTTTGGTATTTAGATTTAATAACCCGATACAATTGGATTGGTTTGATAATTAGAAAATCCGAACCAATCCGACCCATGTACACCCCTACTTATAGCACTCAGAAGGTCACTCAACGAAATTTCTCAAACTTTTCATTGTCAAATAACTATTTTATTCTTTAAATTATTATTATTATTTTTTTAACTTTTAAAATATTATAGTTTTTTCTCTTTTTAATCTACATTATGGACTTACTTATGGAATAAATTTTTTATTTGTATAATAAATAATAAAAAATTAATTTTCTAGAATATATAATATCAAAATAATAATAATATAATTTAGCATAATACTCAAGAATATATAATGTGTTAATATAAAATACCTTTATTTTAAATAGTTTGTTTTATATTTTGCGCATGGAATATCTATTTTAAAACTCTTATTTTCTTTCATATTGTGTAAATAAATTTTTGAGAATTTGTTATTAATATCAAAATTATTATTACGAATAATTAATTTTTCTAATTAATGTTTTCTACTATGCTCAATATTTTATTATTCCAACATTATATATGCTTAAATACTATTTTTATTTTTTAAATTATAAATAAAATTTATGTATTATATAGGTCAGTCCATAATATAAATTAAAAATAGAAAACAATCATAATATTAAAAAGTTAAAAATAAAATAAAAAGAAGAAAAACGTTGATAATTTGGAAAGTAAAATAGGTATTTGGCAATCATAAGCTTGAGAAATCTAATTGAGTAGTCTTTTGAGTGTTATACGCATAGTTAAGTGACTTTGCTGTTACAAACGAAAGAAAGATGATTTTAGTACATAATTTTGGATAGTTGAATGACCATTTGAGTAATGGACTCAATTTCTTCTTAAGATATATATATATATATATATATATATATATATATATATATATATATATATATATATATATATATATATACACGCATCATTGTTTTCAACACAAATTGATGATAAAATAATGCCAAACCAAGAAGTGAAACGGAGGGAGTACGAATAATTCGTGGAGGATATCTATTCGAAAATCTTGTCCAACAACAACTTGATGATAATTATGCTTCATACATATTAAATCGTACTATTTGCAGTCACGTTTTTCATAAGAAGATAGAAGCAATTATCATCCTATAGCAGCTGCCCAAAATACTACTGTTGAGGCCGGCCCATCCATAGATATTTCTTGCACAAGATTTTCCAATTTTATTTCCTTGTTCAACTCAAAGGTTTTGACTGATCAGAAAAGTCCAACTTCATTTACCAATTCACCCTCTAGATTACAAATCTTGATGTCAAGTGTTATTCACACTAGTACTAAATTACTAATCAATCACTAACCATTCTTTACAGTAAATTAAAAAATTAGCGAGACGTTTCTGTTGAGGGAAAAAGAGAGACTCTAGCTCGCATTATAATTCCTTTTATATATACCATGGCCTAAAACATAGTTTAATAGTATCTCAATATAGAACAAGTGCGAAGTGGTAAATTAAGGGACATACTTCATATATTAGAATTGAAGGATTATTTCTCAATTCATTGTATCTAGGGATGTTATAACCGAACCGGAAGGCCGCACCAAATCGAAAAATCAAACTAAACCGATTAAACAACCCGACTAGGTTTGGTTTGATTTGATTTGGTATTGAGTAAAAAAATTCGAACCAAACCGACATATAAATATATAATTTTTATATATATTTTTAAGACTTTATATTGAATTTTCTTTAAAAAAATATTGAAATATTTGGGATCCTCTCATGTGTTAACCTTGAAAACGTACATTAACGAAAATTATTGTTAGACAACTAAGAAAATAACTATCATGTGTTACTAAACAATTCTCCCATTAGAATATTTTAATAGATCATATAATTGTCAATTTTTTCAATATTTACTAAACATATATTCACTTATCAAAACTTTATCTATAACTTTAACAAAGTAAGATTGGAATAATATTCATGTAACAAAAAAAACCCGAAAACCGAAAAACCCTACAAAACCGAACCAATCCAACCGATATAATTGGTTTGGTTCGATTTTGATAAAAACCGAACCAACCCGGTCTATGTACACCCCTAATTGTATCTTTTATCAAACTTCTTTTGTTAAAATACCCCGCAAAAAGAAAAAAGAAAAAAAGAAGGTAGGGTGAGTAAGGGATCGTTTTAATGTTATCGCTACTTGGTTTCATGTCCCGAATGATAATCTCATTGGAAACACTTGAGGAGAGCTTGAGAGTAAAGTTAGGGGTCTTATTTGGTCGTGTTCTCTGGAAAATTGAAGAAGGAGACGAGATAAGGATATAAATATCCAATTTGTTTGAAAAGTCAAAAGGTGGTACTTGGCACCCTAGCATTGGTCCTTCTTCCAATGCTTATAACTTTTTATCCGGGGGTCGTATGAATGTACGGTTAATAGAGTTGAAAAATACATTACAAGACCTTGAATTTGGTATATAATATATCCCAAAAAGACCTCATATAGCATACAGAATGTATTTCTCAAAAAGATATGTTACAAGGCAAATTCTTAGTCGGTCTTTCCGAAACTTAAATCTGATTTTTCCCAAACTTTATATTTTCAATCCAAACATCATATATAGTCATATATGACTTTTAAACTAATTTAAATCATGATTAACGAGTCTCATATTCATTATACGTCACCTTGGGACTCACATGGTGTAACAGGGACGTCAATACGAAATATTGTACCGAGTATGTAAGGCAATAACATAACTGAAAGCTAAACTGATAATAAAATAGCTGAAAGTAATTGGGAGTCAAAGATGATCTGAATATATACTTACCTAATAATACCGACTCAACTCTTTCAATGTAGTAAGTAAAATAAATGTCCAGCCCTATAAGGCTCTGTACGTGTAACTGCTCGGTCGTAGTGGGCTCGATCATAGACGCTCGACCATACTAGGCTCTGTATCTCGGACATTTTGGGCTCGCTCATAGGCGCTCGGCCATAGTAGTCGGATATAACTTACCATATGATCAGAGGTTTCCCAATAGGAGCCTGCCCACCGATTATAGCTCGATGGTGGTAAAAATACTGTAATATTATATATATATATATATATATAGACTCTCTGCTCTCTTGACTAGAAGAAGACAATACTTAATTGAATATAAGGTCCCGATAAGGCAGAATACTGTAACTTATGAGACTAGGATAATGTGAATAAATTCATGAATAGGAACTTCTCTTTATGTCTCGTTGTCAAACACATGTAGTTACGGGATCATGCCAAAATGAAGGAAGGGCTTAGCCTTAACATACCTTAACTCCATTGAGTCCTTAATACCTTCCAAGAAATTATTCAAACAACTCAACTCAATCTACCACAATATAAGGAGATTCAAAATCAGTGCTGTGTAAAGGCTAAGTGCGCTATTTAAACTAGTAGCTCGTTTACGTAAATTTGGGCCGCATCTCCCATGTAATTAGGCCTTCCTCCAATACCATATACAAACAACAACAAGAACACAACAATAACAACATGTAAGAATCATTTTCCAATCTTATCTCCATCACAATATACCACAAAACAGCCCACACACCCTAATCACTTCATACATAAAACGACAACCAAAGTAATGTCAAACAACCTAAAAAAAATGTAACGACGAACGACCGGCCCACCATTCTGTAATTATGTGGTGTTTTTTCACAAAATTTTTCCTCCAAAACTTCATTAAATAGTAGAAAAATAGACATCCAAAAGGCAACACGAAATAGCCCACAAAACAGTCCACTACAAGTCAAATAATTCGAACTCACGGCTTCCGATCACCGTCCCGTGAGTTCTAACTATTAGGAAATAAATTTATCAACCTTACTTGATATTTAAACACTTAAATACAGAAATTACACATTTTCTTAACTATTAAGTACCTTCCAAAACTCAAACTACAAAAAAAAAGAGGCGATATAGTGATACTTACGTCGTAGGGATCGTTTTAATGTTATACTTGGTTTCGTGTCCCGAATGATAATCTCATTGGAAACACTTGAGGAGAGCTTGAGATTAAAGTTAGGGGTCTTATTTGGTTGTGTTCTCTGGAAAATTGAAGAAGGAGACGAGATAAGGATATAAATATCCAATTTGTTTGAAAAGTCAAAAGATGGTACTTGGCACCCTAGCATTGGTCCTTCTTCAAATGCTTATAACTTTTTATCCGGGGGTCGTATGAATGTACGGTTAATAGAGTTGGAAAATACATTACAAGACCTTGAATTAGGTATATAATATGTCCCAAAAGGACCTCATATAGCATACGAAATGTATTTCTCAAACAGATCTGTTACAAGGCAAATCCTTAGTCGGTCTTTCCGAAACTTAAATCTGATTTTTCCCAAACTTTATATTTTCAATCCAAACATCATATATAGTCATATATGACTTTAAACTAATTTAAATCATGATTAACAAGTCTCATATTCATTATACGTTACCTTGGGACTCACATGGTGTAACAGGGACGTCAATACGAAATATTGTACCGAGTATGTAAGGCAATAACATAATTGAAAGCTAAACTGATAATAAAATAGCTGAAAGTAATTGGGAGTCAAATATGATCTGAATATATACTTACCTAATGATACTGACTCAACTCTTTCAATATAGTAAGTAAAATAAATGTCCGACCATATAAGGCTCTGTACGTGTAACTGCTCGGCCGTAGTAGGCTCGCTCATAGGCGCTCGACCATACTAGGCTCTGTATCTCGGACATCCTAGGCTCGCTCATAGGCGCTCGACCATAGTAGGATCGGTATATAACTTACCATCTGATCAGAGGTTGCCCAATAGGAGCCTGCCCACCGATTATAGCTCGATGGTGGTGAAAATACTGTAATACTGTATATATATAGACCCTATGCTCTCTTGACTGGAAGAAGGCAACACTCAATTGAATATAAATTTCTGATAAGGGAGAATACTGTAACTTATGAGACCAGGATAATATATATAAATTCGGGAGTATGAACTTCTCTTTATGCCTCGTTATCAAAAGCATATAGTTACGAGATCATGCGAAAATGAAGGAAGGGCTTTGCCTTAACATGCCTTATCACAATCTTTCCAATCACCAAGTTGAACTCGCCTCTTCGCACCTTAATCTACAACAACGATAATAATACTATCATTAAGTTACGAAAGGTACAACTATCGTACAACGAACGACAAGCTTATTTAGTATTAAAACGGGCAGCATCTCCCCTATAATCCTTACTTCCTCCAAATTCAAGATAACACCAACAACACAAGAACTCAACAATAACAAAATATATACATTATTTTCTAACCTTATATACACCACAAAATACTACAAAACATCCCAACACACCCCAATATCTTCATACACAAAATGACCACCGTAGTAGTGTCAAACAACCCGAAAATGTTATGATGAATGACCAGCCTACCACCCTGCATTTATCTAGTGTTTCTCCACACCCTTCCTCCTCCAAAACTCCAGAAAATAGTAGTAAAACACACATCCCAACAGAAATACAAAATAGTCCACAACACAGTCTGCTATAAGTGAATAACTTGTACTCACGGCTTCCGATCACCGTCCCGTGAGTTCTTACAAATATAGAATGACTTACCATGAATTTACAGCAGAACAAAATGGATTAAATATAGTAGTAAACTTAACTTATTTGTTGGATAACTCAGCTCCTATCTTGGTTCTTCAAACTGTAGGTTTTACCTCGAATTAGAACTTGAAAGAGAGAGAAAATCAATTAAGGGTTTGTGGGCAATTTTTGGGAGGATGTTTGCAGAGCTTATGTATGGTTATTATGATTTATTATCATACTAATATATGAAGGAGATAGGCCTTTAAAAAGTCCACTTTGGACGACCCGAACTAGCCCATTTTTGGATTCACCTTTAAGCAAGTAGGTGACAGTCTGCGCAGTCTCGCAAAAATGCTCATATCTCTCTACTCCGATATCGTATTGACCAACGGTTTAATGTGTTAGAAAATAGACTCATAGATCTTCCATTTTATGTGTGGAACACCCCATAACTTTAAGTATATTGGGAGAAAATTGCAGTTACATTTGACCCAAAGTTTTAGTAAAACGTATGAACGTAACTTGTGATGACTTTTATCGACTTTTGTTCCACAACTCGCTTGGCTTCAAAACAAAACATACGACTATCATACGACTAACATAACTCATAACATAACCTATTTATCATGTTAAGCACCCTAGTATCACCCCAAAAGTACATGTTATAACATTCCTAACTTGTCCACTTTCGACGAAACATTATTTTCTTCAATTCCTTTAGCTTTTGAACCTTTCAACACTCTTTGTACTTGCTGTTCATGATCTCCAATAGTGGTAACCTCCAAGGTAACATGATTAACTTACTTTATATGTTTTCAAATATGATCTCATTTTTGGTCCTACATTAGTTTGCTTACGACGCACTTTTACGTACGAAAATATAGGGTGTAACATCGTTCCCCCCTTGGGAATATTCGTCCTCTAATGTTTACTCTTAGAGACTTTGGAAAATGTTTGCCAGAGTCTCCTCCGTACACTAGACTAAAACCAACTTGCACGCATCCAGAAAATATACTATGCATGCCACACATGGCCAATGTCTATAAATAGCAACACTTTGCCTCACACAACTGTAAATCATAAATACTGAAAGTTAAGAAATAAGAGTTTACCTGATGACCTACTAGCCTGAATAGAGCTGTGTTGTAGCATCCCATATCGAGATATATCTTCAGTTTGAAATAGGTGGGGGTATTTAGACTTCATTTCTTCCTCCGCTTCCCACGTCATCTCTTCCACATTCTTGCTTCTCCATAAAACCTTCACGGAGGCTACCTCCTTATTTTGTAGCTTGCGGATTTATTGGTCTAGGATGGCAACTGGAATTTCCTCGTATGACAAGTCCTCCATAATCTGTACATCATCCGTGGGCACCACTCTAGTAGTATCGCCAATGCACTTCTGTAGCATAGATACGTGAAAAATTTGATGGACTGACTCAAATTCTGAGGGAAATTCTAACTTATAAGCTACTTGGCCCACTCTCCGAATGATCCTATAAAGGCCCAATATACCGTGGGCTAAGATTTCCTTTCTTGCCAAACCTCATCACGCCCTTCATAAGTGATACCTTTAAGAATAACAATCATTAACCCCGAACTCTAAGTCTCATCGCTGCACGTCAGAATATGACTTCTGACGACTCTGAGCTATCAACTGCCTCTCCCTTATAAGCTTTACTTTCTCAATGGCCTGTTGAACCAGGTCTATCCCATGTAACCCAGATTCTCCAACATCAAACCACCCTATAGGAGATCTGCACTTACGCCCATACAAAACCTCGTATGGAGCCATCTGGATACTGGAGTAGTAACTGTTATTATATGCAAACTCGACAAGAGGTAGATGTTCATCCCAACTTCTTTTAAAATCCAACACACATGCTCGTAACATATCCTCAAGCGTATGAATTGTGCGCTCGGCTTGTCCATCAGTCTGTGGATAAAAAGCTGTACTGAGATTCACCTGAGTCCCTAGACCTCTCTAAAATGACCTCCAAAAATGTGCTGTAAACTGGGCCTCACGGTCAGATATAATAGATACTAGTACTCCGTGTAGCCGCACTATCTCCTTAATATATAACTTTGCATAATCTTCTGCTGTATATGTAGATCTGACTGGTAGGAAATGAGCTTATTTCATGAGCCTATCGACTATCACCCATATAGAATCGAACTTATGTTTAGAACAAGGTAAACCCGTGACAAAGTCTATGTTTATCGCCTCCCATTTCCACGTCGGGATATCTATAGACTGCATTAGCCCTCCAGGCTTCTGATGCTCTACCTTTACCTGCTGGCAACTATGACACTGGGCGACAAACTCAGCAATGTTCTTCTTCATACCGTTCCACCAGTACACATCCTTAATGTCATGATACATCTTCGTCGACCCAGGATGAATGGAGTACCACGAATAATGTGCCTCTGACATAATCCTGTCTCGTAGCCTTGCTACATCTGGAACATACAGATGACCCCTGTATTTGAGAACCCCATCTCCCTTGAGCTATAACAATGGCTTCTTCTACTGCAGAACTCGCTCTCTCAACTTGACTAACTCTGGGTCTTTGTACTGCCTTTCCTTGACTTTAGCTATGAAAGATGATTTTGCAGTGTTTTGGAGTACAACTCCACCATCATCAGAATCTACTAACCGAATCCCCAAACAAGCCAATTGATGAATCTCTCTAGTTAATTGTCTTTTATCGGCCTCTACATATGCTAAGCTACCCATAGATCGACGACTTAAGGCATCTGCTACAACATTATCTTTCCCTGGATGGTAGAGAATGTTAACATCGTAATCTTTTAATAACTCAAGCCATCGCCTCTTTCGCAAATTCAACTCTTTTTGCTTGAAGATATATTACAGGCTTTTATGATCAGTAAATACATCAAGATGAACACCATATAAATAATGCCGCCATATCTTAAGTGCATGGACAACCACAGCTAACTCGAGGTCGTGGGTTGGATAATTCCTCTTGTGCTTCCTTAACTGCCTTGAAGCATACACAATTACCTTCCCATGTTGCATCAGGACACGTCCTAACCTGACACGTGAGGTATCACAATACACGCCATAACCATCTGGACCCTCCGGAAGTGTTAGAACTGGCACTGAGGTCAACCTGTTCTTAAGCTCTTGGAAACTCCGCTCGCAAGCCTCCGTCCACTGAAACTTAGTTTCTTTCTACGTCAACTTCCTCAATGGTGCCAAAAGGGAAGAAAAACCCTCTACGAACCTCCGATATTATCCTGCTAAGCCTAGAAATATACAAACCTCTGTCGGAGTGGTTGGTCTAGGCCAAGATTTCACGGCCTCAATCTCCTGAGTTCGGATACAATATGCCCCAAGAATGCTACAGACTTCAACCAGAACTCACATTTAGAATACTTAATATACAACTTAAGATCACAAAGAGTTTAGTGTACCACTAACAGGTGGTACGCATGCTCATCCTCTGAACTTGAATAAACCAGAATAGGCTTAGAAATCTAAAAAGAGTATTACAGAGACATATGGAGACTAATCAGGTGCTGAACAAGGAAAATATCATTTTATGGTACATGAATATATATTCTTGGGACACCTAGTGTCAAGTAAGGGCATTGAGGTGGAACGTGCCAAGATTGATGTAATAGAGAAGCTGCCACCACCCACTTTCGTCAAGGCAATAAGAAGTTTTCTTGGTCACGTCAGTTTATACAAGCGATTTATAAAAGCTTTTTCCATGATTGCTAACCCTTTGTGTAAATTGCTTGAAAACAAATCACCCTTTTGTGTTTTCTGATGACTGCAGGGTAGCTTTCGAAGGATTAAAGAAGAGGCTAGTGTCTGCACCTATCATAGTTGCACCCGACTGGGAGAAACCATTTGAGCTGATGTGTGATGAAAGTAACCATGCCGTGGGAGTAGTACTTGGACAGAGAAAAGATAAAATCATGCATCCAATCTACTATGCAAATAGAACATTGAATGGCACCCCAACTGAATTACACAGTGACAAAAAAAGAGATGCTAGCAGCGGTATTCGCATTTGACAAATTCCGGTCCTACTTGATAGGCTCTAAGGTAATTGTTTATATTGACCATGATGCTCTCATGTACCTAATTTATAAAAAGGAAGCAAAGTCGCGCATGATTTGATGGGTTCTACTGTTGCAAGAGTTTGACTTGGAAATTCGTGACCGAAAAGGAACGGAGAACCAAGTTGCCGATCACTTGTCCAGGATAGAAGGAGCTGAAATGAAGGTTGAGGTGGAAGAGACATGGAGACTTTTCTGGATGAACAATTGTTATCCACGAGACTTGAGGAAGCGACATGGTATGCCGACATTGCAAACTACCTGGCAAGCGATATTGTTCCCTATGAATTGTCTTCTGTGGAGAAAACAAAGTTCTTTCGTGATTATCGCATGTATTTATGGGATGAACCATATTTGTTTCGGATTTTTATTGATAACATGATCCAAAGATGTATTCAAGAGATAGACCAAGCTTCTGTTTTGCAGGCTTGTCATGCTTTGCTTTATGGAGGTCATTTCGGAGGAGGAAGGACAACTGCTAAAGTATTGGCGTAGGGCTTCTATTGGCCGATGTTGTTTAAAGATGCACACTTTTGGGTAAAGAGCTGTGATGAGTGTCAAACGACGGGGAATATTTGTTGTCGACATGAGATGCCCATGAACCCAATCCAAGAAGTGGAAGTATTTGATGTATGGAGAATCGACTTTATGGGACCATTTGTTAACTCATACAACAACAAGTATATAGTAGTAGTAGTGGACTATGTCTCGAAATGGGTAGAAGCTGTAGCACTCCCAACAAATGATGCAAAGGGAGTTATTGATTTTCTAAGAAAAAATATCTTCACACGATTTGGAACTCCAAGAGCGATCATTAGTGATGGAGGAACTCACTTTTGCAACCGAGCCTTCACAAAGTTGCTGGAAAAATATGGTGTACGCTATAAGGTTTCCACTCTGTATCACCCACAAACAAGTGGTCAGGTTGAGGTGTCAAATAAAGAAATCAAGAGTGTTTTGACCAAAACTGTAAATGCTACTCGGGCTGATTGGGCAAAAAAAATTGGATGATGCACTATGGGCCGACCGCACTGCATTCAAAACTCCAATTGGTATGTAACCGTACAAATTGGTTTTCGGAAAGGTGTGTCACTTACCGATGGAGCTAGAACATAAAGCTTTTTGGGCATTAAGGCAATTAAATCTTGACATGGAGGTCGCTGGTACGAGTAGAGTCACAGAACTTCATGAACTCGATAAGTTCCATTACCATACTTTTGAAAGCACCAGGTTGTACAAGGAAATGATGAAGATCATGCGTGACAAGCATATTCAAGAGAGTATTTTAAAACCCAGAGATGTCGTGTTGTTGTATAATTCAAGATTGAAACTATTTCCGGGTAAGCTGAAATCTAGTTGGTCAGGACCATTTAGAGTGGTGCAAGTACTCTCAAGTGGAGTTGTAGAAATTGAATTCGAGAATGGAACGAACAGGTTTAGAGTTAATGAGCAAAGGTTGAAACATTACCTTGGCATGGATGAGGAAAATGTTATATCGGTGATTCATTTGAAGGAGCCTCAATGGTTGAGTGAACCTTAAGTTTGATCGCATGTGTCATGCCGCGACATTAAATCGGGCGCTCGTTGGGAGGCAATCCAATCCGTAGTTTATTTTAGCTTAACTATAAATTTTTGTTTGTTTTATGCACTAACAAGTTTTTAGCTAAATCTTGGTGTCTGAACAGGTAATGGAGCACGATGGAAAGTCATGATGCTTGCAGTCATTCACAAAACAAAAACCAATTACATGTGTACGCTCCAAACAACGATGCATACCTCGCGTCACCCAGTTTAAATGCACATCGCACCTGGAAGCAAACCTCGCATCGTAAACATTTCACCTCGCGGCACAGCTTGCTTCGCCTGCTGCCCAGCGTGATTTCCAGCTAGCGTCGCCAATTCTTTAGCGCACTAAGACCTCACCCAGCGAGGGTTATAGCGAGACCAATCTCGCGGAAGCTTCACGTTGCAAGGGAAACAACGAGCAAAACCGGGCAGTAGACCTCGCATGGCTAGAAAATAACCTCGCGTTATGCCTCGTGTCGCCTGCTTCATAACTCGCTAAGGATCTCGCCGCGCCAGGTAAGTTTCTCACTAGGAGCTCGCGTCCTCGAGTTCTAAGCATGCATTAGAGATCTTCTCGCACGGCCCTTTGCTCGCTGAAATTCTTGCCAGCCAAGTTTCTAGCTCGCTATTGGTTTCGCCTCTCCATCTCCCATTTTCGCTGTAAAAACTCAGTTGGCCAGCCCCCATACACGCACGCACCACACATCACCTACTGTCCATTGTTGTAAACCTATTGTCCATTGCTCTCTTGGGAGCTTGACCATCCTAAGCACAACGAACCACTCCTTTTCTCGCTAAACACCACGCGACGCCAGGTCTTAAGCGTTCTATAGAGCTCACCCAGTGAGGGATTAAGCGAGGTCAATCTTGCGGTACAGCTTGCATCGCCTGCTGCCCAGCGTGCTTTCTAGCTTGTGTTGCCAGGTAATTACTTCGCGTTTAAGCTCGCGTCGCAAGAGATACAGTGAGAAAAACCTGGCGTTAAGCCTCTGGTAGAAAATGATATAGCTCGTTAAGCAGTACCTCACGTCAGCCCACATGCACGCTTCAGAGATCGCCATGGACCTCACATGGTTACAGCAAGGTAGAGCTCGCATTTGCCTCGCATTGCGCGGGTTATCGCGAGGTCAGTTTTCTTTTCTTTTTATTACCACGCTGTAGACCTCACCCAACTAGACCACCAGCTTGCTATGACCTCGCTTCGCCTGCATCTCATCTCTATATGGATCTTGCTTCGTGAGGTAAATATCTCGCTGGGAGCGTTCGTCGCCAAGTAAGTGATGTTTTAATATTTTTTAAGCTTAGTTTTCTAACTTCTTTATATTAAAACACTACTTTGTTTTCTTACTTCTTTATATTAAACACTACTTTGTTTTCTAATCTCTTTATATTAAAAAACTACACAAAGTCACACACCTCACTAAACACACTACACTGCCCATCCATTTTTCCGTTCACCCTCACACACAAATTTCATTCAAGACGATTTGCATCCACTCTTTTACTCACTTGAGACATTAATTGAAGAACATTTCAATCCTCCTAAGCATCTAAGGTATGTTCCTAACCCTTTCATCTATCAAAAATTTGAATTGAGTTAAGAAATGAAATTCCAACAATTTTGGGTACGTATTCATAGCATCAAATTGCTTGCTCGCCCTAATCCCATAAATCCCATAGGAATGGTATTGCTGTTGGGTACAAGGTTATAACATGAAATCCCCAAGCCGATTTGGGGATGGTGAGGCAATCCCTCATCTCTACAACCACTTTGACAACACTAGCACATGCTAAGTGTTTGTCGAAATGCCTCAAAGGCACTCTTTGCCCAAATGAAGTTCTGGTCTCCAGGATTATAATACTTGTGCTAAGTTGCATTGCACCACTCCAAATTGCAAATTTAGTTGGGCTCAACAGCAGCTACATGCATAGCAATTGTGGTAAACACCATTTTGCCATTGCTTTATTAGCATGCTAAATTAAAGAGGTGAAGTCTGAGTAGCCTCAATGGTTGAACATCATGTAGTGAACTCTTAAGTGTTGGATCGCAAGACCATGTTTTGAATTGATTCATCTGCTTTATCACTGAGGAACGTTCACTTATGTAGGTACGAGTATGTCTCCTAAAAAAGATGATGGTAAAGGCAAGGGCAAGGCTACTGCTCCAACTAAGGCCAAGGCTTCTTCCAGACCTCCACCGAAAAAGAGAAAATGTGGGGAGGCCACTTCAATCCAAGTTGAAGTGTTGCAAGAAGTTGCAGCTATAGCAACACGCCTACAACCTGAGGGACAATGAGAATTTGGACTAAAGAGCATACCTCAATCTGCCAAGGATTGGTACAAGCTTTGTCGGCCGAGACATATACATTTTGAGTCAACTATTCATGAGCGGTGCCTACAAGCTAAGTACCAATCAATTTGGAAAGGTATTAATGACCTTGTCTTAAGCTACATGTTTAGAAACATCGGGGATATAAATGTCAACCTTGTTCGGGAATTTTATACCGGTTTTGATCTGAATGATCCTGAGCGCTGATGCCTATTATAGGACGGTTGATCGATTTTTTGGCAGCAACTATATACAAGTTTTTGGGAGCTCCGGATGTTTCACAAGAACCCTTGGACAACTTCATCACCCGTCCTACATATCAGGCATTGAGACACACTCTTTGTGGTATCAATTCTGTGGCCGCTTGGGTTCGTGACAAGAAGACTCAATGCCATAGGAAATTTACAAAGAAAACAATGAATCCAGAAGCTCAGGTGTGACTGAAATTGATCAACACGTGACTATTACCATGCAATCATGAGACTCTTATAAGCCGTGAAAGGATATGCGTGTTTTACTTCCTCATGACTGGCCAGAAAGTGAATGTGGGCCACTTAATACGCTACCAGATGTCCCAGGTGAGAAAAAGCAAGTGCATTGACAGATTGTCCTTTGCCAACATGTTGACTCAGTACCTGCGCAAAGAAGAGGTAGAGGAGGAGCGAGATTTTGATAAAGCATTCCTCAACCTCTCAGACTAATGGACATCACAAGCATGCAGGTGAAAGAGGAGAATGCCATGGCCACAATGACAGGTGCCGAGAGCAATGCTCGAGATGACAGCCTTATGGAACATATATATGGGATGATGGATTTACATCTCAGGATTAGGGGAATGCTGGCCACTACTGAGGAGAGGGCCACCTTGGAGGAGCGTTATCCGCTCAATCCTCATGCACAATAGCTAGTTAGGTTGTCAATGGGCATCGACTCCCAGATGATGAGGATGTCAACACACCAGTATGTTTCAAGGCCGAGCCAGAGCAGTTCGGCGAGGATGATGATGATGATGATGGGGGAGAAGAGGATGAGGATTGGACAGGTGTAGATGGAGCCTTCGACGAAGAGGGCGAGGACGATGTCTGATCAGGGAGTTTTTCCTGCCACCTTACATGTTTTTGTGTTTATGAATTTATATATGCATTGAGGACAATGCATGATCTAAGTGTGGGGTGGAAGCTATTCTCTGTCATTTGTAAATATTAGATAAACTAATTAGTTCGTGTGTTCAATGTTTATTTTATTTTCGTATTTCCCCTTATTTAATAATTAAAAAAAATGAAATGACTGGACTTTTCCCAACGATGAATCTCTTAGGAAGCTTTCTTGATGGACATAAGTCTACTAATATATATATATATATATATATATATATATATATATATATATATATAGGTCTTTTTATTATTTTAGGTAGTAATAATCCCTCGTGGTTTTTCTTTGTGCCTCGGTTCATTTCCACGGGATGTAGTTGAACCGGGTTGTAGGTTCTGTTTTGTATTTAGATTAGAATAGAATTTAGGGAATAAAAGAATGGAAAAATGAGAATTGCTAGGCGTCTTTGACTAGTTTGATAATAGAATATTTAGGCTCTAGCAGGTGTAGTACCTTCCCTATGGTTTGAAAATGTTTATTATGCCTTGTTGAGTAATAACATGTTTGTTGACACATATATCTCATTTTCTTGGCTTTTGTCACTTTGAGTTTGATGCTTAATATTTTGTGGCTCTGTGAATACTTGCAATTATTTGAGAATAGGAATGGAACCGTCCTTGGTGAGTCATGTGCCATGTCTGGTGAGAATTGTATAGTCCGTGTTATTGCATTAGAGTCCATAACTTGCCCAACATGTGAGTTGAAGCGAAATTTTAGGTTTTGCTCGGTTTGAAAAATGATTTTAGGCTTTCTTTAATCTTTTTGAACTTAATGTCTACCACAAATAAAATTTATACCTATTCAACCCTTTTGAGCCTATAGACTTTTATTTGGAAACCACACTACAAGCCTATGCCCATTTGTTCTCAATTAACAATATTTTGATCTATGTACCTCGTAAAGCACTTTAATTGTGAAGTGAGCGCTATAAGAAGTAAGGACTAAGTGTGGGGTGGCTTTCGAGTGGAACCAATGAAATAAAAAAGGGTGCACTTGTTTTGAAAAATAATACACACTAGTGGAAACTAATCATAAAAAAAAGATATCTTATTCTTGCTAGTGGGTGTGAATTAAAGTAGTGCTTAAAGAAAGAGGAAATACTTTGGGGATGATATTGTTTGTGAAAATGCAGTTGGGTTGAAGAAAAATGTGCTTAAAGTTAATTATATGATGTGTTAAAGTACTTAGGAGGGTTAATCACTATTCCTAAATTTATCCTACCCGTCCTTAAGCCAACATTACAACCATAAAAGTCCTAATTGATTTTAGATCGAGCAAGTCTACATTAGTAGAGGTTTACATAATGGGCAAGTCTATGGTACTTTGTGCATGCGATGTACTTCTTTGTGAGAATGAGGAATTTTTTTGATATATGAGAATTCTTAAAATATATTTGAGCATTTGATTCGAATGTCTGGATTCAACTTACTCTCTTGTCATTGTGAGGGCACATGACTTTTCAAGGGATAGGTGATGTTATTAGATTTCTCTATGATGTTAAGTGTTCAAACCATGAATGCATTGTGATATTGAGTCGGTTTGTGAGGTTAGGATTGTTAGAAACATGTTGTCCTTTTGTTGAATAAAGATTTGAAGTATGGCATAAAGTAAAGGGAAATGTGTGTCGAACACATATGCTAAAGTTTAATTATTGCTATCAACCATAGTCATAGGTATGATGTGCTTCATGTCACGCCCCAACCTCGGGGAGCGCGACCGATGCTCAACCGAGTGAACTCGGTCGAGTAAGCCTATTAAACCTTTCCTACCCGACTCATTCATAATCCAAAAAGGGAACGCATCACCATTTGTAAAATAGGGGAGAGATCAGTTATATAAATATATAAACGTTATGACATAGTTGAGTTTCCAAAATACAACTCGATCCAACGACCACCCCAACATACATACATGACCCACATAAACGTCTACAGAGCCTCTAAGGGTACAAAAGAGCAACATGACAATGCCGGCAACAAGGCCCCAGCTATACCTTAAAATATGAAAAGTTATACAAAAGAAGGACTACATGACCCCAGGAAGAAATGGGGCTCACCAAGACTGTTGTGATGAGTGTGAGGGAGACCACCACTATCTGCAATCAGCACTATCTACGATGGAACCACTTACATCCATTCAATGATGTAGCGCCCCCGGCAAAAGGGATGTTAGTACTGTCGAATAGTACTAGTATGTAAGGCAAACACCAATCTTAGTAGAATGAACAGTGAAACAAAGAGAAGGCAGTCATAATAATCAATAAGTACTTCATAGAAATACAAAGAAACTCCAAGTAAGGATCACATAGTTTCCAGTTCAATTCTTCCATCTTTTTTTAGGTTAATAATCTTTAGTGCCAAAGCCACAACTCATAATGCCACCGTGTTTTTACCCGGAGTCCGGTCTCGGCCCGACCGGCTAAGCCATCTCAAGTGAGACATATCCATATCCACATTGTAAATCAATGATTCCAACACAAATGCCACCATGTGTACAGCATGGCGTCCGATCTCGGCCCGATCGGCTAAGCCATCTCACTTGAGATATAACCTTTTTCAATTTTTCACTCAATTCACAACTCTTTCCCATCTTTCGTTACATGGCACAAACAACCTCATTTATTAAGTAGTTCTTGGAATTTGGGAATATTTTATAATTCAAGTTTTTCCCTTTGTATTCGTTCAAATAACATCATCATTCATGTTGATAAGTACCATCACATAAGGCATTTCACACATAAGGGAAGGAGCTTGAAAAATCATGATTTCGTTCTCAAATAGCATGATGACATGGTAATCATCTAAAACAATTAGGGAACATGAGTCTTTCAATCCAACACACTAAGGCAAACAATTCTAGAATGATCAAGTTGGAACTTACACCAATTATTCGGACACCAGGAGTTCGATCCTAAGAAGAAAAGAGTTAGCCATACATACCTCAATTGCTCTTCTTTAGACTCTACAATTATTCGGAACCCTTAGCAACCTCAATCTATTTTAGCAATATATAAATTGAACCCAAAATTAGGAAAATGTTCATAGTTCTAGTTCACTTTTTATTTTCCCCACACTCTTTATCACATGCATGCAAGATGAACCACTCTCATACCCATGAAGTATTACCCTAGTACCCCATTATAGCTATGTTTGAAATTAAGAGGTGGGGTGATGAAATATTACCTTTTTGGATGAAGCATTTGGTGCTCTACTTGAGTATTTCCAAGCTTTGAGTGATGGTTGAAGATTGATTGATGAAAACTAGGCCCTCCCTCTAGAACTCTCTCTCTCTCTCTCTCACACTAGAAATATGAGAAATGAGTTTCAAAATGGACTAAAGGGGTGTTTTAACGGAATGGGGGTCGGGTTTTTAAATTAAGAAAATGGGTGCCTCGACGCAGGTCTGCGGTCGCATATGCGACCGCATAATGGTTATGCGGTCCGTAAAGTGACCGCAGAAATGGCCCTCAGGGGCCTAAACTTACGGCTCAGGTATGCGACCAGTATGGGGTCCGCATACTCGTTCTGCGGTCGCATAATGCACAGCAGAACTCCCTCCGCAAAAACTCAAGAGAGATTATGTGATCGATATGCGGTCCACATAGTGGTTATGCAGTCGCATAATCGACCGCAAAGCTGACCTCAAATTGGCCAACGTACTGCTTCACTATGCGGCCATTATGTGGTCCGTAGAGTGATTATGCGGCTGCATAATGGGCCGCAGAAATGCGTCCTTCTGCGAAACATTTTCCTCAAGTCCATGGGGTACTGTTCAATCCAAAAAGTCCGAACCGAGGCTCGCGAGCTCGCCACGAAGAAGTTCTACTATAATAATGCAGGATTCTATCTTGGCACCATGAAACCCCGAGTTTTTGGTTTAAATTTTTATGGGTCCTTACATCCTCCTCACTTAAGATTATTCGTCCTCGAATGAGGATCAAGGTTTGCTTAACAGAGTTTCAGTTGTACCACGTAACATCAGCCCCAGATTTGCCTAACTTCCTAACTTTCTGAGAATTTTGCCAGAGTTCCCTTTGTATTTAGGCCTATCCACCTATCAGAGAGCCCCCGAAACACACCTTAGCAACATATATAGATTTAAATGACACAACAGAATGCAAAATAACACCAACCGAAGCCTCATGGGGGACATATAACTAGAAAGTAGTGTCTTTATATTAGCCGAACAAGTGGTACCAAATTTTTTTTGGGGGGGGGGGGACAACTTTATAGAGCTATTACATGGCTATTCAAATAAATGAGGGTACTTATTTTTCATTTCATTCTCGGCTTCCCAAGTAGCTTCTTCGACTTGCTGGTTTCGCCATAATTCCTTTACGGATGCAATTTCTTTGTTCCTAAACTTTCGGACCTGTCTATTAAGAATAGCAACCGGAACCTCTTCGTATGACAGTTCTTCACTAATCTCGATGGTCTCAACCGGCACGATTGCGGACGGATCTCAAACTACCTTCTTCAATATGGACACATGGAATACCGGGTGCACTAATGACATCTCACGTGGTACCTATCCTTTGAGTAATTCTATATGGCCTGACATACCTCAGACTTAATTTACCTTTCTTTCCAAACCGCATGATCCCCTTCATGGGAGATACCTTCAAGAACACCCAATCATCTTCCTTGAACTCTAAGTCTCTGCGATGAACATCTGGATAGGATTTTTGACGACTCTGAGCAGTTTTTTTAACTGCTCTTTTATGATCTTAATCTTTTCCATAGCCTGATGCACAAGGTCTAGTCCTATTAGTTCAGCTTCTCCAACCTCGAACCACCGAATTGGCGATCTACATCTTCTACCATACAAGGCCTCAAACGACGCCATCTGAAGCTGTTGTTGTAAGAAAATTCTATGAGCGGCAAATGATCATCCCAGCTACCCTTAGAATCAAGCACACACGCACACAATATGTCCTCAAGCATCTGAATAGTCCGCTCTGCTTGCCCGTCAATCTGTGGATGGAAAGCCGTGCTAAGATTTACCTACGTACCAAAACCTTGCTGAAATTTCTTCTAGAAATTAGCTGTGAACTGGGCCCCTTGATCGGAAATGATGGCAACTGGAGTGCCATGAAGCGTAACTATTTCCTTGATATACAATTGAGCATATTGTTCCGCAGTGTCGGTGGATCTAACTGGTAAGAAGTGTGCTGATTTCGTAAGTTGATCCACGATCACCCAAATTGAGTCAAATTTACGCGGAGTACATGGTAACCCTATCACAAATCTATATTGATCATTTCCCATTTACACATTGGAATTTCTATACTCTGTGCTAACCCACTGGGCCTCTGATGCTCGACCTTTACCTATTGTCAGTTTGAACATTTTTCCACAAAGTCCACCGCAACCCTCTTCATGTTATTCCACCAGCAAACTTCCTTGAGGTCATGATACATTTTTGTAGAGCCTGGGTGCACGGAATATTTAGAAGTATGAGCTTCTGCCATGATTCTTTCCCGAAGGCCGTCTACATTTGGAACACATAGTCGTCCTTGGTACCGTAATGTACCGTCATCCATGCTAAGAGAAAAGGCCGTAGTCTTATGTTTATGAATCCCTTCCTTCAGCTGCACCAACACTGGATCATTGTATTGCTTCTCTCGGGCCAAGGGCCTTTGACATGCCTCCAAGTGAGCCAAACTACCCATAGATTTCCGACTAAGAGCATCCGCCACCACATTAGCTTTCCTCGGATGATACGAAATGTCGATGTCATAATCTTTGTGCAATTCAAGCCACCTTCTCTGCCTTAAGTTCAATTCCTTTTGCTTAAAAATGTACTGAAGACTCTTGTGGTCCGTGAATACATCTACATGGACTCCATACAAATAATGACGCCAAATTTTTAATGCAAAAACAACCGCCGCAAGCTCTAAGTCATGAGTTGGATAGTTCTTTTCATGATTCTTAAGTTTCCTTGAAGCATATGCTATAACCTTACCATGTTGCATTAATACACACCCAAGACTGATCCTTGAAGCATCGCAATACACCACAAACCCCTCGGAACCCTCTGGTAGGGTCAATACCGGCGCCGAAGTCAATCTTGATTTCAATTCCTGGAAGCTCCTTTCACAAGCATCAGACCACTGGAACTTAACCACCTTCTACGTCAATTTAGTCAATGGAGAGGCAAGAGTGGAGAACCCCTCTACGAACCTCCTATAATACCCGGCCAAACCCAAGAAACTGCGAATCTCTATTGGAGTAGTAGGTCTAGGCCAATCCTTCACCGCTGCAATCTTTTGTAACAGATTCAAGCCAAAATTCACATTTCGAGAACTTTGCATACAATTGGTGTTGATGAAGAGTTTGCAGAACTGTCCTGAGGTGATCGGCGTGATCCTCTCGACTTCTTGAATACACAAGGATGTCGTCAATGAATACTATCACAAAGGAGTCGAGGAACGGCTTGAAGAATCGATTCATAAGATCCATGAAATCTGTCGGGGCATTTGTTAGCCCGAAAGACATTACCAAAAATTCAAAGTGCCCATACCGAGTTCTAAAAGCTATTTTCGGAATATCCTGCTCCCTTACCTTCAAATGATGGTACCCGGACCGCAAATCAATGTTGGAGAAGAACTTAGCACATTGTAATTGATCAAACAAATCATCTATTCTAGGGAATGGGTATTTGTTTTTGATTGTGACTTTGTTGAGTTGCCGGTAATCAATACACATCCGCAGCGATCCATCTTTCTTTCTGACAAAGAGAACCGGTGCGCCCTAAAGTGACACACTCGGTCGGATGAAACCTTTCACTAGCAATTCCCCTAGTTGCTCTTTTAGCTCTTTTAATTCTGTCGATGCCATTCTATAAGGTGGAATGGATATAGGATGCATGCCCGGCATCACATCAATCCCAAAATCAATCTCCCTGTCTGGAGGAATTCGAGGGAGCTCATCCGGATATACATCGGGGAATTCATTCACAATTGGTACAGATTCAAGGGTAGACACCTCAGCAGTGGTGTCCGTAACTCGGATCAAATGATAAATACACCCTTTCCTGATCATCTTCGTGGCCTTAAGGTAAGAAATAAACCTACCTTTTGGCATAACATTATTCCCCTCCCACTCAACATCTAGCTCGTTAGGAAACTCAAGCCTCATGATTCTGGCTTGGTAATCGAGTTTGGCAAAACATGAATAAAACTAATTCATTCCCATTATTACATCAAAATCAATCATCCCTAGTTCAATGAGATCGGCCATGGTATCCCGACCACGCACCGTGACAACACAATCCCTATAAACCCGTGCGGCCATAATATACTCGCCAACCGGAGTAGATATAGAGAACGGGTCATGAAGCTGTTCCGGTTCTATCCCGAAGCTCATAACAACATAAGGAGTAACATAGGACAAAGAAGATCCGGGATCAATTAGGGCATAAACATCATGAGATTGAACAGTCAATATACCTATGACGACATCTGGTGAAGCTTCCGCACTCTGTCGGCTACTCATAGCATAGAATTGGCTGGGTCCTCCCGAACTTTATGCAGCACCCCTAGCTGCACCACGCCCTGTGGGTGCTGGAGAGCCTCGAACTGGAGGGGGTGCTGAAGATGTAGTGGCTGTAGGACTAGATGACTGAGCTGTGCCCCTGCCTGCACCCTGACAGGATGCACGACACTCCCTCTGAATATGACCTCTCATCTCGCATCCGTAACATACTGGCATGTCTAGGTAGCAAACTCCTAAATGTATCCTCCCACACTTAGGGCATGGGGCCCTCTACTACTACTGGAATCTCCCTCCTGATCGGCCCTGATGGTGGGACCCCCTGCTACCCTGACCGGGCCTAAAGCAACTCCCCTACTGCTGAGCGTGCCCTGATGGCGAAGCACTAGCTAAAGACTGAGCATAAGACTAGGGTGGCCCTGATGATCCTCCCCGAGAATCTGATCTCCCACCTCCGAATGAATCCCCAAGGTTGCCCGCTGATTGGGCCCTACTACTACTTTCCCGTTCCATCCTGAGCTTTAACTTCCGAGTCTCCGTAGCTTGGGAAAATGCCACCATCTTCCCATAGTTCATGTCGGAATTTAGAGCAGCTATGGCAGCCTCGTTAATAACCAAAGGGCTAAGGCCCTGCACAAATCGACGCACCCTAGTCTCCATAGTCGGCATCATTTGAGCAGCATACTTTGACAGGCGCATGAACTCCATGTGATATTCCCACAAGCGCTTACTACCCTATTTAAGGGTCTCAAACTCCACAGCATGGTCTTCCTTAGTCTCGGCAGGCAAGAAATGATCTATGAAGGCATCCACAAACTCACTCCATCCCGCCGGAGGGATCCCCTCCTCACGGGAATCCTCCCACATCTCAAACCAGGAATATGCCACCCCTTTCAGATGATAGGAGGCCAACTCTACTCCCTCTGTCTCCGTAGCACGCATAACTTGGAGAGTCTTATGCATCTCATCGATGAAATCCTGAGGGTTTGCCCCTGGATCAGTACCTGTGAACACTAGAGGGTCTAACTGAAAGAACCTGTTTACCCTAGAACCAGAAGAATCTCCTTGCAAGCTAAATGAGGTGGGTGCAACATTTGACCTCTGAGACTGGGAAGCTACTAACTGAGTCAGATCTGAATAGCTCCTCTAAGATCTCCATCAGAAATACCGAGACCGGGAGCTGGGGCTGGAGGTGGAATAGGTATATCGGCGGGAGGGATTGTGGCACCCTTTGCGGGTGTAGGAATTGGGGTAGTCTGTTCTGGAGTAGACGAATCAGGCAGTGTGATAGTAGGGGGTTTATCCTCACCCGCATTATCAAGTAAGGAATCAACAACCACTCCTGGGGTGGCATTGGCTTCTTGGACAATTCTCACTCTTTTCTTAGGTGCCATTTACTGAAACTTAGAACAATGCACGAGTTAGGGGAAAACAACCCCACATTCCACTCTATCGCACGATATAGAACAACAATGAAGGGTATATTCTTAAATGTCCAAGTAGCCCCCGAATTATAGATGTGGTCGACAACACACCGATAAGAAGGGCTCTACTAGACACGGCTTCGAGACATCCTAGGACACTTTAAAACCTTAGGCTCTGATACCAAGTTTGTCACGCCCCAACCTCGGGGAGCATGACCGACGCTCGACCGAGTGAACTTGGTCAAGCAATCCTATTAAACCTTTCCTACCCGACTCATTCATAATCCAAAAAGGGAACGCATCACCATTTGTAAAACAGGGGAGCGATCAGTTATATAAATATATAAACGTTATGCCATAGTTGAGTTTCCAAAATACAACTTGATCCAACGGCCACCCCAATATACATACATGACCCACATAAACGTCTACGAAGCCTCTAAGGGTACAAAAGAGCAACATGATAATGCCAGCAACAAGGCCCCAGCTATACCTTAAAATATGAAAACTTATACAAAAGAAGGACTACATGACCCCAGGAAGAAATGGGGCTCACCAAGACTACTGTGGTAAGTGTGAGAGAGAGCACCACTATCTGCGATCAACACTATCTGCGATGGAACCACCTACATCCATTCAAAGATGTAGCGCCCCCGGCAGAAAGGACATTAGTACTGTCGAATAGTACTAGTATGTAAGGCAAACACCAATCTTAGTAGAATGAACAGTGAAACAAAGAGAAGGCAGTCATAATAATCAATAAGTACTTCATAGAAGTACAAAGAAACTCCATTTTTTAGGTTAATAATCTTTAGTGCCAAAGCCACAACTCATAATGCCACCGTGTTTGTACACGGAGTCCGGTCTCGGCCCGACCGGCTAAGCCATCTCAAGTGAGACATATCCATATCCACATTTTAAATCAATGATTCCAACACAAATTCCACCATGTGTACAATATGGCATCCGATCTCGGCCTGATCGGCTAAGCCATCTCACTTGAGACATAACCTCTTTCAATTGTTCACTCAATTCACAACTCTTTCCCATCTTTCGTTACATGGCACAAACAGCCTCATTTATTAAGTCGTTCTAGGCACTTGGGAACATCTTATAATTCAAGTTTTTCCCTTTGTATTCATTCAAATAACATCATCATTCATGTTGATAAGTACATCACATAAGGCATTTCACACATAAGGGAAGGAGCTTGGAAAATCATGATTTCGTTCTCAAATAACATGATGACATGGTAACCGTCTAAAACAATTAGGGAACATGAGTCTTTCAATCCAACACACTAAGGCAAATAATTCTAGAATGATCAAGTTGGAACTTACACCAATTATTCGGACACCAGGAGTTCGATTCTAAGAAGAAAAGAGTTAGCCATACATACCTCAATTGCGCTTCTTTAGACTCTACAATTATCCGGAACCCTTAGCAACCTCAATCTATTTTAGTAATATACAAATTGAACCCAAAATTAGGAAAATGTTCATAGTTCTAGTTCACTTTTTATTTTTCCCACACTCTTTATCACATGCATGCAAGATGAACCACTCTCATACCCATGAAGTATTACCCTAGTACCCCATTATAGCTATGTTTAAAATTAAGAGCCGGGGTGATGGAATCTTACCTTTTTGGATGAAGAATTTGTTGCTCTACTTGAGTATTTCCAAGCTTTGAGTGATGGTTGAAGATTGATTGATGAAAACTAGGCCCTCCCTCTAGAACCCTCTCTCTCTCACACACTAGAAATATGAGAAATGAGCTTTAAAATGGACTAAAGGGGTGTTTTAACGGAATGGGGGTCGGGTTTTTAAATTAAGAAAATGGGTGCCCCGACACAGGTCTGTGGTCGCATATTGGGTCGGGTTTTTAAATTAAGAAAATGGGTGCCCCAACACAGGTCTACGGTCGTATATGCGACCGCATAATGGTTATGTGGTCCGCAAAGTGACCGCAGAATTGGCCCTCAGGGGCCTGAACTTACGGCCCAGGTATGCGACCAGTATGCGGTCCGCATACTCGTTCTGCGGTCGTATAATACACCGCAAAACTACCTCCGCAAAAACTCAAGAGGGATTATGCGATCGATATGCGGTCCGCATAGTAGTTATGAGGTCGCATAATCGACCGCAAAGCTGACCTCAAATTGGCCAACATACTGCTTCACTCTGCGGCCATTATGCGGTCCGCAAAGTGATTATGCGGCCGAATAATGGGCCGCAGAAATACGTCCTTCTGCAAAATATTTTCCTCAAGTCTGTGGGGTACTGTTCCATCCAAAAAGTCTGAACCGAGGCTCGCAAGCTTGCCGCAAAGAATTTCTACTATAATAACGTAGGAATCTATCTTAGCACCATGAAACCCCGAGTTTTTGGTTTACATTTTTACGGGTCCTTACACTTCGGATGTGCAAAAAGAAAATAAAAGTTCTCTAGAAATTGGTGGTTGACTCGAGGACGAGCAACGTTTAAGTGTAGGGTGGTGATGTGATGCCACAATGCTTTACTTTTAGCACATTACTCACCATATATTTTATTGGTCTAATGAGTTATTGTGCGATATTTGAGCTACATTGTGTTGTTTTATGTGTAGGAACATCGGAAGGAATCATCGAATGAAAATTGCACAAAAAGAGGACAAAAATACAAGAAAAGAGCACAAAAGCATCAAGTATCTAAATCGTGCTACAGACCAGGCTTTGCAAGGTCTATAGCCAAGTTGAATGTGCTATAGACCAGGCTTTGCGAGGTCTATATCCTGGTCGACCGCGCTATAGACCAGGCTTCGCGAGGTTTATAGCTAGGTCGACCGCGCTATAGGCCAGGCTTCGCGAGGTCTATAGCACAGTAATTAAAGGTCGCGGGTTAAAACACCCAAACCCGAAATTGGACCGGGGGATTGACATAAATATTCCCCAAATGGGTTATTCTAGGGTTGGACATGATTTTCAAGAAGAAATAGGCTGCCAAGCACCGTGGAGCAAGAATTAAATGAGTTTTCCCTTCCTTTATCTCTTTACTTTGTAGTTTCATGTCTTTAAACATTATGTTGATTGTTGTTGTATTTATGAGTAGCTAAACTCTTTAATCTAAGGTTTGATTGAATCTATTGGAGGATGATTCTCTACTGCGTTTAATATAGATTTGCCTTTGATTTTTCTCTACTTGTTCAACTATATTTTCGTTGTGGTTAATTGATGAGCTCTCACATTTAGGTAGTTGTTACACTACACCACTCCTAACGTAGTTGAGAGATCGACACGGAGGGTTTAAAAACAGGATTAGAGATAACGAAGCCTTGGTGCGATCGCCGTGAGCGGTAAATTAGTGCCAGCTAGCGTAGTTTGAGAGAATACGTCTAGTAAATTGTAGTAGTTACTCGAGAGCGAGCTACAATACTTAAAGTACTCACGATCAGTAGAAAAATATTTAGGCGAATTTATAGGAGACGTAGCGGGGAAGATTCCGACAATATGGGAAATCATAACCTTAGACTTTTCCAAATATTGTCTATAATATTTGCCTTGTTAGTTATAAAATTACTACATTTTTAATTACTTTGATCTTAGTTAGTAAACTCTCAAATTATTTTATAATATTTTTGAAGGTTGATTGCTTGAATCCATGCAAAACTATTAGTTGTAATTAACACGTTATTTCCATGTGGGATTCGACTCCGGACTTGTAAATCGGATTATATTTGCAACGACCGCTAGACCTCTTAGGAGGCATAGTTGGGAGTGATCAAATTTTGGCGTCGTTGCTGGGGAAGCAAAAATGTTACTAATTACAGCTATAAGAATTGTTAGGATTTTTAGTATAGTCAATTTTCTCCATTTTTATTCATTACATTGAAATCCTAACGTTTGTGGTCTTGTGTGTTATAGGTGTGTGCCTAGAAACTCTTCAAGAACTGGTAAATTGTTTGTAGCATTACCGGATACTGAGAAAACTTTCAAGGCTTTAAATCATGCAAACAAGAAAGACAAACAACATCATCACCCAAGAGAACAAATTGAACCAGGCATGGGTGATTCTTTGGATAATCAAAACAATCGAACCAATGTGAATGACCCGAATAATCAGGGTTGGCACCTCTTGTACCAGAAGAAGCTTTGTATGATTGGGCATGACCCACTTCTGAAAATTTGGCAACTGCAATTGCAGTCCCTCAGATACAAGCGGAGTCTTTTCAAATCACAAACAACATGCTACATCTGCTGCAAAACAAGGGACTTTTCTCCAGGTCTTACAATGAAGATCCACAGCGACATCTGAAAAATTTTCTGTCAATTTGTGTCACGCAAAGGAAACCAAATGTGACACTGGAAGCAATAAAAACTTTTGTTGTTTCCATTCTCAGTTACAGGAGAAGCCCAAACTTGGCTTAATTCGCTCCCCATAAATTCCATCACAACTTGGGAGGAATTAGTCAAGCAGTTTTTGAATAAGTTCTACCCACCCAATAAGACTGCCAAGCAGGTTGATGAGATATTGAGCTTCAGGCAGAAACCAGGTGAAACATTACAAGAAATATGGGAGGGATTCAAAGGTATGTTGGTTAAATATATAAATCATGGCATTCCAGATCAGATGTTGGGACAACGGTTTTAAATGGGATTAGCGGACAGCTTGAAGGCCAATGTTGATGCTTCAGAAGGTGGAGCATTTTTAAGCAAGTAATTTAGAGAGTGTAAGGTCCTTCTAGATAAAATGGCTCAAAACACGGGATGGATGACAAGAGATTCCACAATCACCCTTATAGTTCACTCAGTAGCATTAGACCCGAACAATTCCATAGCTGAAAATATGGCCACTGATGACGCAAATGAGTATCCTCACCAAGAATATTGATTAATTAGGCCAGAAGCAGGTACACATAGTTGACACGACTAATGGGGGATTATGTACACCATGCATTAACCAACCATACGTGTGTACGTAGAGTGGTAAAAGTGACAACCAGAACTATCAACAGAACATGAACTGTGTGGGAAGCTATGGAGCACAGAGACAAGGTGCTCAGAATTGGGGGCAGCCAAATCAGCAGTATAGACCTGCACAACAACAGTCAAATAATACCAACAATCCTGGAACTATGCGACCACAGGGTCAACTAACAAAATCAGCAACTAACTGATCAACAACCTCAACAACAGCAGATAGTGAGGCAGGATGATGGGTTATCTGAAATTAAAGGAATGTTGCAACAACTCATTGGGGCCTGCGGGAAAATGGAAGAAACGGTCAACCAAATGCAAGAAAATGTAGTGTCACACGATTCGGCTATCAAGTCCATTGAGATTCAACTAAGTCAATTATCCATGGCCCTTAACAATCGTCCTCAAGGGACATTACCTGTGGACACACATGTCAATCTAAAAGAGCAGGGCCTGAAGCCCCTTATGGCGGTGAGCTTGAGAAATGGTAGAGATCTTGATTTAGAGCAAGAAATTGCTCGTGAGAGCCGGTTAACTGAAACACATGTGTCAGTGCCAATTGAGTTAGATGAGTCAACCAGGCTAATATAAGTAAAGGTATAACCAGTCCACGAGGAAATAAACAAGGAAAAAGACGTTGCGGAGAAGACTGAGAAAATGCAAGAGAAGGTTTTAGAAAAAGTGCTTGAGAAGGATCTAACTCAAGCCACAGAAAAGAAGCGACCTCAAACACCCTTCCCGTAGAGGTTGGCCAAATATCAGAAGGATGAACAGTACAAAAATTTCATGGAAATGCTGAAGCAAATTCAGGTAAACATTCCTCTAATTGATGCTTTGAGGGAGATGCCCAGTTATGCAAAAATGATGAAGGACTTGATGTCTCGTAAGTTTGCCTTCCATGACTTGAAAACTATAAAATTGACACATACTAGTAGTGTTTTTGTGTCAAGACCTATAGCTGAGAAGTTATCCGACCCTGGAAGCTTCACAATTCCATGCACCATAGGTAGCTATGCATTTGCTAAAGCATTGTGTGATATGGGAGCAAGTATAAATCTGATGTCATTGTCTATCTATAAAACGTTAGGCATTGGAAGACCAAGGCCCATATCCATGAAACTGCAACTAGCTGACCGAACAGTGAAAAGGCCATCAAGTATACTTGACGATGTACTTGTGCAAGTTGAAAAATTCGTGTTTCCAGCATATTGTTTCATTCTAGACTGTAAGGTTGATGAGGAGATTCCCATAATTTTTGGAAGGCCGTTCTTGGCCACAGGGAGAGCTCTGATTGATTGTGAAATGGGGGAGCTGAAGATAAGGCTGAATAATGAAGAAATAACATTTAATGTGCAAACGTCTATGCGGTGACCCAGTGAGTTTGCAAATTGCTCTTTGTTAAACATGGTGGATGTAATTATGGAGCAAGATGATGAGGCACTTAATGCAAAATACCCTTTAACAGCCTGCCTTATGAACTTGAAAGAAGTAAATGGTGAGGACTTGGCGGAATGGTTATTGGCTCTTCAAGGGCAAGGATACTGGAAATGAGAGCTCGAATTCGAGCCTTTACACTCGGAAGAAAGAAATAACCCTCTAGCCAAGCCATCGATTGAAGCATCACCACAATGAGAGATGAAACCGCTACCATCGCACCTCAAGTATGATTTCTTAGGATCTAATTCAACTTTACATGTTATTATTTCATCTGGTTTGTTAGATATGCAGGTCGAACAACTTTTGCAAGTGTTGAAAGAGTGCAAGAATGCAATTGGTTGGACCATTGCAGATATTAAGGGTATCAGTCCGGCCTTCTGCATGCATAAAATTCTACTGGAAGATGGGCACAAACCTTCCAGAGAATATCAAAGAAGGTTGAACCCTAACATGAAGGAAGTTGTAAAGAAGTAAGTGATCAATTGGTTAGATGCGGGAATTATTTTTCCGTTTGGGGATCTGAGCCTTGAATTAGCTTCGTTATGTCATTTATGACTCATGTGCAGAATTTGAAATTATTCTGGATTGATTTGATACGTTTCGACACAAGATATAGAATTTGGAGATTTGGAAATTTATAAGTTTGATTCGAGACACAAATCATGATTTTGATGTTGTTTGACATGGTTTAAGGTTTTAACTAAGTTCGTATTGTATTTTAGGATGTGTTTGTATGATTGGACGGGATCCCGGGAGCCTCAAGTGCGAATCGGATTGAAAACGGATCGAGTTTGGACTTAGGAGCAGTGCTGAGGTAGCTGAGATCTGGTGCAATCGCACCTGCATGGAAAAGGGTCGCATGTGTGAGACAGCAGAAGCGTCCCTGGTGTCGCAGAAGCGGTTGGGCTTAAGATTGGTTGGAGAAACAGGTGCGAGGAGTTTACCGCATATGCGGGTGTGCAGATGCGGGCGAAGGAAAAAGCATAGGTGGTTTGGGGTTGGAAGACCGTAGGTGGGGGTGTTGTGGTGCACCTGCGGAGCCGCAGATGCGGCCATATTCGTGCATGTGTGGAAGGCTACTCGATCTTGGGAGTCCGCAGATACAGGGGAATTTCAGCAGAAACAGATGCGTATCTGCGATTGAGGGCCCGCAGAAGTAGAAAGCTGGCACCTTGGGGGAAGCCGTAGCTGCGAGGTGGCTTCCATAGAAGTGGGTACTATTCCACAAGTGTGAAAGGTCGTTGGGCAGTGTGTTCTTTTAAGAACGGGATTTGGCCATTTTCTTTCATTCTCTCTTGGTTTTGGGAGAGTTTTGAGTGTTTCAAGTGGAGGTTTTCATCATCTATGGCAAGGTAAGTGACTCCCACATATTACAAGTTAAATACATGGTTTGTATATGGATTTAAACATGGAAATTTAGTAGGAATTTGGGATTTTTTTGTAGAAAACCTAGAATTTGGTATTTTTGGATTTTGACCACGAAATTGGACATTGAATTAGGAATAAATTATATATTTGAGTTCGTGGTATTGTGGGTAAGATTTATCTTCAACCAATTTTGGAATCCGGGCATGTGGGCTCGAGGGTTGGATTTATCGACTTTTCAAGCGGAGTTGGGAATTATTTAAATTGATTAATTATGGGTATTAGAGTATATTTTGATTGGTTTGCACATTGTTTGACTAGTTTTGGAGCGACGAGCATCCGTTTGAGGTATTAGAGTAGTGTTGGAGCCGGTTATGGAACTTCGGAGCGAGGTAAGTCTCTTGTCTAACCTTGTGAGGAGGAAACCTACGCCCTAGGTGATATTTATTGTTATGTGAAACTAGTTGTGGGTGCTACGTGCGTACGAGGTAATGAGAGTCCGTACGTAGCTTTAGCATGTTTATGTTCGGGCAGACTTAGTTATTTATCATGTAATATTTGAATTCTTTGAACTCATTCTGCTCACTTAATTAGTTGAAGTTATAATTGAAATTGATTTAGAAACAAATATATATATGTACACTAGGCCAAGCCTTAACACTTTGAGTTATGGGCGAGTTATTTGAGAAATGGTAAAGATCATATTCATTTTACGATCATGTGCGATATTGTAAATACGTGTCTCATAATTCGGTAAATTCCTTCCTTTTCTTATGGAGCGGGCTGAACGCCTCGGAAGTATATAGATGCATTTATGATTCGTGACGCATGATCCTCGGTAGTGTACACATTATTCTGGATCGGGCCGAACGACCTCGGCAGAATCGTGCGTTATATCGCTAGTAATTCGAATATTCACGAGATAAACCTTCCCAGTGATGCCCAGTATTTTATATGATATTCATTATTTATTTAATATTAGCACTCTACATTTTCGGAGCTGGTAAGATAGAATACAAGACTGAGAAATGCATACCTTCAGAAGATTATGTAACTTACAGATTTATCCCATTATTGTTGTGTGCTTTATATGTTCTTATGATTTATCATATTATTTATTTGGACCTCTAGTAAGTGTCGATGTCGACCCCTCGTCACTACTTCTCCAGGGTTAGGCTAGATACTTATTGGGTACGCATTGAATTACGTACTCATGTTGCACTTCTGCACTAAATGTGCAAGATCTGACAGGTCATTTGTTGATCATCTTGGTGCGTAGGCGCACCTGTTGAGGAGACTTCATGTGAGCTACATTTGAGGCTACACATTTCAGCCACCGAGTCTTCATCGTACTATGTATTTTGTCCCGTCTATTTACATTATGGACAAATGTTGTATTATTATTATTGTACTCATTAGAAAAATTCTCATGCACTTGTGACATCGGGTTTTTGGGGTTCCTACGGGTGTTCATTATTGTAGTTCACGTAATATTATCATTTTACCCTTTAAATTCTATTTTATTCTATGTAACTAATGGAAATTTTGATTTTAAAAGTAATAAGAATGAGTAATTAAGTTGATAAATCATCGTTAGCTTGCCTGACGGTGGTGTTAGGTGCCACCACGACCTATAATGGATTTCGGGTCATGACAACTTAGTATCAGAACATTAGGTTCACTTGGGTCTCACGGGTGATAAACAAGTCTAGTAGAGTCTTGCGGATCAATACAGAGACGGCTTTACTTATCTTAAAGAGGCTACAGGGCTGTTAGGAGAACTTCCTTTCTTGATTTCCTCATTGTGCAGTTTGATTCCATTGAGTGTTGTGCCTTTATTACCTTCCTACTTATTCTTATATCATGTTGAGCGCTCGTGTCAATTGGGCGTCGAGTAGTTGTATTGGTACTGCAGACGTGGTGTAGGATGTTCTTCCTTGCGTGTTCTGGCAGGCAATTATCGTCGCATTGCAGGAGGATATTCTGTCATTTTAGCTTAGTAGTTGTATTTTCGATAGTTTTGAGGCTATGCATAGATTGCTATGATCTTCATGCGTCGTTATCACACAATATTGATGTAATGGTGGGGGTGCTCATTTATGTGTTGAGGCAGTGAATGGCTCAAAAGGAGGATTCCTCAGTGTACAATTTAGAGGTTCAACATTTAATTCCAACGGAATTACTAGCAGGTCAAGTATGAAAAGCAGAGGTCAAGAAGTTGCTTAAAGAAGACGGTTTAACCGAAGTAAGAATGGCAGATTAGCATATGGATTCTGTGGCAGGATAGATGCGTGCCTTGAAAATATTTAGAGCGGTTTGGGAATCATGATCGAAAGTGATTTGGTCTACGGATTTTATTTGGGATGGTGGTTACTGTATTGAGGAAGATTGTATATGGCAGGAAGGAGTTTGGTTGAAAAAAAGAGGGGTGTGAATATTTCATTATCGTTACGGATGCAACATAGCTTCAATTTTGGAAGGTATTGTTAAACTTTCAGTTAATGTCAACGGGGAAGGAACAAACTTGTACAGTTGGTGGACGATCATGGGCTCAGGAGGATTTATTGAACTCGTGGTAGTTGTACTCGATGCAGCATCGTTGGAAGATGTCAGCATAGAATACCACAGGTGGGCTATCTCCTATGGACATGTCAGCGGTTGTGTGATTTTGATAAAGTTGCTATGAAGAGTTCTACTTACTACAAAGCAAAAAGTCAAGTATACGATTTTGGCTAATAATTTGGGATGTTCATGCAAAGTTTAATAAGAAACTACAAGAAATTTGGTGGGTTGTCGATGCAAGATCATGGTAATTGAGATGGAGAAATCGTTGTGGATTCTAGGTTTATATAATTGTAGCTTAAAGCTAAGTGGGGTAGCCCCACCGTCTACGATTGGATCGCGTGGTTGTTTGCTTGTGCAGCTTCTGGTTATTGGTGCATTAGTGGATTATTTATGACTAATAAAAGGAAATATCAGGGGTAATTCAGCAAAGAACTCAATGGATGTGTGCTATATTTGGCTTTATCGGTCATGTTCAAGCTTTTGGGAAGACTTGGAGTTTATTCTTCTTATGGGTGTAATGTACAAGGAAAGGAATTCAGCTGGTTGTCGCTTCGAGAGGGTGTTCATCTGCTAGCAGAGCATTGGAGTTTGGTTATATTCGGGCCAAGGTCAGACTAGGTGACTCTCGACAACAGTCCTAGTGGGTTCAAGAATTTAAGTGTAGTGCCTAAGGATTTCGGGTCCGTTGTGTTGTTAAGGACCAAGTTTTCGCAGTGGATTGCGAACAAAACTTGGAATGTTCTATGTCATCATCAGGTATGCGGTACAGTATTAGAGTAAAGAAAGAATTAGCTTCAAATGCACGGAAGGTCTTGCAAAATGGGTGTACCAATTGGAGATGCTATTGTGCACTTAAGAAGGGTATGAGATGGTTTTTCGGTATCGAGACGACGTGGTCTCACGATTTGGGTCACTCGGGATGAGTGCGGATTGGGTTCGTATGTTTTGAATTGAGGTATTATTATTTCTTAGGCAAGTCCAGAGTAAACTGAAAGAAGTTGGGTCAGTTAGTAATGGTTGAATCAGCATTATTGTGGCAATGATAAGTTCCTTAGGCGTGTGAAGTTATACATGTGGTTTGTGGATGTACGTGTAGGCTTGACAGCTATTGTAACTTGATTGATTTGGTAGGTATTTGATTCAAATGGCCATGTTATGTAAAAGGATTCCGGAAGAGTCATGGCGGTCTAGATCATGACTCGAGGTTTGTATTTTCTGCAGTTTGGGAGTTCAGTTATGTGTTGCATTGGTTCTTCTAAAATGAGTTAAGTGAAAGGTTTCTAGCCAATGAAGTGTTCATTCTATTAGTATTTCAAGGGTTATGATGAATTCTTGTACTCTACTGTAGCGGCATGATGGGTGCAGTGAGCGGCATGTGAATTGAAAGTTGAGGATAAAGGTTGCGGTTCGGTATGGCAAGAATGTCATGAGCTCAGATGAGCAGGGAAAAATTTAGATGTTCAGAGTAAGCTGGCATTTTCTTTAGTGTCACCTGAGAACGGCGTTCTGTGTAAGAGGCCTTGTATATTGATCTGTGGATTCTTGATTTGCTTTATAGAATTAGTACGGTCGGTGGTATGGAGGAGCAGATTTTGCTACCTGGTGCGAAAAGTCGTGGGAGCGTGCCCCACGAGAAGATTGTATTAGTGTGGCATGTTAGTCATTTGATTGTTAAAGATTAAAAACAAGTATGGAGGTTATGGTAATATCGCAAATGCGAGAGTATATGCTTGAGAGGCGCCATATTCCTTGGGTTGTGGAGAATGTGAGTTTGTTTTGGATTTGATAGTTGTTCTTATGTGTAATGAATAAGTCCATTGTGGATATCTAGAAGTTTATTGACCCAGTATGGTATGATCAGAATCGGTGTGAGGTCCGTTGGTGGGTCTAATGTGAGTGTGTGCTCTACGTCAGGTCGAATGTGTTCGTTCGTCATAGCATTGCTTAAGGAGGAGGAGTCGGGCATGGGATGTTATTCCCGTCGGCATCTATTCCGTGTAATCTTTATTGTGCCATATGGGTTGTGAGACGAATTGATTATTCGCTCACGTGTTGAGGTCCCGTGTAGCTTGTGGTATTAGGTGAGTAGGATGGCTCTCGAGATGCAGGTCATTTATTGTACCTTAGTTGTGCTTGGGTTTCGTAGTGTATGGCTCTATCCTTCTCCCTATGATTTTTATTATGCACTTGGCGAGCTTGTGGTCGATATTCGGGCATTTCGTAAGTATAAGCGTTACAGCTTGATGTGTGTGTTTGCTTCTTGATTGTTATGTGTGGATCAGGTGGCACGCCACCATGGGCATGTTATGTAGATCGATTTTCACGTCGCAACAATGTCATATTGGATCGGGTCGCACGCCGTAACATCGAGATGTTGAGCATAGTTCCTTACACTCATTTTGTCTATTATGTTTTTCATCCCTAAGGTAGGTTCACAACATCTTTTCAGCCATTTTATTCATTACGCAAGCTGGGTGGTTTTCTGTCAGAGTCCGGTCTTCCTTATGAGTTATATTCGAGTGGTAGCTTGTTGGCATTTTGATGGTGCTGTAAAAGGTCTTAGACGGTGTTTGAGGTGGCTTATTACCCAAGCAGCTTGTACTGGGCGATTCGATATTATTGGAACTGAGATCATTGCGATCAGAGTCATGTAGGGTATATTAAAGAGTAAATATCGTCATTCAGTTCAGAATGAGGTAATGGTTGTTGTCAGGAGGAGAGAATTCATGATTTGTTGATCCGGCAGGTGGTTATTAGTTTCTACACATCTCCTCCATTGTGGCAGTATTTCGTGAGTTGGTACAAGACTTATATGCGACATGAGGCATATTGCGGGCATCAGTTTCGTGAAATTCCAGCTATTGTGGTCAGTGGATGTTATTTTGGGCAACCAATTTATTCGGTACATGGTGTGATTTCAGCATAGGTGCACGTTCAAGTTTTGGTACAGTGTGTGGTGATTGGTACGGTGTTTGTATGTTAGAGTTGGGTCTTGTAGAGAAATTCAGAGGTTGGGATTTGGTTCTAAAGCTTATTGACCAAATAAAAGGGAGGATCTTCAGTCTGAATCGAGCTAATTTGTTCAATTGGATTGTGGTGGAACGGGTAGGTGCACGAGGTGTTAAACAGTGATTTTGGACAACTTCGGAGCAGTCCCTAGCACATTCGAGGACGAACGTATGTTTAAGTGGGAAAATATGTAACGACCCGACCGGTCGTTTTGAGCTCTAGCACGTTGTTCGATGGTTTGAGGCCTTGATTAGCTTCACTTCATGTATTATGACTTGTATGTGTGGTCGGAATTGAATTTCGGGAAGTTCAGGATTGATTTGGAAAGAAAATTCTAATTTCGAAAGCTTTATGTTGGAAGAATTGACTAAGCTTTGACTTTTGAGTAAACGACATCAGAATCAGGATTTGTAGGTTCCAATAGGTTCGTATGATGATTTTGGACTTGGGCGTATGTTCGGGTTGAGTATCGGATCACCCGTGAGCATTTCAGCGCTCATTATGGAAGGTTGGCATTTAAAAGGTTTAAGAATTTCATAAGTTGGTTTGAAGTGGATTTTGATGTTATTGATGTCTGTTTAGGGTTTCGTGCCTTGGAATAGCTTCGTTATGTTATTTATGACTCGTGTGCGAAATTTGAAGTCATTCCGGATTGATTTGATAAGTTTTGACACAAGATATAGAATTTGGAGATTTGGAAATGTTTATGTTTGATTTGAGGCGCGATTCATGATTTTGATGTTGTTTGACGTAGTTTAAGGCTTCAACTAAGTTCGTATTGTATTTTGGGATGTGTTGGTTTATTTGGAAGGGGACTTGGGTGCCTCAGATGCGAATCGGATTGAAAACAGATTAATTTTCAACTTGGGAGTAGTGCTGAGGTAGCTGGGATCTGGTGTAATCGCATCTGCGCGGAAATGGTCGTAGGTGCAAGACCACAAAAGCGACCCTGGTGTCTCATAAGCGGTTGGGCTTAAGGTTGGTTGGAGACGCAAGTGCGAGGAGTTTACCGCACTTGCGGGTGAATGAGCGCAGAAGCGGAGGTGGTCTGGGGTTGGAAAACTGCAAGTGCGGGTGTTGTGGCACACCTGTGGAGCCGCAGGTGCAGTCATATGCGCGCATGTGCGGAAGGCAGCTCGAGCTAGAGAGTCCGCAGATGCGGGGGGATTTCCGCAGAAGCAGATGCGCATCTACGATTGAGGGCCCGCAGAAGCGAAAAGCTGGCACCTTGGGGAAAGCCGCATCTGCGAGGTGGCTTCGCAAAAGCGGTTACTTTTCCGCAGGTGCGAAAGGTCGTTGGGTAGTATGTTCTTTTAAGAATGGGATTTGGCCGTTTAATTTCATTCTCTCTTGGTTTTGGGCAATTTTTGGAGAGCTTCATGTAATGACCCGGCCGGTCGTTTTGAGAGTTGTAGCCCGTTCCCCATTTTTCTGCTCATTTTGTGCTTTACTTTTGTTTTATGACTTATCGGATTAGTTGGTTCGGGTCCAGAGCGAATGCAGAGTGTGTTGAGACACTTAGTCTCTTAATTGAAAGGTTAAGTTGGAAAAGTTGACCGAATGTCGACTTATGTGTAAACGACCTCAGATTTTAATTTTGATGGTTCTGTTAGCTCTGTTGGGTGATTCTAGACTTAGAAGCATGTCCGGATTGAGATTTGGAGGTCTAGAGTAGAATTAGGATTGAAATGGCGAAAGTTGAAATTTTGGAAAATTCGACCGGGAGTGGACTTTTTGATATCGGGGTCGGATTAAATTTTCGGGAGTAGGAGTAGGTTCGTGGTGTCATTTATGACTTGTGTGCAAACTTTGAGGTCAATCATACGTGATTTGATATATTTCAATGTTGTTTGTAGAATATGGAAATTTCAAAGTTCATTAGGCTTGAATCCGTGTGGAATTCGTGTTTTGATGTTGTTTGAAGTGATTTTTTGGATTCGACTAAGTTCGCATGATGTTTTAAGATGTGTTGGTATGTTTGGTTGAGGTCCCAAAGGGCTCGAGTTGATTCCGGGTGGTTAACGGATCAAGGTTTGAAGTTGAAGAATTGCTGAAGGTTTGCAAATGTTGGTGTAATCGCACTTGCAGATTGGGAACCGCAGATGCGAGCTCGTAGAAGCGAGAAAAGGGGCCGCAGAAGCGGCCAAGAAGGATTTTGACAGAGGCTGCAGATGCGGAGTTTTCACCGCAAAAGAAGATTTGGGACCGCAGGTGCGGTTTGACTGGGCAGAACATATAAACATAAGGGCTCGTGATTTTCTTCATTTTCTAACATTTTGAGCTCGGATTTTGGAGGGTTTTGAGAGGAATTTTAAGGGGATTCTTGAGGTAAGTTCCTTGTGTTCATCTTTCTTAAATAATCATGTTCCCCACTGATTTTACACCTAGTTGGTGTGTTTTTTAGGTGTAATTTGGGGGTTTGAGGCTAGGGGATTTGGAGAATTGATTTTGGAGATTTGAATGGCCATTTGGTGTCGGATTTTAATGAATTTGGTATGACTAGACTCGTGAGTGAATGGGCTTTCGGGTTTTGTGACTTTTGTCGGATTTCGAGACGTGGGCCCGGGAGCCGGATTTGAGCCAATTTCGGATTTTGACTTATAATTCCTATTTTTCTTATGGAATTAATTCATTCAGCCTGTATTGATTGTATTGTATTGCTTGAGGCTAGATTCGGGACGTTTGGAGGCCGATTCGCAAATGCATATTGGAGTAGAGTCTTGCTCGGATTGAGGTAAGTAATAGTTTTAAATCTGGTCCTGAGGGTTTGAAACCCCGGATTTTGGTGTTATGTGATTGTTTGGGAGGTGACGCATATTCTAGGTGTGTGCGTGCACCGTGGGAATTATGACTTGGTCCATTGTGTGAAACTGAAAAGTTGAATAAACTTGTTGTTAGCTATATGCTCTTCGTGTGTTATAGAAATTTGACTGTGAATCATATTAGAGACCATAATTAGGCTATGTGTTGGTACTGTTGGGACCCAAAGAGGCCATATTATATGTTGAATTACCTGCTAAATGCTATTTGTACTTAGTCTCGGTGTTATCCGCATATCATACCTTATTCTCTATTATTCTTGTTGATACATCATATTATTGTTGTTTGGGCTGATTTTCCTGATTTCTGAGAGCCCGAAAGAATGGAGAGATTGCTGATTGAGTAAGGTCGAGAGCATGATTGTGAGGATATTTATGGGATCGAGCTGCATGCCACGACATGTTTTCATTGATTTATTCCATGATTGGCTTGATATAGTGCTTGGGCTGAAGGAGCCCCTCCAGAGTCTGTACACACCACCAGTTAGCGTAGGTAGCTACTGAGTGCCGAGTTTTGAGTGCCAAGTGCCGAGTGCCGAGTGCTGAGTGACTGTGAGCAATGAGTGTCTGTGAGGAATGAATGATTGTAAGGTTGGAGTGAATGGGAGGACTGAGTGATTGTTGCCCTGAGACGTTGTATGTGATTTCATTGTTGTTGCACATAGTTTCCATATATCACTATTTTTGGAAAGCTTCTGAAGTATACTTTTATCTAGTTTTTACTTGAATTTGGCACGAATAAACTGATTTGACTAAATTTACCGAATTTGAAAGCATGTCTACTTTTCTTGTTGAGACTACTGAAAATGAACTATAACTGTGTAGATCATCACTATCTTTCAGTTCCTCATTTATTATTGTTACTTACTAAGTTGGTTGTACTCACGCTACACCCTGCACTTCGTGTGCATATCCAGGAGTTTTTGGACGCGGAGAGTGTTCATATTTCGCGTAGATGACCATTGGAGATATCGAGGTAGTTGTATGGCGTTCGTAGTCCTTGTTTCTCCTTCCTTATCCTTTCTTTCATTGTATTTGGATACAAACTGTTACAGTCGTTACATTTTTTGATTTACTTTTATGTTAAATATTGGAAGTATTTTGGAAATGAAGGCTTGCCTAGTACCATCGAAAGGCGCCATCATGACATATTGGGATTTGGGCCGTGACACTTCAAGTGGAGGTTTTCATCATCTATGGCAAGGTAAGTGACTCCCACCTATTACAAGTTAAATACATGGTTTGAATATGGATTTAAACATGGAAATTAGTAGGAATTTGATATTTTTGGTAGAAAACTTAGAATCTGGTATTTTTGGATTTTGACCACGAAATTGGACATGGAATTAGGAATAAATTATATATTTGAGTTCGTGGTGTTATGGATAAGGTTTATCTTCAAACAATTTCGGAATATGGGCACGTGGGCCTGAAGGTTGGTTTTATCGACTTTTCTAGCGGAGTTGGGAATTATTTAAATTGATTAATTATGGGTATTATAGTATATTTTGATTGGTTTGCACATTGTTTGACTAGTTTTGGAGCAACGGGCATCAGTTAGAGTGGCATTGGAGCCGGTTATGAAACTTTGGAGTGAGATAAGTCTCATGTCTAACCTTGTGAGGAGGAAACCTACCCCCTAGGTGATATTTATTGTTATGTGCAACTAGTTGTGGGTGCTACGTGCGCACGAGGTGACAAAAGTCCGTACGTAGCTATAACATGTTTATGTCCGGGTAGACTTAGGATCTTATCATGTAATATTTGAATTCTTTGAACTCATTCTACTGGCTTAATTAATTGAAGTTATAATTAAAATTGATTTAGAAATAAATATATATATATACACTAGGTCAAGCCTTAACACTTTGAGTTGTGGGCGGGTTATTTGAGAAATGGTAAATATCGTATTCATTCTATGCTCATGTGCTGTATTGTAAACACGTGTCTCGTAATTCGGTAAATTCCTTCCTTTTCTTGTGGAGCTGGCCGAATGCCTCGACAGTATATAGATACATCTGTGGTTCATGCCGCACGATCCTCAGCAGTGTACACATTATTCTGGATCGAGCCGAACGACCTCGGCAGAATCATGCGTTATATCGCTTGTAGTTCGAATATTCACGAGATAAACCTTCCCACTGATGCCTGGTATTTTATATGGTATTCCTTATTTATTTTATATTAGCACTTGACATTTTCGGAGCTATTAAGATAGGATACAAGACTGAGAAATTCATACCTTAAAGGAAATATTTGGAAGATTATGTAACTTATAGTTTTACCCCATTATTGTTGTGTACTTTATATCTGCTTATGATTTATCATATTATTTATTTGGACCTCTAGTAAGTGTCGATTCGACCCTTCGTCACTACTTCTCCGGGGTTAGGCTAGATACTTACTGGGTACGCGTTGATTTATGTACTCATGCTGCACTTCTGCACTAAATGTGCAGGATCTGACAAGTCATTTGGTGATCATTTTGGCGCATAGGCGCACCTGTTGAGGGGACTTCATGTGCGCTGCATTCTAGGCTACGCATCGCAGCCACCGAGTCTCCATCGTACTATGCATTTTATCCTGTCTATTTACATTCTGAACAGATGTTGTATTATTATTATTGTACTCCTTAGAAAAATGCTCATGCACTTGTGACACCGGGTTTTGGGGGTTCCTACGGGTGTTCATTATTGTAGTTCACGTAATATTATCATTTTACTCTGTAAATTCTATTTTATACTATTTAACTAATGGAAATTATGATTTCAAAAGTAATAAGAAAGAATAATTAAGTTGATAAATCACCGTTGACTTGCCTGACGGCGGTATTATGCGCCATCATGACCTATAATGGAATTTGGGTTGTGACAGAGAGGGAGGAGTTTGATACAAGTGACGGCCTTTGATACAAGTGACGGCTTTCCATGGCTGAAAGAAGAAATTAAAAAAGTAGCTGCTAGTGGCGGAGGGCTTTTGGAGGTGGCCATGAGTAGCATCCTCACGTTGGTACATATTGCCATTGATTCACTTCAATGCGTGTGGAGAGACTTTTTAGACTAATGTTGGAAGTTGCCATCTAAATAGCTTCATCTTTATAACACAGTGTATTGATCAACAGGGGGGATTTCACATGCTTTTTATGTGTCACTTTAATTTGACACACCAAATCTACCTATCTATATCTATACTTTATTAAAAGTACGAAAGCTCTTATGTATTATATTGAAAATTATTGGTACTTATTAAATCCTTTGATTTGTCTTGCCTAAATCCTTGTTTTGTTGGATTTGTTTTTATATGATGATTTTGTGTTATTGTCACCTTGATTATTATGTGAAATATTATTTTGTTGAGTTGTTCACTCCCGGATATTTTTGTTAAGATTTTGTGCAAATTATGGTAGAACCATGGGCTCCTGATTGTGAAAAACAATGTATTGCTGATTTTTGTGGCAAGTTGTAATATTTGAACATTTGATGTGCAATTTGTGATAAATTATAATATTTGAGCACTTGATGTGCAATCTGTGATAAATTGTAATATTTGAGCACTTGATGTGCAAATCTTTGATATGTTGTAATATTTGAGCACTCGATGCCTATTCCGGGTACAACCAAATACAAATGAACTCGAATGATCGGGAGAAGACCTCGTAGACCTCGTTCATCACTAAATATGAAACATACTGCTATAACGTAATGCCATTTGGATTAAAAAATGTTGGTGCCACGTACCAACGCGTAGTAAACCGAATGTTCGAAGAACAAATAGGGAAATCTATGGAAGTGTACATAGATGAAATGTTAGTTAAGTCCCTGCGAGAAGAGGACCATTTAAAGCATTTGCTGGAAACCTTCAGTATATTGAGGAAATACAACATGAATCTGAACCCGAAAAAAAACCGCGTTCGGGGTCGGGTCAGGCAAATTTCTCATATTCATGGTATCCAACCGAGGAATCGAGATCAACCCCGACAAGATCAAATATATCGAAGACATCACAGTAGTAGACAACATAAAGGCGGTGCAGAGGTTAACAGGGTGCATAGCCGCCTTGGGGCGATTCATCTCGAGGTCCTCCGATAAGAGCCATCAATTTTTCTCTTTGTTGAAGAAGAAAAATAACTTCACATGGACCCCAGAATGCCAACAGGCCTTTGAAGATCTTAAATGTTACTTATCGAATCCTCTGCTGCTTCACACACCGAGGGCAGATGAATAGTTGTACTTATATTTGGCAGTATCGGAGATAGCGGTAAGTGGATTCTTAGTCCGGGAAGAACAAGGTATGCAATTTCTAGTTTATTACATTAGCCGGACCTTAGGTGAGGCCGGAACTAGGTATCCCCACCTAGAAAACTTGGCGCTCGCTTTGATAAGCGCCTCTAGGAAACTAAAATCGTACTTCCAATGTCACCCTATATGCGTTGTAACAACTTATCCACTTCGAAATATTATGCATAAACCCGAGCTTTCGGGCGATTGGCTAAATGGGCCGTGGAAATATGCAGGTATGATATCAAATATCAACCCCGAACAGCCATTAAGTCTCAAATTTTGGCAGACTTTGTGGCTGACTTCACGCCGGCCCTAGTACCCGAGGTTTAAAGAGAGTTAATGGTAAACTCGAGTACGTCCTCGGGAATCTGGACCCTCTTCACGGACGGTTCTTCAAACGCAAAAGGGTCCAGACTTGGTATCGTACTTAAACCGCCCACAGAAAATGTGGTTAGACAATCTATTAGAACAGTGAAATTAACTAACAACGAGGCCGAAAATGAGGCCATGATTGCAGGTCTTGAAGTAGCCAAAAGCTTAGGAGCGGAGGTGATAAAGCCAAATGCGACTCCCTCCTCCTGGTGAATCAGGTTAATGGAATCTTCGAAGTTAGGGAAGAACGAATGCAAAGATACCTAGATAAGTTACAAATAACTTTGCACCGATTTAAGGAGTGGATTTTGCAACATGTGCCTCGAGATCAGAATAGTGAGGTCGATGCCCTCGCAAACTTAGGGTCATCGGTCGAAGACAACGAGCTCAATTCGGGGGCCGTCATGAAACTCACGAGGTCAGTAGTCGAAGAAGGCCACGCCGAAATAAACTCCACAAGCTTGACCTGGGAGTGGAGAAATAAATACATAAAGTATTTGAAAACCCGAAAGGTTACCCCGGATCCAAAAGAATCGAGGTCCATGAGCACGAAGGCAGCACGATTCACCTTATTCAAAGACGGAACCTTGTTCAGAAGAATGTTCGATGGTCCACTAGTGATATGTCTAGGACCAGGAGACAACGAGTATGTTCTGAGGGAAGTTCACGAGGGCACTTGCGAAAATCATCATGATGCCGAATCATTGGTTCAAAAGGTAATCAGAGCCTGCTATTATAGGATAAACATGGAAAAAGATGCGAAAGAGTTCGTTCGAAAATGTGACAAATGCCAAAGATATGCACCGATGATTCACCAACCCGGGGAACTACTCCATTCGGTCTTGTCCTCATGGCCACTCATGAAGTGAGGAATGGATATCGTTGGCCCTCTTCCATGGGCACCAGGTAAAGGTCAATTTATTTTAGTTATGACTGACTATTTTTCTAAGTGGGTTGACGCACAGGCCTTCGAGAAAGTTAGGGAAAAGGAAATCATCGACTTCATTTGGGATCACATCATATGTCGATTCGGGATGCCGTCTGAAATTGTGTGTGATAACGGGAAACAGTTCATCGGCAGCAAAGTAACCAAATTTCTCGAAGATCATAAGATCAAAAGAATCCTATAAAAACCTTATCATCCTAGAGGGAACGGGCAAGTCGAATCGACCAATAAAACCATCATCCAAAATCTTAAGTAGAGGCTAACCGACGCCAAAGGAAAGTGGAAGGAAATTCTGCCCGAAGTTCTTTGGTCATACCGCATAACCTCGAAGTCCAGTACCGGGGCTACCCCATTCTCATTAGTCTATGGCACTGAAGACCTAATATCGGTCAAAGTCGGAGAGCCGAGTATCTGGTTTCGATATGCAGAAAAGGAATCAAATGACGAGGCCATGAATACGAACCTTGAACTATTGGATGAAAGGAGTGAAGCCGCCCTCATCCGGTTAGCCGCCCAAAAGAAACAGATCGAGAGATAGTACAATCAAAGAGCCAATCTTCGATATTTCAACGTAGGGAACTTAGTGCCAATGAAAGTCACCCTCAACACCCAAAATCCAAATGAAGGGAAATTGGGACCAAATTTGGAAGGACCATACCAAATTCTCGAGGATACCGGAAAAGGGTCCTACAAGCTCGGAACGATGAATGGAGAACAACTACCGAGCAATTAGAACATATCTCACCTAAAATGGTATTACTGCTTAAGGTACGACCCCTTTCCACTTACTTGTTTTTTTCAGACTAACACTTGCAGGTGGTCAACAAGAAACGACGCTGGATTTTTGGTGAACGACATGAACTCTTTAAGTCTGAAAGCACATGTTGCACTCTTTTTCCCTTAGACTGGTTTTGTCCCAAAAGGGGTTTTTCGGTAAGGTTTTTATCGAGGCAACAATGAATCTCAAGATTTTGGATGATGGGATATGCATTGTAAGGGCCTTTGCAACAATATTCGAGGTTCCTTTGCAATCAACCTCGAATACTGTGGGGCTACCTTCGGGATATGCATTGTCTTCGAATATCAACTCTAGCGAGGAAACTACTTCATAAAGGGATTCATAAAGAGAGGGTCTCGATAGGAAGGATTTATTTTAAGGGCCAAATGGTCAAAACGAACCGTCCCCATGTAGATTGCTTGAGCCCCGGCATAAAACATGTACGCATGTATGATTTTTTCGATTGAGAATAAAGAGAAGTACTTTCCTTGCAATCATTTTATGTTTTAAAATTTTTTCCTCTTTACATCCCCTTAAAGAGCTTCGTACTTCCGAAAATAACAAGCCTAAGGTCAATACATAACCAAAATGAGAACGACCACCCCCTCACTCGGGGACTGCCGTCCAACTCAAACAACCCAAGTCATCGAGCCTCGGGGACAAAAGACCTATTGCAACTCCCCAGTTTCTAAAGTCCACAGCCACCCCACTCGGGAACTCTATATCGAGCAAGCTCAGATGACTCGGGAAAATAAGCCCAATGGGCAGTTCCCAAACTAAAAGTCTACGACCAATTTAACACGGCTCGAATATGTCCGAAACCCGTAACAAAAAACAAGCCTTCGAAAAAGAAAAACAATTTCACAACCGATTTTAAAGACTACCCTCGGCAAAATCATAAACTTAAGATATTTTTAGGGAAAAAGTCTTTGGTAACATCGAACCCCAACAATGCCTTAACCCAAAAAGGCAATAAAAGTAAGATTTGTTCAAACCTTTGAACACAACCTCATTGTTTCATGCTAAGGCATTTTGACCTTTGTGAATACAAGTAATAAAGTAGAGGAAATATTTGAGAGCCGAAAGGGGAAGAATTATATATATATATATATATATAATAATCTTTACAAAGGCCAGATTGGCCTAACACAAAGAAAATATGAAAAACAAAGAAAAAATATAAAGGCCTAAGTGGCCTGGTTTTTATTGGGGGTAACATCTCCATCCTCGGAATCTTCCCCATCTTCAGACTCGCTTAAGCCGTTAGAGTCTTCCGCATGAAAGGCCATCTTCCGGGCCCTGCTTTCCTCTACTTTGGCATTCTCAATTTCGGCCATAACAACCAAGCCCTGAGCATGAACTCCCTCGAGGACTTCCCTTCGAGCTTGCCATTTTGCATGATCCTGTCACGACCCAACTGGAGGGTCATGACTAGCATCCGGGCCATACTTGCCGAGCACCAACGTACATTTTATCTAACCTTCCTTATTATCTTTAAGAGCTAACAAGATCAATATAAATAGTAGACATGTATCATGAACATCCAACAATGAAAGATAATGTCATGAACATACATAACATGGGACGACAAGACTGTCAAGAAACTATATATAAGGTACGAGCTAACATGATGCCATGAAAGACTATACAACAAAAATCAGCCGACAAGGCACTCTAAACCATACATAAGTCGACACCTGTCTATGAGCCTCTAAAGGAACATAAGTGCTACAATATTGCCGGAATAGGGCCCCGACATACCCATAATGTCTATAACAAAAATGCATACCAAGACCACGGCAAGTCCGGAGAAGGGATCTCGCCAATAACCGCTGAACTGGACAGCCTACTGTGGTGGGGGAGCTACGTCTACCTGTCTATCAGGACCTGCAGCACGACATGCAGCGTCCACAAATAAAAAGGACGTCAGTACGAATAAAGTACTGAGTATGTAAGGCAGGAAAGCATAAGTGAGAACAGTAATGTAAACAGGGATAGAGAATATACAACCTGTGACATCTGGGTACCTCTGAGGGCTACTGACATGAAATACATGATACATACATATATATATACATAAACTTTTAAAACATACGCCTTTGTGGGCATCACCATCATCATATCGTACCCGGCCATAATAGGCTCGGTAAAATGTACCCGGCCATCATAGGGCTCGGTAGAATCGTACCCGGCCACGTGGAGCTCGGTAAAACCCAACTGATCAGTGGTTGCACAATAGGTGCCATACCCGGCCGACTATAGCGCGGCTCGGTAGAGTAAAATAGATACATATATATGATGCATGCTGGACTCATTGGAATCACATTTTGAACCTTTCGGAGTGACGTAAGGTCGGTATCCTTCGTACATGTTATTAGGATTAACTCTTCATCAAGAATCTTATAAGAATCAGGAACTACCAACAACATTGATAATATAAGAATAAGAGAAGTAACATCAATATCAATCGTTTCATAAGAAGGGCAGCAATGTAAGTACTGCTAGCTTCTAAGAGTAGAGTATCTTTGGGAGCTCGTTCATTACATTATGTACAATCGGAGTCGTGCAAAAGAATGAAGGGGATAGCCTCACATACCTTGTATATACTGCCCAACCTCAAGCTATGCAAATGTCACGACTCCTTAGTCTACAATAAGACGAATGACACTATCATTATCGTTTAAGCGTCGTAACTATTATGTATCGACCGCAACCTATTTTACGATGAAACGGACAGCACCTCCCCTATTTATATGACTTCCCACAAGTCAATACAATCACCAAACAGCCCAAACAACATCATTAATAATCATATTGAGCCTCCAAAACAGTCCACCAACCAACAACATTACTACCAAGCCTTTCGATATATATTTCACAAGTTCTAGCTTCAACGACTTAGCTGCAACTTGGATAATCTTAAATATATATAGAGTAAGAGGTTCCTTACCTTTAAACAGAAAGAACAACTCTAATTTGACCTTAATTTTCCACGAAATATCCCTTCAATTCTGCCACAAGAACAAGGAAGCAAAACTAGCAATTAATTCGGGTTTTTCGGCACTAGAATTACTTTAGAAGACTTGAAATCACCTAGGGTTGATATTAAAAACTTGAAGGTGTATTTACAGGACATAAAACACTTAAAACAACCTCCCACACGAGCTGGAACAACACAAAAATCAGCAACAACAAGAAGAACAAGAAACTTACTAGTGCCACGGGATTCCTGATATTTGATTTGTGTTGTTTGCCCTTTGTTTGGTTCTTGGATCATGAGAGAACCTTGAGAGACTGTTTTTAGGGTTATAAGGTCTGAATATACTGAAAAATAATGACTTAAAACGGGGTTGAGGTATCTTATATATGTCCATATGTCTTAAACCGCCTTTGTGGGCCCCATAGAGAGCAGCTTGGCGCACTCTCGCGAAAACGTGAATATCTCTCTATTCCAAGATCATATCGATGAACGGTTTAATGCGTTGGAAACTAGACTCATAGATCTTCAATTTGATAGGTAGATCACCCCATAATTCCAAGCACATTGGGAGTAAAATGCAGTAACATTTGAAATAAAGTTTAAGTAAAATTATAAACCTAAGTTGCAACAACTTTTATCGACTTTTGTTTCATAACTCGCTTGACTTCAAGACTTATGATGCGGATATTATATGATTCAAATACATTAAAACAAGACCTCTTGGGACAATTAATCACCTCTAGTGTTACCCGAAAATACGGGTTACAACATCCTTGATTCGTTTAACTTCAAATACTTGTTAACCACTCTTATACACCCTTGTATCGTTTAAGACCAATAGGATTAACTTCTTATCATCTCAAAGATAATCTCTTCTTGGATTTACGTCGACTAACTTACGGCGTGATCTATGGTATGCGAATTTGGGTTGTAACACCCTCTCCCCCTTAGGAACATTCGTCCTCGAATGTAAGGGTTTATGGGGTGTCTAACTCATTGTGGATTCCGACGGAGATTTCCGGCTGAGTTTCCCCCATAAAATGGACACTAGCCAAACTTGCAAGCAGTTAAACCTAACCTATGGCCTTACAAGACTATACAAAGCATTATGGATTTGTACATTATCTGCATATTACCATTTTGTATTAAAAAAAGAGTATTCACAAGCTATTGCTTACCTCATAGAGCCGTTTCACCTTATAATGCGTCCTTCTTTCCCCCGGCATCCTCGTTATCTTCACTCTGGAATAGGTAAGGGTATTTAGACTTCATCTCCTCTTCTACTTCCCATGTCATTTCTTCTATATTCTTGTTCCTCCATAATACTTTCACGGAAGCTACATCCTTTGTTCTCTGCTTGCGGACTTGTCGATCTAATATAGCCACTGGCACTTCATCATATGATAGATCCTTTGTAACTTGTACATCTTTGATAGGGACGACCCGAGAAGGGTCTCCAATACATTTCCTTAACATAGATACATGGAATACCGGGTGGACAAATTCCAATTCAGATGGCAATTCTAACTCGTAAGCAACCTGTCCAATTCGTCAAAGAATTTTGTACGGCCCAATATACCGCGGACTCAACTTACCCTTCTTCCCAAAACGCATAACACCCTTCATCAGCGAGATCTTCAGGAAATCCCAATCACCAACCTCAAATTCCAGATCACGACGTCGGACGTCGGAATAAGACTTTTGCCTGCTTTGTGCCGTCCTCAGTCGCTCTTGTATCATTTTCACCTTCTCAATAGCTTGGTGAATCAAATCTGGCCCATATAATTCTATCTCACCGACTTCAAACCATCCAACTGGTGATCTACATCTCCTTCCGTACAGTGCCTCATACGGGGCCATTTTAATACTGGAATGGTAGCTATTATTGTAGGAAAATTCTATAAGTGCCAGATGGTCATCCCAATTCCCCTTGAAATCTAGAACACATGCTCGTAGCATATCTTTAAGCGTCTGGATGGTACGTTCAGCCTGTCCGTCAGTCTGCAAATGGAATGCAGTGCTGAGATTTACTTGTGCGCCTAAACCCTTCTGAAAAGACCTCCAAAAGTTAGCCGTAAATTGAGCTCCTCGGTCTGATATAATAGATACCGGCACACCATGAAGCCTAACAATCTCCTTGATATACAATTTCGCATAATCTTCAGCCGTATAAGTTGTCTTAACTGGCAGAAAATGGGCAGATTTTGTAAGTCGATCAATTATCACCCAGATGGAGTCAAACTTATGATAAGAGCGAGGTAATCCAATAATGAAGTCCATATTAATCACCTCCCATTTCCAGGTCGGAATCTCTATATTCTGAATCAATCCACTAGGTTTCTGATGCTCGATCTTTACTTGTTGACTAATTAGGACACTGGGCTACAAATTCTGCAATAGACTTCTTCATGTTATCCCACCAATACTGCTCCTTAACGTCATGATACATCTTTGTCGAGCCAGGATGGATAGAATATCGGGACTGGTGAATCTCAATCATAATCTTCTCTCGCAACCCTGCCACACTAGGTACACATAATCGGCCCTGGTATCTTAGTGTCCCATCTCCTCCGATCTTGAAAGCTGTAATCTTACACTGCTGAATTCCCTCTCTCAATCTTACTAAGGTAGGATCTTCATATTGCCGTGCTTTTACCTCGGCTACCAAAGATGATTCTGCTGTATTCTGTACAGTAACACCTCCGTCATCAGAGTCCAACAATCTGATTCTCATATTGGCCAGCTGGTGAAGCTCTTTGGTCAACCCTTGTCTACCTGCCTTAATATGTATTAAGCTTCCCATTGACTTACGGCTGAGAGCGTCTGCCACAACATTAGCTTTACCGGGATGGTACAATATCTTGACATCGTAGTCTTTCAGTAATTCAAGCCACCTACGCTGCCTCAAATTCAACTCCTTCTGCTTGAAGATGTATTGTAAACTCTTGTGATCTGTGTAGATGTCAACATGGATGCCGTATAAGTAGTGCCGCCATATCTTCAAAGCATATATTACTGCAGCCAATTCCAAATCATGAGTCGGGTAATTCTTTTCATGCTTCTTCAATTGTCTTGATGCATAAGCAATCACCTTCCCACGTTGCATCAATACGCACCCCAAACCTATACCTGAGGCATCACAATATACCACATAACCTTCTGTTCCTTCTGGGAGAGTGAGCACTGGCACGGATGTCAATCGATTCTTTAGCTCCTGAAAACTATGTTCACAAGCATCAGACCACTGGAACTTGGTAGCTTTCTGTGTTAACTTAGTCAATGGTGCTGATATAGTGGAAAACCCTTCTACAAACCGCCTATAATATCCTGCTAGCCCCAGGAAGCTGCGGACTTCTGACGGTGTTGTAGGTCTCGGCCAATTCTTCACTGCATCGATCTTCTGAGTGTCGACACTAATACCCTCATCAGATATCACATGGCCAAGGAATGCTACTGAGTTCAGCCAGAATTCACATTTAGAGAGCTTAGCATATAACTTATGATGCTGAAGGGTCTGTAATACTATCCGCAAGTGGCCTGCATGTTCCGCCTCCGAACGAGAATACACCAGAATGTCAGCAATGAATACGATCGCGAACACATCAAGATAGGGCCTGAATACACTATTCATGAGATCCATAAAAGCTGCTGGGGCATTTGTTAGCCCGAACGACATCACCAAGAACTCAAAATGCCCATATCTTGTCCGGAAGGCCGTCTTTGGAATATCCTTCTCCTTAACCCTCACCTGATGATACCCTGAACGCAAGTCAATCTTGGAGAAATACTTGGCACCCTGGAGTTGGTCAAACAGGTCATCAATTCTTGGAAGTGGATACTTGTTCTTTATTGTAAACTTATTCAACTGTCGATAATCGATACACATCCTTAACGACCCATCTTTCTTCCGCACGAACAAGACTGGCGCACCCCAAGGTGAAGTGCTAGGCCTAATGAAACCCTTATCCAGCAAGTCCTTCAACTGTGCCTTCAACTCTCGCAACTCTGCCGGGGCCATCCTGTATGGAGGGATAGAGATCGGTTGAGTGTCAGGCAATGCATCAATGCTAAACTCAATCTCCCTTTCAGGAGGAAGGCCTGGGAGTTCATCTGGGAAAACATCTGGAAATTCATTGACCACGGGGATTGACTGTAGAGTAGGCGGCTTCGCCTCCGTATCCCTAACGCGAACAAGATGATAAATATATCCTTTTGAGATCATCTTCCTTGCCTTAAGATAGGAAATAAACCTACCTTTCGGCGTAGCAATGTTCCCCTTCCATTCAATGGCGGGTTCACCTGGAAACTGAAACCTAACCATCTTCGTACGACAGTCAACATTTGCATAGCATGAGGCCAACCAGTCCATTCCCATTATCACATCGAAATCAACCATTTCTAACTCAAATAAATTTGCCGAGGTTTGACGACTACAAATCATCACAGTGCAACCTTTATATACCCTTCTAGCAATCACAGAATCTCCTATCGGAGTGGATACCGCAAGTGGTTTACTTATCAATTCAGGTTCAATGCCAAACTTATTAGCCACAAAGGGTGTAACATATGATAAGGTAGATCCTGGATCAATTAGCGCATATACATCATAAGAAAACACAGACAATATACCTGTAACAACATCCGGAGATGACTCGAGATCTTGTCGACCTACTAGAGCATAGGTTCGATTTTGAGCACCACTCGAACTTGGCACTGAACCTCTACCTCTACCACGACCTGTCGACTGTTGAAAACCTAGCGCTGGAGGTCGAACTGATGAGGAAGAACCAGACACAGATCCAGTCAGCTGAGCCATACCACCACCTCCTCTGTTAGGACAATCCCGCATCATATGGCCAGGCTGTCCGCAAGAATAGCATGCATCGGAACCTCGACGGCACAGTCCAAAGTGGGCCTTGCCGCACTGATCACAACGAGGTGTTGGGGGTCTCGTCTGACTAGTATCTCTATGAAATTGTGAGCCCGATGCCCTCGAACTCTGACCTGAACCAGAATAGGTAAATCGATCATACTGAGGCCTCTGAAACTGTGGAGGAGCACTAGCTACAGGTGGCGCCGAACTCCTCGAAGATTGGGGCCTGATACTGCCTCTGAACTCATCAGAATACCCTGCAAATCTCGCCCTCTTATGCTGGCCCCTATCCTGCTCCCTATCTGCCCTTTGCTGGCGCTTACGATCCTCTAGGGTCTGGGCATAAGCCTGAATACGGGAAATATCCATGCCCTCTACCAAGGAGGCTGTTGTGCACTCATTTATCAGATGTGGTCCCAACCCGTTCACGAACAGATGCACCCTATCACTCATCTCGGCCACCATATGGGGAGCATACCTTGCTAAAGAATCAAACTGTATACTATACTCTCGTACACTCATATTACCCTGTCGAAGGTTCAAGAACTTATCAGCTCTAGCTCGTCGTATCTCAACTGGCAAGTAGTGACGAAGAAAGGCCTCAGAAAATTCCTTCCACACGGCTGGAGGAGCGTTCGGACCCCTAGATCTCTCCCAACTATCATACCAGAAAACCGCTAAATCCCGTAACCGATAAGAAGCCAACTCTACTGCCTCCGTATCACTAGCATGCATAACCCGCAATGTACGATGAATCTGATCAATAAATATTTGTGGGTCCTCCTTGGGGTCTGATCCGGTAAACACTGGAGGGTCTAGATTAATAAAATCACGAACTCTCGCACTAACCGGTTTATCAGCAGCACCGGTATTCTGCCTCTGAGCCTGAGCAGCTACCAAGCTAGTCAACAATTGCACCGCACTGCGCATATCATGGTCTGTAGTGCCAGACGGAGGAACTGGATGTACTGGGTGCCTCCTAATATCCTCTGGAGGAGACGGAGAGGTATGAGACGGCATCTCACTCTGAGCCTCACTTTGGCCTGCTCTGGCTGGAGGCACCTGAATGTTACCCTCTCCCACAGCTGTATCAAGCCGTTTACTAATTGCTTGCTTCCTAGTCGAAGGCATCGCTGAAAGAAAACAAGGTGAATATTAGATATGAACACTTACTACTCAACTCTACGCACGATCTAGATTCAGGAAGAAGGTAACAACCCTAGATGTCACGTAGCCTCCTGATTATAAATGTGGCGCGCTACACATCCATAATCAAAACTCTACTAGACACGGCTCATAGACAACCCCTAGGACAGACTTGCTCTGATACCAAGTTTGTCACGACCCAACTGGAGGGTCATGACTAGCACCCGGGCCATACTTGCCGAGCACCAACGTACATTTTATCTAACCTTCCTTATTATCTTTAAGGGCCGACAAGATCAATATAAATAGTAGACATGGATCATGAACATCCAACAATGAAAGATAATGTCATGAACATACATAACATGGGACGACAAGACTGTCAAGAAACTATATATAAGGTACGAGCTAACATGATGCCATGAAAGACTATACAACAAAAATCAGCCGACAAGGCATTCTAAACCATACATAAGTCGACACCTGTCTATGAGCCTCTAAAGGAACATAAGTGCTACAATATTGCCGGAATAGGGCCCCGACATACCCATAATGTCTATAACAAAAATGCATACCAAGACCACGGCAAGTCCGGAGAAGGGATCTCGCTAATAACCGCTGAACTGGACAGCCTACTGTGGTGGGGGAGCTACGTCTACCTGTCTATTAGGACCTGCAGCACGACATGCAGCGTTCATAAATAAAAAGGACGTCAGTACGAATAAAGTACTGAGTATGTAAGGCAGGAAAGCATAAGTGAGAACAGTAATATAAACAGGGATAGAGAATATACAACCTGTGACATCTGGGTACCTCTGAGGGCTACTGACATGAAATACATGATACATACATATATATACATAAAATTTTAAAACATACGCCTTTGTGGGCATCACCATCATCATATCGTACCCGGCCATAATAGGCTCGGTAAAATGTACCCGGCCATCATAGGGCTCGGTAGAATCGTACCCGGCCACGTGGAGCTCGGTAAAACCCAACTGATCAGTGGTTGCACAATAGGTGCCATACCCGGCCGACTATAGCGTGGCTCGGTAGAGTAAAATAGATACATATATATGATGCATGCTGGACTCATTGGAATCACATTTTGAACCTTTCGGAGTGACGTAAGGTCGGTATCCTTCGTACATGTTATTAGGATTAACTCTTCATCAAGAATCTTATAAGAATCAGGAACTACCAACAACATTGATAATATAAGAATAAGAGAATTAACATCAATATCAATCGTTTCATAAGAAGGGCAGCAATGTAAGTACTGCTAGCTTCTAAGAGTAGAGTATCTTTGGGAGCTCGTTCATTACATTATGTACAATCGGAGTCGTGCAAAAGAATGAAGGGGATATCCTCACATACCTTGTATATACTGCCCAACCTCAAGCTATGCAAATGTCACGACTCCTTAGTCTACAATAAGACGAATGACACTATCATTATCGTTTAAGCGTCGTAACTATTATATATCGACAGCAACCTATTTTACGATGAAACAGACAGCACCTCCCCTATTTATATGACTTCCCACAAGTCAATACAATCACCAAACAGCCCAAACAACATCATTAATAATCATATTGAGCCTCCAAAACAGTCCACCAACCAACAACATTACTACCAAGCCTTTCGATATATATTTCACAAGTTCTAGCTTCAACGACTTAGCTGAAACTTGGATAATCTTAAATATATATAGAGTAAGAGGTTCCTTACCTTTAAACAGAAAGAACAACTCCAATTTGACCTTAATTTTCCACGAAATATCCCTTCAATTCTGCCACAAGAACAAGGAAGCGAAACTAGCAATTAATTCGGGTTTTTCGGCACTAGAATTACTTTAGAAGACTTGAAATCACCTAGGGTTGATATTAAAAACTTGAAGGTGTATTTACAGGACATAAAACACTTAAAAAAACCTCCCACACGAGCTGGAACAACACAAAAATCAGCAACAACAAGAAGAACAAGAAACTTACTAGCGCCACGGGATTCCTGATATTTGATTTGTGTTGTTTGCCCTTTGTTTGGTTCTTGGATCATGAGAGAACCTTGAGAGACTGTTTTTAGGGTTATAAGGTCTGAATATACTGAAAAATAATGACTTAAAACGGGGTTGAGGTATCTTATATATGTCCATATGTCTTAAACCGCCTTTGTGGGCCCCATAGAGAGCAGCTTGGCGTACTCTCGCGAAAACGCGAATATCTCTCTATTCCGAGATCGTATCGACAAACGGTTTAATGCGTTGGAAACTAGACTCATAGATCTTCAATTTGATAGGTAGATCACCCCACAATTCCAAGCACATTGGGAGAAAAATTCAGTAACATTTGACCTAAAGTTTAAGTAAAATTATAAACCTAAGTTGCAACAACTTTTATCGACTTTTGTTTCATAACTCGCTTGACTTCAAGACTTATGATGCGGATATTATATGATTCAAATACATTAAAACAAGACCTCTTGGGACAATTAATCACCTCTAGTGTTACCCGAAAATACGGGTTACAACATCCTTGATTCGTTTAACTTCAAATACTTGTTAACCACTCTTATACACCCTTGTATCGTTTAAGACCAATAGGATTAACTTCTTATCATCTCAAAGATAATCTCTTCTTGGATTTACGTCGACTAACTTACGGCGTGATCTATGGTATGCGAATTTGGGTTGTAACAGATCCACCATGCTCTTAGCCTTCGCCTGGATGGCCTCGTTATCGACCTTAAATTGGGCCACTTTGGCATCAACTTTGATGTTGTCCACGACCACCTCAGATCTGGCCACTTCGCGTTCGCTAGCCAAGTTTGCCTTATCAAAAATAGCCAAGTCCAATTGAGATTGAAGCACCTTGATTTTCTCGACCTGCACCGAGGCCTTCTCTTTTGCAGCTTGGAGCTGGGTCTTGGCCGACTCCAGTTGTGCTTAGACGGCTTCCTTTTTCGAGGCTAAAATGTCCATTTTCTTATTGAACTCTTCAGCCTTGGCTTGTATTGTATCTACTTGTTTTTAAGCTCCCCGATTTGTTCGATCCTCTGATGGACCTGCAAGATCTGATCATTAGTTACTATCTTCAATTCATCTTCACTATCGTGAAGCACTCGGAATACCTGCTCGGCCATCTCGGCATGCTCGTCCCTAGCCGTTACTAAATCGGCCTGAAGCTTCTCACTGAGAAGCTTGTAGGTGTCACTTTTCTCAGTGAGGTCCCGCACCTCGGCTTTATGATGAGTCAAATCCTCCCGATATCGGAGGAAAGCCTAGTGATGTAGCACCGAAGCCTAAAAGCATAAGATAAGATGTTATGGTTATTTACAACTTTAAAAGTTAGAATATATGAGAAAAAAAGCACACCAATTTAACCGATTTAATGCTTGTCAGGCTTCATTGAATAGATTAGTGGCGCTCGAAGATGATTTCTTCCTTGATATCGGTAGGTCACTAAGCCCGGTGACGTCTTTCAAAGCAGCAAACTCAACCCCATTCAAGAAGTCGTGGATATCGGTCATCCCCTGAGGATTTAACATACCGGCCTCACGGATCTTGGCATCCGAAATTTGAGGAGACCCGCTGAGGTTGACATCTCCAAGTTCGTCTATTGTGGCACTTTCCCCGGCCCCTCTAGCTTGGGATGGAATGGGCTTGACCCTTTCTGGCTTGGAAGCTTCAACTAGAGCTCTCTCACCGACCTTGTCATGTCAGTATGCTTCAACTTCAGTGTTCGCCGGTTCGAGAACTTCTTGTACGATGATGTCGGCCCACACACGGGCCACCAATTTGGAATTATCTTCCTCTTCTTCTTCGGAATCATCCCTTAATCGACGGATTGAATCCGAAGACATAGCACCGGTGTCCCCCCTAGGCTTGCGAGACCTCCTCACTGGTCTTTTCTTCTCCGAGCCCCGGGAACTCGAAGCCCCTTTCCTCTTCTTCTCTTTGTCCTGCTTCAAAGCAGAGGGTGGGTAAAGACTTCTTTGACACCAGATGGGGCCTCATTGCAACATCCTTTCTGAGGCCTACAAAGGAAAAAGATGAGTAAGCTCGAGAAAAGGCCCGAACGATCACCGTTCTAAGAAGGAAACTTACCATGATTGCGGGCCTTCCATCGACCCTTCGATAACTTCATCCAAGCACGCTCTGAGTATAGCCTCTGTAACACAAGGCCTTCGACCTATTTTTTAAGTTCCGAAATTAGGTCCGGCATTTGGGCCACATCTGCGACACCAAAAAATATCAATGAAGAAATAAATAAGAAGAAAAGAAATAAGATTAAACCTTCAAAGCGAAGTACTACTTACGTTTCATGTTCCATTTCTCGAGAAATGGCATGTCTTCAGCAGGGATCAGTTCCAAAGTCCTTACTAGAACAAATCGGCCCATCCAACCTCGGTCCCGACCTTCATATATGCTCGATAACGGAGCCTTACTGGCTCGGCTAGAAAGCTTGATCAGCCCCCCTCGATAGAGTCGGGGACTATAGAGGAGCATAAGGTGGTCGAGGGTAAAGAGACATCCCTCAATTTTGCTTACAAAAAATCAAAGGAGAATCATAATTCTCCAGAAGAAGGGGTGGATATGGCCGAGGATCACATCATACCTCTTGCAAAAGACAATGATGATGGGGTCTAAGGGACCCAACGTAAAGGGGTAAGTGTAAACACTTAGAAATCCCTCCACGTAGGTAGTGATCGATTCCTCGGGCGAAGGAACCACCACATGCTTATTGACACAATTGCAGCCCTATTTAACCCTAGCGAGGAGTTTTTCGGTGATTGTGCATATGTACCTCGAGACCGGCTCACATCAGCCCGTTATCAAGGAGGACTTTTCGACCCTAAAATCAGTAACAGTCAGGCATCTTACCAGAATGAATTCCTTAGGGTGGGGTTCCGCCGTAGCCTCACCGCCGGCGGGCCGTGATGAAGAAGCAGCCTCCTTTTGCGGTCTGTTCTTAGAAGTTTTTGCCATTGAATAACATGAGAAAAGAGAATTAAGATAGTATGCAGATTGATGAGAATTCAAGAAATTTGGGTGAAAAAGTTGTAAAGCAAAGGGATTTTTGAAAAAAAGCAAGAGTAGGAAGAGCTTTGAACGTAAAAAGGTTGAATGAGAAAAAGCTAGGGTACTTATATCTTGCTGGTGATGATTCAGAACCGGTGGTGGCCGACCAGCGACTGGCAGTCATTTAATACCTTGATAACTGGACCGACGGGAAATTTTGAGTTGTTGCTTACGTCATGATCGGGTGTACCAGTGACGTTCATTGTTTACGTCATTACCCATTGAGACGAAGCTCGAAAATTCATATCATTTCTCGTGATCGTCTCTCCGAGAAACGAGGGGACAATCTGTATACAGTCAAAATTGAGCTTGCCTTTCGTATGACTGATCGAGACTAGAACATGATAGGGCAAGGTTCAAACTCGTGTTATATCGAACCATGGTGCGAAGTTAAATTGCCGAGCTCGTGACCCAGAGATCGATTAAGATCGAGATCGGCCAAGATCGAGACTGGACAAGATCGAGACCGGCCAAGATCGAGACTGAGCAAGATTGAGACCGAGCAAGATCGAGACCAAGCAAGATAGAGATCGAACAAGACCAAGGGAATATTATTACCAAGCCAAATAACGGAAAGCCTAAATATCCGCAATCAGGCGAGCATCGCGGCGGAAATCTCGGAACGTATCAAGGAGAAGCCGATTAATTAGCCTATCATGAAATTCCTTACTATATTTAGAATTGTATCAAGAGTAGGACTCACCGCTGAAAGAAATCAATGTGAATATTAGATATGAACATTTACGACTCAACTCTACGAACGATCTAGATTTAGGAAGAAGGTAACAACCCTAGATGTCACGTAGCCTCCTGATTATAAATGTGGCGCGCTACACATCCATAATCAAAACTCTACTAGACACGGCTCATAGACAATCCTAGGACAGACTTGCTCTGATACCAAGTTTGTCACGACCCAACTGGAGGGTCATGACTAGCACCCGGGCCATACTTGCCGAGCACCAACGTACATTTTATCTAACCTTCCTTATTATCTTTAAGGGCCGACAAGATCAATATAAATAGTAGACATGGATCATGAACATCCAACAATGAAAGATAATGTCATGAACATACATAACATGGGACGACAAGACTGTCAAGAAACTATATATAAGGTACGAGCTACCATGATGCCATGAAAGACTATACCACAAAAATCAGCCGACAAGGCATTCTAAACCATACATAAGTCGACACCTGTCTATGAGCCTCTAAAGGAACATAAGTGCTACAACATTGCCCGAACAGGGCCCCGACATACCCATAATGTCTATAACAAAAATGCACACCAAGACCACGGCAAGTCCGGAGAAGGGATCTCGCCAATAACCGTTGAACCGGATAGCCTACTGTGATGGGGGAGCTGCGTCTACCCGTCTAACAGGACCTGCAGCACGACATGCAGCGTCCACAAATAAAAAGGACATCAGTACGAATAAAGTACTGAGTATGTAAGGCAGGAAAGAATAAGTGAGAACAGTAATGTAAACAGGGATAGAGAATATACAACCTGTGACATCTGGGTACCTCTGAGGGCTACTGACATGAAATACATGATACATACATATATATATATACATAAACTTTTAAAACATACGCCTTTGTGGGCATCACCATCATCATATAGTACCCGGCCATAATAGGCTCGGTAAAATGTACCCGGCCATCATAGGGCTCGGTAGAATCGTACCCGGCCACGTGGAGCTCGGTAAAACCCAACTGATCAGTGGTTGCACAATAGGTGTCGTACCCGGCCAACTATAGCGCGGCTCGGTAGAGTAAAATAGATACATATATATGATGCATGCTGGACTCATTGGAATCACATTTTGAACCTTTCGGAGTGACATAAGGTTGGTATCCTTCATACACGTTATTAGGATTAACTCTTCATCAAGAATCTTATAAGAATCAGGAACTACCAACAACATTGATAATATAAGAATAAGAGAAGTAACATCAATATCAATCGTTTCATAAGAAGGGCAGCAATATAAGTACTGCTAGCTTCTAAGAGTAGAGTATCTTTGGGAGCTCGTTCATTACATTATGTACAATCGGAGTCGTGCAAAAGAATGAAGGGGATAGCCTCACATACCTTGTATATACTGCCCAACCTCAAGCTATGCAAATGTCACGACTCCTTAGTCTACAATAAGACGAATGACACTATCATTATCGTTTAAGCGTCGTAACTATTATGTATCGACCGCAACCTATTTTACGATGAAACGGACAGCACCTCCCCTATTTATATGACTTCCCACAAGTCAATACAATCACCAAACAGCCCAAACAACATCATTAATAATCATATTGAGCCTCCAAAACAGTCCACCAACCAACAACATTACTACCAAGCCTTTCGATATATATTTCACAAGTTCTAGCTTCAACGACTTAGCTGCAACTTGGATAATCTTAAATATATATAGAGTAAGAGGTTCCTTACCTTTAAACAGAAAGAACAACTCCAATTTGACCTTAATTTTCCCCGAAATATCCCTTCAATTCTGCCACAAGAACAAGGAAGCGAAACTAGCAATTAATTCGGGTTTTTCGGCACTAGAATTACTTTAGAAGACTTGAAATCACCTAGGGTTGATATTAAAAACTTGAAGGTGTATTTACAGGACATAAAACACTTAAAACAACCTCCCACACGAGCTGGAACAACACAAAAATCAGCAACAACAAGAAGAACAAGAAACTTACTAGCGCCACGGGATTCCCGACATTTGATTTGTGTTGTTTGCCCTTTGTTTGGGTCTTGGATCATGAGAGAACCTTGAGAGACTGTTTTTAGGGTTATAAGGTCTGAATATACTGAAAAATAATGACTTAAAACGGGGTTGAGGTATCTTATATATGTCCATATGTCTTAAACCGCCTTTGTGGGCCCCATAGAGAGCAACTTGGCGCACTCTCGCGAAAATGCAAATATCTCTCTATTCCGAGATCGTATCGACGAACGGTTTAATGCGTTGGAAAATAGACTCATAGATATTATATTTGATAGGTAGATCACCCCATAATTCCAAGTACATTGGGCTAAAAAGGCAGTAACATTTGACCTAAAGTTTAAGTAAAATTATAAACCTAAGTTGTGACAACTTTTATCGACTTTTGTTTCATAACTCGCTTGACTTCAAGACTTATGATACAGATATTATATGATTCAAATACATTAAAACATGACCTCTTGGTACAATTAATCACCTTTAGTGTTACCCGAAAATACGGGTTACAACATCCTTGATTCGTTTAACTTCAAATACTTGTTAACCACTCTTATACACCCTTGTATCGTTTAAGACCAATAGGATTAACTTCTTATCATCTCAAAGATAATCTCTTCTTGGATTTACGTCGACTAACTTACGGCGTGATCTATGGTATGCGAATTTGGGTTGTAACACCCTCTCCCCCTTAGGAACATTCGTCCTCGAATGTAAGGGTTTATGGGGTGTCTAACTCATCGTGGATTCTGACGTAGATTTCCGGCTGAGTTTCCCCTATAAAATGGACACTAGCCAAACTTGCAAGCAGTTAAACCCAACCTATGGCCTTACAAGACTATACAAAGCATTATGGATATGTACATTATCTGCATATCACCATTTTGTATTAAAAAAAGAGTATTCACAAGCTATTGCTTACCTCATAGAGCCGTTTCACCTTATAATGCGTCCTTCTTTCCCCCGGCATCCTCGTTATCTTCACTCTGGAATAGGTAAGGGTATTTAGACTTCATCTCCTCTTCTGCTTCCCATGTCATTTCTTCTATATTCTTGTTCCTCCATAATACTTTCACGGAAGCTACATCCTTTGTTCTCAGCTTGTGGACTTGTCGATCTAATATAGCCACTGGCACTTCATCATATGATAGATCCTTTGTAACTTGTACATCTTTGATAGGGACGACCCGAGAAGGGTCTCCAATACATTTTCTCAACATAGATACATGGAATACCGGGTGGACAAATTCCAATTCTGATGGCAATTCTAACTCGTAAGCAACCTGTCCAATTCGTCGAAGAATTTTGTACGGCCCAATATACCGCGGACTCAACTTACCCTTCTTCCCAAAATGCATAACACCCTTCATCGGAGAGATCTTCAGGAAAGCCCAATCACCAACCTCAAATTCCAGATCACGACGCCGGACATCGGAATAAGACTTTTGCCTGCTTTGTGCCGTCCTCAGTCGCTCTTGTATCACTTTCACCTTCTCAATGGCTTGGTGAATCAAATCTGGCCCATATAATTCTGTCTCACCGACTTCGAACCATCCAACTGGTGATCTACATCTCCTCCCGTACAGTGCCTCATACGGGGCCATTTTAATACTGGAATGGTAGCTATTATTGTAGGCAAATTCTATAAGTGCCAGATGGTCATCCCAATTCCCCTTGAAATCTAGAACACATGCTCGTAGCATATCTTCAAGCGTCTGGATGGTACGTTCAGCCTGTCCGTCAGTCTGCGGATGGAATGCAGTGCTGAGATTTACTTGTGTACCTAAACCCTTCTGAAAAGACCTCCAAAAGTTAGCCGTAAATTGAGCTCCTCGGTCTGATATAATAGATGCCGGCATACCATGAAGCCTAACAATCTCCTTGATATATAACTTCGCATAATCTTCAGCCGTGTAAGTTGTCTTAACTGGTAGAAAATGGGCAGATTTTGTAAGTCGATCAACTATCACCCAGATGGAGTCAAACTTATGATAAGAGCGAGGTAATCCAATAATGAAGTCCATATTAATCACCTCCCATTTCCAGGTCGGAATCTCTATATTCTGAATCAATCCACTAGGTTTCTGATGCTCGATCTTTACTTGTTGACAATTAGGACACTGGGCTACAAATTCTGCAATAGACTTCTTCATGTTATCCCACCAATACTGCTCCTTAACGTCATGATACATCTTTGTCGAGCCAGGATGGATAGAATATCGGGACTGGTGAATCTCAATCATAATCTTCTCTCGCAACCCTGCCACACTAGGTACACATAATCGGCCCTGGTATCTCAGTGTCCCATCTCCTCCGATCTTGAAAGCTGTAATCTTACACTGCTGAATTCCCTCTCTCAATCTTACTAAGGTAGGATCTTCATATTGCCGTGCTTTTACCTCGGCTACCAAAGATGATTCTGCTGTATTCTGTACAGTAACACCTCCGTCATCAGAGTCCAACAATCTGATTCTCATATTGGCCAGCTGGTGAAGCTCTTTGGTCAACCCTTGTCTACCTGCCTCAATATGTATTAAGCTTCCCATTGACTTACGGCTGAGAGCGTCTGCCACAACATTGGCTTTACCGGGATGGTACAATATCTCGACGTCATAGTCTTTCAGTAATTCAAGCCACCTACGCTGCCTCAAATTCAACTCCTTCTGCTTGAAGATGTATTGTAAACTCTTGTGATCTGTGTAGATGTCAACATGGACGCCGTATAAGTAGTGCCTCCATATCTTCAAAGCATATATTACTGCAGCCAATTCCAAATCATGAGTCGGGTAATTCTTTTCATGCTTCTTCAATTGTCTTGATGCATAAGCAATCACCTTCCCACGTTGCATCAATACGCACCCCAAACCTATACCTGAGGCATCACAATATACCACATAACCTTCTGTTCCTTCTGGGAGAGTGAGCACTGGCGCGGATGTCAATCGATTCTTTAGCTCCTGAAAACTATGTTCACAAGCATCAGACCACTGGAACTTGGTAGCTTTCTGTGTTAACTTAGTCAATGGTGCTGATATAGAGGAAAACCCTTCTACAAACCGCCTATAATATCCTGCTAGCCCCAGGAAGCTGCGGACTTCTGACGGTGTTGTCGGTCTCGGCCAATTCTTCACTGCATCGATCTTCTGAGTGTCGACACTAATACCCTCATCAGATATCACATGGCCAAGGAATGCTACTGAGTTCAGCCAGAATTCACATTTAGATAGCTTAGCATATAACTTATGATCCTGAAGGGTCTGTAATACTATCCGCAAATGGCCCGCATGTTCCGCCTCCGAACGAGAATACACCAGAATGTCATCAATGAATACGATCACGAACACATCAAGATAGGGCCTGAATACACTATTCATGAGATCCATAAAAGCTGCTGGGGCATTTGTTAGCCCCAACGACATCACTAAGAACTCAAAATGCCCATATCTTGTCCGGAAGGCCGTCTTTGGAATATCCTTCTCCTTAACCCTCACCTGATGATACCCTGAACACAAGTCAATCTTGGAGAAATACTTGGCACCCTGGAGTTGGTCAAACAGGTCATCAATTCTTGGAAGTGGATACTTGTTCTTTATTGTAAACTTATTCAACTGTCGATAATCGATACACATCCTTAACGACCCATCTTTCTTCCGCACGAACAAGACTGGCGCACCCCAAGGTGAAGTGCTAGGCCTAATGAAACCCTTATCCAGCAAGTCCTTCAACTGTGCTTTCAACTCTCGCAACTCTGCCGGGGCCATCCTATATGGAGGGATAGAGATCGGTTGAGTGTCAGGCAATGCATTAATGCTAAACTCAATCTCCCTTTCAGGAGAAAGGCCTGGGAGTTTATCTGGGAAAACATTTGGAAATTCATTGACCACGGGGATTGATTGTAGAGTAGGCGGCTTCGCCTCCGCATCCCTAACGCGAACAAGATGATAAATGTATCCTTTTGAGATCATCTTCCTTGCCTTAAGATAGGAAATAAACCTACCTTTCGGCGTAGCAATGTTCCCCTTCCATTCAATGGCGGGTTCACCCGGAAACTGAAACCTAACCATCTTCGTACGACAGTCAACATTTGCATAGCATGAGGCCAACCAGTCCATTCCCATTATCACATCGAAATCAACCATTTCTAACTCAAATAAATTTGCCGAGGTTTAACGACTACAAATCATCACAGTGCAACCTTTATAAACCCTTCTAGCAATCACAGAATCTCCTATCGGAGTGGATACCGCAAGTGGTTTACTTATCAATTCAGGTTCAATGCCAAACTTATTAGCCACAAAGGGTGTAACATATGATAAGGTAGATCCTGGATCAATTAGCGCATATACATCATAAGAAAACACAGACAATATACCTGTAACAACATCCAGAGATGACTCGAGATCTTGTCGACCTACTAGAGCATAGGTTCGATTTTGAGCACCACTCGAACTCGGCACTGAACCTCTACCTCTACCACGACCTGTCGACTGTTGAAAACCTTGTGCTGGAGGTCGAACTGATGAGGAAGAACCAGACACAGATCCAGTCGGCTGAGCCATACCACCACCTCCTCTGTTAGGACAATCCCGCATCATATGGCCAGGCTGTCCGCAAGAATAGTACGCATCGGAACCTCGACGGCACAGTCCAAAGTGGGCCTTGCCACACTGATCACAACGAGGTGTTGGGGGTCTCGTCTGACTAGTATCTCTATGAAATTGTGAGCCTGATGCCCTCAAACTCTGACCTGAACCAGAATAGGTAAATCGATCATACCGAGGCCTCTGAAACTGTGGAGGAGCACTAGCTACAGGTGGCGCCGAACTCCTCGAAGATTGGGGCCTGATACTGCCTCTGAACTCATCAGAATACCCTGCAAATCTCGCCCTCTTATGCTGGCCCCTATCCTGCTCCCTATCTGCCCTTTGCTGGCGCTTACGATCCTCTAGGGTCTGGGCATAAGCCTGAATACGGGAAATATCCATGCCCTCTACCAAGGAGGCTGTTGTGCACTCATTTATCAGATGTGGTCCCAACCCGTTCACGAACAGATGCACCCTATCACTCATCTCTGACACCATATGGGGAGCATACCTTGCTAAAGAATCAAACTGTATACTATACTCTCGTACACTCATATTACCCTGTCGAAGGTTCAAGAACTTATCAGCTCTAGCTCGTCGTATCTCAACTGGCAAGTAGTGACGAAGAAAGGCCTCAGAAAATTCCTTCCACACGGCTGGAGGAGCGTTCGGACCCCTAGATCTCTCCCAACTATCATACCAGAAAACCGCTAAATCCCGTAACCGATAAGAAGCCAACTCTACTGCCTCCGTATCACTAGCATGCATAACCCGCAATGTACGATGAATCTGATCAATAAATATTTGTGGGTCCTCCTTGGGGTCTGATCCGGTAAACACTGGAGGGTCTAGATTACTAAAATCACGAACTCTCGCACTAACCGGTTTATCAGCAGCACCGATATTCTGCTTCTGAGCCTGAGCAGCTACCAAGCTAGTTAACAATTGCACCGCACTGCGCATATCGTGGTCTGTAGTGCCAGACAGAGGAACTGGATGTACTGGGTGCCTCCTAATATCCTCTAGAGGAGACGGAGAGGTATGAGATGGCATCTCACTTTGAGCCTCACTTTGGCCTGCTCTGGCTGGAGGCACCTGAATGTTACCCTCTCCCACAGCTGTATCAAGCCATTTACTAATCGCTTGCTTCCTAGTCGAAGGCATCGCTGAAAGAAAACAAGGTGAATATTAGATATGAACACTTACTACTCAACTCCACGCACGATCTAAATTCAGGAAGAAGGTAACAACCATAGATGTCGCGTAGCTTCCTGATTATAAATGTGGCGCGCTACACATCCATAATCAAAACTCTACTAGACACGGCTCATAGACAACCCCTAGGACAGACTTGCTCTGATACCAAGTTTGTCACGACCCAACTGGAGGGTCATGACTAGCACCCGGTCCATACATGCCGAGCACCAACGTACATTTTATCTAACCTTCCTTATTATCTTTAAGGGCCGACAAGATCAATATAAATAGTAGACATGGATCATGAACATCCAACAATAAAAGATAATGTCATGAACATACATAACATGGGACGACAAGACTGTCAAGAAACTATATATAAGGTACGAGCTACCATGAAGCCATGAAAGACTATACCATAAAAATCAGCCGACAAGGCATTCTAAACCATACATAAGTTGACACCTGTCTATGAGCCTCTAAAGGAACATAAGTGCTACAACATTGCCGGAACAGGGCCCCGACATACCCATAATGTCTATAACAAAAATGCATACCAAGACCACGGCAAGTCCGGAGAAGGGATCTCGCCAATAACCGCTGAACCGGATAGCCTACTGTGATGGGGGAGCTGTGTCTACCCGTCTATCAGGACCTGCAGCACGACATGCAGCGTCCACAAATAAAAAGGACGTCAGTACGAATAAAGTACTGAGTATGTAAGGAAGGAAAGCATAAGTGAGAACAGTAATGTAAACAGGGATAGAGAATATACAACCTGTGACATCTGGGTACCTCTGAGGGCTACTGACATGAAATACATGATACATACATATATATACATAAACTTTTAAAACATACGCCTTTGTGGGCATCACCATCATCATATCGTACCCGGCCATAATAGGCTCGGTAAAATGTACCCGGCCATCATAGGGCTCGGTAGAATCGTACCCGGCCACGTGGAGCTCGGTAAAACCCAACTGATCAGTGGTTGCACAATAGGTGCCGTACCTGGCCGACTATAGCGCGGCTCGGTAGAGTAAAATAGATACATATATATGATGCATGCTGGACTCATTGGAATCACATTTTGAACCTTTCGGAGTGACATAAGATTCGTATCCTTCATACACGTTATTAGGATTAACTCTTCATCAAGAATCTTATAAGAATCAGGAACTACCAACAACATTGATAATATAAGAATAAGAGAAGTAACATCAATATCAATCGTTTCATAAGAAGGGCAGCAATATAAGTACTGCTAGCTTCTAAGAGTAGAGTATCTTTGGGAGCTCGTTCATTACATTATGTACAATCGGAGTCGTGCAAAAGAATGAAGGGGATAGCCTCACATACCTTGTATATACTGCCCAACCTCAAGCTATGCAAATGTCATGACTCCTTAGTCTACAATAAGACAAATGACATTATCATTATCGTTTAAGCGTCGTAACTATTATGTATCGACCACAACCTATTTTACGATGAAACGGACAGCACCTCCCCTATTTATATGACTTCCCACAAGTCAATACAATCACCAAACAGCCCAAACAACATCATTAATAATCATATTGAGCCTCCAAAACAGTCCACCAACCAACAACATTACTACCAAGCCTTTCGATATATATTTCACAAGTTCTAGCTTCAACGACTTAGCTGCAACTTGGATAATCTTAAATATATATAGAGTAAGAGGTTCCTTACCTTTAAACAGAAAGAACAACTCCAATTTGACCTTAATTTTCCACAAAATATCCCTTCAATTCTGCCACAAGAACAAGGAAGCGAAACTAGTAATTAATTCGGGTTTTTCGGCACTAGAATTACTTTAGAAGACTTGAAATCACCTAGGGTTGATATTAAAAACTTGAAGGTGTATTTACAGGACATAAAACACTTAAAACAACCTCCCACAAGAGCTGGAACAACACAAAAATCAGCAACAACAAGAAGAACAAGAAACTTACTAGCGCCACGGGATTCCCGACATTTGATTTGTGTTGTTTGCCCTTTGTTTGGGTCTTGGATCATGAGAGAACCTTGAGAGACTGTTTTTAGGGTTATAAGGTCTGAATATACTGAAAAATAATGACTTAAAACGGGGTTGAGGTTTTCTTATATATGCCCATATGTCTTAAACCGCCTTTGTGGGCCCCATAGAGAGCAGCTTGGCGCACTCTCGCGAAAACGCAAATATCTCTCTATTCCGAGATCGTATCGACGAACGATTTAATGCGTTGGAAACTAGACTCATAGATCTTATATTTGATAGGTAGATCACCCCATAATTCCAAGCATATTGGGATAAAAAGGCAGTAACATTTGACCTAAAGTTTAAGTAAAATTATAAACCTAAGATTGTGACAACTTTTATCGACTTTTGTTTCATAACTCGCTTGACTTCAAGACTTATGATACAGATATTATATGATTCAAATACATTAAAACATGACCTCTTGGTACAATTAATCACCTTTAGTGTTACCCGAAAATACGGGTTACAACATCCTTGATTCTTTTAACTTCAAATACTTGTTAACCACTCTTATACACCCTTGTATCGTTTAAGACCAATAGGATTAACTTCTTATCATCTCAAAGATAATCTCTTCTTGGATTTACGTCGACTAACTTACGGCGTGATCTATGGTATGCGAATTTGGGTTGTAACATATTGCCGCCTTTATTTACCTACAAAATTAACGACAAAAGTGGGGTGACAAAAATTATTACTCCCTCCGTTTCAATTTAGATGAGGTAGTTTGACTCGGCACGGAGTTTAAGAAAAAAAAAGAAGACTTTTGAAACTTGTGGCCTTAAAAGCTTAAGGGGTAAAAGCTTAAGGGGCCATGACATTTCGGTTGTTATAAAAGCTTCTCATTAAGGGTATAATGGGTAAAATGAAGAGTTTAAAGTTGAATTATTTCCAAATTTAGAAGTGTGTCATTTATTTTAGAACAGACTAAAAAGGAAAGTACCTCATCTAATTTGAAACAGAGGTAGTAAAATATAGCGACGGATTTAATGACAGAAACTTTGTCGCTGCATTTATTTTACTTATCAAAGCATTCCAAAATTTAATTGCGAAGGAAATTCCGTCGTTCGATTCTTAAAAATAATTTTTCCCAAGTTATTATTAGCGACAAAAGTATTTCCGTCGCTATACCTTTTTAAAATTAAAGTTTATCTAGGGAACAAATCTGCTTACAGACTCACATTCTCTCTCTCTATCAAACTCGCCGACTTTCTCTCATCTTCAACAATGTGAGATTCTTGATTCCAATACAACAATTTGGGTGTTAATTTTTATATCTATATCTTTTTCTGCTACCATGGTGATTCTGGTTTCACCAACTTTTGTTGTCTTTGTTACTCCTATATATATTTCTTCACCAACTATCAATTTTATCCGAATATTTCTAAATAATTCGTTCAGTGATTTATTTTTTATATGTTTTTATTTTCATTCTGTTTTTTTCTAATTACTTCTGTTGTTGAATATTTGATGTTTAGAATGATAGGCTTTGCCGTTGGGAATTACACGGTATGTGTTCTAGGGTTTAGATGCATGTGTTTTGATATATATTATTGTGGTTGTTTCGTTATATATTGGCATTGTTCAATCTATTGTTCGTGAGGCCTATTTCAATTTTCACTCCTTCTAAAAGTAAGCTAATAGTTAATCAAATTTTTTTCTTTTCTCTTTAGTTGCTTTTGGTGTTATTAAAGAATTTGCAGACGTTGAATAGTTCCATAAGGTCAATTGAGTTTAGTTGTTTGGTTTTGTTAAATTTATTGTTATATTTCAGTTAGACCAATTTTTCTCACCAACTTGTCTATAGACCTGGAGTGATGTTTTGAGACACCATTTAGCCTTGAATGTTTTACATCAAATTTATAAATATTTGAAAGGTTCAGTTTGTTATTATTAAAGAGAATTGGTATACCTTTTTATAATTGGATGCCCCAATAATGCTGTTAAAATTGGTGTAGATGTTGTGAGTTATATATATTGTATAAGAATTTTGGTAACATCAGAATTTATAAAAATTCTTTATCACATCTGGTTTTACTCGTTTTAGTTAATGATTTTATATTTGATTAGCTCCTCCTTGGTTGAAGAAAGCAAATTAGCTTATCCATTTCTGAGATTCTTTGTATATTATACTAGTAACTATTGTTAAAGAATTATTGTAACCTTAGAGTGTATGAAAAATTCTTGATCATATATTCTTTTTACCATTTAAAATCAATGATGCTAGATTTTACTTGTCTCCTCATCTGTTAGAAGAAAGCAAATTAGCTTATCCATTTCCACAAGGCCTTTCCGAGTACTACAATAGTGATACTATAAAAATAAACTCTTAACAAATTAGCTTTATTTTCTTGAGACACTCTTTGGACTAGAGTTGTTAAATTATTAAGGATCTTTGTAAGCTATAGTTATGATATTGTAAACGTATTGCTCTTTTTTATCCTTTCTTGATATGTTTTATGTCACCGCAAGATGGATGCTAACATTCCTGACATTCCTAACACTGGAAAAGATAGATTCAGATTTGCAAAGGTGATCATTTATCTTGTTTAATAGAATTTTTATGAGATCTTTGTTGTTTTTGGCAATTTCTTCTAATTGATGTTACTCAGTTTCTGCACTAGATACAGCATGATCTTAGTGTAATCGTATGTTGACATCTTTTAAATTGTTCAAATTTGTAAGGAGTACACTTAGTCGATCAGTACTTTTGTTCTTTGTATACCATACTGAAAGCATTCACTTTACCTATAATTTATTTATTTCAATATTAAATATGAACATGGATAATCTAGATCGTGATTATAGCCATAAACAACTTGTAATAATATCTAGCAGATTGACTTTGCATTGAAAGAAAGTGATTGAACCTACTGTTTGTTAATAAATTTTAGATGAATAATACAGTTAGATATGCATTGTATCATGTCCTTCTTTATTTTTTATATATTTTGTAGATATGCCTCGGGGTATATATGGTATACCTTGAAATCTTCTAATTTGTTCAGGTTAGTGTATAACTAATTCTTTCAAGCATGATATCACGACCCGAAATTTCTCACCGACTGGACCGTGATGGCGCCTAACATTTCACTTGCCAAGCAAGCCAACATTAGAGAATCATTAAATCAATTCCATATTTCTATTCAGTAAATAATAATAATTAACTAAAATAAAATATAATAAGTGCGGAATATCATAAAACTAAATTAATTACTACCACCCGGATGTGGAGTCACAATTCACGAGCATTCTAGAATTTACTACAAGTAATAGTCTCGAAGAAATACAACTATATGAATGAAAGAAAACAGTAGGACATAAAAAGATAGACGGGGACTTCAAGGTCTGTGAACGCCGACAGATCTACCTTGAGTCTCCGGATAATGGACCAATAGCAAATCTCGATCAACCTGAGCCGGTATCAAAATCTGCACAGAAAGTGCAGAGTGCAGCATCAGTACAACCGACCCCATGTACTGGTAAGTGTCGAGCCTAACCTCGACGAAGTGGTAATGAGGCTAAGGCAAGGCACCTACACTCAACATGTACAATTTAACAGTGTATACGCAAATAACAGGAATAAAGAACTAAACAGGAAATATCGGGAGGGGAAACATACTGGGGGGAATACAAGATAAAGAACTACAACAAAATAATCACCGGAGCATTCCATATACCACGAATCAACAGGAATAGTGAATGCAGTAAAGAAAGATGCAGGGCATCACACTTCGTGCTTTTACTCTCAATCTCACCATAAAATTAATAGAAACTGCACGGCATCACCCTGCGTGTTTTTACTCTCATATCATGGCACAACATCACCCTTCGTGTATGTTAACTCACAATATGGCACGACATCACCCTTCGTGCATTAACACTCACAATATGGCATGGCATCACCCTTCGTGCATTAATACTCACAATATGGCACGGCATCACCCTTCGTGCATTAACACTCTCCCTTACTATAATGCAATGCATAAATAACAACAGAGAGATAGAATAACAAGTACAAACCTTACTTCAACATTTGGCTCCATAATATCAATCTCAACTTGAAATAAAAACTCAATTATCACCAGAAAATTCCGTAAACATGATAAGAACGATAATTTGTACAACACTAGTATAACACGTAGCAATTTGGCATAGGAATGAGACAATATCAGAAAAACAGAGAAACATGAAAAAACAAACAGGTAAATTGGCGGCGCATAGGTACTCGTCACCTTATATATACGCTGCTCATATGAATTTCACTTAGCAAATAATCTAAGGTTCCTAATTCCCTCAAGTCAGGGTTATACACAACACTTACCTCGCTCTGAAGGCCACTTAATTCTCAATCACAGCTTTTCCTTTGGAATTCACCTCCAAACCACTCGTATCTAATTCAAAAATGACTCAATAATATCAAATATTGCTAAAGGAATCAATTATATTGCATAAATTAAATTTTCCAATTTTTCCTCCAAAAAGTCGAAAAACTGACTCCGGGCCCGCTTGGTCAAAACCCGAGGTTCGGACCAAAATATTTTCACCCATTCACCCCCAAGCCCGAATATGTAATTAGTTTTGGAATCTGACCTCAAATTGAGGTCTTAATCCCCAAATTCCCGAAATTCCTATTTTCTACCCTAACCCCTAATTCTACCATGAAAACTCTAGATTTTAGGTTGAAATTTCAAGAAATGCAATGGGTAATTGACAAAAATGGTTTAGAATCACTTACCAATAATTTGGGGAATTAATGACTCTTGAAAAATCGCTCCTCACCGTTTAGTTTTTGAGAAAATGAGCATCGCGTTCGCGTTCGCGAGGCCACTGTCGCGTTCGTGAAGGGTTCAGACTGCCAAGCCTTCGCGTTCGCGAGACCCAGCTCACTCCCCCCTGGCCTTCACGATGAAGGAACGACCAAAGCCCTCCCACCCCCACCCCCACCCCCCCACCACATGCTTCGCGTTCGCGTTGAGACGGTCGCGTTCGCAAAGGGTAAATCCCCATCACTTCGCGTTCGAGACCAGGCCTTTGCGTTCATGAAGAAGAAGTCTCAGCCTCATCAGATTACTCTTCGCATTCGCGAGAGGACCTTCGCAAACGAGAAGAAGGATATGATAGACACCAGAATCTGCAGAAAACCAGATTTTTCTCAAGTCCAAAACATCGCGTGGCCTATCCGAAACTCTCCCGAGCCCTCGGGGCTCCAAACCAAACATGCACACAAGTCCAAAAATATCATACGAACTTGCTCGTGCGATCAAATCACCAAAATAACACCTAAAACTCTAAATTTAGCACCAAATCAAACGAAATTGTCAAGAACACTTTAAAACTTCTAATTTCTCAACTGGATGTCCGATTCACATCAAATCAACTCCATTTCTCACCAAATTTCATAGACATGTCTAAAATATTAAAATGAACCTGTACCAGGCTCCGAAACCAAAATACGGACCCGATACTAACAATGCCAAATATCAATCAATTCTTAAAAATAAATAATTTCCAAACTTTTGATTTTCATCAAAAATTCATAACTCAAGCTAGGGACCTCCAAATTCGATTCCGGGCATATGCCCAGGTCCCATAATTCGATACGGACCCACCGGGACCGTAAAAGCACGGATTCGGGCCCATTTACCAAAAATGTTGATCGAAGTCAACTAAAATCAACTTTTAAACTAAAATTTCTTATTTTCATTAGTTTTCAACATAAAAGCTTTCCGTAAACCTGCCCGGACTGTGCATGCAAATCGAGGAAGGTAAAAATGAGATTTTTAAGGCTTAAGAGCACAGATTCGAGCTCTAAAACATAAGATGACCTTTTAGGTCATCACATTCTATACCTCTATAACAACCGTTCGTCCTCTAACGGACATAGGAAACTACTCGCGCTGGTGAAAAGGTGGGGATATCTACTCTACATATCGGACTCGGACTCCCAAGTAGTTGCCTCAATAGACTGACCTCTCCACTACACTCGAACTGAAGGGTAATTCTTTGACCTCAACTGACGAACCTGCCGGTCTAGAATGGCTTCCGGCTCCTCCTCGTAAGTCAAATCCTTGTCCAACTGGACAGAGCTAAAATCTAACACGTGGGACGGGTCACCATGATATTTCCGGAGCATAGACACATTGAATACCAGATGAACAGCTGCTAAACTAGGTGGCAACACAAGTCGATAAGCTACCTCCCCCACTCTCTCGAGGATCACAAATGGCCCGATATACCTAGGGCTCAAATTGCCCTTCTTCCCAAATCTCATAACACCTTTCATGGGCGATACCCGAAGCAATATTCTTTCTCCAACCATGAATGCAATATCACGAACTTTACGGTCAGCATAACTCTTTTGCCTGGACTGAGCTGTACGAAGTCGATCCTGTATAATCTTGACCTTTTCCAAGGCCTCCTAAACTAAATATGTACCCAATAACCGAGCCTCCCCCGACTCGAACCACCCAATTGGCGACCTACACCGTCTACCATATAATGCCTCATAGGGAGCCATCTGAATGATCGACTAGTAGCTGTTATTGTAGGCAAACTCCGCTAACTACAAAAACTGATCCCAAGAACCTCTAAAGTCAATAACACAGGCGCAAAGCATATCCTCCAAGATCTGAATAGTACGCTCGGACTGCTCGTCCGTCTGAGGATGGAATGCTATGCTCAACCCAACCCACGTACCCAACTCATGCTGAACTGCCCTCCAAAAGTGCGAGGTAAACTGCGTACCTCGATCATAAATGATAGACACGGTCACACCATGAAGACGGACAATCTCACGAATATAAATCTCTGCCAACCGCTCCGAGGAATAGGTAACTACCACAAGAATGAAATGCGTTGACTTAGTCAGCATGTCCACAATGATCGAAACTGTATCGAACTTCCTCTGAGTCCGTGAGAGTCCAACAACAAAGTCCATAGTGATACGCTCCCACTTCCACTCAGGAATATCTAACCTCTGAAGTAAACCACCAGGTCTTTGATGCTCACACTTTACCTGCTGGCAATTTAGGCACCGAGCTACATAGGCAACTATGTCCTTCTTCATTTGCCTCTACCAATAATGCTGCCTCAAGTCCTGATACATCTTGGCGACGCCCGGATGAATAGAATACCGGGAACTGTGGGACTCCTAAAGGATCAACTCATGAAGTCCATCCACATTAGGCACACAAATACGACCCTGCATCCTCAAAACTTCGTCATCTCCAACAGTAACCTGCTTAAAACCACCGTGCCACACTGTGTCTCTAAGACAAGTAAATGAGGATCGTCATCCTGCCGAACTCTGATGCACTCAAACAAGGAAGACCGAGTGACTGTACAAGCTAGAACACGGCTGGGCTCAGAAATATCTAACCTCACGAACTGGTTGGCCAAGGCCTGAACATCCAATGCAAGCGGTCTCTCACCAACTGGAATATATGCAAGGCTACCCATACTGACTGACTTTCTACTCAAAGCATCGGCCACCACATTGGCCTTCCCGGGATGATACAATATGGTGATATCATAGTCTTTCAATAGCTCCAGCCACCTCCTCTGCCTCAAATTGAGTTCCTTCTGCTTGAACAAATATTGCAAGCTCCGATGATCAGTGAATACCTCACTTGGAACGCTGTAAAGATAGTGCCTCCAAATCTTCAGCGCGTGAACAATGGCTGCCAGCTCTAGATCATGAACAGGGTAATTCTTCTCGTGAACCTTCAGCTGCAGTGAAGAATATGCAATAACCTTGCCACCCTGCATCAATACCATACCCAGACCAATACGAGATGCGTCACAATATACTGTATAGGATCCTAAACCTGTGGGTAACACCAATACCGATGTCGTAGTCAAAGCTGTCTTGAGCTTCTGAAAGCTTGCTTCACACTCGTCTGAACACCAGAACGGGGCACCCTTTTGGGTCAATCTGGTCAACGGGGCTATTATGGATGAAAACCCCTCCACAAATTGATGGTAATAGCCTGCCAAACCTAGGAAACTACGGATCTCTATAGCTGATGTAGGTCTAGGCCAATTCTGGACTGCCTCAATCTTCTTGGGATCCAACTGAATACCCTCTACTGATACAACATGACCCAAGAAAGCAACTGAACTCAACCAAAACTTGCATTTAGAGAACTTAGCATATAATTGGCTGTCTTTCAGAGTCTGAAGAACGATCCGAAGGTGCTGCTCATGCTCCTCTCGACTGTGGGAGTAGATCAAGATATCATCAATAAACACAACCACAAAGGAATCCAAATAGGGTTTGAACACCCGGTTCATCAAATCCATGAATGTTGCTGGGGCATTTGTCAGCCCAAATGACATCACTAGAAATTCATAATGCCCATACCGAGTCTGAAAAGCTGTCTTAGGAACATTGGATGCCCTAATCCTAAACTGATAGTAGCCAGATCTCAAATCAATCTTTGAAAACACCTTGGCACCCTGAAGCTGATCAAATAAATCATCAATCCTCGGCAATGGATATTTGTTCTTGGTGGTGACTTTGTTCAACTGCCGATAATCTAAACACATCCTCATCAATCCATCTTTCTTCTTCACAAACAACACAGGTGCATCCCAGGGCGAGACACTAGGTCTAATGAAGCCCTTATTAAGCAAATCTTGCAACTGCTCCTTCAATTCTTTCAACTCTGGCAGGGCCATGCGATATGGTGGAGTGGAAATAGGCTAAGTGCCCAGAGCCAAATCAATGCAGAAATCAATATCTCTGTCAGGTGGCATCCCCGACAGGTCTGCAGGAAACACCTTTGGAAACTCACGAACAACTGGCAGCGAATCTATGAAAGGAACCTCCGCACTAGAATCGCGGACATAAGCCAAATAAGCTAGACGCCCCTTCTCGACCATATGCCGAGCCTTCACATAAGAGATAACCCTGCTGGCTGAATGGCCAAGATTCCCTCTCCACTCTAATCGAGGCAACCCTTATAAGGCTAAGGTCACCGTCTCGGCGTGACAATCTAATATAGTATGATAAGGTGACAGCCAATCCATACCCAGTATGACATCAAAATCAACCATGTCGAGAAGTAGAAGATCTACACGAGTCTCAAGACTCCCAATGGTGACCACCCACGAACGATAAACACAATCTACAACAATCGCATCTCCCACTGGTATGGACACATACACAGGAGCACTCAAAGAATCACGGGGCACAACCAAATAGGGAGCAAAATAGGATGACACATAGGAGTAAGTAGATCCCGGATCAAATAGATTTGAAGCATCTCTACTGCAAACTGAAACAGTACCTGTGATAACAGCGTCAGATGACTCAGCTTTAGGCCTGGCTGCGAAAGCATAATACTAGGGCTGGGCCCCACCACCTTCAACTACGTCCCTGGGACGGCCTCTAGCTGGTTGGTCTCCACCTCTAACTATATGGCCCCTACCTCTGGCTTCCTGACCCCTACCTCTGGCTGGCTGAGCAGGTGGTGCAGCAACTGGTGTCGGAACCATGGCACGAGAACTCTGATGCTGTGAGCTGCCCGTTACCCGAGGGAAAATTCTGGCAATGTGCCACGGATTACCACAAGTATAACATAACCTTGGCTGTTGTGACTGTTAACCCTGAAACTGACCATGTCGACCTGAATAACCACCCTGATAACTCTGGAGTGGAGGTGCACTAAGAGGAGCTGGTGGTGCACTATAAGCTAGCTGGTCGAAATAAGGCATATGAGGACCATGACCACCTGAGGCACCATGGGATGCCTAGAGTGCTGAATGGAATGGCCTGGGAGGATGGCCTCTACCAAAAGTACCCCTGCCTCTAGATGGGGCACCGCTGAACTCACCGGAATTACGAGACCTCTTGTCAGACCCCTGACCTCCCTGAGTAAGAACCATCTCGACTCGTCTGGCGACATTAGCAGCCGCTTGAAAAGGAATCTCACTCCCAGTCTCCTTAGCCATCTGCAATCTGATTGGCTAAGCAAGTCCATCAATAAACCTCCTCACCCTCTTTCTCGGTGGGAAGCAGAAGAATGGCATGACAGGCCAAATCTACAAAATGGGTCTCATACTGAGTAACAGTCATACTGCCCTACTGGAGACGCTTAAACTGACGGCAACGCTCCTCTCTCAATGTGATAGGCAGAAACTTCTCTATGAAGAGCTGAGAGAATAGGTCCCAAGTAAGAGCAGGCGACCCAGCTGGTCTAGTCAACAAGTAATCTCTCCACCATTTCTTGGCGGAACCAGTCATCTGAAATGCAGCAAAATCGACCCCATTGGTCTCCACTATACCCATGTTCCGTAGAACCTCGTGACAGCTATCAGGATACTCCTGGGGGTCCTCTGAAGGAGCACCACTAAAGTGAACAGGAAAGAGCTTGGTAAACCTGTCCAATCTCCAGAAGACGTAGCTAGCCCATCTCTGACCTGTGCCGTAATAACCGGCTGAACTAATCCGAGTGGCTGAGCTGCTGGAGCCTGATACTGGGGAGCTATCTGCTCCGGAGCAGGAGTGGTAGGAGTCTGGGCTCCTCCTCCAGCCTGAAAGACTGCTGGTGCCATGGGAAATGCGCCAGTCTGGGCCACACTCTCCATAAGGCCCACCAAACGGACCAAAGCGTCCTGAAGTACCGGGGTAGCAATGAACCCCTCCGGAAACTGAGCTGGTTTGACAGGAACAGTCTGGGCTGGAGCCTCCTCGTCAATCTCTATCTGAGGCTCCACTGCTGGGGCTACTGCTCGGGCCCTAGGCTGAGCCCTGCCCTTGCCTCAGCCTCTGGCACGGCCTCGACCTCGACCTCTGCCCCGCGTAGGAGCTGTCACTGGAGGCTCTGGCTGCTGCTCATCTGAGGAAGCGGTACGTGTTCTCTCCATCTGCGAGAGAATAAGAGTAGAAGAGTTCAATCAGTATAGAGAAAGCAAAATCGCATGATAGAGAAGAATAGAAGTGAAACTTGTTCCTAAACTTCATAGCTTCTGTAAGATAAGCACAGACGTCTCCGTACCGATCCTCCAAACTCTACTAAGATTGCTCGTAAGTCATGAGACCTAGGCAACCTAGTGCTCTGATACCAACTGTCACGACCCAAAATTTCCCACTGGCGGGACCGTGATGGCGCCTAACATTTTACTTGCCAGGCAAGCCAACGTTAGAAAATCATTAAAATAATTCCTTATTTCCATTCAGTAAATAACAATAATTAACTAAAATGAAATATAATAAGTGCGGAATATCATAAAACTGTATTAATTACTACCACCCAGATCTGGAGTAACAATTCACGAGCATTCTAAAATTTACTACAAGTAATAGTCTGAAAGAAATACAACTATCTGAATGAAAGAAAATAGTAGGACATAAAAAGATAGACGAGGACTTCAAGGTCTGTGAACGCCGACAGATACACCTTGAGTCTCCGGACAGCGGACCAATAGCAAATCTCGATCAACCTGAGCCGGTAACAAAATATGCACAGAAAGTGCAGAGTGCAGCATCAGTACAACCGACCCCATGTACTGGTAAGTGTCAAGCCTAACCTCGACGAAGTAGTGAGGAGGCTACGGCAAGGCACCTATAATCAACCTGTACAATTTAACAGTGTATACACAAATAATAGGAATAAAGAACTAAATAGGAAATGTCGGGAGGGGAAACATACTGGGGGAATACAAGATAAAGAACTACAACAAAATAATCACCGGAGTAGTCCATATACCATGAATCAACAGGAATAGTGAATACAGTAAAGAAAAATGCATGGCATCACCCTTCGTGCTTTTACTCTCAATCTCACCATAAAATTAATAGAAACGGCACGGCATCACCCTTCGTGCTTTTACTCTCATATCATGGCACGGCATCACCCTTCGTGCATTAAAACTCACAATATGGCACGGCAACACCCTTCGTGCATTAATACTCACAATATGGCACGGCATCAACCTTCGTGCATTAACACACTCCCTTACCATAATGCAATGCATAATAACAACAGGGAGATAGAATAACAAGTACAAACCTTACTTCAACATTTGGTTCCATAATATCAATCTCAACTTGAAATAAAAACTCAATTATCACCAGAAAATTCCGTAAACATGATAAGAACGATAATTTGAACAACACTAGTATAACATGTAGCAATTTGGCATAGGAATGAGACAATATCAGAAAAACAGAGAAACATGGAAAAACAAACAGGTAAATTGGCGGCGCATAGGTAGTTGTCACCTCACATATACGCCGCTCACATGAATTTCACTTAGCAAATAATCTAAGGTTCCTAATTCCCTCAAGTCAGGGTTAGACACAACACTTACCTCGCTCCGAAGGCCACTTAATTCTCAATCATAGCTTTTCCTTTGGAATTCACCTCCAAACCACTTGTATCTATTCAAAACTGACTCAATAATATCAAATATTGCTAAAGGAATCAATTATATTGCATAAATTAAATTTTTCAATTTTTCCTCCAAAAAGTCAAAAAATTGACCTCGGGCCCGCTTGGTCAAAAACTTGAGGTTCGGACCAAAATTTATTTACCCATTCACCCCCGAGCCCGAATATGTAATTAGTTTGCGAATCCGACCTCAAAGTGAGGTCTAAATCCCCAAATTCCCTACTTTCTACCCTAACTCCTAATTCTACCATGAAAACTCTATATTTTAGGTTGAAAATTCAAGAAATGCAATGGGTAATTGAAAGAAAATGGTTTAGAATCACTTACCAACAATTTGGGGAAGGAGTGACTCTTGAAAAATCGCTCCTCACCGTTTGGTGTTTGAGAAAATGAGTTTTGTTTTGGCAAAAATCCCGTTTTGGGTTCTCTTAAGTGTTGGGCGACAGTGTGCATCACGTTCGCGAGGCCACTGTCGCGTTCGCGAAGGGTTCAAACTGCCAATCCTTCGCGTTCGCGAGACCCAGCTCGCGTTCGCGATGGTTACTCCCCCTGGCCTTCGCGTTCGCGAGGCATTGCTGCTTCGCGTTCGCGTTGAGCGGGTTGCGTTCGCGAAGGGTAAATCCCCCATCACTTCGCGTTCATGACCAGGACTTCGCGTTCGTGAAGAAGAAGTCTCAGCCTCATCAAATTACTCTTCGCGTTCACGAGAGGACCTTCGCGAACGCGAAGAAGGATATGATAGACACCAGAATCTACAGAAAACCAGATTTTTCCAAAGTCCAAAACATCGCGTGGCCTATCCGAAACTCACCCGAACCCTCGGGGCTCCAAACCAAACATGCACACAAGTCCAAAAATGTCATACGAACTTGCTCACGTGATCAAATCGCCAAAATAACACCTAGAACTCTAAATTTAGCACCAAATCAAACAAAATTGTCAAAAACACTTTAAAACTTCTAATTTCTCAACTGAACGCCCGATTCACGTCAAATCAAATCCATTTCTCACCAAATTTTACAGACATGTCTAAAATATCATAATGAACCTGTACCGGGCTCCGAAACCAAAATACGGACCCGATACTAACAATGCCAAATATCAATCAATTCTTAAAAATAAATAGTTTCCAAACTTTTAATTTTTATCAAAAATTCATAACTCAAGCTAGGGACCTCCAAATTCGATTCTGGGCATATGCCCAAGTCCCATAATTCGATACTGACCCACCGGACCGTCAAATCATAGATCCGGGCCCGTTTACCAAAAATGTTGACCGAAGTCAACTAAAATTAACTTTCAAACCAAAAATTCTTATTTTTATTAGTTTTCAACATAAAAGCTTTCCAGAAACCTGCCCGGACTGTGCACGCAAATCGAAGAGGGTAAAAATAAGATTTTTAAGGTTTAAGAGCGCAGATTCGAGTTCTAAAACATAAGATGACCTTTTGGGTCATCACACATGAACATGATCCTTATGGAATCAACTGGAAAAGCATCTCGTATGAGACAAAAAGATTTTATTTTGGAGAATTCAAGGTATAATCCATCACAATTGAATTTAGAGAGTATATTAACTTTTATGTATAACTTATTAATGTTATTACTTTACAAAATTATTTTAGAAGGTATTCTACTAAGATTCTTCAATTGATACTGCTATGTGGAACCAATGGGGGCATAGGGTAGCAAAAAGATACAGTGATTTCATTAGCAAACTAAAAGAAAATGAGGTGCAACGGAAATCTATTCCAAATGATGTGTGGCAAAGTTGGATGAGACTTTGGAAAGATCCTAATTGTGTTGAAAAGTCAGAAATAAATACAAAACATTATTGTGGTGGTGGGAGCGGAGTTACCACTGGACTCACACGGGTGGGTCTATTAGTGTTGGGGAGCATCGCAAGAGACTTGTAAGTTTATATAAAATATCTGAAAATCTCATTTAAGTTTGCACTAATTCGAATATGAAAATCTTATTTAAGTTTGGTAAGTTGTGAGTTCCAGATTGTCTCTTGTTTTTTCAAAAAATCTTTTTTGTCAATGTGTGCCGAAATTGAAGTTAGCAGTTGGATAAACTGTTTAATATTAATATTTCTTACTTTGTCACCTTTTCACTGTTACATAAACTGTTTAATATTAATATCTAACAAAAGCTTAGTCATTTTACATTTCCTGAAACTGAGCTGTAATTAAGTTAGATAGAGTAGTGAAGGCTCACCTGAGAATTCATGACATAAGCATCAACAGCAGCATAAAGTGCAGCGACACGAGTAGTTGCTGGAGTCCATAGTACCGTGTTTGACAAGTTAGAATGTTGATTAGAGAGTTGAAAGAAAAAAGTTCTTATGTCTTTTAAGTTGTCCTAAGCTAGTAGAAAAAAATGTTCTTATGTCTTTTAAGAAAAACGTTCTTATACCTTTTACGTTGTCTTGGTCTAAATACCTTGCCCACATTGGAGTTGATTTCGGAGGTGGGAGTTGAGATTGGGAGCTTCAAAACTGTCACGACTCAGAATTTCCCACCGTCGGGACCGTGATGGCGCCTAACATTTCACTTGCTAGGCAAGCCAATGTTAGAGAATCATTAACCCAAATCCTTATTTTCATTCAGTAAATAACAATAATTAGATAAGATGAAATATAGTAAATGCGGAATAATATAAAGATCGTATCAATTACTACCACCCGAATCTGGAGTCACAATTCACGAGCATTCTAGAATTTATTACAAGTAATAGTCTGAAAGAAATACAACTGTCTAAATGAAAGAAACAGTAGAACAGAAAAGATAGACGGGGACTTCAAGGTCTATGAATGCCGACAGATCTACCTTGAGTCTCCGAATAGTGGTCCGATAGCAAAATCTCGATCAACCCGGGCCGATACCAAAATCTGCACAGAAAGTGCAGAGTCCAGTATCAGTATAACCGACCCCATGTACCGATAAGTGTCGAGCCTAACCTCGATGAAGTAGTGATGAGGCTAAGGCAAGACACCTACAAATCAACCTGTACAGTTTAACAATGTATATACAAATAACAGTAATGAAGAATTAGGCAGGAGATATCGGGAGGGGGAAATATGCTGGGGGGAAATACGAGATAAAGAACTACAGCAGAATGATAACTGGAACAACCAACATATTATGAATCAACGGGAACATGAATACAGTAAAGGAAATATGCACAGCATCACCCTTCGTGCTTTTACTCTCAATCCCACCATAAATCAATAGAAATGGCACGGCATCACCCTTCGTGCATTAACTCTCATAATATGGCACGGCATCACCCTTCGTGCATTAACACTCACAATATGGAACGACATCACCCTTCGTGCATTAACACTCACAATACGGCATGGCATCACCCTTTATGCATTAACACTCACAATATGGCACGGCATCACCCTTCGGGCATTAACACTCTCTCTTACCATAATGCAATGCATAAATAACAACAGGGAGATAGAATAATAAGTCCAAGCCTTACTTCAACATTTGGTTCCATAATATCAATCTCAACTTTGAAATAAATTCTCAATTATCACCAGAAAATACGTAAACATGATAAGAACGATCAATTTAACAACACTAGTATAAACATGTAGCAATTAGGCATAGGAAAAAGACAATATAAGAAAAACGGAAGAAACATGGAAAATGGGTAAATTGGCGGTGCATAAGTACTCGTCACCTCACATATATGCCGCTTACATGAATTTCACATAGCAAATAGTCTAAGGTTCCTAATTCCCTCAAGTCAGGGTTAGACACAACACTTACCTCGCTCCGAAGGCCACTAAATTCTCAATCACAACTTTTCCTCTAGAATTCGCCTCCAAACCACTCGTATCTATTCAAAAATGAATCAATAATATCAAATATTGCTAAAGGAATAAATTATATTGCATAAATTAAACTTCCCAAATTTTCCTCCAAAAAGTCGAAACATCGACCCCGGGCCCGCTTGGTCAAAAATCTAAGGTTCGGACTAAAATCCATTTACCCATTCACCCCCGAGCCCGAATATGTAATTGGTTTTGGAATCTGACCTCAAATTGAAGTCTAAATCCCCCAATCCCTAGTTTCTACCCAAACCCTTAATTCTACCATGAGAACTCTAAATTTTAGGTTGAAATTTCATGAAATGTAATGGGTAATTGAAATAAAATGGTTTATAATCACTTACCAACACTTTGGGGAAGAAAATGACTCTTGCAAATGCCTCTTATCATTTGGTTTTTGAGAAAATGAATATTTGGCTAAATCCCGTGTTTGGATTCTGTTAAGTGCTAGGCGACAGTGTTCATCGTGTTCGCGAGAACACTGTCGCGTTCGCGAAGGGTATAGGCTGCCAAGCCTTCATGTCCACGAGACCTTGTTCGCGTTCGCGTAGGCTACCCCTACCCCCCCCCAGCCTTCGCGTTCGCGAGACATTGCTCGCGTTCGCGATGAAGGAACGACCAATCCTCCCCCAGGTCCCCAAGTGCTTCGCGTACGCGAAGGGTAAATCCCCCATCACCTCGCGTTCGCGACCAGGCCTTTGCGTTCGCGAAGAATAGATTTTCAGCTTCACTAATTTACTCTTCGCATTCGCGAGAGGTCCTTCGCGAACACGAAGAAGGACATGCCAGAACACCACAATCTGTAGAAAACCGGATTTTCCAAAATCCAAAACATCTTGTGGCCTATCTGAAACTCACCCGAGCCCTCGGGGCTCCAAACCAAACATGCACACAAGTCTAAGAATATCGTACAAACTTCCTCGTGCGATCAAATGGCCAAAATAACACCTAGAACTATGAATTTAGCACCAAATCAAATGAAGTTCTCAGGAACACTTTAAAATTTGTAACTTCTCAACTAGACGTCCGAATCACGTCAAATCAACTCCGTTTCTCACCAAATTTCACAGACAAGTCTTAAATATCATAATGAACCTGTACCGGGCTCTGAAACCAAAATACGGACCCGGTACTAACAATGCCAAACATCACTCAATTCTTAAAAATAAATAATTTTTAGACTTTTAATTTTCATCAAAATTCATAACTTGAGCTAGGGACCTCCGAATATGATTCTGGGCATACGCCCAGGTCCCATTATTCAATACAGACCCACCGGGAGCGTCAAAATATGGATTCAGGCCCGTTTACCAAAAATGTTGATCGAAGTCAACTAAAATCAACATTTAAGGCAAAAATTCTTATTTTCATCAATTTTCAACATAAAATTTTTTCGAAAATACGCCCGGACTGCGCGTGCATATCGAGGAGGGTAATAATAAGATTTTTAAGGATTAAGAGCGCAGAATCGAGTTCTAAACATAAGATGACCTTTTGGGTCATCACATTCTCTATCTCTAAAACAATCGTTCGTCCTCGAACGGACATAGAAAAGTACTTGAGCTGGTGAAAAGGTGGGGATATCTACTCCGCATATAGGACTCGGACTCCCAAGTAGGTGCCTCAACAGGCTGACCTCTCCACTGCACTCAAGCTGAAGGGTTACTCTTTGATCTCAACTGGCGAACTTGCCAGGCTAGAATAGCCACCGGCTCCTCCTCGTAAGTCAAATACTTGTCCAACTGGACAGAGCTGAAATCTAACACATGGGACGGATCGCCGTGCTACTTTCGAAGCATGGACACATGGAATACCGGATGAACAGCTGCTAAACTAGGTGGCAACTCAAGCCTGTAAGCCGCCTCTCCCACTATCTCTTGAATCTCAAAAGGTCCGATATACCTAGGGCTCAACTTGCCCTTCTTTCCGAACCTCATTACACCCTTCATAGGTGATACCCGAAACAACACTCTCTCTCCGACTATGAATGCAACATCACGAACTCTGCGGTCGGCATAACTCTTCTGCCTAGACTGAGCTGTGCGAAGTCGATCCTAAATAATCTTGACCTTATCCAAGGCATCCTATACTAAGTCTATGCCCAATAACTGAGCCTCTCCCAACTCGAACCAACCCACTAGCGACTGGCACCGCCTACCATATAATGCCTCATAAGGACCCATCTGAATGATCGACGGGTAGCTGTTGTTGTAGGAGTACTCTGTAAGGGGCAAGAACTTATCCCACGATCCTCCAAAGTCTATAACATAAAGCGCAGAGAATATCCTCCAAGATCTGAATAGTACGCTTGGATTGCTCGTCCATCTAAGGATAGAATGTTGTGCTCAACTCAACCCGCGAACCCAACTCACGTTGTACTGACCTCCAGAAGTGCGAGATGAGCGACGTACCTCGATCAGAAATGATAGACACGGGCATACCATGAAGACGGACGATCTCACAAATGTAAATCTCTGCCAACCGCTCCGAAGAATAGGTAACTGCCACAGGAATGAAGTGCGCTGACTTGGTCAGCCTGTCCACAATGACCCAAACTGCATCGAACTTCCTCTGAGTCCGTGGGAGTCCAACAACAAAATCCATAGTGATACGCTCCCACTTCCACTCAGGAATCTCTAACCTCTGAAGTAAACCACCAGGTCTCTGATGCTCACACTTTACCTGCTGGAAATTTAGGCACCAAGCTACATATGCAACTATGTCTTTCTTCATCCTCCTCTACCAATAATATTGCCGCAAGTCCTGATACATCTTGCTGACCCCCGGATGAATAGAATACCGGGAACTGTGGGCCTCCTCAAGAATCAACTCACGAAGTCCATCCATATTAGGCACACAAATAGGACCCTACATCCTCAAAACTCTGTCATCTCCAACAGTAACCTGCTTGGCACTACCGTGTCGCACTGTGTATCTAAGGACAAGTATATGAGGGTCGTCATCCTGCCGATCTCTGATGCGCTCAAACAAGGAAGACCGAGCAATTGTACAAGCAAGAACACGGCTGGGCTCAGAAACATCCAACCTCACGAACTGGTTGGCCAGGGCCTGAACATCCAATGCAAGCGGTCTCTCACCAAGTAGAATATAAGCAAGGCTACCCATACTAGCTGACTTTCTACTCAAAGCATCGGCCACCACATTGGCCTTCCAGGGATGATACAATATGGTGATATCATAATCTTTCAATATCTCTAACCACCTTCTCTACCTCAAATTGAGTTCCTTTAGCTTGAACAAATACTGCAAGATCCGATGATCCGTGAATACCTCACAGGGCATGCCGTAAAGATAGTGCCTCCAAATCTCCAGCGCGTGAACAATGGCTGCCAGCTCTAAATCATGAACATGGTAATTCTTCTCGTGAACCTTCAGTTGTCGCGAAGCATATGCAATAACCTTGACACCCTGCATCAATACTGCACCCATACTAATACGAGATATGTCACAATATACTGTATAAGATCCTGAACCTGTGGGTAACACCAATACTGACCATGTAGTCAAAGCTGTCTTACGCTTCTAGAAGCTCGCCTCACACTCATCTGACCACCTGAACGGGGCACCTTTCTGGGTTAACCTGATCAACGGGGCTGTTATGGATGAAAACCCCTCCACAAATCGATGGTAGTAGCCCGCCAAACCCAGGAAACTACGGATCTCTATAGCTGATGTGGGTCTAGGCCAGTTTAAGTACTACCTCAATCTTCCTAGGATCCACCTGAATACCTCTGCTGATACAACGTGACCCAAGAAAGCAACTGAACTCAACCAAAACTCGCATTTTGAAAACTTAGCATATAACTGGTTGTCGCTCAGAGTCTGAAAAATGATCTGAAGGTGCTGCTCATGCTCCTCTCCGCTGTGGGAGTAGACCAAGATATCATCAATAAACACAATCACAAATGAATCCAAGTAGGGCTTGAACACCCGGTTCATCAAATCCATGAATGTTGCTGGGGCATTTGTCAGCCCAAATGACATAACTAGAAACTCATAATGCCCATACCGAGTCCGAAAAGCTGTCTTAGGGACATCAGATGCCCTAATCCTCAACTGATGGTAGCTAGATCTCAAATAAATCTTCGAAAACACCTGGGCACCCTGAAGCTGATCAAATAAATCATCAATCCTAGGAAATGGGTATTTGTTCTTGATGGTGACTTTGTTTAACTGTCGATAGTCTATACACATCCGCATCGATCCATCTTTCTTCTTCACAAATAACACAGGTGCACCCCAGGGCGAGACACTAGGTCTAATGAAGCCCTTATCAAGTAAATCTTGTAACTATTCCTTCAATTCTTTCAACTCTAGCGGGGCCATGCGGTATAGAGGAATGGAAATGGGCTGAGTGCACGGAGCTAAATCAATGCAGAAATCAATGTCCCTATCCGGTGGCATCCCCGGCATGTCTGTAGGGAACACCTCTGGAAACTTACGAACAACTGGTACTGAATCCATGGAAGGAACCTCCGCGCTAGGATCGCGGATATAAGCCAAATAAGCTAGACACCCCTTCTCGACCATATGCCGAGCCTTCACATAAGAGATAACCCTGCTGGTAGAATGGCCAAGAGTCCCTTTCCACTCTAATCGAGGCAACCTCTGCAAGGCTAAGGTCACCATCTTGGCATGACAATCTAATATAGCATGATAAGGTGACAGCTAATCCATACCCAGTATGACATCAAAATCAACCATATCGAGGAGTAGAAGATCTACACGTGTCTCAAGACTCCCAATGGTGACCACACACGAACGATAAATACGATCTACAATAATAGCATCCCCCACTGGCGTGCACACATACACAGGAGCACTCAAGGAATCACGGGGCATAACCAAATATGAAGCAAAATAGGATGACACATAGGAGTAAGTAGACCCCGGATCAAATATAACTGAAGCATCTCTACTGCAAACTGAAATAGTGCCTTTGATAACAGTGTCAGACGACTCAGCCTCAGGCCTGGCTGGGAAAGCATAACACCGGAGCTGGGCCTCACCATCCTGAACTACGTCCCTGGAATGACCTCTAACTGGCTGGTCTCCACCTCTAACTGCCTGACCTCCACCTCTAATAGTCTGGCCCCTACTTCTGGCTGCCTGACCCCTGCCTCTGGCTGGCTGAGCAGGTGGTGCAGAAACTAGTGACGGAACCATGGCACGAGAACTCTGATGTTGTGAGCCGCCTGTTGCCCGAGGGCAAAATCTAGCAATGTGCCTCGGATCACCACAAGTATAACATAACCTTGGCTGCTATGACTACTGGCCCTGAAACTGACCCTATCGACTTGAATAACCACCCCGATAACTCTGGAGTGGAGGTGCACTAATAGGAGCTGGTGGTGCACTGTAAGCTAGCTTGTCGGAACAAGGCATATGAGGACCATGAGCACCTGAGGCACCATGGGATGCCTAGAGTGCTGAATGGAACGGCCTGGGAGGATGGCCTCTACCAAAAGTACCCCTGCATCTAGAAGGGGCACCGTTGAACTCACCAGAATAACGAGGTCTCTTGTCAGACCCCTGACCTCCCTGAATAAGAACCATCTCGAATCGTCTGGCGACATTAGCAACCGCTTGAAAAGGATTCTCACTCCTAGTCTCCTTAGCCATCTGCAATCTGATTGGCTGAGCAAGTCCATCAATAAACCTCCTCACCCTCTTTCTCGGTGGGAAGCAGAAGAATGGCATGACGGGCCAAATCTACAAAATGGGTCTCATACTGAGTAACAGTCATACTGCCCTGCTGGAGACGCTCAAACTAACGGCGACACTCCTCTCTCAATGTGATAGGCAGAAACTTCTCTATGAAGAGCTAAGAGAACTAGTCCTAAGCAAGAGCAGGTGACCCAACTGGTTTGGTCAACAAATAATCTCTCCACCATTTTTGGCGGAACCAGTCATCTGAAATGCAGCAAAATCGACCCCATTGGTCTCCACTATATCCATGTTCCGTAGAACTTCATGACAGTTGTCAAGATTCTCTTGGGGATCCTCTGAAGGAGCACCACTGAAGTGAACTGGGAAGAGCTTGGTAAACCTGTCCAACCTCTACAAAGCCTCGAAAGACATAGCTGGCCCATCTCCGACCTGTGCCGGAACAACCGGCTGAACTACTCTAACTGGCTGAGCTGCTGAAGCTTGATACTGGGGAGCTATCTGCTCCTGAGCGGGAGTAGTGGGAGTCTGGGCTCCTCCTCCAGCCTGAGAGACTCCTGGCGCCAGGGGAAATGCGCCCGTCTGGGCCACAATCTCCATAAGCCCACAAAAAGGACCAAAGCGTCCTGAAGTACTAGGGTCGCAATGAACCCCTCCGGAACCTAAGCTGGTCCGGTAGGAACAGTCTGGACTGGAACCTCCTCGTCGAGCTCTATTTGAGGCTCCACTGCTGGGGCTGCTGCACGGGCTTTGGACTAAGCCCTGCCTCTACCTCGGCCTCTAGCACGGCCTCGGCCTCGACCTCTACCCCGCGTAGGAGCTGCCACTGGAGGCTCTAGCTGCTGCTCAACTGAGTAAGCGGTACATGTTCTTGCCATCTGCGAGAGAACAAGAGTATTAAAGTTCAATCAATATTGAGAAAACAACATCGCAGGACAGAGGAGAATAGAAGTGAAATTTGTTCCTTAACTTCATAGCCTCTAGAAGATAAACACAGACGTCTCTGTACCGATCCTCTAGACTCAACTAAGCTTGCTCGTGAATCATGAGATCTAGGCAACCTAGTGCTCTGATACCAACTTGTCACGACCCGGAATTTTCCACCGTCGGGACCGTGATGGCGCCTAACATTTCACTTGCTAGGCAAGCCAACGTTAGAGAATCATTAACCCAAATCCTTATTTCCATTCAGTAAATAACAATAATTAGCTAAGATAAAATATAGTAAGTGCGGAATAATATAAAGACTATATCAATTACTACCACCCGGATCTGGAGTCACAATTCACGAGCATTCTAGAATTTACTGCAAGTAATATTCTGAAAGAAATACAATTGTCTGAATGAAAGAAACAGTAGAACAGAAAAGATAGACGGGGACATCAAGGTCTGTGAATGCCGACAGATCTAACTTGAGTCTCTGGATAGCGGTCCGATAGCAAAATCTCGATCAACCCGAGCCAATACCAAAATCTGCACAGAAAGTGCAGAGTACATTATCAATACAACCGACCCCATGTACTGGTAAGTGTCGAGCCTAATCTCGACGAAGTAGTGACGAGGCTAAGGCAGTGCACCTACAAATCAACATATACAGTTTAACAATGTATATACAAATAACAGTAATGAAGAATTAGACAGGAGATATCGGGAGGGGAAAACATGCTGGGGGAAATACGAGATAAAGAACTACAACAAAAAGATAACTGGAACAACCAACATATTATGAATCAACATGAACACGAATACAGTAAAGAAAAAATGCACGGCATCACTCTTCGTGCTTTTACACTCTCCCTTACCATAATGTAATGCATAAATAACAACAGGGAGATAGAATAATATGTACAAGCCTTACTTCAACATTTGGTTCTACAATATCAATCTCAACTTTGAAATAAATTCTCAATTATCACCCAAAAATCCATAAATATGATAAGAACGATCCATTTAACAACACTAGTATAAACACGTAGCAATTAGGCATAGGAAAGAGACAATATAAGAAAAGAAAAAGAAACATGGAAAATGGGTATTGGCAGCGCATAAGTACTCGTCACCTCACATATACGCTGCTCATATGAATTTCACATAGAAAATAGTCTAAGGTTCCTAATTCCCTCAAGTCTGGGTTAGACACAATACTTACCTCGCTCCGAAGGCCACTTAATTCTCAATCACAGCATTTCCTCTAGAATTTGCCTCCAAACCACTCATATCTATTCAAAACTGACTCAATAATATCAAATATTTCTAAGGGAATCAATTATATTGCATAAATTAAATTTTCCAAATTTTCCTCCAAAAAGTCAAAAAATTAACCCCGGGCCCGCTTGGTCAAAAATCCGAGGTTCGGACCAAAATTCATTTACCAATTCGCCCCTGATCCCGAATATGTAATTGGTTTTGGAATCCGACCTCAAATTGAAAATCCCTAGTTTCTACCCAAACCCTTAATTCAACCATGAAAACTCTAGATTTTAGGTTGAATATTCATGAAATATAATGGGTAATTGAAAGAAAATGGTTTAGAATCACTTACCAACACTTTAGCGAAGAAAGTGACTCTTGAAAATTGCCACTCACCGTTTGGTTTATGAGAAAATGAATTTTTTGGCTAAATCCCGTGTTTGGATTCTGTTAAGTGCTGGGCGACAGTGTTCATCGCGTTCACGAGTACACTGTCGCATTCGCGAAGGGTATAGGCTGCCAAGCCTTCGCGTTCGCGAGACCTTATTCACGTTCATGTAGGCTACCCCCCCCCCCGGCCTTCGCGTTTGCGAGACATTGCTCGTGTTCGCGATGAAGGAACGACCAATCCTCCCCCAGGTCCCCAAGTACTTCGCGTTCGCGATGAGCCGGTCGCGTTCGCGAAGGGTAAATCCCCCATCACCTCGCGTTCGCGAAGAAGAGATTTTCTGCCTCACTAGTTTACTCTTCGCATTCGCGAGAGGACCTTCGCGAATGCGAAGAAGGACATGCCAAAACACCAGAATCTGCAGAAAACCAGATTTTCCAAAGTCCAAAACATCCCGTGGCCTATCCAAAACTCACCCGAGCCCTCGGGGCTCCAAATCAAACATGCACACAAGTCTAAAAACATCATACAAACTTGCTCGCGTGATCAAATCGCCAAAATAACACTTAGAACTAAGAATTTAGCACCAAATCAAATGAAATTCTCAAGAACACTTTAAAATTTCTAACTTCTCAACTAGACGTGTGAATCACGTCAAATCAACTCTGTTTCTCACCAAATTTCACAAACAAGTCTTAAATATCATAATGAACATGTACCGGGATCCGAAACCAAAATACGGATCCAGTACTAATAATGCCAAACATCCCAAACATCACTCAATTCTTAAAAATAAATAATTTTCAGACTTTTAATTTTCAGCAAAATTCATAACTCGAGCTAGGGACCCCCGAATTCGATTCTGGGCATATGCCCAGGTTCCATAATTCAATACGGACCCACCGGGATCATCAAAATACGGATCCGAACCCGTTTACTAAAAATATTGATCGAAATCAACTAAAATTAACTTTTAAGACAAAAATTCTTATTTTCATCAATTTTCAACATAAAAGTTTTTCGGAAACATGCCCGGACTGCGCACGCAAATTGAGGAGGGTAATAATGATATTTTTAAGGTTTAAGAGCGCATAATTTAGTTCTAAACATAAGATGACTTTTTGAGTCATCACAAAACTAGCTTGGAGACTTCTCTGCAATCTAAAACTAGCTATATGACTAATGAGGTTTGGAAAGTCTTTAATTTACATGGAAGTTCAAGAAACAAATTAAAATATTCTTTTCAGGTGCTCTGTTGTGTGCTGGAATGAAACATCCCTAAGCGTACTTGATAAATTTATTAATTTTGCCGTCCCAATCCAAGATTTATATATTAAGCGGAGTGGAGAAAAGTGAGAAAAGTTCCAGTGAATTCAATAATCAAGATTCCTTTGGTTATCTCCTTAAACTAATAAGATTTTGAAGGTGGGAACGTGTTTAGTTTTTAGTTTTTCTATTCTACTTAAGTTGCTTCCTTTTCTCTATGTTATTTTTCAATTTCATTTTTATACAAATATCTTTTTTCCAATCTTTTGAATTGAATATATTTTGTAAAGGCTGTTAAAAATTATCGAGATCTAACACCAAGTGAGATACATTTGCATGTCCATACACATGATAATGATGAAAAATCGTTTGTTGGTGAGAAATTCTGAATCGTACATGTAAGTCAACTTTATAAATAATTTTATTGACTTTACTTTCATATCTTTTTTTATTTTGTAAATTGAATACTCAATATTCTTTAATGTTTCAATTTCACTAATTATTAACTCTTCTATAGGAAAAATATCAGAAAATATTACGGCAACAAATACAGTGTCAATCTGATATTGATTAGTGTAAAGCATATTACGAAGCTGCGGGAGGAGAAAAGAAAAGAAGAGTATATGGTCTTGGATCTCAAGCAAAATGCTACTACGGGCCGAATCTTCGTGACTCTTTTGGATTTGATGCAACATCCTCAGCAACACCTTCAAAATGCTCAATCAACACTGATAGGGAATCTGGATGAGTTAGTGACATGATTGATTCCTGTACTGACAGATCATATAGTTCCTGTAATTGTTGAGCGGGTACGTGAATTAGTTTCTTTGCCCTCACATCAGCCAAATATTGATCTTACCAACCACCCATCAAATGTGGCACTTCCTACCTCTTCTACTGCTGCTAACATTGATGAGGTTCATGCATTGGGTTCTGATGATGACCGTGACTCTCTAGCCTCGCATAGTTAGCTTATTTTGTTTAGACTTTATTGTTGGTGCTTGTGGATGTTTTGTACTTAACGATACAGTTATATGCATTATGCTATAGATTTTGGACCTTGTTGAATGTAATTTATATTAATGTCAGTCACTTTTAATTAAGTGTATTTAATCGCGTTTATGTAATATGCTTGAATAGGGTACATTTAAAATAATAAATAAAAGAAAATTAAAAAGAATTAGCGATAGTTATTTTTCGTAGCTAAAATTAATGCATTAAATTAAATCTTGTGACAGATTGGCGACAAAAGATTTTTATCGCTAAAAGCAGGAAAAACTAGCGACGAATTCTTTCGTTGCTAATAAGAACAAACGACGAATTTTGTTATGAATTGTGGCGACAAAATTAGTCAACATAGCGACGAAACCAACCAAAATAGCGACAGTTTTTTCGGTCGCTAAACTTTGCTACGAGTATATTGCGTTGCTAATCTGTCGCTATATTTGCGACGATTTGGTATTTTCCGTCACTGTGATCTTAGCTACGAGCATTTTAGAGACCAACTTAAATCTGTCGCTAATGCGTCGCTAAACTGTTTTAGCGACAGAAAGAACATGTTTAGCGACGGAATACGTCCGTCGCTAAACGCTGTTTTTTTTTTTGTAGTTAATATACTACCTCCTTTTAACTTTCAATATTTTGTTACTATGTTCTTATATCATTTGAAACTTCACTTGGTTTGAGGGTGATCGAACTCAAGGGCCAAGGCTATTCGATTCGTTTGGTTTGCATTTATTTCTTTCACAGTCAATTTCAATATTAATATATATATATATATATATATATATATATATATATATATATATATATATATATATATATATATATATTCTCAATTTGTGCCAAGTTATATCACGTATCCTTAAAATTGTGTATAAATTCAATTGTTATCCGTTTTTTGGGTAAACACATTGTTGTGTTTGTTGATCGTATGAATTAATATATCATTGCTCTGTTTTTTAATGTCTTAGTATTATTTGCTTTTTGTTGATGATTATTGTTTGTATGTTGTTTAGTTTAAATACGTTTTCGATGGGTTTTTGATGGTTAAAATGAGGTTTTGATTCCATGTTTCACTGCTGCATTAAGAGATGATTGTTTAAGGCTTCACAGTTACTATTTTGATGACAAAGAATTAATTTAACATAATTAAGTAAATCGATTGGAATTCTCGCTGCTTTGAATACGGGGGTTTGTACATTAGGATGAAAAATTGAATTTATCATATTAATTATTTTACTTTACTTGATTGGGCCGTTAGGAGCATGTTTAGGCCGACCACACTTGAGTAAGCAAATTTTAGGTCTTTCCTTTATTATATTCGAGGTGAGAGGTTGTCCCTTAGTTATTATTTTATCTAGGGAATGCCCCGTAGTACATGTATTTGGAGGACGTGGTGAGCGTCGTGGAGGAAGCATAGCGTAGGTTAGTTTAGGATTTTTCTTTCCTTTTTTTTTTCTTTTATTAGGCGAGGACAACCTTAAACCTCTTTGTATTTATTTTCTTTTGTGTGTTTACCTTAATTAGAGTACTCTTTAAAGCTAACTTGATCACGTACGCAACCGTACTAGTTACGGGACTTGGGGAATGCCTAACACTTTCTCCCGGAGTCAAATGAACCCCTTACTTGGAATCTATGGTGCAAACTAGTTTTGGAATCTAAATGTGTTTTAAGAGGAAAAATTATTTTCTTAAAACGGTGACTTGGCACACCGAAATCAAATGTCAAGTGGCGACTCTGAAAAAATCAACACAATGTTTTATCACTTTCGATTTGAAAACCCTTTTGAACTTGAAAATCACTATGTATCTTTTAAAGAGGTAGTAAGGTAAAAAAAAAAAAAAAAAAGGGTGTGACTTTTAGAGGACCAAATCAACGTTGGTCAGGTAGTGGTGCATAAATTATGGATCCGCCTATGCTCAAGCTATTGATATTTTAGTTAACCGTCGATGGACTTGGTCTGATAGTTGAAGAAGAAAGTGAATATATTTTTAACAATGACGGACTCTTTTCTATTGAGATAAAAGGGAATAACTTCATCTTCATCCACTTCAAATGAAGTTAATCTATTAATGAGCTAATGAGTTCGGGCACATGAGAATTGGGCTGATAGAGTTTTGCAAAGCAAAATTAATCCATGAACAAATCCAATTTTTAACGTTATAGGAGCTATATCGCAGTTGGACGCACAAGACAAAACACATCAGTCATAAAAATAATTGGGCAACAGAGGTACCTTTCGTTGAGATGCTGTTTTTTATTTTATTTTTGCGCAAGCATAGGTTTAGAGTCTTATTTTTTTGATAATAGATGCAGTACATAATAATTTTCATACACACTTAATAGTAATGAGAAGACTGTTTAGGCGCCGAAGTACTTGGGACCTCTTAATATAATAGAGTGATAGGCTCAAAAGTATTTTGGAGATACTATTTTTAACTTCGCCATTTTGAATTCCATGCCCATCTCCATGCAAATACATGCAATGTGCTGTTCTTGCGATATTCTTTGTAATTTCGACGAATGTATCAGAAAATAACGAGTTTTCCCTTTGAGTTGTGTTCATCCGTTCCCATGTCTCCTTAATACAGAAACGTATGTGTTCTCTCGCCTCTTCTTCGGAAGTACCCTTTTCGTTCATGTAACACTGAATTGACTTAGGAACATCACCCCTCTTCAATTCATCCTGAATTAATTATAAGAATAAATAAATAAATAAATGAGACACAGATATTGTTTATAATTATAAATCAAGAGTCGTATAAATTAATTTTATATGAGAGAATAAAGGTTAAAAAGCATACCGATGATGTCGCTAAATCATCAGCAAGACGAAAAATTGTAGCAGAGCAGCGAATTAAGTCAGGATATTTGCTTAATGATTCCAATGCCTCTTTGGGAACTGGATTTGTGACGAGGAAAAATGCATGAACTAATACCATGGGAACTGCAATTGAGATCCATGCGTTGTCCATGTATTCTTCCAGAGTTGGCACATATCCACTGTAATACCATCTTGCTTCTCGTATGAAAGATTTGCACAAATCTACCCACTAATAACATGTCTCAAATAATTAGTAGTGCAAATAAATTGATTGTTTTTTAAATTTGTAGTATTTCTTTTTTTGTTGTTGTTTTGGGGGTGGGGTGGGGATATTGCAAAGGCTGAGACAGATGTCGCATGGGTTTAATAGGTTAGAGCATAGCTATATATGTGAAATTTCGGTAAATTTTCAATGTATATTAAATTTTGAACCCGTAATTTCAAAAATACAATTGATTTTTATGATGAAAAGCTTAAAAGTTAAACACATCAAATTTAAATATTGGAAACGCCTCAGGAGAGAATTAGAGGCGGTTTGGGAAGAGAGAACAATAGCTAGATGAAATTAACGGTACGTACTAAAAGAAGGAAAAATCTTAAGTAAAATGAATCATACAGATTTTGTAAGGTAGGGTAGGACGTCGATCCCTTGCTCTTTGAGAATCTCGTACGCCATTTCATTGGTAATATTGAAGAGTGCAAGGTAACATACTTTCATATAGTGTGGAAGTTGCTCTATCGCTTTTATCTCCCATCTGAATTTATATTATCATATATCAAATTAATTTTACGTGACAAACAGAAGAGAAAGGTGATTAACTAGAGATATATATAGCTGCCTTTCCCAAAAGTAACTAACCTTTCAATAGCATCAGTGAAGACTTCCAACTCATCAAGAGTGCCATAAACATCATAAATATCATCTATTATTCCAACAAAAGCAATGACTTTTGTCAACATTCTTCGGAAGTAGCTGTGATGAGGCTCAAATTCTATCCCCACTGCCCAAAATAAATTCCCCACCAGTCTATCCCTTGAAAATGACAACTTTTCTGCAAGACATGTGCTCTTCCACCACCTTTACATGAAGAAAAATTATAGGATAAAACCAAATCATCTTATTTAACTTTAATCCACTTAATTAAAATATATCTCACCTTGATAGAATTCTCAAATCTTGTTGGTGTACTGCTTGAACAATGTTGAAGTCCAACTTAGCAAGCTCGAGCAACAGAGGATTAGCATTTGACATAATCTCGTAAATGCTTATATACCACTGTGTCTCTAATCTTGGCATCATCCAATGCCTAGGCAGTTCCAAGGCATGTTGCGCTAATGCGACCATTCGATTGTCTTTATGATCACAATGATTGCCTAGATAATTCTTCAGATGTGCCGCTGTGAATCTTGTTGCATATTTCAAAGTGGTTTCAGTTTCTGTAGCGAGAAACGAAGCTTCATATAATTGTAACAAACCTATTGTGTCCTTACAAATATTTTCCTTGAGATTGTCATTTTCGTCCTTGAAGTCGTTGAATATGTCTAGAACACGAGAAAATATATATGATGGTCAAATCCTAGAAGGTTGACTTCATTAGATATTCTTTCAAACACATTGTATCTCCTAAATTATGTACACAAACAATTATTTTACATTCTTAAAGTAACTATTGCTTGTATGTATATATGTATGTCCCTACATTAACAATCAAACATGTAAAACAACTGTATGTGGCAACCTTCCACATTAACCAAAATTTGCTTTTAAGAAATACTGTTAACTAACCAATATCATAATGAAAGAAGATCAAAGATTGTCAAAAATTGTATTACTACGTACCTTGAGATATATGAAAATCATGTTCTCTGAAGAGTCTAAATTTCAAAGCTGTGGCATATAATGAATCTCCAGTGGCTGCATTTAGGTGTATGCTCCTAAAAAATTTCATGATTTCAATTTTTGTTAACATGCTAAAACTACTAGAATGCAGCTCCTCTTAACATGCTATTTTTATTATATCAATTTTCCTTCTCGTTTCACTTTTTTTTTTCCCTTTGCTTTTTCCTTATTTTGGTCTTTTCTTTCTGTTTTATCTTTCTCCAGAAAATGATAATTTTCTCCAATCAATAAAGTAACTTTGTTAACTTTTCTTTGGTGTACTAAATGTAAAGCAGCAGAACAATGACAATGAAAAGGCACATGCTTTTGACAGAGGAAATACTGAAGAAAAATCCCAATTTGTGCTCTTATAGTGAACCTTCCCTAGATATCAGGCACGATTTATTAATATCAGTAATTCCCAAGCTTGGAAAAGAGGATGCTCTTATGGCCATATAGAGGAATGGGCACAGCCCAAGTCCACCAATACCCATTTAGTCTTTTGCACTAGAAGTGGCGTAGACATGCCCGGTGCGGATTTCCAGCTCATTAAGCTATTGGGTCTAAGCCCATCCGCTCAACGTCTAAATGATGTACCAACAAGGTTGCTTTGCCGGTGGCACCATCCTCAAAATAGCATGTTTAGCATGTTAAGAGGAGCTACATTCTCAATTTATTTGGGTGTAAGTATTCTCATTAACCTACTCTATTTTGATTTTATCTTAATTCTAAATCTTGTAAGAAAATATTGCAGTAATGGAGTACCGCAAGTTCTGAGTAAACAAAATATCAGAACATGAAAGAAGTAAGAAATTAGTTTGGCAAATACATTACCTTGAGAGATATGAAAACCATGTTCTCTCAAGAGTCTAAATTTCAGAGCTGTGGCATATAATGAATCTCCTGTAGCTGCATTTAGGTTTATGTTGCTCAAAATTTGCATGATTTCATGCTTGAAGTGGTAACTAACTCCAAGTCTTTGTAAATTATCAATCAGCTCCAACTTCTCTAACTCTTGTGATCCCTCAGCCATTATCAACTTCTTCATTTCCTCCTTCAGTTTGTTAAAACGCTTCATATACTTCTCTCCCTACGCAATACATTTACAATTGATGATCAGCTAACGTACGTAATCTTTTGAATGATATTACAATGAATTAATTATGCAGATTATTGAATAACATGAATATGTGCTAAAAAAATTATTTTACCGCATAATTATTGCGTATGGACTGAATATATTCAAAATCCCACATAGTAGGTTGGTAATTCCCTGAACGTCTAGTGGGATTTTGATCTGAAGATGAAATAGCAGAGTACTGATTAGTTGATGGTTCAGTTATCATGCCGCCTGCAGCTGCGGTAGAGAGACAACTGGTTTTTGGCTTTACTCGGCTAAAAGAGAAAATTAAAAAAGTAGATGACGGAGGTCTTTTGGAGGTGGCCATGTGTAGCATCCATACGTCGGTACATATTGCCATGTCCATTATATTTTGATTCACTTCAATGTGTGGAGAGAATATATTTTTAGCTTAATGTTATCTAAATATATAGATTCATCTTTATAACAGGGAAAAAACTTACACATGCTTTTTGTGTGTCTCTTTATTTTGACACAGCAAATAGATAGAACTAAAAATAATAGTAAGTAGACGAATTAGGTAGTCTATGTCTTTATAATTAGCATGGTACTATAAAAATAAACCTACCCTCTGACTTTTCTTTCCACAAGGAAATCATTTCCCAATCCAAAATATATGTCAAATCCCTCAAATATATTTGACCTCTCTTTATCTTTTGGAAATTTCTGGAACATTTAATTGGAGTGATATTTGTTCACTCAATTATACGAAATTTTCCAGTAAAGTCATCTTTCTTTCGTTTATAACAGAAAAATCACTTAACTGTATTTTTAGCGCTCAGAAGGTCACTCAATTAAATTTCTCAAACTTTTCATTGTCAAATACCTATTTTACCCTTTAAATTATTAACTTTTATCTTCTTCTTCTTCTTCTTCTTCTTTTTTTTTTTTTACTTTTTTAATATTATAATTTTTTCTCTCTTTAATCTACATTATGGACTTACCTATAGAATATTTTTTTTATTTGTATAATAAATAATAAAAAATTAATTTTCTAGAATATATAATATCAAAATAATAATATAATTGAGCATAATACTCAATAATATATAATGTATTAATATAAAATACCTTTATTTTAAATAGTTAGTTTTTATATTATGTGCATGGAACATCTATTTTAAAACTTTTATTTTCTTTCATTCTGAATTGTGTAAATAAATTTTTGAGATTTTGTTGTTAATATTAAAATTATTATTACGAACAAATTGTTCTAATCAATTTTTCTACTATGCTCAATATTTTATTATTCCAACATTATATATGCTTAAATACTATTTTTATTTATAAATTTATAAATAAAATTTATGTATTATATAGGTAAGTCCATAATATAAATTAAAAATAGAAAAAAATTATAATATTAAAAATTTAAAATAAAAATAAAAAGAAGAAAAACGTTGATAACTTAGAGGGTAAAATAGGTATTTGGCAATTATAAGTTTGAGAAATCGAGTTGAGTGACATTTTGAGTGTTATACGCATAGTTAAATGACTTTGCTATTACAAGCGAAAGAAAGATGATTTTAGTAGATAAATTTAGATAGTTGAGTGGCTATTTGAGTAATGAACTCAATTTCTTCTTAAGATTATATATATACACGTGTCGTTGTTTTCAACACAAATTGATGCATAATAATGCCAAACGAAGGAGTGAAACGGAGGGAGTACGAATAATTCGTGAAGGATATCTATTCGAAAATCTTGTCCCACAACAACTTGACGATAATTATGCTTCATACATATTAAATCGTACTATTTGCTGTCACGTTTTTCATAAGAAAATAGAAGCAGTTAGGGGTGTACATAGGTCGTCTTGGTTTAGATTTTTCAATTATCAAACCAAACAATGGTATCTGATTTTTAAATTTATAAACCAAACCAAACCAACAAAGTCGGATTTTTCAATTTCTATTTTTCGGGGGTTTTCGGATTTTTGAATTTTTTTCGGGTTTTCGGGTTTTTTCCGGTAAAGTCTTCATAGCATAAAATATGTAATTTGTGCTCCAAATATTTCTTAAGTCATAATTAAAATACAACTATATAATGTGTTTTTCAAGAAACTAACACAATAATATGAGATAAGTCATAGCATTATACTAAAATATTCAATAACAAAGATAAAATAACAAAATTACATAAAACAAATATTGCTAATTAATAAGTCATAATAAAAAGTAATATAATCTAAAAATACTATATAGGTCATGCTAAAATAAGTATAGCTAATAAGTACTAATTTTAATTACATAACTAAGCACTAAAGAAAAAGATAAACTAAGTTATTCATTTTCATTATAAACAATGTGAAACTAAAACAGTTATCCAATACTTTCGTCATTTCTAATATTGAATTGGATTCTTTTGTTAGCATTAGTATTGATTTGAACTTTGTTTGAGTTACTACATTTATGGGCTATAAAATTTATTTACCATTCAAGAATGTTAAGTCTAAACTTGAAATAATACGTTAAAAGATAAAACTGTAAAAAGTTTAAGAAATATTTATAAATTACATTACAATAAATATTTATATGTATAAAATATTTTTAAAAATTATATAAATGTACTATCGGGTTGGTTTGGTTTCAATTTGACTTTTTTAGTTAAAACCAAACCAAACCAATTATGGCCGGATTTTATTTTTCAATACCAAATCACATCGGGATTTTTTTCGGTTTAACTCGGATTATCGATTTGGTGCGGTTTATCGATTTTTTTTATATACCCCTAGAAGTAATTATCATCCTATAGTAGCTGCCCAAAATACTACTGTTGAGGCCGGCCAATCCATAGATATTTCTTGCACAAGATTTTCCAATTGGGAAACTTACACAAATGTCCCAAATAAGTCTCAACTTACCAACCTCTAGCCATTAGTCGTGGACTTACCAAAACTAGCCAAACACATATAAAAATTGAAAAATCAAATAAATAAGATTCTTTCTCTCAAAGAATCACATGCAAAAATTACCTTTCATAATTTAAGCGTGATTAGCAACATTAAATGCCAGACGGAAAGGAAATTTCATGGATGAGGTAGCAAATAAGGTGATGAAATACAAAAAAAAAATACAATATTCCAAAAATCTAAGCAAAAATGGAACCTTTTCAATGGGTATACTTGAAATTCATTGAAAACATAGAGATAAGTCAATATACAAAATTTGAGGAAGATTGGTGGTGATTTGGACTGATTTTGTATCAAAATTCGTAATTAAATCGAGTTCAAAATATTCTTCTGCGACACATGTATCAAACATGTATCACGCATGTATCTCATATACATGTATACATGAATATACATGTGATACACAATTGATACAAATATGATACATATGTGATATACAAATGATACACACTGTGATACAAATATTATTTTTTTTCATGTTCAGTTTTTACTTCGAATTTTCAATTCAAACCACTTCAAAACTTTACCAAATCATCCCAAAAATGAGATTCAAGCTCCTTAAGATATACTCAATCTATTCTAATAATACACACTTAAAAGAAAGCAAATATTTGACATTTTTTTGCTACAAATAAATTTTAGAATGGAGCAAAAACATTTGATAACATTTGTCTTCCATTTTAAAAACTTAAAGTTTGAAAATGAAGGAAAGGACCCTAATCTTATGGTGGTTTATCCAATTTATTGGATTGCTAGCCAATCTAGCTTCATTGGTGCCACAGAAAACTAAAAGAGTTTGTCAACGCTTTATAATTTTAAAAGGTTTAAATTTAATAAGTGTCTCGAAAGCAAAATACACTATTTCTTTCTTTAATTCATATTTACACTACACTCAAATTAAAAGAATATAAAAAAAAAATAAAAATAAGAAAAGACTGCTAAAAAGGCAAGGTCAATGTATCAAGAGGCGTTAGAAAGCACAGGAAGCCACTTGTGTAACTTTTACTTTTTTCTTCACTTCGATTTGTCCACTAAATATTTAATCTTTGTACTCTTAACTAGATCTATAAAGGTTTGCATTTTTGCCTCCAGTAGACTTAATAATTTGCCGGCTGCTAACACCAAATATTAGTAATACTCTATTTGGCTAATGTTAGTAATATTTGGTTAATATTAATAATATTTTATGAATTTGACCAATTTTTATAATTGATTACTTATAAATGGACATAGCTGGTAGTTTCCCTTTCCAATTTTCCTTATTCAACTCAAAGGTTTAGACTGATCAGAAAAGTCCAACTTCATTTACCAATTCACCCTCTAAATTGCAAATCTTGATGTCGAGTATTATTCTCGCTAGGACTAATCAATCACTAACTATTCTTTACAGTAAATTAAAAAACTAGCGAGACGTTTCTGTTAAGGAAAAAAGAGAGACTCGAGCTCGCATTATAATTCCTTTTATATATACCATGGCCTAAAACATAGTTTAATAGTATCTCAATATAGAACAAGTGCGAAGTGGTGAATTAAGGGACATACTTCATATATTAGAATTGAAGGATTATTTCTCAATTTATTGTATCTTGTATCAAACTTCTTTTGTTAAAATACCCCGCAAAAACAAAAGTAGGGTGGAGAAAAAACCTAACACATAATGCCCTTCTCTTCCAAGCAAATTAAGTATTACCTATCGACACTAGTTTTGTGTTGGCTGCATGCAGCTTAATTTATTTGCCCGATTTAAAGTTACTTTACTTTATCTAATTATCTTCAATGGTCATCTATCTTTTTTTCTTTTTTTTTTTTTGTCTTATGAATATCATTTTACTTTACCTAATTAGCTTTAATGGTTATATTCACGGAATTTTATATTTTCCAGTAATTTAATGACGTGATAAATTTATTTTAAGAAAAAATAGTTAAAACACTAATTAAGAACCTGGACCAAATTAGAATTCAACCTATTCCTAAACTGACCCAATACCTAACCCCACTTATTCCTTTTCATTCTGAAAAATGTTCAAGCACTCATAATGTTGTTCATTGTTGTCCGCACATTTCGTTCATTGACTTACAACCATTCATATCTTAGTACGATTTTTTTCCAAGTTTAACACTATTCATATTGATTGATAGCTCACAAACAAAACAAAAATATTAATGCCTAGGTATCTTGAGTTTTTTTTTAACCCCAGAAAAACCCGCTGCCGCTACAATCTCTGCCCTTCGGGTGAGCACTCTGTGCATGCTGGCTAAACCCTTCAATGTGTAATAGCCTGCAAACCAAACAGGAGATGTAAACTGCACTAGGCATACATGCTCGACCCCGAAGGCATTGAAGGGGATCGATCTCATGTTATTTATATAGATGACCACCCTCCAAACTAACTGGATCATCCCCTAAGGGACATCTTGAAAAGTTTATCAATAGACATAGATTAGTAAATGAAAATATGAGTGTTTGAGCATTTTTAATAAATAAAAAATGGATAGGTCGGGTCAAGTATTAAATCGATTTAGGGTTGAGTAGTGTTCTAAATTGGTCCAAGTTTTTAATTACGTATTTTACTCCCTCCTTTCTAATTTATGTGATGGCGTTTGACTGAGCAGTGGGCACTAAATTTAAAAAAGAAATTAAGACTTTCGAAACTTGTGATCTAAAATGAGCCATAAATATTATTTTGTTTGGAACTGAATAAAAAGAAAAGAATATCACATAATCGGAAAGATGACCATTGAAGCTAATTAGGTAAACTAAAGCGACTTTTGTAAGACCCAAAAAAAAAACATTGAAGCTTTATCAGGTAAAATTAAAGTGATTTTTGGAAGAAAAAAAATAGATAGACGACTTTGATAGCCAATTACCTAAAATTAAGTACTTTGATAGCCATACAAAAAAAATTGTTTATGAAGGGAAAAAACACCCTAGATGAGATTCTCCTTCGTAAGATGCAATTCGCAGCGATTGCCAAGCTTTTACAGACTTCAAGTATTATATACTCCAAATAAATAAGGGGTACTATCACTTGTAGCACGCGCCATAAACTATTTATATTTGGTAACCGAAAAAGTATATAAAATTTATATAATTTTTGTATATAACATACATAATGTATATATATATACAAAAGAGTCAACTATTATTTTGAGAGCGGCTATTCAATGTCATTTTTCAAATAAATAAGGGAGTATGCTGTTTGAGAGCTTCCAAATAAATCTTGAACTAATTAATTGAAAGAGAGGAGAATGAAAATTTGCTTAGTATAGAGAAGAAACTTTTCTATTTTTTGGTTGGGAGATGTCAAATGTTAATGTAGCCATTAAGGGAGAGCACTAAAAGAGACAGAAGGCAAATCAATTTCTTGGGGTTCTTTGCTAGATGAACAGGAATTGGTTGGATTTTGCCAATAAGGCCTTTTTAAGGCCACTCCTTAAATTTAGATACCTCCATTCGCTTAGTGGTTAAATTTGTCTTTAGAAGAAGTTGGATTTTCTTCTTCTTTTTGCACACAATGTAACCCAATGACTAACTGGGACAAAATTTAAATAAATTAAGAAAAAGGCCATTTGTGCGAATGCCTCGAAATGCAGGGAAAGTTATATCTGTATTATTCCAATGAATCATGTGGTAAATGCAAGCCATTCTCAGGGGTGCTATTTAGAGATTAGCCAGTATTTATTTTATCCTGAAATTTGAAACTATAAATCATAATTTCAGGACAATTCAGGGTATTTTATCCTGAAAAATAATACTGAAATACTGAAATTGAGGACGCACTGACTAATTTCTAAATAGCAGCCCTTTAAGTGGTTACCTGGTGTCATTTCTACCTGAAATCATTACTTATCAATGAACCGACAATATAACGGGCTTTATTTTGGTATCGTCGTTTGAGTTAATGGGCCTCTAAAAGTCACTAGCTCCGTACTTTCTCTATCTAATTTGTTTACATTCTTGCCACACTTCATACAATAAGATAAGAAATTCGCTAACTTTTGGTGGAAATGATATAGTTGGAAAGTTGTAATAAACTGTTCACTAATTCGGCTGGTTCGAGAATGATAAGATCCGGACTAATATTAGTAAGTTTTGTGCACAAAAATCGAAAGATTATTCTCAATTAAATCTGAAGATGTTAAAAAACTTGACTTACTATTTCAAACACATATAGTTACTCCCTACATCTCAAATTATATGCCGTACTTTCTAGAAATAATTATCTCAAATTATTTATCATTTTAGAAGTTCAAGACAAAATAAATTATATTTGTTTTCTCATTTTACCCTTTATAATAGTTGTTCTTGAAGATGGAGATAACACATAAATATTCAATGAAGAGAGATTATATCTTAAGACATAAATAAACGTAAAATAGTGTTAGGGATATAGTAGATATGCCCTAGATCCAATCTCACATTTGATGATTTGAACATGTTTTTGTGAACGTTATTTGATATAAAAATATATGACATATAATATTCTTTTATCATAGTTATTATTAATTGTTTGATTACCTTGATATGGTCCTTGATTAAATTTTGTGACTTGACATTGTGATGGAGATCAGATAATGAGAGTGAAGTTTCTTATAATTTAATCTAAATTTGTTCTTGATCATAGGATTATTAATTTGGACATTAGTAATCTGCTTAGATCAATATTTATGTGATCGTCTTTATTGGATAAAGATTAGTTAATCTCATTAACTAAATCACATAGATAGATGATGCATATACAGATATGATCATTGAACCGACTCATTGGATAATTCCTAATGGTTAGAATTACCATAAACTGTCAATAGAATATTCTCTTGAAATGTGATGTAAGAATTTTCTTTGACCTAAGATCGTCATAGTAATTGACAAGTTATTTATTGTGCTTTGATAATAGACACCTATGGCCCTAGGGCAATAGCTGAAAGGATATTGGGTATGATTAAATACTTGTAGAATTAGTGATTGATCAAGATGGAATCTATCAACTCTTGGTAATGAGTTTAAGCTCCACATTGTCATGAATTATAAACGACCAAACTAAGACCTTGGCCAGAGCAATTGAATAAAAGAAGAAAAGAGTGTCTTAGGTCATTCAATGGTCGATTATATTTGACATAAATACATACTTGGTCGCCTATTAGGATTTGACAGTTGAACCATATCCTAGGGTGACCAAGAGCTATAAGGACAGAAGGAATTACTATATTATTCTTCTACTGGTTCTTGAGAGTAAATTGTATACTTCATTCTATCCGGTTGTTAAGGAGTGTTGCTAGACGCCACCCTTAATTAATATATTGATGTGATCAATTTACTACCGGCTTAGTATTGAACCTATGGGGTCGCACACTAACGAGTGTTCTGATCTTTGCTAAATGATTAATTACTTTATTATTTGATAATTAAATTAAAGAATTTAATTAGTCAAATAAATTTAGTTATTAGTTCAAATAAAATATTATTATATTCTTTTCTAGCACAGATGATGTAATTAATATTGTGAACAAATTGAAATTTTGTATTTGGAATAGAAAATTAAATTATCTCTTGATTTTATATATATATATATATATATATATATATATATATATATATATATATATATATATATATATATATATATATATATATATATATATATATAGGATGTATATAATATATTAATGATGAAGACTTATTTGGAAAAACCAATTTAGGATTGGATTGCCAATAAGTCTAAGGAAGGACGTGAGGTTGATTCAAACCCATTAAGAATGGGATCGGTATTTTTTAATATAATATATTAATTGATACTTGTATTCCAATTGGAATTGGACTTGAAATCGGCAGTCACGATGCCAATTAGATGGAATTTCGAATTTCCATATAAAATATTCCATGAAGTTTATTTTTGGAATAAACTTTCACCCTAAGTAAATTATTACCTCAACCAAATAGGAAAAGAGTTTATAGGTGATGCTATATAAAGGACGGTGGAGAAAATTTGCCTGAGAAATTATTGAAAAGAAACATTACTTTGTAAAAGTGAGAATGCAATACAAAGCCAAGAGAGAAAATATAATTAGAAAAAAAAGTGTTTCTTGTTCTTCTACCATTGAGTTGAGATTTTTGAGAAAAGTTTCAGCATAATATTTCATTCAATTTGTTCATGAGTTTCATTGATCAAAGAGTTGATAGCAAGGATCGGTCTCGGTATGGATACACATAGAGTCTTCGCACTATCGAAAAAACTTTGAAACGAGGCTCTCTTCACCAGGTACGTCTAAGATTCGATCTTTGACATGTAAATAAATTTTAAATACGAAAAGATCGGCCTAGGATTGCTATTGTCTTCCACTGCATGTTACGAACATCTATATGCAATCCTTCAGTGGTATCAGAGCGATGGTTTCTCGTATCTAAAATTTATTTACGAAATTTTTATGATTATATTTGAAGAGTTTAAACTATAATACTTGTGTCTTGTGCAATAGTCAAATCATTTGAATGCATATGAATTGATATTATTTTATTGTGAATAAAATATGTATTCATATAAGTTAAACTCTTGAGATAGTTTATAACTTAAATTTAAAATTTTGTATTAAATACAACGGGTATCTATAATAGGTTATTGGATTCTATTATTATTTTTAATTGTTATTAGTTCATGAGATGTTAATTAATAATAATATTCTGGCATGAATTATTTTTATTTGATATATGTGATATATAAGGTAAACATGTTATAGGAATGTTGAATTTTATTTTTGTGTCACGTGATTGTTTATTACATAATTTTGAATTATTTATTACATGTGATGCACATTAATTTAGGACTAAGCATGTAAATAACTTGAACTAAATTCATGTGCTATAAAAGATTTGATCATCATGTTATTAAAAGTTATTTTAATAACAATTCCCTCCTACTAAAATTTGAGTTCTTAAATAATAAAATGCAAGACATTTTATTGTAAAGCTATCCATCAAAATAAATAATTTTATCTATTTCTTATTTATAAGGAGTGTCCTGACTACCAAAAGACTTATAGTTCGAGAATATGTTAAAATTATTTATTGCATTAGACGCATGGATTGAAAGAATTATTCAATTTTACACTAGACGCCTGGACTATTCGGGGAGTATAAAATTTAATAAGTTCTTTGTTATCATGATAGTTGAACTCAACTATGACAATAGGATCGACCTGACTACCAGGAGACTATTTGACATAGAGCAACTTAAGGAAATTGTATGGAGATACAATGAGTAAGAGTACCTACCTTTAAAATATATGTGAGAAACGACTTGACTACCAAGGGGCTCATACATATTGTTGAAGGATTCCTTTACTCCACTAACAAAAATAAAAAAATTTTAAACTATAATGAGGGTAAATAGTTTAAAATAATTAGTGAAAATATCATTTAGATAAAAGTCCATGTCTTTATGATATATGTAAATATGTTCTTATATTGTTGCCTTTTCTTTTCTATATTTTAGATTTCTCAATATGTCTGTTATATCACTGCGTGAAATACTTGAGACCAACAAGTTGGTATGACCAAACTTTGATGACTGATATAGAAATTTGAGAATTGTTCTCATGCATGAGAAGCTCATTAATGTGACCAATAAGCTTGTAAAGATAGTCCCACCATAGAATGATATTGAAGGCACCAAGGTTTATCAGAAATACTTGGAGGTATGCCTTGCTATTAAATGCATCATTCTCGCTTCTATGAGTTTTGAACTCCAGATGAAACATCAGAATATAGTTCCAAATGCAATCATTGAACATCTTAAGAAGATGGTTGATGCACAATTGGACATTGGAAATTTCCAGTTGGACCCCATGTAAATCATGTGATTGATCTTACCGAAGAACTTGAGAAATTAGGGTATAAGTTTGGTAAAGAGCTTTCTGAAGATTTGATCTTGCTGTCAGTATATGATGTTGAATGTTTTCACTGTAAGAAGAAATGACATTGGAAGAGAAACTGCAAGGAGTATCTTTCAACTCTAAAGGATAAGAAACAAGGTAAAACATTAATGAAAAATATTTTCAAGGTTTCTTTAGCTACTACTAATTCTTCACTGTGGGTATTAGTTACTGGCAGTAGTTATAACATCTGCAATATGTTGCAAGGGTTCAAGATAAGTAGGATGTTGAAGAAAGGAGAAGTTAATCTACAAGCTGGAAATGGTAAAAAAGTTGCAGCAATAGCCGTAGGATCAATTTCTTTAATAATGCCTTCGGGGAAAGTCCTTATGCTAGATGATTGTTATTATGTCCTAAATTTGTTTCGAACATAATTTCAGCTTCTATGTTGGACAAGCGTGGGTTTCGCATTAACATAGGTAATGGTATTTGCTCTATTTATTATGGTGATGATTTATATGTGAATGGCTATCTCCAACATGATGTTTATGTAAGCCTAATGTGAATGCTAATTCGATTATGCATGTTTCTAGTCTTAAGAGGAAAAGAGATGATCAAGTAAATCATACATACCTTTGGCATTGTAGGCTTGGTCATATTGGAAAGAAAAGAATTAACAAGTTGTACAAGGAAGTATATCTTCATAAGTATGATTTTGAATCATATCCAACTTGTGCATCTTGTCTCAAAGGGAAAATGACCAAATCTCCATTTACTAGAAGTGGAGAAAGAGCATATGCAATTATTGGGACTAATTCATACATGTCACGACCCAAAACTAACCCCTGTCGTGATGGCGCCTATCGTGGAACTAGGCAAGCCGAATCATTTCCAAAACAAACCGATATTTTCATTTTAAAGAAAATTTCAAGGTTATTTAACATAAACCTTCATTTAAAGAGTTCAAATAAAAAAAAACAGAAGTGCAGAAAAGAAAAGCCCGACATCGGGGTGCCACTAGTCATGAGCATATGCTACAATCTGTCTAACAATATCAAGGCTAACTCAGCCCGGAAAATAGCTAAATACAACTAGAGGAAGATAGGAGGGAGAAGAGCAGGGGCTGCGATCGCCAAACAACTACCTTGATATCTCTAAGAAAATCTGCAACCAGAACACTCAATAACCGCTACCGTGTCCAGCTACACCTGAATCTGCACACAAGGTGTAGGGAGTAACGTGAGTACGCCAAATTAGTAAGTAACAACAATAAATAAAGACTGAGCAGTAGTGACGAGCAATAAAGCATATAACGTTCATATCAGAAAATCTCAGTAAAATACCACATGCCTTTAAAAAAACTCAGGATTTGAATCAAATTATCTAGTTTAAACCCAGTTCCAGTAAAAATTATTTAAAGATATTTTTCTAACAGTTTTTCAAACAAAGACTCAATGCAAAGTTGAGCCAAAAAAATGATGAAATCATAAATAGCCCCTCGGGCAAAACATCACTCATATACAGCCCCTCGGGCAAACCTCACAGTCACTCGTGCCACTCGGGCATACCTCACAATCACTCTTGCCACTCGGGCATACCTCACAATCACTCTTGCCTCCCAATCACTCAACACTCGGCACTCGCACTCAGTAGGTACCTGCGCTCACTAGGGGTGTGTACAGACTCCGGAGGGGCTCCTTCAGCCCAAGCGCTATAATCTGCACGGACAACTCACGTGCGATAATAATAAAGTATGCTGCAGGCGGGCAGCCCCGATCCACACTTATCCTCACAAATCAGGCCCTCGGCCTCACTTAGTCATAAAGTATGCTGCAGGCGGGCAACCTCGATCCACACTCATCCTCACAAATCAGGCCACTCGGGCATTTCAGTAAAACAGGGCATTCGGCCCAAAACATTTATATGCATCAAAATATAGTCATAAAACTGAGTTATGCGGTAAACAAGTATAAACATGACTGAGTATAGATTTTCAATCGAAAACAGTGAGAGGATGGTAAGAAACAGCCCCTAAGGGTCAAAACAGCATTGGCGCAAGGCCCAAACATGGCATTCAGCCCAATTTTAAAAAAATTCTTTCTAAAACATATAAGTATCAATGGTTTCAACAAAGTATGCAACTTTACAGTTGCTACGGGGCGGACCAAGTCACAAATCCCCAACAGTGCACGCCCACAAGCCCGTCACCTAGCATGTGCGTCACTAAAAATAGTAGAATGATACAAAATCCAGGGTCTCATACCCTCAGGACTAGATTTACAATCGTTACTTACCTCAAAACGTGAAACTTTTTACTCTGCTATGCCTTTGCCTCACAAATCGGCCTCCGAATGCCTCGAATCTAAGTCACAAATAATTTGTTTCAGTCAATAAAATTCATTGGAATTAATTTCACAAGATAATAATGATTTTTCCATAAAAATCCGAAAATTAGCTCAAAAATTGCCCGTGGGGCCCACGTCTCGGAATCCGACAAAAGTTACAAAATTCGAAAGCCCATTCAACCACGAGTCTACCCATACCAATTTTACCAAAATCTGACCTCAACTCGACCCTCAAATCTACAAATCTTATTTCCAAATTTCTAAGTTCCAATCTCCGATTTACACCTCAAAATCATGTAATCTAGTCGGATTATTCGATGATAATTCAATATTATGGAGTAGAAATGATCACAAGGGACTTACCTCAAGTTTTCGTTGAAAATATATCAAAAATCGCCTCTCCTCAAGCTCAAATTTGTCAAAAATGGAAAATGGGACGAAGTCACTGTTTTTATAATTCTGCCCAGACATCCTCGGTTCAGCCTCGGTCTTGACCTTCGATCTTGGCCTTCGATCCTGGTTCTCGATCCTAGGCTTTTGATCCTGGTTTTCGATCCTAGGCCTTCGATCATGTCTTCGACCCGGCCTTCGACCGTGACCCTCGACCCTGGGCTCGATCATGGCTTCGATCATGGCCCTCGACTCTGGGCTCGATCTGGGCTTCAATCGTGGCCCTCGACTCTGGGCTCGATCTGGGCTCGATTCTGAGAGATTTCTGGGCTCGATTTCTGGCAGAAGAAATTTTCAACAGAAGGAAATTGCAGCAGCTGTTGAAGTTCAATATTTGATCCGTTAACCATCCGAAACTCACCCGAGGCCCTCGGGACCTCAACCAAATATACCAACAAGTCCTAAAACATCATATAGACTTAGTCGAATCCTCAAATCACCTCAAACAACACTAAAACCATGAATTACACCCCAATTCAAGCCTAATGAACTTTGAAATTTCTAATTTCTACAAACGACTCCGGAACCTATCAAATCACGTCTGATTGACCTCGAATTTTGCACACAAGTCATAAATAACATAACAGAGGTATTCCAATTTTCAGAATCGGATTCCGACCCCGATATCAAAAAGTCAACCCCCCGGTCCAACTTCTCAAAAAATTAAACTTTCGGCATTTCAAGCCTAATTCCTCTATGGACCTCCAAATAATATTCCGGACACGCTCCTAAGCCCAAAATCACCATACGGAGCTATTGAAATTATCAAAATTCGAATCCGAGGCCATTTACACATAGGTCCATATCCGGTCCACTTTTCTAACTTAAAATTTTCAATTATGAGACTAAGTGTCTCATTTCACTCAGAGTTCCTTCCGGACTCGAACCAACTAACCCGATATAACATAATATAGCTGAATAACACAAAAATAAGTAGGAATGGGGAAAACAGGGTTATAACTCTCGAAACGACCGGCCGGGTCGTTACATCCTCCCCCTCTTAAATATCCGTTCGTCCTCGAACGGGTCTAGAAACATACCTGGAGTCTCGAATAGGCATGGATATCTGCTCCGCATCTCCCTCTCGGTCTCCCAGGTGGCCTCTTCCACAGGCTGACCCCTCCATTGCACCTTCACTGAAGCTATATCCTTTGACCTTAACCTTCGAACCTGCCGATCCAAAATAACCACCGGCTCCACATCATAAGTCATATCACCCTCCAACTGAACCGTGCTGAAATCCAAAACATGGAACGGATCTCCAATATACTTCCGGAGCATGAAAACATGAAACACTGGATGCACACTCGACTTGTTGGGTGGCAAGGCAAGCTTACAAGCCACCTCTCCTATCCTATGACGCACCTCAAAAGGCCCAATGAACCGGGGGCTCAACTTTCCCCTCTTCCCAAACCTCATAACACCCTTCATGGTGATACCTTCAGCAAAACCTTTTCCCCAACCATAAAAGACACATCACGGACCTTCCTATCCGCGTAGCTCTTTTGCCTAGACTGCGCCGTGCAAAGCCGCTTCTGAATCAATTTCAGCTTATCTAATGCGTCCTGGACCAAGTCTGTACCTAAGAGCCTAGCCTCACCCGACTCAAACCATCCAACCGGAGATCTACACCTCATCCCAATTATACCACAATCAAATCTGATAGCATCCATTCTTGGCCCAATGACCTCGTCTCATCCAACACGACCACTCTAATGACATGACACATCAATACAATCTAAAGCCACAACCCATGCAATCCGTGCATCGGATAGCAATATTCCAAATGTACCCAATCGTAACAATGACCCAAACAGGAGAACCGTTCCACAAGCTTGACGAGTACCACCCCGACGCAATGCTAAGAAACCATCACACACCGCAGAACCATAACACACGAATCTTACACGAGGGATCATATTTCCACATAACTCTGCTGCAATATGCGACCCTATCCAAATACTGGTCCATATGAAACACCTCAAGTCACCCTGCTAAAAATCAATAACCATGCGCAATTCGACATCAAGTACCCAAAGTGCATTACCATAACCACAGAGAAGCAAACGACACCATGCCACATAAAACCCGAAAGAACACGACCAATACATCATCAACTAAGCAATATCCAATACTATTCTCGCTCAAATTTCGCTATAAAGCCACAATAGAACCGCACCATATGTGCATATAACCACGAATCCCAACTCCTCGTAGCCTAGAAGAGTAACTCACCGATCATTTCAGAGCACGAATAAGCTTCACATCAACCGAATGGCATATCCTTCAATAATAGCAGTATGGAGCCAATCAATCCGGCTCGATGTAGAATACACATCCTAATTGGGCCTACCAATGGGCCCCAAATCAACTATGGTCAGCCACCAATAGATAAATAACCTCCGAAAGTCCACAATGACGGAATCATAATACCTTCTATCATCTGGCTAGCTCCGGCCACAACTTCACAGTCCACCACCATGAAACAATCTGCTCATGAGAACTCCCAATCTTCAATTCCATAGAACACATGAATCACCCTATTTGATTCCACCTCCACCGCCCGAATGCCTAACACCTCTCTCATACACAATCCTCCCACGAGAAATACTTTGAAACTTCTTCCGTGCCACCTGGCAAAAATTTGAATATCAACAGTCGATCAACCAGGAGAGTGCCGCAATACCAGCGAAGTACCCATAAATCAAAACACACTGCCCCTTCTGAAATGTACACTCTCATCAAGCTATACCAAATAGTAATATCATTTACCTAGTCATGGAAAACAGTTCATGCTGCCTAAGAATTTATGTCCTTCCCTTCAAAACTGAACTGTGACCTGGTACATGTAAATCCTATTCCCGCACAACACACCACATCGATTATGCCATCATGTGACAAGCATAAGAATTCCATTATCAACTCTGAGTCACTAGCAATTACATACCTTATTAGTCAGAAACCTCTTTCTTGCTTCTTTCTAGGAGAAAATCATAACACACAACCCGTTCCGTACATCGGTAGAAATTATCCGGTTTAAACCATGGTAGAACCCATCATGAACACTTTGAAATCGATTTGCACATAATCAAGCTATCTGAACCGAATTCCTCTAACTTCACCAAGCCACACAGGTTGCCAAATCCGGGAGCATTGCCACGAAGCACCTGTAGATACTAGCCACGTCATAAGTACACAAATAACCGATCATACCTATTATTGTGCTACCCCAACCTACTTTCAAACTGTCCTATTTCCCCAAGTCCTTTCCAAATCGCCTTCAAGTTGCTATTTTATTTCCTTATTAGAACACTATTATCCTTAACTAAAACTTGCCCCACGAACTCTAGCATAGAATCACACCGCCCTAAGGCTTATAAGCCGCCGAATACCCCCCCTTTTTAATATATTCCAAAGGTTCCACAACCAAACATGTTTACTCCGAAGAGACATTATAGGAACCTAAAACTATTTCCTTCACCTTCTTGATACTGAAATGCATAATTCACAATGATATGAGATGCAACGAGTCTCAACACCGTTCAATGCGACTCCCAGTTTTCTAGCCATATTTATAAATCTTGAATCTATTGTAACCATTCTCGAATTAACCGACCAAACGGACCGAAACGACATGTGCCCCATTAGCACATCAACACCCAAGGGAATAAAGAGTAACCCTCACTCCTACGCAACCGAGCAAATTCCCGCTCCATGTACACTACATTCTCTGTGAATAAACACCCAATTAATTTTATGGTCCTCCTATAACCATAGAGTGTAATCCAACTTGTGTTCAGAAATTCCTTTACCCGAGTCATCCTCGATCTCGTCCTCTGCAAGTCATAACTGATTCACCGGTATACCCCGAACCGAATCTAATACAACCCATCTATCACGACCCATAACTGTGCAATCAACTAGTCGATAACAGACTCCCCCACATAGCCTTAAGCTGCAATTATATAAAATTAGAACCCGTAAGGATTTCTCATTCTCAATTACCAAGGTCTCGCACCGTTAACCTGTCAGACTTCTCGAAGTCTTCTATTAAGCCTTTCATGAATATTCTAAATCTCCAGCCAAAATTACACACACGACCTCCTACCGGGTAGCTAGTAATATTCCTCACAAAAGCTTCATCAACATTACGCCACCGCTAGCTGCACATATGAGATAACCCACATGTGGAATTCCTTACCGACATCTCCCAATGACACTGCACTGAGTGCAACAACCACGAAATTCAAAAATTCCCCTGAGTTCACCATTTATATAAGTCTGCACTTTCCCTATTGACATCAACTGTACGTCAACAATACCTTCCGAACTCAAGTCATATTTCACCTGACACAATAATCAGATCTTCACGCCTCTATTCATTTCAAACACACTCCTTTCTGCCATATTCAATTTAGAGTATGCAGAGTATGCATGCTGATTCACATTTTAACACGATTCCAAAACATTCTACACTTTCTCAAGGTGCACGACTACCCTACTAGTGAATTCATATGCTAATCTGCCACTCTTACTTCGGTTAAACCATCTCCTTTAAGAAAATTCTCAACCTCTACTTCTCCTACTTGACCTGCTAGTATTTCAACCACCGCGAACACTTCCCGCCATGTCTTCCCTCATACTTTGCTACCCAACTGCTGCATCAAATCGAAATGTATTTCTATCGCACCTGAACCAATAAAATGTTACCGACTCTAAGTCTCTTCAAAGATTATCTTTCCCGAGCCATTAACATCAAAATACCCATTCGCAACCACCATTACTACACAACCACTTACTCTTCTTGAGTTCAAACTCATTGACAGACATGAGAATTTAATTTTCCCCAAAATTTAACAACGTGAAAAATCCTTCAAAACATTCACACTCGAGACGATACGTAGCATCAAAACTAAAATCAAGCACCCAATGGCCTTCCTTTACATTTCAAGAAAATACTTCTCGTCATATTCACATAGTCTTAACACTTCCCGCAGTTACGTCATAATCACCACAAATCCATTCCAATGCTCATCGAGCCACAATTCAACTCGTAGGGACATTATCGGACATATGAGTCCAAATGTATAAGTTACAACTGAAGCTACCGAGCCTAAGCTGCGACTAACCATGGCCTCAAGTCCTCCAGATTGGCCCACCACCATAATACAAAATACACATCTCAACCTTGTTCATAGAATCATAAGCCGGCGATGCACAACTGATACTGAGCGCTCATGTGCGCATATGAGATGCGTGGAAGGAATTCAAAGAGTTATGTCTCATGCTAAATCATTTTCGCACGATAGAATACAAGAAAGTGAAATTTTCCTAAGAGTTCCGCAGCCTCTCGAAGATAAGTACAGACATCTTCGTACCGATCCGCAAGACTCTACTAAACCCGCTCATGACTCGTGAGACCTATGTAACCTAGGCTCTGATACCAATCTGTCACGACCCAAAACTAACCCCTGTCGTGATGGCGCCTATCGTGGAACTAGGAAAGCCGACTCATTTCCAAAACAAACTGATATTTTCATTTTAAAGAAAAATTCAAGGTTATTTAACATACACCTTCATTTAAAGAGTTCAAATCAAAGAAAAACAGAAGTGCGGAAAAGAAAAGCCCGACATCGGGGTGTCACTAGTCATGAGCATATACTACAATCTGTCTAACAATATCAAGGCTAACTCAGCCCGGAAAATAGCTAAATACAACTAGAGGAAGATAGGAGGGAGAAGAGCAGGGGCTGCGATCGCCAAACAGCTACCTTGATATCTCCAAGAAAATCTGCAACCAAATTACTCAATAACCGCTACCGTGTCCAGCTACACCTGAATCTGCACACAAGGTGCAGGGAGTAACGTGAGTACGCCAACTAAGTAAGTAACAACAATAAATAAAGACTGAGAAGTAGTGACGAGCAATAAAGCATATAACGTTCATATCAGAAAATCTCAGTAAAATACCACATGCTTTTAAAAAAACTCAGGATTTGAATCAAATTATCTAGTTTAAACCCAGTTCCAGTAAAAATCATTTAAAGACATTTTCCCAACAGTTTTTCAAACAAAGAATCAATGCAAAGTTGAGCAAAAAAAAAATTATGAAATCATAAACAGCCCCTCGGGAAAAACATCACTCATATACAGCCCCTCGGTCAAACCTCACAGTCACTCGTGCCACTCGGGCATACCTCACAATCACTCTTGCCACTCGGGCATACCTCACAATCACTCTTGCCACTCGGGCATACCTCACAACCACTCTTGCCTCCCAATCACTCAGCACTCGGCACTCGGCACTCACACTAAGTATGTACCTGCGCTCACTAGGGGTGTGTACAGAATCCGGAGGGGCTCCTTCAGACCAAGCGCTATAATCTGCATGGATAAATCACATGAGATAATAATAAAGTATGCTGCAGATGGGCAGCCCCGATCCACACTCATCCTCACAAATCAGGCCCTCGGCCTCACTCAGTCATAAAGTATGCTACAGGCGGGCAGCCCCGATCTGCACTTATCCTCACAAATCAGGCCACTCGGGCATTTCAGTAAAACAGGGCATTCGACCCAAAACATTTATATGCATCAAAATAGAGTCATAAAACTGAGTTATGCGGTAAACAAGTATAAACATGACTGCGTATAGATTTTCAATCGAAAACAGTGAGAGGATGGTAAGAAACAGCCCCTAAGGGTCCAAACAGCATTGGCGCAAGGCCCAAACATGGCATTCAGCCTAATTTTAAAAAAAATCTTTCTAAAACATATAAGTATCAATGGTTTCAACAAAGTATGCAACTTTACAGTTGCTACGGGGCGGACCAAGTCACAAATCCCCAACAGTACATGCCCACACGCCCGTCACCTAGCATGTGCATCACTAAAAATAGTAGAATGATACAAAATCCGGGGTTTCATACCCTCAGGACTAGATTTACAATCATTACTTACCTCAAAACGTGAAACTTTTTACTCTGCTATGCCTTTGCCTCGCAAATCGGCCTCCGAATGCCTCGAATCTAGTCACAAATAATTCGTTTCAGTTAGTAAAATTCATTGGAATTAATTCCACAAGATAATAATGATTTTTCCATAAATATTCGAAAATTAGCTCAAAAATCGCCCGTGGGGCCCACATCTCGGAACCCGACAAAAATTACAAAATCCGAAAGCCCATTCAACCACGAGTCTACCCATACCAATTTTACCAAAATCCGACCTCAACTCGACCCTCAAATCTACAAATCTTATTTCCTTATTTCTAAGTTCCAATCTCCGATTTACACCTCAAAATCATGTAATCTAGTCGGATTATTCGATGATAATTCAATATTATGGAGTAGAAATGATCACAAGGGACTTACCTCAAGTTTTCATTGAAAATATATGAAAAATCGCCTCTCCTCAAGCTCCAATTTGTCAAAAATGGCAAATGGGACGAAGTCCCTATTTTTATAATTCTGCCCAGACATCCTCGGTTCAGCCTCGGTCTTGGCCTTCGATATTGGCCTTCGATCTTGGCCTTCGATCTTGGTTCTCAATCCTAGGCCTTCGATCCTGGTTCTCGATCTTAGGCCTTCGATCATGTCTTCGACCCGGCCTTCGACCGTGACCCTCGACCCTGGGCTCGATCATGGCTTTGATCGTAGCCCTCGACTCTGGGCTTTCATCGTGGCCCTCGACTCTGGGCTCAATCTGGGCTAGATTCTAAAAGATTTCTGGCAGAAGAAATTTCCAACAGAAGGAAATTGCAGCAGCTGTTGTAGTTCAATTTTTGATCCGTTAACCATCCGAAACTCACCCGAGGCCCTTGGGACCTCAACCAAATATACCAACAAGTCCTAAAACATCATACGGACTTAGTCGAATCCTCAAATCACCTCAAACAACACCAAAACCATGAATTACACCCCAATTAAAGCCTAATGAACTTTGAAATTTCTAATTTCTTCAAATGACTCCGGAACCTATCAAATCACGTCCGATTGACCTCAAATTTTGCACACAAGTAATAAATGACATAACAGAGGTATTCCAATTTTCAGAATTGGATTCCGACCCCGATATCAAAAAGTCAACCCCCCGGTCAAACTTCTCAAAAAATTAAACTTTCGGCATTTCAAGCCTAATTCCTCTACGGACCTCCAAATAATATTCCGGACACGCTCCTAAGCCCATAATCACCATACAGGGCTATTGGAATTATCAAAATTCGAATCCGAGGTCGTTTACACATAGGTCCATATCCGGTCCACTTTTCTAACTTAAAATTTTTAATTATGAGACTAAGTGTCTCATTTCTCTCAGAGTTCTTTCCGGACTCGAACCAACTAACCCGATATAACATAATATAGCTGAATAATACAAAAGAAGTAGGAATGGGGAAAACGGGGTTATAACTCTCGAAACGACCGGCCGGGTCGTTACAATACATATGTTTGTGGGACCATGAAAATTCAAGTTAGAGGTGAATATTCTTACTTAATCACCTTCACTGATGATATGTCAAGATATGAATTTGTGTATCTTATGAAACATAAATCAGAATCTTTTGAAATGTTCAAAAGGTTCTGTAGTGAAGTTGAGAAACAGACTAGTAAAAGTATCAAAGTACTAAGGTCTGATAGGGGTGGAGAATATCCTAGTGAAGATTTTACTAGGTATCTCAAAGAGAGTGTGATTTTCTCACAGTGGACACCTCCAGGAACACCACAATACAATGGTGTGTCCTAAAGGAGAAATCGAACCTTATTAGATATGGTGAGATCTATGATGGGGTTCACTGATCTTCCAATAAATTTAAGGGGATATGCTTTGTAAGCAGCAACATACTTACTTAATAAAGTTCCCACGAAGTCAGTCTCTATAACGAGAACTTATAATTGGGGACCGACAAACTGGAAAAATTGCTATTGCTATCGATACCATATTAAACCAAAAGCAACTGAACTCAAGGGCCACCTCTGAGAGTGAGACATTGTATTGTGTCTATGAAGCGATTGGAAAAAAATGCTCAACTGTGACATAATTAGTTCAAATTCTTGCAGAAACGAATGCTTTGGAATATTCTATTCTTGTAGCAGCTACCGCTTCAGATCCTACTCCTCTACAATTTTTGGCCCCATATTCTGGGTATGCCATGGGGGAATATTTCCGCGATAATGGAATGCACTCATTAATAATCTATGATGATCTTAGTAAACAGGCGGTAGCATATCGACAAATGTCATTATTGTTACGCCAACCACCAGTCCATGAGGTTTTCCCAGGGGATGTTTTCTATTTACATTTCCATCTCTTAGAAAGAGCGACTAAACGATCAGACCAGACAGTCGCATGTAGCTTGACCGCCTTACTCGTCATTGAAACACAAGTTGGAGACGTATCGGCCTATATTCCCACCAATGTGATCCCCATTACTGATGGACAAATCTGTTTGGAAACAGAGCTCTTTTATCGTGGAATTAGACCTGCGATTAACGTTGGCTTATCTGTTAGTCGCGTCGGGTCTGCCGCTCAGTTGAAAACTATGAAACAAGTCTACTGTAGTTCAAAACTGGAATTGGCACAATATCGCGAAGTGGCTGCCCTTGCTTAATTTGGTTCAGACCTTGATGTTGCGACTCAGGCATTACTCAATAGAGGTGCAAGGATGACAGAAGTATCGAAACAACCACAATATGCACCACTGCCAATTGAAAAACAAATTCTAGTCATTTATGCACCTGTTAATGGATTCTGTGATCGAATGCCACTACGTAGAATTTCTCAATATGAGAGAGCCATTACAAATAGTGTCAAACCAGAATGACTACAATCCTTTTTAGAAAAAGGTGGCTTAACTAACGAAAGAAAGATGGAACCAGATACATTCTTAAAAGAAAGTGCTTTAGCTTTTATTTAATACAATACAAGGAAAGGAAAAAGGTTTCGTAGGGGTACTACAAATAATAGACTTACTAGTTCTTTTTCTATCTATGAAGTAGGACGAGTGTCCTACCTAATTCAATGCTAGGTAACCAAGTTAGTATCCTAGCGGAGCTATTAAAGGGGGGAACATCCTAATGGACGAGTATGAGAACGCTATACATCTCATCTTAGATCCCCATAAAAAAAACAAAACAGAAAGCAAAAATAGCTAAAAATAGCATGCTTCCTTATCATATATATGATATGGGCGGGCCTTTTTAAGCAAAAGGAATCGGTTGTAGTCTTCTTGACATATCAAGTCAAGAGGGCGAGGCTCCTAGCAATTAGGGGAAAGGGGAGTAGGTAAGCGGGCTCCTTTCACTTGACTGGTTAGTTAGGAGTTATCTTTTTTCGCACATCTCCACTCTTTTCTCTTTCAAACTAGGAGGATTGACATTTGGCCAAGATGTGATCTATCTCTTTCCTTGGTTGTAGTGGAACTTTGGTTTTATTTAGCGAGGAACCGTTTCACTCGGCGTCGAATGATCAAAGCTAAAAGCTTTAGGCATCTTTTGAGCATGTTCAGCTTCCAAAATTCTTGGAGTCTTACGCTACGGCATTATCACAAAAAGAAAACATGGCTACTAGATAACTATTTTGTTATTGTGGAAAGCGATCAGTTCTTTTGATCTTGTTCGAGCTTGGAAAAGCTTCCTTTTTCAATTCCACAAGTTACAGAGCCTATGTAGAAGAAGCTGTAAAAGAGCACCACCACGGTTTAGGTCCCGACACATGGGGGATTAATTAAGCTGCAAGGATCGTGAATCAAGGGAAGGGAAGAATGAGACCATAATTTGGAAGTAAACCCCTGACTAAGACTTAGATGGCAACCTAACCGAGTACGTCATAATTGAGAAAGGGAAGACCCACCCCCCAGAGCCAGAACACAGGCGCCGACCTCTCTGCCACCAACACAAGTGAATAAGAAAAGATCACGTCGCCAAAGGTGGCAGTATCACTGTCTACAGGTTGAGTCATGAGATCTAAAGTGCAAATACTCGACACCGTGAATCAAGAAATTCGGGTGATGTACATACAAAGGCATTGGTCCATCGGTGCCTTAGGGGAAATCATCTGCGCCAGTGTAAAAAAGAAATTCAACATTTTTACAGTAGCGAGGAGAAGGAAAGGAAAAGTATGGATTAGTTGAAAGAGCTACTTCTTCGAGCTGAGTGGGGTCGCGCCCCTTCCTTCTTCTAATAAGAGAGAGCGAAAGACGCTAGACACACTCTTATTTAAACCTTTTCAATCTCTCTTAGCTCCCGACTCAATGGAAATTCTAGTTCTTATTCATTGGAAATGCTTCCTTTACTTCCACAGGTAATGGAAATGTTGAAGTTTGAGCTTGTGTTTTCCTGTCTTTTTTGCCTTGCCCACTCTACCTTATTTGCTGGAGGGAGGATACGATTGTCGAAGCTGAAGTCCCATTCAATTCATATAATTTTGCCTACTATCCTCTTACTTTCACGCCTACCAACTAGAATGAGGACAGTCATACTAACCCCAAAAAAAAACTATCACTCAAGAAAGCTGCCCCCTTTTTGCCTTTCTTGCTTGATTCATCTTTCATCTCGGTGTCTTATCCGGATTGAATGTATACTATCCCCCTATCGGACTAAGGGTTTTGATTGAATATTCCTCTCTCTACTTGAATTAAATTAGTAAGAAAAGAAATATTACATAAAGACTGAAATTCCATAAAACATGTTCCATAGGGCACATGTTCAATAAATCAGGACAAAGCGATTGATTTGGTTAAGAGCGTAGCGTAGAACACAAGTAAGATGACTGTCAATGGAAAAAAGACTCTCATTATTATTATTTCACTTTTATGCTTCAATTAGGCCTATATTCGCATTTTAATGATACCAATCGAGATGGCTTTTTCAAGGACTAGCCTCTTCCCTGAGGCAATCCCTGGGATTCAAAAGAGAGAGAAGGAACTTTCTGTGTCCTATGCCGTCATCACTAACCATTCCCCTTCTCTTTGCATTTATTTATCGGTCTCTTCCTTTCACTTTCATGCGGAAGGTTCCCCTTACAGGCCTGAAAGAAAGAATGATTTTTAGATAGAGCTTTGGCTATGGCACCATTTTTGAAGAAATGGGTTTATGCGCTTTTTTTACTACTATGCTATTTGTCTCGTCTCGGACGTGATTCATATTTGATACTCTTATCGTATTGGGTGCTTGATTCCTTAGCTGAGCTAATGACTTAGATGCGGAATCTGAGCTAATGAATCACTTCATTACCTTAAGCGAATCTAACTACAAGCCAAAATAAACTGCAATCACCTAGACCTTTCTAATACTGAAAACCTGTATACGAAATTTCTTCAGTTGCTTACTCGGCCTAAGCAAGCCTGACCGAACACCCGAAAGAAGTTCTTTCTCAATCGAACGGTAATGGACAAAGAACGAGGAGGCATTATTCATAGAGAAGAGCCCTGAAAAATTTCATGATAACTGAAGAGGGAATGTGACATTACTACTTTTATAAGACTATAGACTTGGAAGGCATTCCCAGTTCGCCATAACACAGTCTTAGGGTCACTACGAGCTGGACTCGTCGTGAAACTCACTTATTCTTAGAGAAATGATGTGTGATAGTGTAATGACCCGGCTGGCCGTTTTGAGTATTACAGCCTCGTTCCCCCATTTACTGCTCAATTTATGCTTTACAATTGTTGTATGACTTTCCGGGGTAATTGATTCGGGTCCGGTGAGGATTTGAAATGAATTGAGACACTTAGTCTCCAAGATGAAAGCTTAAGTTAAAATAGTTGATCGGATGTTGACTATGTTTAAACAACCTCGGAATAGAGTTTTGATGATTCCAATAGCTCTGTATGATGATCTTGGACTTAGGAACGTGTCCGGAAAATTATTTGGAAGTCTGTAGTTAAATTAGGCTTGAATTGGTTAAAATGGAAGATTTAAGTTTGGAAGTTTGACTGGGGAGTTGACTTTTTGATATCGGGGTCAGAATATGATTCTGGAAATTTGAATAGGTCCGTTATGTCGTTTATGACTTGTGTGCAAAATTTAAGGTCAATCGGACTTGATTTGATAGGTTTCGGCATCGAATGTAGAAGTTGAAAATTCTTAGTTTCATTAAGCTTGAATTGGGGTATGATTCATGGTTTTAGCATTGTTTGATGTGATTTAAGGCCTCGACTAAGTTCGCATAATGTTTTAGGACTTGTTGGTATATTTGGTTGAGGTCCCAGGGCCTCGGGTGAGTTTCAGATGATTAACAGATCAAATTAACTTAAGGAAATGCTGGAATTTTTCTGTTGCTGGTGTCTTTGCACCTGCGCATGAGGAACCGCAAGTGTGGCCCGCAGAAGCGAGCAACCCTTCACAAAAGCGGACTGGGCACTGCTAGGTAGGAGCCGCAGAAGCAGAATTTTGCATGCAGAAGCGCGACCGCAAAAGCGGAAGGAACTGCAGATGCGAAGGAACCTGCGTAGAAGCATGACCGCAGAAGCGGTCTTGGACATCGTAGAAGCCATCACTGTTGGCCCAGGCTATCTCGCAGATGCGAGCTTGTTACACAGAAGCGATGGTCGCAGATGCGACCTAGTGTCTGCAAATGCGAAAACGCTGGGCAGTATGCCTTATATTCGAGGGTTCCATATTTTTATCCATTTTCTGATTTTGGAGCTCGGTTTGGGCGACTTTGGAGAGGAATTTTTCCACACAACTTGGGGTAAGTGTTATTGAATCCATTGTGATTATATTTCATGAATTAATCTTCATTTTGGTGTATGATTATCAAATCTTCAAGAGAAATCGAAGGAAATTTCTATAATTGCATAAAATGAATTTTTGAGTTTTGAATACAGATTTAGAGTCAGATTTGAGTGAAGTTAGTATGGTTGAACTCGTAGTTGGATGGGTTGTCAGATTATGTGAGTTTTGTCAGATTCCGAGACGTGGGCCCTACTGTCGATTTTTCGAGTTGAGTTAGGAATTATTATAAATTGTTAAATTGCAAGCATTGGAGTATATTTTGATTAGTTTGCACGTTGTTTGACTAGTTTCGTATCATTTGGTGTGGAATTTAGGAGATATGAAGGCGTTCGGAGGTTGATACGCGCAAAATGGAATTTTCAGAGTATTATTTAGTTTACCCGGCATTGGATTCATCTTGTTCGAGGTAAGTAACTCTTCTAATCTTGGAGCTGGGGGTATGAACCCTGACTATATGTGTTATGTGTTTGGTGTTGAGGTGATGCACATGCTAGGTGACGGGCGTGTGAGCGTGCACCATGTGAACTGTGACTCCGTTATTTCTGTAGTACTATGTAGTTACCTGAATTTATCTGGAATCATGAAATCTCTACGTACTAGAGTTATCGAGCTGTGATTCATATTAGAAACCATGTCTAGGCTACATGCTATTCTGTTGGGACCCACTGAGGTCATTACTGCTATTGAGTTATTTGATTACATTGCAATGTCATACTCAGTCATATTCATTCATTCCATATCATATCTCAGTCTCTGTTGTTATTTATTGATACAGCATATCATTATTGTGGGCTAGTTCATGTCATTGTGAGCCCGAGAGACTGGAGAGGTTGATGATTGAGTGAGGCCGAGGGCCTAATTTTGAGATATTGATACTATAGCACGTGAGTTGTCCGTGTAGCATGTGAGTTATCCGTGCGGATTTTAGCACTTAGGCTGAAGGAGCCCCTCTGGAGTCTGCACACACCCCCAGTGAGCGTGATTGATTTATATTGAGGGATGGATCTTGCCTGGACATGGATCTTGTAAGAAGCATTTATACCTGGGGATAGATCTTCCCCACTAGCTAGATTGGCCCTACTCAGTACTGAGTGACTGATGGTCAGTTGTTGTATATATTCTGGGATGGATCTTCCCTGGGCCGGATTGGCCATATACAGTACTGAGTGATTGAGCACGATGGGTTGAAAGTGTGAGACAGTGAGATTGAGTACTCTAAGAGTGTGAGTACATGAGTTCATCTCTGAGATACATTGCATTGACATGCACATGACATACAGGCATAAAGATGTATCTTCCTCATGTTGTACGATATCACGTCATTCATGAATTCTTACACATATTGTCATATGGGCATAGTGATGCATTTTACACTGGCTACTTGGAAAGAAAATGAAACATCTTATTTATTGTTGAAAGGATTTTTGGGAAAATTACTGTTTTCAAACTTACTCATATTTTTGGCAACTTCGGTAAACGATTTGGGTTTTCACTTATATACTTGAAAGGCAGAAGTATTTTAGAAATCATGATTAAGCTAAGCATTTTATTTCTGAGTTACTTCTTTTATTATTTGCTTTACGTTGTTATGGACTGTTGTTGGCTATTGGTGTTGGACCCGACCTTTGTTCTAGCTCGTCACTACTTTCAACCTAAGGTTAGGTTTGTTACTTATTGAGTACATGAGGTCGGTTGTACTCATACTACACTTCTGCACCTTGCGTGCAGATGTTGGCTGCTGATATTGCTGAGACCGACATGAGCTGGATTTGAAGATATACCCGCGTTCCGGTTGTAGCTGCCTCTTGTTCATGGTAGCCTTAGATTTATAAAGATCTGTTTATGTACATTTCAAATAGATGTTGTATTTATTTCATACCATCTTTGTATATTCTAATCTTAGAAGATCATGATTTGTGATAAGATTTAGATATTTTCTTTTACTTAATTGTCTTGTTAAATTTTATTGGAATTGGATAGTTGATAACTGGCTTACCTAGCGGGTTGGGTTAGGTGCTATCACGGCTAGTTGGATTTTGGGTCGTGATAAGTTGGTATCAGAGCTCTAGGTTCATATGTTCTCCAAGTCATGAGCAAGTGTCTAGTAGAGTCTTGCGGATTGGTATGATGACGTCCATACTTATCTTCGAGAGCTATAGGGAATTTAGGATAATTTCCCATCTTTCTTTCCTTATCGTGCGAAATTGATTCAGCTTGAAACATAACTCTTTGAATTCCTTCCATGTATTTGTGTGCGCATGCGAGCGCTCGGTATCAGCTGTGCATCGCCAACTTGTGATTCCATGAACGAGGTTTGAAATGTGTATTCTGTGTTTTGGTTATGGGCCAGTGTGGAGGACTTGAGGCCAGGTTTAGACCGTAGCTTAGACTCGGTTGCTTTAGTTGTAACTTGTATAATTTGACTCATATATCCAGTGGTATCCTTATGAATGGAATTTGTGGCTCGATGAGCGGTTGAATGGCTATATGATAAGTATGATATAACTATGGGATGTGTTAAGATGGTTTAAATGTGACGAGAATTGTTTCCTTGGAATGTAAAGAGGGCTATTGGGTGCTTGATTTTCATTGTGATGTGACGTACGGTCTGAGTTGTGAGTGTGTTGAAGGATCTTTCATACAGTTTAATTGTGGAGCGAATTAGATTTTCATGCTGTGTTGATGAGTTCAAACTCAGAAAGATTAAGGGATTACGTAGGAATTGTGGCTGCGAAAGGGTATAGCAAGTGTAATGACCCGGCCAGTCGTTTTGAGTATTATAACCCCGTTCCCCCATTTACCATTCAATTTATTCTCTATAATTGTTTTATGACTTACCGGGTTAGTTGGTTCGGGTCCGGCAGGGAGTCTGAGTGAAATGAGACACTTAGTCTCATAACCGAAAATTTAAGTTAGAAAAGTGGACCAGATATGGACCTATGTGTAAACGACCTCAGATTTGAATTTTTATGATTCCAATAGCTCCGTATGGTGATTTTGGACTTAGGAGCATGTCTGGAATATTATTTGGAGGTCCATAGAGGAATTAGGCTTTTAATGCCAAAAGTTTAATTTTTGGGAAGTTTGATCGGGGGGTTGACTTTTTGATATCGGGGTCGAAATCCGATTCTAAAACTTTTAATAGGTCTGTTATGTCATTTATGACTTGTGTGCAAAATTTGAGGTCAATCGGACGTAATTTGATAGGTTTCGACGTTGTTTGTAGAAATAGAAAGTTTCAAAGTTCAATAGGTTTGAATTGGGGCGTAATTCATGGTTTTAGCGTTGTTTGAGGTGATTTGAGGATTCGACTAAGTTCCTATGATGTTTTAGGACTTGTTAGTATATTTGGTTGAGGTCCCGAAGGCCTCAGGTGAGTTTCAGATGGTTAACGGATAAAAAATTAAACTACAACAGCTGCTGCAATTACCTTCTGTTGGAAATTTCTTCTGCCAGAATCGAGCCCAAAAAATTGAGCCCAGAATCGAGCACAGAAATTTGAGACCAGAATCGAGCCTAAATAAATCGAGCCCAGGATCGAGGGCCACGATCGAAGGTCAGTATCGAGGGCCACGATCGAAGGTAGGGTCGAGGATCAGGATCGAAGCCACGATCGAGCCCAAGGTCGAGGGCCACGATCGAATGCAGGGTCGAAGACATGATCGAAGGCCAGGGTCGAGGGCCATGATTGAGGGTCAGGATCGAGGGTCAGAATCGACGACCTTGATCGAAGTCCAAGATCGAGGCAGAACCGAGGCTGACTGGGCAGAATTATAAAAACAGGGACTTCGTCCCATTCGCCATTTTTGACAAATTGAATCTTGAGGAGAGGTGATTTTTGATAGATTTTCAAGGAAAACTTTAGGTAAGTCCCTTTGAATCATTTCTACTCCATAATATTGTGTTATCATCGAATAATCCGACTAGATTACATGATTTTGAGGTGTAAATCGGAGATTGAAACTTAGAAATTTGGAAATAAGATTTGTAGATTTGAGGGTCGTGTTGGGGTCGGATTTTGATAAAATTGGTATGGTTAGACTCATGGTTGAATGGGCTTTCGGATTTTGTAACTTTTGTCGAGTTTTGAGATATGGCCTTTTGAGCTAAATTTCGGATTTTTATGGAAAATTAGTATTTTCTTATGTAATTAATTCCAATAAATTTTATTGACTGAAAAGAATTATTTGTGACTAGATTCGAGGCATTCGTAGGCCGATTTGCGAGGAAAAGGCATAGTAGAGTCAAGAATTTCACGTTTTGAGGTAAGTAACAGTTTTAAATCTGGTCCTGAGGGTATGAAACCCCAGATTTTTGTGTCATGTGATTATTTTGGAGGTGACACACATGCTAGGTGACGGGTGTGTGGGCGTGAACCGAAGGGATTGTGACTTGGTCCATCCCGTGAAACTGTAAAGTTGAATAACCTGTTGTTAGCTATAAGATCTCTTTGTGTTGAAGAAATGTTTCTGTAAATCATGTTAAAAATCATGCTTAGGCTATGTTATAGTACTGTTGGGACCCACAGAGGTCGCGTACTTGTTGAAATATTTGCTAATTGCTGTCTTGTACTCAGTCATGATTTTACTTGTGCATCATACCTCAGTCTTTCTTGATATTTGTTGATTTACTATGTTATCTTTGTTTGGGCTGATCTTTGTGATTTCCGAGAGCCTGAGAGACTAGAGAGGTTGAGGACTGAGTAAGGCCGAGGGCCTGTCGGTGAGGTAAGTATATATGGCATGTGAGTTGTCCGTGTAGGATATTATAGCACGTTTGTTGTCCGTGAAGCACGTGAGTTGTCCGTGCAGATTATGGCGCTTGGGCTGTAGGAGCTCCTCCAGAGTCTATACACCCCCAGTGAGCACGGGTACCCATTGAGTGTGAGTGCTGAGGGTTGAGAGCCGAGTGATGAGTTGAGTGACTGTTGCTTGAGAGGCTGTACTTGCTTTGCATATGTTATTGCACTTGACTGCTATCTGTCACTGTTGTGAAATCTCTGAAAGATTTTATATCCGGATTACATGAAATTGAACAGTATGAAAATTGAATTGACTTAAACCTCCAGATTTGAAAGCATGTCTATTCTTTGCTGGAATTACTGAAAGTGAACTATAACTGTGTAGCTCGTGATTATCTTCAGTTCCTTAGTTATTATTATTACTTGCTGAGTTGGTTGTACTCATACTACACCCCACACTTCGTGTGCAGATGCAGGTGTTCCCGGACATAATGAGTGTTGATCATTTCGCGCATTTGATTTTCAGGAGATTTCGAAGTAGCTGCCGTGTTCCGCAGACCTTGTCTCTCCTTCTCTATCTCCTTGTTTACTGTATTTGGTCTCAGACTATTATAGACCGTATTATTCCAAACTTGTATTTATATTAGATGCTCATGTACTTAGTGACACCGGGTTTTGGGAGTGTTTATTTATGTATTTGTGAGTTTTCTTCCGCTAAATTTAGATATTATGTTTTCAAACTCAAAAGATATGGGAGTTTATTGAGAGTGTCGGCTTGCCTAGTATTGAGATAGGCGCCATCACGACATGTGAGATTTTGGGTCGTGACAAGTTGGTATCAGAGCCTAGGTTACACAGGTCTCATGAGTCATGTGCAGGTTTAGTAGAGTCTTGCAGATCGGTATGGAGATGTCTGTACTTATCTTTGAGAGGCTGCAAAACCCTTTGGAAAATTTATTGTATTCTGTCTTGCGAAATTGTTGATTCCGGAAACTAAAATTCTGTTATTCTATTCTCTCACAGATGGTGAGAACACGTACTACCGAATCAGACGGTCAGCCACCAGTGATACCAGTGCTACCAGTTAGGACTGCAAGAGGTCGGGGCCGTGGTAGAGGCCGGGGTCGAGGTAGAGGGCGAGGTGTAGCTCGTACTACAGTTGGACCAGCACTTGTAGTACCACCAGTTGCTCCAGCTCAGGAGCAGATTCCAGATATAGCTGAACCAACAGGATCAGCTCAGGCACCAGCTGTGCCCATTGAGATTCCAGGTCTTCAGGAGACTTTGGCCCAGATATTGGCAGCCTGCACTGGTCTTGCTCAGGTGGTTTCGACTCAGGCCGAACCAGCCACTTCTCAGGCCAGGGGAGGTACTCATACTCCTGTTGCCCGTACTCCAGACCAGGTAGAACAGGGACTTCAGATACCAGGGGCACTACCAGCCCAGCCGGTTACAGCTGCTCAGGCCTCGGTAATTCCTGTTATGGCAGATGATAAGCAGAGGAGACTTGAAAGATTTGAGAGGCTTCGACCTCCACCATTTAGCGGTGCTGAGTCAGAGGATGCTCAGGGTTTTTTGGATAAGTGTCAACGGATGCTTCGGACAGTAGGTATTCTAGAGATCGGTAGAGTCTCATTCACTACTTTTCAGTTTTCTGGGGATGCCTTCAGATGGTGGGAGGATTACGAGAGGTGTAGGCCGGTCGGTGCAGCACCCCTTACCTGGCAGCAGTTCTTCGGTCTATTCCTAGAGAAGTTCGTGCCACAGTCCCGCAGAGAGGAGCTGCACAGGCAGTTCAGGCAGCTTCGTCAGAGCGATATGTCCGTGATAGAGTATGAGATGATATTTTCAAAATTGGCCCATCATGCTATCTGGTTGATTCCCACAGACAAGGAAAGGATCAGGAGATTCATAGATGGCCTCACTTTTCAGCAGCGATTACTTATGACTAGAGAGAGAATGTCTGGTGCTACTTTTGATGAGGTTGTTGACATTGCTCGTCAGATTGAGATGGTTTGAAGCCAGGAGCGGGTTGAGAGAGAGGCTAAGAGGCCCGTGGTTCTGGTGATTTCAGCGGTGTTTCTTCAGGGGGTCAGTTTTACCGCGGTAGGGGCCGTTCTTACAGACACGCTCGGGTGGGTCATCTAGCTCATCGTGGTGCATCAGCTAGCCATGGTTCTTATAGTGCTCACTCAGGCTAGTCTTTATTCAGTGCACTACCAGCATAGAGTTTTCATCATGCCTCGTTTGCTCAGGTTTCTACAGGTAATTCTTCGAGCTATCAGGAGCAGCAGTTCTGTCAGAGAAGGGGTTGTTTCGAGTGCGGAGAATTGGGTCATATTAAGAGAGATTGTCCTAGGCTATTGAGTGGGGCTCCACAACAGAGTTCTCGACCAACGGCACCAGCACCAGCAGTTACACCACCCGCCCAGCCAGCTCGGGGTGGGGGTCACACAGCTAGGGGTCACCCAAGAGGGGGAGGCCGATCAGGTGGCGGGCATGCTCAATTCTATGCTTTTCCTGCCAGGCCAGATGCTGTTGCCTCAGACGTAGTGATCACATGTATTGTTTCAGTGTGCCACAGGGAGGCTTCTATATTACTTGACCCTGGTTCCATTTATTCCTATGTATCATCGTATTTTGCTCATTATCTAGATATGCCATGTGAATCCTTAGTTTCACCTGCTTGTGTATCTATACCGGTGGGAGATATTATTACTGTGGACCGTGTGTATTGGTCGTGTGTGGTAACTATTGGGGAACTGGAGACTAGAGTCGATATCTTATTACTCGGTATGGTTGATTTCGATGTAATCCTGGGTATGGATTGGTTATCTCCATGTCATGCTATTCTGGACTGTCATGCAAAAATCGTGATGTTGACGATGCCGAGGTTGCCAAAGGTTGAATGGAGAGGTTCTCTAGATTTTGTTCCTAGCAGGGTAATTTCTTATTTGAAGGCCCAATGTATGGTTGGAAAGGGGTGTCTGTCATATTTGGCCTTTGTGAGAGATGTTGATGCAGATACTCCTATTAATGGTTCAGTACCGGTCGTGGGACACTTTCCGAATGTATTTTCTGCAAACCTACCAGGTATGCCACCCGACAGGGATATTGATTTCGGTATTAACTTGGTGCAGGGCACTCAGCCTATTTCTATTCCTCTGTATCGTATGGCACCAGCTGAGTTAAAATAATTGAAAGAGCAACTTCAGGAACTCCTTCAAAAAGGATTTATTAGGCCTAGTATGTTACCTTGGGGGTGCACCGGTTCTATTTGTGAAAAAGAAAGATGGTACTATGCGGATGTGCATTGATTATAGGCAGTTGAACAAAGTTACAATCAAGAATAAATATCCATTGCCGCGTATTGATGACTTATTTGAGCAGCTTCAAGTAGCGAGGGTGTTCTCCAAAATTGATTTGAGATCAGGGTATCACCAGTTGAAAATTCGGGATTCAGATATTCTAAAGACGGCATTCAGAACTCTTTATGGCCACTGTGTATTTCTTGTGATGTCATTTGGACTAACCAATGCCCCAGCAACATTTATGCATTTGATGAATAGTGTATTCCAGCCATATCTTGATTTATTTGTAGTGGTATTTATTGATGATATTTTGGGGTACTCATGTAGCCAGGAGAAACATGCACAACACTTCGGTATTGTATTACAGAGGCTGAGAGAGGAGAAACTTTATGCCAAATTCTCTAAGTGTAAGTTCTGGCTTAGTTCGGTGGCATTCTTGGGACATATAGTGTCCAGTGAAGGAATTAAGGTGGATCCGAAGAAAATAGAGGCAGTTCAGAATTGGCCCAGACCATCCTCAGTTACTGAGATTCGTAGTTTTCTCGGCTTGGCCGGTTATTTTCGTCGTTTCGTGAAAGGTTTCTCGTCTATTGTATCGCCTATGACCAAATTGACCCAGAAAGGTACTTCGTTCAGGTGGTCGGATGAATGTGAAGAGAGCTTTCAGAGGCTCAACATAGCTTTGACTACATCTCCAGTATTGGTGTTGCCTATAGGTTCAGAGTCTTATACTGTGTATTGTGACGCGTCGCGTATTGGTCTCGACACAATGCTGATGCAAGATGGTAGGGTGATTGCCTATGTGTCCAGACAGTTAAAGGTATATGAGAAGAGTTATCCAGTCCACGATCTTGAGTTAGCAGCTATTGTTCATGCCTTGAAAATTTGGCGGCATTACTTATACGGTCTCCAGTGTGAGGTATATACCGATCATCGGAGTCTACAACATTTATTTAAATAGAAGGATCTTAACTTGCGGCAGCAAAGGTGGTTGGAGTTTCTTAAGGATTATGATATCACCATTCTCTATCATCCCAGAAAGGCAAATGTGGTGGCCGATGCCTTGAGTCGTAAGGCAGAGAGTTTGGGCAGCTTAGCATACTTACCGGTAGCAGAGAGGCCTTTAGCCTTGGATGTTTAGGCCTTGGCTAATCAGTTTGTTAGATTATATATTTCCGAGCCGAATTGGGTTTTGTCCTGTGTGGTTTCTCGGTCTTTATTGATTGCATCAGAGAGCAACAATATGATGATCCATATCTGCTTGTCCTTAAGGACACGGTTAAGCACGGTGATGCCAAGGAAGTCACTATTGGAGATGATGGGGTATTATGGATGCAGGGCAGGCTATGTGTGCCTAATGTAGGTAGTTTGCGTGAGCTGATTCTCCAGGAAGCTCACAGTTTGCGGTATTCTATTCATCCAGGCGTCGCGAAGATGTATCAGGATTTGAGGCAGCATTGTTGGTGGAGGTGGATGAAGAAAGATATAGTTGGGTTTGTATCTCGGTGTTTAAATTGTCAACAGGTGAAGTATGAACATCAGAGGCCAGGAGGATTGCTTTAGAGACTTGAAATTCCGGAGTGGAAGTGGCAGCGTATTACCATGGATTTCATAGTTGGGCTCCCACAGACTTTGAGAAAGTTTGATGCTGTTTGGATTATTATAGATCGGCTAACCAAGTCTGCACATTTTATTCTAGTTGGTACTAATTATTCTTCGGAGCGGTTGGCTGGGATTTATATTCGCGAGATTGTTTGCCTACACGGTGTGCTGGTGTCCATTATTTCAGATCAGGGTACTCAGTTTATCTCACAGTTTTGGAGGGCAGTGCAGCGAGAATTGGGCACACAGGTTCAGTTGAGTACAACATTTCACCCTCAGACGGACGGGCAGTCCGATCACACTATTTAGATATTGAAGGATATGCTACGTACTTGTGTCATTGATTTTGGGTGTTCTTGGGATCAATTCCTACTACTCGTAGAGTTTGCTTACAATAATAGCTACCAGTCAAGCATTCAGATGGCTTCGTATGAAGCTTTATATGGGATATGGTGTCGGTCTCCGGTAGGTTGGTTTGAGCCTGGTGAGGTTAGACTATTGGGTACTGACTTGGTGCAGGATGCTTTAGAGAAGGTTAAAGTAACTCAGGAACGGCTTCGCGCGGCACAGTCTAGAAAGAAGAGTTATGCCGACAGGAAGGTTCGTGATGTTGTTCACATGGTTGGGGAGAAGGTTCTGCTCAAGATTTCACCCATGAAGGGTGTGTTTAGGTTCGGGAAGAAGGGCAAGTTGAGCCCTCGGTATATTGGGCCTTTTGAGATACTTAAGAAAATTGGGGAGGTGGCTTATGAACTTGCTTTGCCACCTAGTCTATCAGGTGTTCATCCAGTGTTCCATGTATCCATGCTCCGAAAGTATGTCGGGGATCCGTCTCATATTCTGAATTTCAGTACGGTACAACTGGGCAGTAATTTGACTTATGATGTGGAGCCGGTGGCTATTTTAGACCAGCATGTTCGAAAGTTGAGGTCAAAGAGCATAGTATCAGTGAAGGTGCAGTGGAGAGGCCAGCCAGTCGGAGAAGCTACTTGGGAGATTGAGCAGGAGATGCAGAGCAAATATCCACACTTATTTGAGACTCCAGGTATTGTTCTAAACCCGTTCAAGGATGAACGTTTGTTTAAGAGGGGGAGAATGTAACGACCCGACCGATCGTTTTGAGTATTATAACCCCTTTCCCCCATTTACCGCTCAATTTATGCTCTATAGTTGTTTTATGACTTACCGGGTTAGTTGGTTTGGGTCCGGTAGGGAGTCTGAGTGAAATGACACACTTAGTTTCATAATTAAAAATTTAAGCTAGAAATGTGGACCGGATATGGATAAACGACCTCGGATTTGAATTTTTATGATTCCAATAGCTCTGTATGGTGATTTTGGACTTAGGAGCGTGTCCGGAATATTATTTGGAGGTCCGTAGAGGAATTAGGTTTGAAATGCCGAAAGTTTAATATTTGGGAAGTTTGACCGGGGTTTGACTTTTTGATATCGGGGTCAAAATCCAATTTTGAAAATTTTAATAGGTCTGTTATGTCATTTATGACCTGTGTACAAAATTTGAGGTCAATCAGACGTGATTTGATAGGTTTCGACATTGTTTGTAGAAATGGAATGTTTCAAAGTTCAATAGGCTTGAATTGGGTGTAATTCATAGTTTTAGTATTGTTTGAGGTGATTTGAGGATTCGACTAGGTTCCTATGATGTGTTAGGATTTTTTAGTATATTTGGTTGACGTCCCGAGGGCCTCGAGTGAGTTTCAGATGGTTAACGGATAAAACATTAAACTACAACAGCTGCTGCAATTTCCTTATGTTGGAAATTTCTTCTGCCAGAATCGAGCCCAGAAAATCGAGCCTAAATAAATTGAGCCAGGGTCGAGGGCCACGATCGAAGGCAGGGTCGAGGATCAGGATCGAAGTCACGATCGAGCCCAGGGTCGAGGGCCCCGATCGAAGGCAGGGTCGAAGAGATGATCGAAGGCTAGGGTCGAGGGCCATGATCGAGGGCTAGGATCGAGGGTCAGAATCAAGGCCCAGGATCGAGGACTTCGATCGAAGGCCAAGATCGAGGCAGAATCGAGGCTGACTGGGCAGAATTATAAAAACAGTGACTTCGTCCCATTCGCCATTTTTGACAAATTGGAGCTTGAGGAGAGGCGATTTTTGATAGATTTTCAAGGAAAACTTTAGGTAAGTCCCTTGTAATCATTTCTACTCCATAATATTGTGTTATCATCGAATAATCCGACTAGATTACATGATTTTGAGGTGTAAATCGGAGATTGGAACTTAGAAATTTGGAAATAAGATTTGTAGATTTGAGGGTCGTGTTGGGGTCGGATTTTGATAAAATTGGTATGGTTAGACTCATGGTTGAATGGGCTTTCGGATTTTGTAACTTTTGTCGAGTTTTGAGATGTGGCCTTTTGAGCTAAATTTCGGAATTTTATGGAAAATTAGTATTTTCTTATGGAATTAATTCCAATAAATTTTAATGACTGAAAAGAATTATTTGTGACAAGATTCGAGGCATTCGGAGGCCGATTTGTGAGGAAAAGGCATAACAGAGTAAAGAATTTTACGTTTTGAGGTAAGTAACAGTTTTAAATCTGGTCTTGAGGGTATGAAACCCCAGATTTTTGTGTCATGTGATTATTTTGGAGGTGACGCACATGCTAGGTGACGGGCATGTGGGCGTGCACCGAAGGGATTGTGAATTGGTCCGTCCCGTAAAACTGTAAAGTTGAATAACCTATTGTTAGCTATAAGCTCTCTTTGTGTTGAAGAAATTTATCTGTAAATCATGTTAATAATCATGCTTAGGCTATGTGATAGTACTGTTGGGACCCACAGAGGTCGCGTACTTGTTGAATTATTTGCTAATTGCTGTCTTGTACTCAATCATGATTTTACTTGTGCATCATACCTCAGCCTTTCTTGATATTTGTTGATTTACTATCTTTGTTTGGGCTGATCTTTGTGGTTTTCGAGAGCCCGAGAGACTAGAGAGGTTGAGGACAGAGTAAGGCCGAGGGCTTGTTGGTGAGGTAAGGATATATGGCACGTGAGTTATCCGTGCGGATTATGGCGCTTGGGCTCTAGGAGCCCATCCGGAGTCTGTACACCCCAGTGAGCGCGGGTACCCATTGAGTATGAGTGCTGAGGGTAGAGAGCCGAGTGATGAGTTGAGTGACTGTTGCCTGAGAGGCTGTACTTGCTTTGCATATGTTATTGCACTTGATTGCTATCTGTCATTGTTGTGAAATCTCTGAAAGATTTTATATCCCGATTAGATGAAATTGAACTGTATGAAAATTGAATTGACTTAAACTGCCGGATTTGAAAGCATGTCTATTCTTTGCTGGAATTACTGAAAGTGAACTATAACTATGTAGCTCGTCATTATCTTCAGTTTCTTAGTTATTCTTGTTACTTGCTGAGTTGGTTGTACTCATACTACACCCTACACTTCGCGTGCAGATCCAGGTGTTCCCGGACATAACGGGTGTTAATCATTTCGCGCAGTTGATTTTCAGGAGATTTTGAGGTAGCTCCCGTGTTCCGTAGACCTTGTCTCTCCTTTTCTATCTCCTTGTTTACTGTATTTAGTCTCAGACTATTATAGACCGTATTATTCCAGACTTGTATTTATATTAGATGCTCATGTACTAAGTGACACCGGGTTTTGAGAGTATTTATATATGTATTTGTGAGTTTTCTTCCGCTAAATTTAGATATTATGTTTTCAAACTCAAATGATATGAGAGTTTATTGAGAGTATCGGCTTGCCTAGTATTGAGATAGGCGCCATCACGACAGGTGAGATTTTGGGTCGTGACAGCAAGATGCCAATTTGAGGCTAAGTAGGTAGGTTATCTGTTGTGTAGTAATCTACGTAAATGTGTTCCTTATAATATTGAGTGGGGAGTTTCTTTTCTACCAGTAGGGTGTATGTGTTTAGATTCGAATTTGAATCTGGTTGAGAAAGTTGACTTGACTGTCTAGAGAAATAAAGGCGAGCTTAGCAGATGAATTGAGGTACTATACGGGTTGCGTTGCATGAGCTTGTGAAGAATTTAGTCAAATCTCGCTGCAGTATCATGGCAGTAATACGGTATGGGTATTGTGAGTTATTTAATTTCTTGATCTATGACTTTGAGCCAAGTGGGGGAGTTTTCTACGTACGATTTGATTGCAAGGTTATATGTTGTATTGGTTTTGGCCTGAGGCATATTTATGGATCAGTTACGACTTACCGAGGTTGAGATCGAGGAGGAATCGAGTAATGAAATGACTAGATACTGGATATATGGCACTTTAGGAGTATATGAAAATCATGGGACGAGTGACCAGTTATTTCTGAAGGATGTAGTGCGCACTGAGTATAAATTTGATCGGTGGTAGTAAGGTAGGGTTACTTCTTTGGGTGTTATGCTATTAGAGCATGTGTCTTTCGGCCCGTTTGGGGCGGTGCAATTTAGATTTGAACAAAATGGGTGACTCTCGAGAAGGTGCTAATGGATTCAAAAATGTATAAGTGGCAAATGAAAATTTTTCGGATTCGTATATTGCTAGAATCAGCTATTTACTTGCTGTAATTCTGTATGACTATGGATTCTATATTTCAGTATAAGAAAGGGAAGAAGAACAATTTTAAATTCACATAAGGTCTTTCAGAGTGGATGTCTCAGTTGTGGTATTTACGGGGTGCTTAAGAAGTATACAACGACTTATGGGCCTTAGGGCGGTGTGGTTTTATGTTAGGGTGTCTTATAGTGAGCTTTGGGTAAGGGTCGTAGTGTTCTGATAAGGAGAAGTGTCAACTTGAGGGTAATTCAGAAGAAACTCAGAGAAAATAGGACAACTAGGTAGTAGGCTAGACCAGTATGGTAATGGTATGCTCGGTTCTTTTGGGTGATTATGATGTGATGAGGCTCTACAGATGTTTTGGTGGCAATATTCTTGGGTTTGGTGACCGGCGTGGCTTGGTCAAGTTTGAGGAATTCAGTTCTGATAGCTTGGTTATGTGCAAATGGATTTCAAAGTGTTCTTGATGGTTTCTACCATGGTTTGAACCGGATATTTTATACCGGTGTAGGGAACGTGTTGTGTATTGTGATTTCCTCCTGGAAGGAAGCAAGAGGAAGGATTTTAATTGACCGGGCATCAGGGCAAGTATTCATACTCGGAAGAATGCTTAGGCTATGATATGCCTAGAGTTGACTGTTAAGTATAAAGTTATAACGTTTCTCACATTCGTACATTTATGGAGAAATATCTGGGCTATACTTGAGTTTATGAAGAGGCTAATTCCCTGAGAAAACTTGGTAGTTACTATTTATGCGTTAACTTGCCGATTTGAGTTGTGATAGTAGACTTTGCACATGCCTACACTATGGCGTGTTATTTATACCAGTCAAGGAGCATGAGAATCTTATTTCATTATCATATACATGTGTACTTGTTTAATTGTTCCTGTATGATATGCTGGGACTGGAGGCCTGTGACCATGTCGTGCGGTTGATGTTAATGTGAGCCCTAGAAGAGCTGGTTACCGTTGTTAGATTCGTGTGTCTTGGTTCTACTATATATGATGATCTTATAGCTAGGGGTGTCAATGAATTTTGAAAACCGACTAAACCGACCGAACTGTACCGCACCGAACCGATTTTTAGGTTTCTTTTTAAGAAACCGCAGGTTTTTATATAAATCTATAACCGCGCCGATAATTAGGGTAGGTTTTTTATTTTATTAAAATAAACCGAAAAAATACCGAACCATACCGAATAAATTTTACATGTGAAAAATATATTTATCTAGTGAGTTTAAAAATAATAATACATTAAATTTTTCTTTGGGCCTTGAATTTATGAAAACTATTACAAGCCAACAAGTAATTAAACTGAAAATACTAATTCCTAAAACCTATTATGCTACTTCTATTTAAACTAAGTTATTTCAAAGTATTCTAGCGATTATGAGTATCAAACTATAATGTATTGAATATGTTTCCTTTCATATAATTTAGATTTATCTTTTTGAATATTTAATCTTCTATAGACTTTATTCTTTAGTCCCAACTTGGTTAATATCTTTCCACTCGTGTGATTTATATTTTCTTTGTCTTTGTTTGGTTTCTTTTACGTTGTTTTAGAATAGTTGATGGATCTATACTCTAGCCATCTTTTATTTTTTAAATTCATCACCCTTTAAACAGTAAAAATGTCTAGAGAATTTTGCTAAGTCCTATAAAAGAACGTATGTTGTTGCATTATACTTTTACTGGTAAATTTTACATGATATTTAAAAAAATAAAGAAAATTAATCGAACCGTACCGATACCGAAGAGAAACTGACATGATTGGGACGGTTTCGAAAAGTCTAATTTTGGTTATACATAATAGAATAACCAAAAAATTGGTATGGTATAAATTTTATAAAATAACCGGCCGAACCGAACCATTGACACCCCTACCTATAGCATTGCAGTTGTTGTGGTGCTGATTGAATGTACAATACAGTTATCTTCTCTGAGACATTTACCATTTTTGGATACACGGATTGCGCAGTTGTGGCTTGAGTTATATTGGTATGGCATGTCTGTGGAATAGTTGTATTTAATAATACATGGTCATTGGACCTAGAATAGATACTATCAGGTTTGATTACGGTATATTTGGGAGGATGACATTGAAAGTCATCTTAGAAAGCGATTATGGTTCTGGTTGGGGCGAGAGAGCTCCATGACTTGTTGATCTGATATGGGGTATAATACTAGTACAAGGTTAGTTTGGAGTAGTTACTGTGATCGTGAATGGTGCTGCGAGCATGCGAGTTGTGTAGTACGTTATGTGATTATATCTGGGGTTATGGTTATGGTTATGGCTTGATACAGCTTGTTCAGACTCATACAGTGTGTGTAAATGTGAGATTCATTTCTTGAAAAGAATTCTAGATATTAGAAATTTGGGTTCTAAATTTTATAGACTAAAGTTGAAGTAATGATCTTCAATTATGTTATATTGTCAGGCCTATATGGAATAGGGTGGCGTGGGATCACCCCCGGGTACGTGCATGGTAAGATGGATAGTGATTTGATGGCTTGATAACAATTCTTGGCACGTTAGAGGACGAACGTATGTTCAAGTGAGGGAGAATGTAACGACCCGACTGATTGTTTTGAGCATCACAGACCCATTCCCCCATTTACTTCTCAATTTATGCTTTACAGTTGTTGTATGACTTGCCGGGGTAATTGGTTCGGGTCCGGTGAGGTTTTGAAATGAATTGAGACACTTAGTCTCCAAGATGAAAGCTTAAGTTGAAATAGTTGACCGGATGTTTACTATGTTTAAACAACCTCAGAATAGAGTTTTGATGTTTCCAATAGACCGTATGATGATTTTGGACTTAGGAACGTGTCCAGAAAATTATTTGGAAGTCCGTAGATAAATTAGGCTTGAATTGGCTAAAAGGGAAGATTTAAGTTTGGAAGTTTGACCGGGGAGTTGAGTTTTTGATATCGAGGTCAGAATCCAATTCTGGAAATTTGAATAGGTCCGTTATGTCGTTTATGACCTGTGTGCAAACTTTGAGGTCAATCGGACTTGATTTGATAGGTTTCAGCATCGAATGTAGAAGTTGAAATTTTTTAGTTTCATTAAGCATGAATTGGGGTATGATTCATGGTTTTAGCGTTGTTTGATATGATTTGAGGCCTCGACTAAGTTTGTATAATGTTTTAGGACTTGTTGGTATATTTGGTTGAGGTACCGAGGGCCCAGGGTGAGTTTCAGATGATTAACAGATCAAATTCGGACTTAAGGAAATACTGGAATGTTTTTGTTGCTGGTGTCTTCGCACCGGTGCATGAGGAACCGCAGTTGCGGCCCGCAGAAGTGAGCAGCCCTTTGCAGAAACGGATTGGGCACTATTGGGCAGGAGCCGCAGATGCAAAATTTTGCGCGCAGAAGCGTGATCGCAGAAGCGGAAGAAACCGCAGATGCGAAGGAACCTGCGCAGAAGCGTGACCGCAGAAGCGGTCTTGGACATCGCAGAAGCGATCACTGCTGGCCAAGGCTGTCTTGGAGATGCGAGCTTGTGACATAGAAGTGATAGTCGCAGATGCGACCTAGTGTTCGCAAATGCGGAAACACTGGGCAGAATGCCTTATATTCGAGGGTTCAACATTTTATCCATTTTCGGATTTTGGAGCCCGGTTTGGGTGACTTTGGACAGGAATATTTTCACACAACTTGGGGTAAGTGTTCTTGACTCCCTTGTGATTAAATTTCATCAAATAATATTCATTTTTGGTGTATGATTATTGAATCTTCAAGAGAAATCGCAGGAAATTTCTATAATTTCATAAAATGAATTTTTGAGTTTTGAATACCGATTCAGAGTCGGATTTGAGTGAAATTAGTATGGTTGAACTCGTAATTGAATGAGTTGTCGGACTATGGGAGTTTCGTCGGATTCCGAGATGTGGGCCCCACTGTCAATTTTTTGAGGGAAGTTAGGAATTTTTATAAATTGTTAAATTGCAAGCATTGGAGTATATTTTGATTAATTTGCATGTTGTTTGACTAGTTTCGTATCATTTGACATGGTATTTAGGAGATATGAAGGCATTTGGAGGTTGATACACGCAGATTGGAATTTACAGAGTATTGTTTAGCTTGCTCGGCATTGGATTTGTCTTGTTCGAGGTAAGTAACTCTTGTAATCTTGGAGATGATGGTATGAACCCTGACTATAATGTTATGTGTTTGGTGTTAAGGTGATGCCATGCTAGGTGACGGGCGTGTGGGCGTGCACCATGTGAACTGTGACTCCGTTATTTCTGCGGTACTGTGTTGTTGCCTGAATTTATCTAAAATCATGAAATCTCTACGTACTAGTGGTATCGAGCTGTGATTCGTATTAGAAACCATGTCTAGGCTACATGCTTATTCTGTTGGGACCCACTGAGGTCATTACTGCTATTGAGTTATTTGCTTACATCGCAATGTCATACTCAGTCATATTCATTCATTCCATATCATATCTCAGTATCTGTTGTTATTTATTGATACATCATATCATTATTGTGGGCTAGTTCATGTCATTGTGAGCCCGAGAGACAGGAGAGGTTGATGACTGAGTGAGGCCGAGGGGCTGATTTTGAGATATTGATACTATAGCACGTGAGTTGTCCGTGCAGCACGTGAGTTGTCCGTGCGGATTTGAGCATTTGGGCTGAAGGAGCCCCTCCGGAGTCTGCACACACCCCCCAGTGAGCGCGATTGATTTATATTGAGGGATGGATTTTCCCTGGACATGGATCTTGTCTGAAGCATTTATATCTAGGGATGGATCTTCCCCACAAGCTGGATTGGCCCTACTCATTACTAAGTGACTGATGGCCAATTGGTGTATATATTCTAGGATGGATCTTCCCTGGGCCAGATTGGCCATATACAGTACTGAGTGATTGAGCATGATGAGTTGAAAGTGTGAGACATTGAGATTGATTACTCTGAGAGTGTGAGTACATGAGTTCGTCTCTAAGATACATTGCATTGACATGCACACATGACATACAGGCATAGAGATGTGTCTTCCTCATACTGTACGGTATCACGTCATTCATGAATTCTCACACATATTGGCATAAGGGCATAGTGATGCATTTTACACCGGCTATCTGGAAAGAAAATGAAACATCTTATTTATTGTTGAAAGGAATTTTGGGAAAATTACTGTTTTCAAACTTACTCATATTTTTGGCAACTTCGGTAAACGATTTGGGTTTTCACTGATATACTTGAAAGGAAGAACTATTTTCAGAAATCATGATTAAGCTGAGCATTTTATCTCTGAGTTACTGCTTTTATTACTTGCTTTACGTTTTTATGGACTGTTATTGGCTATTGGTGTTGGACCCGACCTTTGTTCCAGCTCGTCACTACTTTCAACCTAAGGTTAGGTTTGTTACTTATTGAGTACATGGGGTCGGTTGTACTCATACTACACTTCTGTACCTTGCGTGCAGATGTTGGCTGCTGACATTGCTGAGACCGACAGGAGCTAGATTTGAAGATGTACCCGCGTTCCGGTTGTGGCTGTCTCTTGTTCATGGTACCCTTAGATTTATAAAGACTTATTTATGTACATTTCGAACAGATGTTGTATTTATTTCACACCAGCTTTGTATATTCTAATCTTAGAAGCTCATGATTTATGATAAGATTTAGATACTTTCTTATACGTAATTGTCTTGTTAAATTTCAATGGAATTGGATAGTTGATAACTGGCTTACCTAGCGGGTTGGGTTAGGTGCCATCATGACTAGTTGGATTTTGGGTCGTGACAGCTAGCCTTTTCTACCATCGGCCTATCCACCTCCAGAGTTTATTCTTTATCAACTACAAATAGTACAAAGGAAAAGACAAGGCTGCTCCTAGATGGATAGGGGGAGAAGAAGAAAGTCTCTTCACAGCTAAGTCCTATGGTTAGTAGGAAGTTTGGTCTCTCTCCTTAGTGGTCTACGATCCCAATGCCTTACTACTAGCCCTTGGGCTTGCGTTACGCTTTCATTCAAGCTAACTAGACAGGTAGGCAATCCCACCCCCAACGCAGATTAAAGTAAGCCAAGCATGCCTATTCTCTATTACACACATCGGGGCCATTTCCCTAGACGAGGTTTTTTTCTGTTAGGTTAGCGCTTGCAAGTTCAATCACTCTTACTATTATAGAGAAAATATGTATACTTTTCTCTATACTAGAGCATACAGGGAGTCAAATCTAAAAACCAATATATGAACAAGAGAGCATACAGGGTAATAAAAAGTAAATCAATCGAATAGCTAGTCCTTCCTTTCTTTCTCCTACCCCATTTCAGGTTTTAGAAGAATTAGTTTCCAGCAGGGCACCTTTACTAATTTTTCCCTTTCTTTTATGGCTTGCTGGATGGATTAGCTAGCTTCAAGGTGCTTATTTGAAATAAAGTACAGAGAGAATTTAAAGTTATCACACTTTATTGTGACGATTTATAGACAACCGGGGTATCAGCGTTCTTCACGGCTAACTGAAGCCAGTGCAGATAATTTCTTTTTTGAATGAAAGTCGATAGGGGGCGTACCCTAAGGAAGGAAGAAGGGAGGATTTTCTTTAATTTACCGCTAGAACCTTCCTTTCACGAGTGAACCCGGGCACGAGCCTACCTTGGTTGAACCAAAAAAGAGGTACCGACGTTCCCACAATTACCATATAAGGAATAAACTGAGTTAGAGGCATATGCTTCCTTTACCGATAGCCGGTACCGAACTATCTGAAAGCCCTCTAAAAGGATCAAGAAGAAGGATTGGTGTCACGCCCCAACCTCGGGAAGCATGGCCGGCGCTCTGATGACGTCCAAATCCACTACTAAAAAGTAAATAGACACGGTCGCATGCAATATAATTTGTCCAACTATGAGTCAGGGTCGAATCCCATAGAGAACAATATGTAGGCGATTAGGAATGTAAGAGAATTATCACTTATTATGCAATGCCAAACACTTAGAATGGTAGTTGAGAAAATATTATAGCTAAATGCGATAACGTAAACTAACCTAGAAGGCAAGTAAAATGATCAATGGATACAAGCATGGGTGCATCGGGATTTACACTCAAGTAACGATCCAATATATTTCGCAATTTTATAAATATGAATGAGTTTATTATATATTAGCCTCGGATAATAATTCTATATTAGCTTCTCTCGAAGACTAACAAGACTTCCTAATTGAATTATCCCTAAAACAATTAAGAGATTAAGCACACCCAAATATGGTTACAAGTAGTTTATTCCTATCCCTAGGTAGAATCTATAAAGTGAGGGTTAACGCCTCAAGTTCTTGTTAATTAATATTTTCCAACCCCGAATTACTTTTTCCAAAATTAATCCGAAGTGAATGGGCGAGTCCTAGAGTTAGCTAATCCCTTTGGAAACATTTAAGAACAAGAATAATTAAAGAAACAATAACTCACTTGATAATAAATAAAAATTGTTCAATACATAAGCACAACAAGGTATTTAATCCACACTTTAAATATAACTATTTCCATAAACAAGATTCAAATGTTGGAAATAAATACTACACACTTAGATATACAATACAAAGCAAGAAAATGAAGAAATGAGCATAAAGGAGTAAGAAATTCTCAACCAAAAGCTTCAAATCTTCAAGACCCAAGTGTGTGTGTAAGAACCCTAGCTTCCAAGACTTGTTCTCTCTAGTATATGGACTGAAAATATGCCAAAGATCTTCCAAGATATGATATGATTCCTCTACAAATGAGCTAGGTCATGTATTAAATGGTTTGGGGTCAAAATCGAGAAATTCCAGAGCTGCCCAGTTTTACCACCCAGTTTTTTCTTCGCGTTCGCGAACAATACTTCGCGTTCTCGAAGGTTTGATTTCTATTTCTTTTGTGTTCGCAATATCTCCTTCACGTTCGCGAATGTTTGTCTCCTGCTTCATCGCGTTCGCGATTATACCTTTGTGTTCGCGAAGGTTGGCTTCCTCCTTCTTCTCATAGAGCATCTCGCGTTCACGAAAGCTTATTGTCCTGTTGCTTCGCGTTCGCATCTAACCCTTCGCGTTCGCAAAGGGTAATTCACTGGGCAGATTTCCTTTGTCCATTTTAGCTTCTTTTTGACTCGTTTTCACTTGGTTTCTTCACCATGACTTCTAAATCACTTGATACCTAAAATATGTCAATAAACCTCAATAAATGCCTTAGTTTCTCAACAAAATCATACAAAAGCCTAAGTATCAAGAAGAGATAAGTGGGTAAAATACCAACTTATCAAACCCCCAACCTTGAACTATTGCTTGTCCTCAAGCAATTCAACAACTAAGAACATCCTTCAATAAAATTACCAATCAAGCTCAATGGCATACCAAACATCATTGCAAGTCAAAAGGGTTCACTTAAGCACAATCTAATGGCTTCAGTTGGTACCAACAATTGTTCCAAAGCATATGAATCACCAACTACTCACAAATTTTATTTCAATTCAAGTTCTCATACACTATATTAATCAAAGTAGCAACCAAGTCATGACACTAAAGCTTCAAAATTTGCCTCTCTATCACAATTATCTTCCCTCGTTCATTCCTCCCAATTGATAATGGAATTAAATTCACAACTTAAATCTCATATGCCCTAACACTTTAAGAGAGAATCCCCAACTCATAAATTTCAATTCAACACATACATGGGATATCAAATGAAAAGAATTAACTCTCTCTCTCACAAAGATATTCAAATGCACACAAGTAGTGCCATAGGCTTACCCTTCATGTATTTCTCCACTAATGTAGACAAACTTGGTTCAAAATCAATTAGGACTTAAAAGGCTTGTAGTTTAGGCTTTTGGTTAAGGTAGGGCACAATTTGGTAAGAGTGACTCAAAACCTCCATAAGCACTATAATTTTTTTAACAATCAAAGTACACTTCCTTCAAGAACTTTTCCACCCTTTCTTCTTTTTTTTTTTATATCATCTAGTCTTCCATTTATTCACAATACCCTTTTTTTTGTTCAAATATTACTCTTTTTCTCTTTTAAGCAAATTTTTTATTTATTTATTTTTTATTTTTTATTTTTTTATATCACCTTTCACCTTTTAAGCAACTTTCACATCACAACTTTTCCAACCTTCACCCCCAAACTTAGGCTTTTAGCCTATGTTCATACTTCAAAGTATTTAAAGAGGTAGGGTGCCAAAAGAAAATCAATAAAAAATGATAGTTTGTAACATCGTTGCCAAAGAAAAGGTTTAAAGTCTAAAAAGGGGTTGACTAGGTAAAATATGCAAGGGTAGGAAGTTTAGGCACAATAGCGGTCCAAGGAAGGCCCAACATCATTTTTCCAACCAAGTTAGTCTTGGATTTCGCCTTGAAATACATTTCGGGCAAGTTCTAGACTACAAATGATGCAAAAGAATTTCACAATAAATCTCACCACACATGACGCACGAAAACTCAAGTGGAATACAAATTCAAAATCCAATTGAAACCAATGAATCTCAAGGGAGTCACATATAGCCTAAGAAACTATTTAGTGAATCAAAGAGCTAAAAATTGAGTCTAAAAGTCAACCAATTTATTCACTACTAGCTACTAAACTAACTAAAAAATAATAATAATAATAAAATAAAATAAAAAAACTAAACAAGACTAATCCCTTAAAAAAGTTGTCACGCCATCCATCATAGGGAAAAGTCACCTGGTTCAACACAAATAAATTCCTTGAAAAAGAATCGCGGTATAAAAAAAAACTAAGGAATTTCATTAATACTAATATGAAAAATAAAAACTAACAAGAAAAATTAATGCTAACATGTTAGAATTAAGATTCAAACTATCACTAATAAACTACCACATCAACCAATCTACACAAGTTATCACAAAAATAAAATTAATAATCATGCTCCAACTACATCATCACATGTAAATGAGTCACCCCCAACCTAAAGTGTTGCACTGTCCTCAATGCAACTAAATAAAACAAGATAAAATGAAGGAGGTGCTCCCTAAAACTGCATCACTCGGAGTTAGAGGCGGTGGGAAATTTAAGCTCCAAATCCTCATCATCATCATCCTCTGATTCATGTGAGCCACAAAATGAACTCAGCTTGTGCATCATTTTGGACAAGAATTTGCTTTTCTTTTTCTCATGCTCTTTGAACTTTCTCTGCCGCTTCTCAATCTTCCCTTGTCCGCGGCTCATATTTTCCAACCTGTTGTTCATGGCCTTCATCTTACCAGTTATTGCTTTTTGCTCTTTGACCACGCCATCCAGGGATAGTGGGGTAGCAGTGCCAGTAGATGTGCTAGCCCCAGGTGGGCCAGTAGGAAGGCTAGCTATGAGCTGCCTAATGTGTGCATCTACTCCGTGTATCTGACTGGATAAGTGACGCATTGTCACGACCTAAACTAACCCCTGTCGTGATGGTGCCTATCGTGGAACTAGGAAAGCTGACTCATTTCCAAAACAACCGATATTTTCATTTCAAAGATAATTTCAAGGTTATTTAACATAAAACCTCCATTTTAAGAGTTCAAATCAAAGAAAAATAGAAGTGCAGAAAAGAAAAGCCCGACATCGAGGTGTCACTAGTCATGAGCATCTTCGACAATCTGTCTAACAATATCAAGGCTAACTCAGCCTGGAAAATAGCTAAATACAACTAGAGGAAGATAAGAGGGAGAAGGGCAGGGGCTGCGATCGCCAAACAGCTACCTTGCTATCTCCAAGAAAAATCTACAACCAGAACACTCAATAACCGCTACCGTATCCAGCTACACCTGAATCTGCACACAAGGTGCAAGGAGTAATGTGAGTATGCCAACTCAGTAAGTAACAACAATAAATAAAGACTGAGCAGTAGTGACGAGCAATAAAGCATATAACATTCATATCAGGAAATCTCAGTAAAATACCACATGCTTTTAAAATCAGGATTTGAATCAAACATCTCGTTTAAACCCAGTTCCAGTAAAAAAAATCATTTAAAGATATTTTTTCCAACAGTTTTTCCAACAAAGGCTCAATGCAAAGGTGAGCAAAAATGATGAAATCATAAATAGCCCCTCGGGCAAAATATCACTCATATACAGCCCCTCGGGCAAACCACACAGTCACTCGTGCCACTCGGGCATATCTCACAATCACTCTTGTCACTCGGGCATACCTCACAATCACTCATGCCTCCCAGTCACTCAGCACTCGGCACTCGCACTCAGTAGGTACCTGCGCTCACTGGGGGTGTGTACAGACTCCGGAGGGATCCTTCAACCCAAGCACTATAATCTGCATGGAGAACTCACGTGCGATAATAATAAAGTATGCTGCAGGCGGGCAGCCCCGATCCACACTCATCCTCACAAATCAAGCCACTCGGGCATTTCAGTAAAACAGGGCATTCGGCCCAAAACATTTATATGCATCAAAATAGAGTCATAAAAATTGAGTTATGCGGTAAACAAGTATAAACATAATTGAGCATAGATTTTCAATCAAAAACAATGAGAGGATGGTAAGAAACAACCCCTAAGGATCCAAACAGCATTGGCGCAAGGCCCAAACTTGGCATTCAGCCTAATAAAATCTTTCTAAAACATATAAGTATCAATGGTTTTAACAAAGTATGCAACTTTACAGTTTCTACGGGATGGACCAAGTCACAAATCCCCAACAGTGCACGCTCACATGCCCGTAACCTAGCATGTGCGTCACTAAAAATAGTAGAATGATACAAAAATTCGGGGTTTCATACCCTTAGGACTAGATTTACAATCGTTACTTACCTCAAACCGGTCAAATCTCTAACCCGCAATGATCTTGCCTCTAGACTCGGCCTCTAAGTGCTCCAAATCTAATTCACAATCAGTATAATACCATCAATATACGTTAATGGAATAAATTCCACAAGAAAAGCTTCAAAATTAGACCAAACCCGAAATTGGCTAAAAAATTGCCTGTGGGGCCCACGTCTCGGAACCCGACAAAAATCGCCTGTAGGGCCCACGAGTCTACCCATATCAATTTTACCAAAATCCGACCTCAACTCGACCCTCAAATCTACAAATCTTATTTCAAAATTTCTAAGTTCCAATCTCCGATTTATACCTCAAAATCATGTAATCTAGTCGGATTATTCGATGATAATTCAATATTATAGAGTAAAAATGATCACAATGGACTTACCTCAAGTTTTCCTCGAAAATATATCAAAAAATCGCCTCTCCTCAAGCTCCAATTTGTCAAAAATGACAAATGGGACGAAGTCCCTATTTTTTTATAATTCTGCCCAAACATCCTCGGTTCTGCCTCGATCTTGGCCTTCGATCGAGGTCCTCGATCCTGGTCCTCGGTCCTGCCCCTCGATCCTGGTTCTCGATCCTGGTACTTGATTATGTCTTCGACCCGGCCTTCGACCGTGACCCTCGACTCTGGGCTCGATCATGGCTTCGATCGTGGCCCTCGACTCTGGGATCGATCATGGCCCTCGACTCTGGGCTCGATCATGACTTCGATTGTGGCCCCTCGATCCTGAGCTCGATCTGGGCTTTGATCGTGGCCCTCGATCCTGGGCTCGATCTGAGCTTCGATTTCTAGGCAGAAGCAATTTCCAACAGAAGGAAATTGCAGCAGCTGTTCTAGTTCAATTTTTGATCCGTTAACCATCCGAAACTCACCCGAGGCCCTCGGGACCTCAACCAAATATACCAATAAGTCCTAAAACATCATACGAACTTAGTTGAATCCTCAAATCACCTCAAACAACGCTAAAACCATGAATTATATCCAAATTCAAGCCTAATGAACTTTGAAATTTCTAATTTCTACAAACAACTCCGAAACCTATCAAATCACGTCCGATTGACCTCAAATTTTGCACACAAGTCCTAAATGACATAACAGAGGTATTCTAATTTTCAGAATCGGATTCCGACCGCGAGATCAAAAAGTCAACCCCCCGATCAAACTTCTCAAAAATAAAACTTTCGGCATTTCAAGCCTAATTCCTCTACGGACTTCCAAATAATATTCTAGACACACTCCTAAGCCCAAAATCACCATACGGAGCTATTGGAATCATTAAAATTCAAATTCGAGGGCGTTTACACATAGGTCCATATCCGGTCCACTTTTCTAACTTAAATTTTTTAATTATGAGACTAAGTGTCTCATTTCACTCCGAGTTCCTTCCAGACTCGAGCCAACTAACCCGATATAACACAAAAAGAAGTAGGAATGGGGAAAACGGGGTTATAACTCTCGAAACGACCGGCCGGATCATTACATCCTCCCCCTCTTAAACATCCGTTCATCCTCGAACGGGTCTAGAAACATATCTGGAGTCTCGAATAGGCGTGGATATCTGCTCCGCATCTCCAGCTCGGTCTCCCAGGTGGTCTCCTCCACAGGCTTACCTCTCCATTGCACCTTCACGGAAGCTATATCCTTTGACATCAACGTTCGAACCTGTTGATCCAAAATAGCTACCGGCTCCACATAATAAGTCATATCACCCTCCAATTGAACCGTGTTGAAATCCAGAACATGGGATGGATCTCCAATATACTTCCGGAGCATGGAAACATGAAACACTAGATGCACACTCGACAAGCTAGGTGGCAAGGCAAGCTTATAAGCTACCTCTCCTATCCTCTGAAGCACCTCAAAAGGCCCAATGAACCGGGGGCTCAACTTTCCCCTCTTCCCAAACCTCATAACACCCTTCATGGGTGATACCTTCAGCAAAACCTTCTTCCCAACCATAAAAGACACATCACGGACCTTCCTATCCGCGTAGCTCTTCTACCTAGATTGTGCCGTGCGAAGCCGCTCCTGACTCAATTTCACCTTATCTAATGCGTCCTGGACCAAGTCTGTACCTAAGAGCCTAGCCTCACCCGGCTTAAACCATCCAACCGGAGATCTATACCTCCTCCCATACAAAGCCTCATATAGATCCATCTGAATACTCGACTGATAACTGTTGTTATATGCAAACTCCGCGAGTGGCAGAAACTGGTCCCATAAACCCCCAAAGTCAATGACATAAGCACGCAACATGTCCTCTAGTATCTAAATAGTACGCTCGGACTACCCGTCCGTCTGAGGGTGAAAAGCTGTGCTTAACTCAACCTGAGTACCCAACTCTCGCTGCACGGCCCTCCAAAACTGTAATGTGAACTGAGTACCCCTATCTGAAATAATGGAAACTGGGACACCATGCAGGCAAACGATCTCTCGAATGTAAATTTCAGCCAACCGCTCTGAAGAGTAAGTAGTACCAACTGGAATGAAGTGCGCTGACTTGGTCAGCCGATCCACAATAACCCAAATAGCGTCGAACTTCCTCGAAGTCCGTGGGAGCCCAACTACAAAGTCCATAGTGATCCGCTCCCACTTCCACTCTAGGATCTCTAATCTCTGAAGCAAGCCACCCGGTCTCTGATGCTCATACTTAACCTGCTGATAGTTTAGACACCGAGCCACAAACCCAACTATATCCTTCTTCATCCGCCTCCACCAATAGTGCTGCCTCAAATCCTGGTACATCTTCGCGGCACCCGGATGGATGGAATACCGTGAGCTGTGAGCCTCCTCAAGAATCAGCTCTCGATGCCCATCTACATTAGGCACACATATCCGGCCCTGCATTCTCAGCACTCCATCATCACCAATAGTCACATCCCTAGCATCACCTCTCCAAACCCTGTCTTGAAGAACAAGCAAGTAAGGGTCATCATATTGACGCTCCCTGATACGGTCATAAAGAGAAGACCTGGAGACCACACAAGTCAATACCCGACTAGGCTCCAAAATATCCAATCTGACAAGCTGGCCTGCTAAGGTCTGAACATCTAATTCCAAAGGTCTCTCTGCTGCTGGAAGATATGCTAAACTCCCCAAACTCTCTGCCCGGCGACTCAAAGCATCGGCCACCACATTGGCCTTCCCCGGATGGTACAAAATAGTGATATCATAGTCCATAAGAAGCTCCAACCCTCTCCGCTGACGCAAATTAAGATCCTTCTACTTTAACAAATACTGCAGACGCCGGTGATCAGTATAGATCTCACAATGAACCCCATACAAATAATGACGCCAAATCTTGACGGCGTGAACAATGGCTGCTAGCTCAAGATCATGGATAGGATAGTTATTCTCATCGGTCTTCAACTGGCTCGAGGCATAGGCAATCACCCTACCCTCCTGCATCAAAACACAATCAATGCATATCCTCGAGGCATCACAATACACGGTGTAAGAACCTAGAGCTGATGGCAGTACTAACACTGGAGCTGTGGTCAAAGCAGTCTTGAGCTTCTGAAAGCTCTCCTCACATTCATCCGACCACCTGAATGGAGCACCCTTTTGGGTCAATTTGGTCAAGGGCGATGCAATAGATGAAAATCCCTCCACAAAGCGACGGTAGTAACCCGCCAAACCAAGAAAGCTCCTAATCTCCGTGGCTGAGGACGGTCTGGGCCGACTCTGCACCGCCTCTATCTTCTTCGGATCCACCTGAATACCCTCGCTGGACACCACGTGCCCCAAGAATGCTACTAAACTGAGCCAAAATGCACATTTGGAGAACTTTGCATAAAGCTTCTCCTCCCTCAATCTCTGCAATACAACCCTCAAATGCTGAGCGTGCTCTTCCTGGCTACGAGAGTACACCAGGATGTCGTCAATGAATACAACGACGAATGACTCCAAATAGGGCTAGAATACACTGTTCATCAGATGCATGAACGCTGCTTGGGCATTGGTCAGCCCAAAAGACATCACCAAGAACTCATAATGGCCATATCGGGCCTTGAAAGCTTTCTTGAGAATATCTGAATCCCGAATCTTTAGCTGGTGATAACCAGACCTCAAATCAATCTTGGAGAACACCCTTGCTCCCTGAAGCTGGTCGAATAAATCATCAATACGAGGCAAATGATACTTGTTCTTGACTGTGACCTTGTTCAATTGCCTGTAATCAATACACATTCTCATGGAACCATCCTTCTTTTTCACAAATAGAACCGGTGCACCCCAAGGTGACACACTAGGCCGAATAAACCACTTATCAAGGAGTTCCTGAAGCTGTTCTTTCAATTCCTTAAACTCCACCGGTGCCATACGATACGGTGGAATAGAAATGGGCTGAGTGCCCGGCACCAAATCAATACCAAAGTCAATATACTTATCAGGCAGCATGCCCGACAGGTCTGCAGGAAACACATCCGGAAAATCACGTACCACCGGAACAGAATCAATGACAGGAGTCTCTGCACTAACATCCCTCACAAAAGCCAAATAAGATAGGCAACCCTTCTCAACCATGCGCTGAGCCTTCAAATATGATATCACCCTACTTGGTACATAATCTATAGAACCGCTCCACTCAACCCTCGGAATTCCCGGCATAGCCAACGTCACCATCTTAGCGTGACAATCTAGAACAACATGACATGGAGATAACTAATCCATACCCAATATCACATCAAATTCAACCATATTGAGCAACAATAGATCTACTCGGGTCTCCAGACCCCCGATAGTCACCACACATGACCGATATACACGGTCCACAATAATAGTATCACCCACAGGAGTAGATACATGTACAGATGAAACTAAGGACTCACAGGGCATATCCAGAAAATGGGAGAAATATGAGGAAACATATGAATACATGGAACCAGGGTCAAATAATACTGAGGCATCTCTGTGGCAAACTGAGACAATACCTGTAATCACAGCATCTGAAGCAATAGCATTTGGTATAGCAGGGAGAGCATAGAAATGGGCCTAACCACCCCCTGATCTGCCTCCCCCTCTAGGGTGACCCCTAGCTGACTGACCTCTACCCCGAGCTGACTGGGCGGGTGGTGAGGTAGCTGGTGCTGTAGTCGGAGGATGACTCCTCTGACACCTGTCCTAAAAGTCCTGAGCATCCTCTCTCTCTGTGCCACTAAAAGGTGGTGGCTGAAGTCTCCCAAACCTCTCCAACCTACGCTGATCATCCTCAAGCATAGTAGGAACCACATAATCCTGAGCAACAGCAACCGGCTGGGCTGGTGGTGCCTCTAGTGTCTGAAGTCCCTGAATAACCTGCTCGGGTGTGCGAGCGATAGGAGTCTGAGTGCCTACCCTATCCTAAGAAGTGTTTGCGGCCGTCGAAATAGAGACCGCCTAAGTAAGGCTAGTACACGCTGTCAGAATCTGAGCTAGGACCTCCTGAAGGCCTGGAATCACAATAGGAACATGTGGTGCCTGAGCTGGAGCATCAATAACTGGAACTTGGTCCTGATCTGGGACAACCGATGGATCTGTAGGTACTTCCCCAACTGCTGTACGGGCTGCACCTCAGCCCCTACCACGGCCTCTACTGCGGCCTCGGCCTAGAATCAACAAATTTGCACGACAAGAATTCAAGAATGTGGAGTTTTGTAAAGGTTCTGCAGCTTCCTAAAGATAAGTACAGATGTCTCCATACCGATCTGCAAGACTCTACTAAACCCGCTCATGACTCGTGAGACCTATGTAACCTAGGCTTTGATACCAATCTGTCATGACCCAAACTAACCCCTGTCGTGATGGCGCCTATCGTGGAACTAGACAAGATGACTCATTTTCAAAACAACCGATATTTTCATTTCAAAGATAATTTCAAGGTTATTTAACATAAAACCTCCATTTTAAGAGTTCAAATCAAAGAAAAATAGAAGTGCGGAAAAGAAAAGCCTGACATCGGGGTGTCACTAGTCATGAGTATCTTCTACAATCTGTCTAACAATATCAAGGCTAACTCAGCCTAGAAAATAGCTAAATACAACTAGAGGAAGATAAGAGGGAGAAGGGAAGGGGATGCGATCGCCAAACAGCTGCCTTGCTATCACCAAGAAAAATCTGTAACCAGAACACTCAATAACCGCTACCGTATCCAGCTACACCTGAATCTGCACACAAGGTGCAGGGAGTAACATGAGTACGCCAACTCAGTGAGTAACAACAATAAATAAAGACTGAGCAGTAGTGACGAGCAATAAAACATATAACGTTCATATCAGGAAATCTCAGTAAAATACCACATGCTTTTAAAATCGGGATTTGAATCAAACATCTCGTTTAAACCCAGTTCCAGTAAAAAAAATCATTTAAAGATATTTTTTCCAATAGTTTTTCCAACAAAGGCTCAATGCAAAGGTGAGCAAAAATTATGAAATCATAAACAGCCCCTCGGGCAAAACATCACTCATATAAAGCCCTTCGAGCAAACCTCACAATCACTCGTGCCACTCGGGCATACCTCACAATCACTCTTGCCACTCGGGCATACCTCACAATCACTCATGCCTCCCAGTCACTCAGCACTCGGCACTCGCACTCAGTAGGTACCTGCGCTCACTGGGGTGTGCACAGACTCCGGAGGGGCTCCTTCAGCCCAAGTGCTATAATCTGCACGGACAACTCACGTGCGATAATAATAAAGTATGCTGCAGGTGGGCAGCCCCGATCCACACTCATCATCACAAATCAAGCCACTCGGGCATTTCAGTAAAACAGGGCATTCGGCCCAAAACATTTATATGCATCAAAATAGAGTCATAAAAACTGAGTTATGCGGTAAACAAGTATAAACATGACTGAGTATAGATTTTCAATCGAAAACAATGAGAGGATGGTAAGAAACAGCCCCTAAGGGTCCAAACAGCATTGGCGCAAGGCCCAAACATGGCATTCAGCCCAATTTACAAAAAATCTTTCTAAAACATATAAGTATCAATGGTTTCAACAAAGTATGCAACTTTACAATTGCTACGGGACGGACCAAGTCACAAATCCCCAACAGTGCATGCCCACACGCCCGTCACCTAGCATATGCGTCACTAAAAATAGTAGAATGATACAAAAATCCGGGGTTTCATACCCTCAGGACTAGATTTACAATCGTTACTTACCTCAAACCGGTCAAATCTCTAACCCGCAATGATCTTGCCTCTGGACTTGGCCTCTAAGTGCTCCAAATCTAATTCACAATCAGTATAATACCATCAATATACGTTAATAGAATAAATTCCACAAGAAAAGCTTCAAAATTAGACCAAACCCGAAATTGGCTCAAAAATCGTCTGTGGGGCCCATGTCTCAGAACCTGACAAAAGTTACAAAATACGAAAGCCCATTCAACCACGAGTCTACCCATACCAATTTTACCAAAATCCGACCTCAACTCGACCCTCAAATCTACAAATCTTATTTCCAAATTTCTAAGTTCCAATTTCCGATTTACACCTCAAAATCATGTAATCTAGTCGGATTATTCGATGATAATTCAATATTATGGAGTAGAAATGATCACAATGGACTTACCTCAAGTTTTCCTTGAAAATATATCAAAATATCACCTCTCCTCAAGCTCCAATTTGTCAAAAATGGCAAATGGGACGAAGTCCCTAATTATTTATAATTCTGCCCAGACATCCTCGGTTCTGCCTCGATCTTGGCCTTCGATCTTGGCCTTCGATCGAGGTCCTCAATCTTGGTCCTCGGTCCTGCCCCTCGATCCTGGTTCTCGATCCTGGCCCTCGATTATGTCTTCGACCCGGCCTTCGATCGTGACCCTCGACTCTGGGCTCGATCATGGCTTCGATCGTGGCCCTCGACTCTGGGCTCGATCATGCCTTCGATCGTGGCCCTTGACTCTGGGCTCGATCATGACTTCAATTGTGGCCCCTCGATCCTGAGCTCGGTCTGGGCTTCGATCGTGGCCCTCGATCCTGAGGTCGATCTGGGCTTCGATTTCTGGGCGGAAGCAATTTCCAACAGAAGGAAATTGCAGCAGCTGTTCTAGTTCAATATTTGATCCGTTAACCATCCGAAACTCACCCGAGGCCCTCGGGACCTCAACAAAATATACCAAAATGTCCTAAAACATCATACTAACTTATTCGAATCCTCAAATCACCTCAAACAACGCTAAAACCATGAATTACACCCCAATTCAAGCCTAATGAACTTTGAAATTTCTAATTTCTACAAACAAATCCGGAACCTATCAAATCACGTTCGATTGACCTCAAATTTTGCACACAAGTCCTAAATGACATAACAGAGGTATTCCAATTTTCAAAATTGGATTCCGACCCCGAGATCAAAAAGTCAACCCCCGGTCAAACTTCTCAAAAATAAAACTTTCGGCATTTCAAGCCTAATTCCTTTTCGGACTTCCAAATAATATTCCGGACACACTCCTAAGCCCAAAATCACCATACGGAGCTATTGGAATCATCAAAATTCAAATACAAGGTCGTTTACACATAGGTCCATATCCGGTCTACTTTTCTAACTTAAATTTTTTAATTATGAGACTAAGTGTCTCATTTACCTCCGAGTTCCTTCCGGACTCAAACCAACTAACTCGATATAACATAATATACCTGAATAACACAAAAAGAAGTAGGAATGGGGAAAACGGGGTTATAACTCTCGAAATGACAGGCCGGGTCGTTACACGCATAGTGTGAGGGCCGGACTGGAGTGGTCCCATGGGGTCAAATGACCCTGGTGCAGGTGCAAAGGATCCAACGGGATCGGTGGTGGCCTCAGAGAACTTCCCAAATGAAGAGGATGCCACATCAATTCTCCTCTTTTTCTGCTTGTCACTGGGTCCCCTTTTCAGTAAAGGATGGATCATCGGCTTTCCCGGACCTTTCTCAACAACATCTGGACGTTTTAACACCCCAGCATCATAGCATAGTCGAGTGATCAAGGATGGGAAGAATAGGATCTTGGACCTCCCATGGGTGGCTTACTCGATTTCTCTAACAATGTGCTCTCCCACGTTCACAGGTAGCCCTTCCATGATAGCAATAATTATCAGTGCCCTCTCTGGTGTCACATCAGTGTCATTTATAGAAGGAAAGACACTTGCACAGATAATAGAGAGTTATGTCTTTGCCTCGGCCGTGAAATCATGAGAATCGACTCCCTTGTGCACTGTCATCCACTTTGTGGTCACCCCATCATGTAATTTGTCCACTAACCACTGGTTTCCTCCTGTTTTACCTCTGTCTCTGTAGACCTCATTATCGACATTGGTAAGGCCATAAATTCTGTTGATTATCTCATGGCTGAAATGGACTTGCACACCTCTCACAGTAGTAACTAAGGTACCTTGGAAGTTGGTTCTCAAGGTGTTTGCATAAAATTCCAAAACTACTGTATGATTGGCATCATTTGGTTGCTCGGCAAAACAAATCCACCTACTTTCTACCAATCTTGTGTAGAAGCCCAGCATTTTAGCTTCAACCTTTTCCATATTTATGCCTCTTTCCCGGACGATGGCATTTGACAAGAGTTCATCATATTTCCGCTCACATGCTGCAGATAGAAACCGGTCATGATCAGAGGGTTCCTCTTGTTCAGCTTCAAGGACATGTTCTTGCTCAATTTCATTGTGTACCAGATCCATTTTATGCCCAAAGTACCTACAAAATAGACCAACAATGTTAAAAGCTCATATAGACACTTAAAACAATGTATTAGGAAGTATTTAGGCCGAAAAAGTGGGCGAAAAAGGTCCCGGGCAGAGCTATGCAAAGTTACTATTTTTCGCCAATTTAAGAACTGCCAGTGATTGCTATTCACGTTCGCGAGAGAACAATCGCGTTCACGAAGAGCAAAAAAAAGGTTTTGCCCAGATTTAGACCTTCGCGTTCGCGAGCAGACCATTGCGTTCGCGAAGGTAATCTTCTTTGCTTAGGCCTATTTTTCGTTCAGCATTTCGTCAAACAGTGTGTGTGCCCTCTTTTCCTTCTCGTTTTTCAATTAACTTCAGCACACATCTTGCCCAAAAGTTTACATTAACAATCACACACACGCAAACACTCAACCAACCTCGCCCAGCAAGCACACCCAATTTCACACATGAATTTGACATTTACTTCTCAAAATTTGAACCCTAAGGACCAAACAACCATGGTTGTTCTTCTATTGTTTTACACCCAGAAAGAGAAGAAAGAGTTAAGAGACAAGAGAGGAAATTACATACCTTGTAAATGAGCTTGAAGATTATGGACTTGAAGATTATGGAGAAGGAGTAGTGAGAGTTGTTCTTGAGCCAAAAAGAAACAAAAAGGGTAAACTGTTCGTTTCCCGTGTTTTAACAATTTTCAAACTTACCTGACCCTACGCGTTCGCGAGGGCGTGGTTGCCTACGCGAAGAGTAAATCTGGCCAACAGTCGCGAACACGAGTGGAACCACGCGAATGCGAAGCTTCATAAAAGGCCACTGGTCGCGAACGCGAGGTTCTGTCACGAACACGAAGACCTGGGAGACAAACCTTTGCAAATGCGAAGGAGATATCGCGAACGCGAAAACCTGTTTCTGCAATTGCCCAGCAGCTACTGGTTTGGACTGCCCGGACTATGCCACCTGCTCAAAACAACTCCAAAAAATGTGAAACTTGGCAGATTAGTCAAAAATAATATACTAAGCTATTCTAAAAAAGAAAATTTCAAAAATGACTAAAAAGTTTGAAAACAATGGGTTGCCTCCCACCAAGCGCCTCATTTAACGTCGTGGCACGACGCGGATCAACTTTACCACTTTTCTCGCCACTTGGACGATATGAACTGGGCACTTAGCTTGGAATCAAGCTTGTGACCACGAGCGGTGGGGGTGGTAAATAGATGTTCAAGCCAAGCATTAATTTCATCATTTTGCACTTCTTGGATTTCATGTGAGGAATGTCATTTTGCCTTCTTGTTCCCTCAAATTTTAAGATGTATGGCCTTTACCTTTCCTCCTCGCAATCCCTCATTGACTTGTGTAGTTCAATTCCCATATCACTGCACAAGTCCAATGTTGAAAAGTGCTTGGAATGTGACATCAAACCTCCAAATTGCAATTCTTCCCGGATTTTGACATCCTCCTTTTCCCCCGGACTAGTGTCAATCTCAATCATATTTTCAATTACACCGGTTGACTCTAATTCCATATTTTTCTTGGCATCATTAACACTCATGGAGTCGGTTGGCAGAAGTTCAATACTTGATTCCTCAAAATAAAGCTCACTTTTTTCCTCGATGTCGGACCCTTCTTGATCTCTTTCCACACTCTCAAGTTAGTGGGCATAGTGAGCCTCAACCAATATTTTTATTTGATTTTCCAAGGTGCGGATACCATAATCATTTTGAGTCAAGCCTTGTTTCAAGTCCTCGAGTGCCAAGCTTTGCTTCTCCTCATTTTCAAGAATGGCCTCCAACATGAGCATCATCCTTTCATTTTGAGCATTTGAGAGTTTTTCTTGGTTTTGATCAAGTGCCAAGGAAGGATTTTCGGCTTCCACATCTAAGGAAGGTTCTTGGCTATCATTCACTTCCGAGGCTTTTTGGACCTCTAAAGCTTCAAGCATTTCTCCCATTTGTAAGTTTAACATTTCAAGCACCAAATCATTTTGGAAACTATTTTCCAAAAGCTCCTCCAAGGCATTTTTCTCTTTGTTTCCTCCTTCAAGTAGGCATTCTAACATGAGATTAAACTCTCCATTTTGACCATGCTCAATTTCTTCCACTTCCATATCCCTATAATTTTCATCACAAAAAGTAGAATCATCATAGCGGGGGCTTAGGGAAGGGAAGGACAAATAAGCACAATCATCCCAATGACCATTTTGACGACCACACTTATCACAAATACTCCACTCATGGGTTTGAGATTGTGCGCACAATCCACCCCCGGGAGACTTTAAACAATTTTGCCACGAATGTGGTCCTCCACAATAAGGACAAGGGTCATCAAAGTATGAACAATTACCATCCGACCAATTTTCATTATATGATGCCATTTTTTTTCTTTTCAAAATTAAGAAAATAAACAAGAAACAAGAAAAATAGACCAAGGTAAGAAAGAAAATTACACAAATATTCACAAGTTTGGACCAAAGCACTTATGCTTATTTCTCAAACAACCTAAATTAAACCAAATTGTTCCACGGCAACGGCGCCAATTTTGATGACGTCCAAATCCACTACTAAAAAGTAAATGGATACGGCTGCATGCAATATAATTTACCCAACTATGAGTCAGAGTCGAATCCCACAGAGAACAATATGTAGGCGATTAGGAATGTAAGAGAATTATCACTTATTATGTAATGCCAAACACTTATAATGGTAGTTGAGAAAATATTATAGCTAAATGCGAAAACGTAAACTAACCTAGAAAGCAAGTAAAATGATCAATGGCTATAAGCATGGGTGCATCGGGATTTACACTCAAGTAACGATCCAATATATTTCACAATTTTATAAATATGAACGAGTTTATTATTTATTAGCCTCGGATAATAATTCTATATTAGCTTCTCTCGAAGACTAACAAGACTTCCTAATTGAATTATCCCTAAAATAATTAAGAGATTAAGCACACCCGAATATGGCTGCAAATATTACTTTCCTATCCCTAGGTAGAATCTATAAAGTGAGGGTTAACGCCTCAAGTTCTTGTTAATTAATCTTTTCCAACCCCGAATTACTTTTTCCAAAAAGTCCGAAGTGAATTTGCGAGTCCTAGGGTTAGCTAATCCCTTTGGAAACATTTTAGAACAAGAATAATTAAAGAAACAACAACTCGCTTCATAATAAATAAAAATCATTTAATACATAAGCACAACAAGGTATTTAATCCACACTTTAAATATGAATATTTCCATAAACAAGATTCAAGTGTTGGAAATAAATACTACACACTTAGATATATAATACAAAGTAAGGAAATGAAGAAATGAGCATAAAGGAGTAAGAAATTCTCAACCAAAAGCTTCAAATCTTCAAGACCCAAGTGTGTGTGCAAGAACCCTAGCTTCCAAGACTTGTTCTCTCTAGTATATGGACTGAAAATAAGCCAAAGATCTTCCAAGATATGATATGATTCCTCTACAAATGAGCTAGGTTGTGTATTAAATGGTTTGGGGTCAAAATCGTGAAATTCCAGAACTGCCCAGTTTTACCACCCAGTTTATTCTTCGCATTTGCGAACAATACTTCGCGTTCGCGAAGGTTTGATTTCTTCTTCTTTCGTGTTCATGATATCTCCTTCGCGTTCGCGAAGGTTTGTCTCCTGCTTCATCGCATTCGCGATTATACCTTCGCGTTCGCGAAGGTTGGCTTCCTCTTTCTTCGTGTTTGCATAGAGCATCTCGCGTTCGTGAAGGCTTGTTGTCCTGTTGCTTCGCATTCGCATCTAACCCTTCGCGTTAGCGAAGGGTAATTCACTGGGCAGATTTCCTTTGTCCATTTTAGCTTCTTTTTGACTCGTTTTCACTTGGTTTCTTCTCCATCACTTCTAAATCACTTGTTACCTGAAATATGCCAATAAACCTCAATAAATGCCTTAGTTTCTCAACAAAATAATACAAAAGCCTAAGTATCAAGAAGAGATAAGTGGGTAAAATACCAACTTATCACGCTCAACCAAGTGAACCCGGCCTAGCAAGCATGTTAGATACTTTCTGCCCAATTCACCCATGATCAAGAAAAGACGTGATTTCATTAATTATACAATAGGAAGCTCATTCATACAATCCTAAATCATTTCATTAGCTATTTTGCCTTTAAGTCTCAAAATATACAGATTCTTATAGTCTGAGTGGAACAAGTGATCAACGCAACATATACTTGTTTAACATTCCCAACACCCATATACAACCCACATAGTGTCTACAGAGCCTCTAAAGATACAAAAGAGAGTAAAGATGGTGCCGGAAACAAGACCCCGACTATACCTCAAAAGTCACCACAATATAAACAGAAGTTACAATACATGACCCCGGAATAAAATGGGGCTCACTGAGTCCGCTAAGAAGAAGATGCAGCACTACTTGTGATCAACACTGTCTGCTATGTAACCACCTGCATCTATTCAAAGATGCAGTGCCCCCGACAAAAGGGACGTTAGTACCGTTGAATATCATTAGTATGTAAAGCTAAAGACCAACTCAATAGAATGAATAATAATACAAGAGGAACAATCAAGAATTCAATAAGGGTTCAAATAATATAGAAACAACAATGTTAAGGATCATATACATTTTCAAGTCAATTTTCGTATTATTAGGTTGGGTGACCTTTAGTACTGATATTCCATAATTCACAATACCTCTGTATTCTTACACGGAGTACGATCTCGACCTGATCGGCTAGGTCATCTCATTTGAGACATTACCACAATTTCTTTATGATTTCCAGCACAGCACCACCATGTGTGCGGCATGGCGTCCGATCACGGCCCGATCGGCTAGGCCATCGCATTTGAGACATCAACCATTTTCACAATTTCATCCACAATACCACCGTATTCTTATACGGAGTCCGATCTCGGCCCGATCGGCTAGGCCATCTCATTTGAGACATTACCTTTTTCAGTCAATCATCTCACATCGTACTTCTTTCATATACTTTCAATTTATGGGCACTAGTGATTATGATTACAAAGTCATTATTGGCACTTGGCCATATTTCATAGTTCCAGTCCCCTTTTTACACATTCAAATATCATCATCATTATCCACAACAATAAGGCTTCCCATTCAAGACATTAGATTCATATATGAACAATTTGGGAGTCTTAGGCACATAGGGGCTTTTCATATAATTTGGCATACCAACCTTTATTTCGTTCTTGACATGAAGTATTAACATTTCTAACACATATCCCGCAATTTTTAACACATCCTCAAATAACAAGATAACATGATGAGGCATTTAGAATAAATATTGAACTTACATCCTTCAACACAAATACATTAGAAATTGCCAATTCTATAATGATCAATGGCTTACTCCAATTACATGAACACCGTGGGGTTCGATTCTAAGTAGAAGGGGGTTTAGCCAACATACCTCAATTGAGCCTCTTAAAACTCTAAGATGTTCCAGAATATTAGCAACTTCAATCTATTTTAGCAATATAGAAAAATTAAACCAAAATTAGGAAAATGATCATAATACTAGCTCACTAGAGCATTCTATCAAACACTATGTGTGCATTAAGGTTCCATGGTCCTTTCATGAAAGACTTCACCTACCCACACCCCATTCTTTTCTATATTTAACTCAACCTCCCCACATACCTTAGGAACACATGCATGCAAAGTAAGCACCCCCATCCCCATGAATTACCTTACTAATGGCACATTCTAGTTACATTTTGAAATTAAGAGTTTGGGTGATAGAATTTACCTCTTAGGAAGAAGACCTAGGTGCCTCTCTTGATTATCTTCAAGGTTTCAAGTGAGAATTGAAGAGCAATTTGGTGAAGATCACTTTCTCCCTCTAGGACCCTCTCTCTCTCACTCTAAATTATCAGAAAATATGATCAAAATGGTCCAAGGTAGGTGTTTTAACAGCATAGGGTCGGGTTTAAAAACCCAAAAAATAAAGCTCCAGAACGGGTTATGCAGTCACATAATGGTTATGCGGTCCGCGAAATGACCGCAAAAATGGGTGCCAAAACTAGTGCACCGCAGACCTATTCTGCGGTCGCATAATGCACCGCATAACGGTTCTGCGGTTGCATAGTGCACCGCAGAACCTCCCTCCGAAAAAGTCTATGGATGATTATGTGACCAAAATGTGCCCACGAAACGGTTATGCAGTCGCATAATGGCCGCAAAATTGGACATCAAAAATGCCCCAGAAATCTGCCCCACTCTGCAACCAGTCTGCGGCCGAAGAATGGGCCGTAGAAACGCTTACTTCTGCCCAAGATTTTCCTTCAACTCCCAGCACACTGTTTAATCCTAAAAGTCCGAACCACGTGTCACAAGCTCGTCACGAAGAATTTCTACTATTATTAACCTCTACGCCTACTTTGGCATCATGAAATTCGGGATTGTAGGAAAACTTTTACGGGGTCTTACATCCTCCCCCACTTAAGATCATTCATCCTCGAATGAAAATCAGGGTCTACTAATAGCACCTTATGCAACTCAGGTTTTTTCATACCCTACACCAGCAACCCCAAATTTAACTAACTACCTAAATTTCTAATTATTTCGCCAGAGTTTCCTTTGTAACTAGGCCTATTAACATGTCAGAGAGCCCTAGAAACACATCTTACAAACATATGCACAACCCAACGATGTAACAAACACATAACAGTACCAACCGTGGCCTCATAAGCAACATATAATCAAAAGGAACACCTTTACATTAACTGAACAAGTGATACAAAATTCATAGGCGACAAGTTCATAAAAAGAAAGGATTACACAACTATTCAAACAAGTTAGGATACTTCTTTTTCATTTCTTCCTCGACCTCCCACGTGGCCTCTTCAACCTGTTGGTTTCTCCATAACACTTTCACGGAGGCAATTTCTTTGTTTCTCAACTTTCGGACTAGCCTATCAAGAATCGCAACTGGAATTTCTTCATATGATAATTCTTCATTAACCTCAATGGTCTCAACTGGCACAATAGCTGACAGATCTGCAACTACCTTCTTCAACATAGATACATGGAATACTGGGTGCACTAATGACATCTCGGGTGGTAGCTCAAGCTTGTACGCCACCTCACCGGTCCTTTGGATGATCTTGTACGACCCGACATAGATCGAACTCAATTTCCCTTTCTTTCCGAACCGCATTATACCCTTCATAGGGGAAACCTTCAGAAATACCCAATCATCTTCTTTGAACTATAAGTCTCTGTGATGAACATCCGAATAGGAATTTTGATGACTCTGAGCAGTCTTCAACCGCTCCTTTATGACCATAACTTTTTCCACAGCCCGATGTACAAGGTCTGGCCCTATCAACTCTGCTTCCCCAATCTCGAACCATCCATGGAAAGAGAAAAAGCCGTAGACTTATGTTTTTGAATCCCCTCATTCAATTGCACCGAAATTGGATCATTGTATTGCTTCTCTTTGACTTCCACAACAAGCGATGATTCAACCCTATTTTGCATAATTACCCCTCCTTCACCAGAGTCCGTAAGACGAACTCCGAAACTAGCCAATCGATGGACTTCCTTGGCCAATGGCCTTTGATATGCCTCCAAGTGTGCTAAACTACCCATATATTTCCGTCTAAGCGCATCTGCCACAACATTGGCTTTCCCCGTGTGATATAGAAAATCGATGACGTAATCCTTGAGTAACTCAAGCCATCTTCTTTGCTCAGATTCAGCTCCTTTTGTTTGAAAATATATTGAAGACTCTTGTGGTCCGTGAATACCTCCACATGGACCCCATACAAATAATGACGCCAAAGTTTCAATGCAAAAACCACCGCCGTAAGTTTAAGTCATGTGTTGGATAATTCTTTTCATGATTTTTGAGTTGCCCAGAAGCATAGGCTATAACCTTATAGTGTTGCATTATCACCTACCCAAGCCCAATTCTTGAAGCATCACAATATACCACGAATTCATCCGTAACCTCTGGCAGGGTCAACACCGGCGTTGTAGTTAATCTTGATTTCAACTCCTGGAAGCTCCTTTCACAAGCATCGGACCATTGGAACTTAATCGCTTTCTGAGTCAATTTAGTCAACGGAGAGGCAAGAGTAGAGAACTCCTCCACAAACTTCCTGTAATACCCTACTAAGGCCAAGAAACTGCGAATCTCGGTGGGCGTTGTAGGTCTAGGACAATTCTTTACTGCTGAAATCTTTGGAGGATCAACCTTGATTCCTTCTCTAGAGACAACATAACCCAAGAATGTGACAGATTCGAGCCAAAATTCACACTTTGAAAACTTTGCGTACAATTGGTGTTGATGAAGGGTCTGCAACACTCCCCTGAGATGATCGGTATGGTCCTCCCTACCTCGTGAATACACAAGAATATCGTCAATGAACACTATCACAAAGGAGTCGAGAAAAGGCTTGAAAACCCGATTCATAAGATCCATGAAAGCCGTTGGGGAATTTGTTAGCCTAAAAGACATTACCAAAAATTCAAAGTGCCATACCGGGTTATGAAAGCTATTTTCGAAATATCCTGCTCCCTGATCTTCAATTGGTGGGACCCGGATCGTAAATCAATTTTGGAGAAGTATCTAGCACCCTGTAACTGATCAAACAAATCATCTATTCTTGGTAACGGGTACTTGTTTTTGATTGTGACTTTGTTGAGCTGCCGGTAGTCGATACACATCCTCAGTGATCCATCTTTCTTCCTCAGAAAGAGAATCGGTGCGCCCCATGGAGACACACTCGGTCGGATGAAACCCTTTTCTAACAAATCCTTCAATTGTTCCTTTAGCTCCTTCAATTCTGATGGTGCCATCCTATAGGGTGGAATGGATATAGGATGCGTGTCTGGCATCACATCAATCCCAAAATCAATCTCCCTGTCTGGCAAAATCTTAGGGAGCTTATCAGGAAAAACCTCTGGAAATTCATTCACAATTAGCATACATTCGAGTGTAGGTGCCTCTGCAGTGGTGTCCGTGACTCGGACCAAATGGTAAATACACCCCTTGTTGATCATCTTTGTGGCCTTAAGGTAAGAAATAAACCTATATTTTGGCATCACATTATCCCCCTTCTATTCAACAACTGGCTAATTAGGAAATTCAAGCCTCATAGTTCTAGTTTGGTAGTCGAGCTTAGAAAAACATGAATAAAGCCAATCCATTCCCATAATTACATCAAAATCAACCATCCCCAAATCAATGAGATCGGCCACGGTGTCCCGACCACACACCGTTACAAAACAACCCCTATACACTCGTGCGACCATAATAGACTCGCCAACCGGAGTAGATACAGAGAACGACTCAGGAAGCTGTTCCGGTTCAATCACAAATTCCATAGCAACATAAGGGGTAATATATGACGAGGTGAAATCGGGATCAATAAGAGCATATACATCATGAGTTTGGACAGTCAATATACTTGTAACAACATCTGGAGAAGCCTCTACACTCTAGCGACCACTCATAGCATAGAAGTGGCTGGGTCCTCCTGAACTCTGCGCGCCACCCCTAGCTGCACCATGCCCTGCTGGTGCCGGAGTGCCTCGAGCTGAAGGGGGTGCTGAAGATGTAGCAGCTGCAGAACTGGATGGCTATGTTGTGGCCCTGCCCGCACCCCTGGCGGGATGAATGACACTCCCTATGAATATGACCCCTCAATCCACACCCGTAACATATAGGTAAGTCCATGTAGCAGATCTCCGAGTGCATCTTCCCACACCTGGGGCATGGGGGCCTCCGCTGCTGCGGGAATCTCCCTCCTGATCGGCCCTGATGGTGGGGTCCCCTGCTGCCCTGATTGGGCCTGAAGCGACTCCCATGTTGCTGATTGTGCCATGCTGGTGGTGCACTGGCTGAAGATTGAGTATGAGTCTGGGTTGTCCCTGATGACCCTCCCCTGAAAGCTGATCTTCCCCCACCAAATGACTCCCCAAAATTGCCTGCGGACTGGGCATTGCTAGTACCCTCTCACTCCCTTTTGCTCTTCAAATTGTGGTGCTCTGTAGGTTGAGAAAATTTTACCATTTTCCCATAGTTCATATCTGAATTCAAGGCAGCTGTAGCGGCCTCATTGATAACCAAGGGGATAAGGCCCTTCACAAACCGGCGCACTCTCCATAGTAGGCAACATGTGAATAGCATATTTTGACAGGCACGCGAACTCCATATGATACTCCCGCACACTCTTACTCCCTTGCTTAAGATTCTAAAACTTTGAGGCACAGGCTGCGCTAGACTCGGCAGGCAAGAAATGGTGTATAAAGGCATCAACAAACTCACTCCATCTCGCTGGAGGGCTCCCCTCCCCCCGAGAGTCCTCCCACAGCTCAAAACTAGAATATGCCACCTATTTCAGATGGTAGGTGACCAACTCCACTCCCTCCATCTCAGTAGCGCACATTACACGAAGAGTTTTATGCATCTCATCAATGAAGTCATGTGGGTCCTCCTCGGGATTAGCACCCGTGAACACCGGAGGATCCAACTGCAGAAATCTGTTCACCCTAGAACTAGTAGAATCCCCTTATTGGCTAAACGAAATGGGTGCAACATTTGATCTCTGGGATTGAGAAGCCACTATCTGTGTCAGCATCTAAATAACTCCCCTAAGATCCCCATCAGAAATACCAGAACCGGAAGCTGGGGTTGGAGATGGAATCAAAATATCAGGTAGAGGAAACGTCGCACCCTCAGTAGGTATAGGAACTGGTGTGGCCTGGGCCGGTGTAGTGGAATCAGGTAGTGTAGCAGTCAGGGAATTATGCTCACCCCTCGGGTGTTCACCCACATCATCAAATAAAGGGTGAACTGCCATTCCTAAGGCGACATTGGCTCCTTGGCTAGTTCTTGCTCTCTTCTTAGGTGCGATATACTGAAAGTTAAAGGAATGCACGAGTTAGGGGAGGAACAGTTGCACAAATAGTTTCATCGCACGATCCAGAATATCAAAGAAGGGTATTATTCCTAAATGTCTAAGTATCCCCCAATTTATAGATGTAGTCGACAACACACAGATAAGAAGGACTCTACCAGACACGGCTTCGAGACATCCTAGGACACTTAAAAATGTTAGGCTCTGATACCAAGTTTGTCACGCTCCAACCTCGGGAAGCGTGACCGGCGCTCAACCGAGTGAACCCGTCCTAGCAAGCCTGTTCGATACTTTCTGCCCAATTCACCCATGATAAAGAAAATACGTGATTTCATTAATTATACAGTAGGAAGCTCATTCATACAATCCTAAATTGTTTCATTAGCTATTTTGCATTTAAGTCTCAAATTATACAGATTCTTATAGTCTGAGTGGAACAACTGATCAACACAACATATACTTGTTTAACATTCCCAACACCCATATACAACCCACACAGTGTCTACAGAGCCGCTAAAGATACAAAAGAGAGTAAAGATGGTGTCGGCAACAAGGCCCCGACTATACCTCAAAAGTGACCACAATATAAACAAAAGGTACAATATATGACCCCGGAATGAAATGGGGCTCACCGAGTCCGCTGAGAAGATGATGCATCACTATCTGTGATCAACACTGTCTGCTATGTAACCACCTGCATCCATTTAAAGATGCAGCGCCCCCGGCAAAAGGGAGGTTAGTACCGTCGAATAACACTAGTATGTAAATCTAAACACCAACATAATAGAATGAATAATAATACAAGAGGAATAATCAAGAATTCAATAAGGGATTCAAATAATATAGAAACAACAATGTTAAGGATCATATACATTTTCAAGTCAATTTACGTATTATTAGGTTGGGTGATCTTTAGTACCAATATTCCACAATTCACAATACCTCCGTATTCTTACACGGAGTCCGATCTCGAGCCAATCGGCTACGTCATCTCATTTGAGATATTACCATAATTTCATTATGATTTCCAGCACAGTACCACCATGTGTGCGGCATGGTGTCCGATCATGGCCCGATCGGCTAGGCCATCTCATTTGAGACATCATCCATTTTCACAATTTCATCCACAATACCACCATGTTCTTACACGGAGTCCGATCTTGGCCCGATCGGCTAGGCCATCTTATTTGAGACATTACCTTTTTCAGTCAATCATCTCACATCATACTTCTTTCATATACTTTCAATTCATTGGCACTAGTGATTACGATTACAAAGTCATTCTTGGCACTTGGCCATATTTCATAGTCCTGATCCCCTTTTTCCACATTCAAATATCATCATCATTATCCACAATAATAAGGCTTCCCATTCAAGACATTAGATTCACATATGAGCAATTTGGGAGTCTTAGGCACATAGGGGCTTTTCATACAATTTGACATAACAACCTTTATTTCATTCTTGACATAAAGTCTTAATATTTCTAACACATATTCCACATTTTTGAACATGTCCTCAAATAACAAGATAACATGATAAAGCATTTAGAATAAATATTGAACCTACATCCTTCAAAACAAACACATTAGAAATCGCCAATTCTATAATGATCAAGGGCTTACTCCAATTACATGAACACCGTGGGGTTCGATTCTAAGAAGAAGGGGGTTTAGCCAACATACCTTAATTGAGCCTCTTAAAACTCTAAGATATTCCAGAATATTAGCAACTTCAATCTATTTTAGAAATATAGCAAAATTACACCCAAAATTAGGTGCCTCTCTTGATTATCTTCAAGGTTTCAAGTGAGAATTGAAGAGCAATTTGGTGAAGATCACTTTCTCCCTCTAGGACACTCTCTCTCACTCTAAAATATCAGAAAATATGATCACAATGGTCCAAGGTAGGTGTTTTAACAAAATAGGGTCGGGTTTAAAAACCCCAAAAATGAAGCTCCGGAACGGGTTGTGTGGTCGCATATGCGACCATATAATTGTTATGCAGTCCGTGAAATGACCACAAAAATTGGTGCCAGAACTGGGAAGAAACTGACCTAGTCTGTGGTCACTATGGGGCCCGCAAACCTATTTAACGGTCGCATAATGCACCGCAGAACGGTTATGCGGTCGCATAGTGCACCACAGAACCTCCCTTCAAAAAGTCTAAGGATGATTATGCGACCAAATTGCGGCCCGCAAAATGGTTATGCGGTCGCGTAATTGCCGCAAAATTGTATATAAAAATTTCCCTAGAAATGTGCCCCACTTTGCGACCAGTCTGCGGTCCGTAGAGTGGTTCTGTGGCCGCAGAATGGGCCGCAGAAATGCGTACTTCTACCCAACATTTTCCTTCAACTCCCAACGCATTGTTATTAACCGCTACGCCTACTTTGGCATCACGGAATCCGGGTTTTTAGGAAAAATTTTACGGGGCCTTACAATTGTATGATCTTCGGAATGAGAAACTGCAACAATTGTCTGACCAAAGTCTTACCCTTTCTTTCCCTTTCGACTGGCATTATCACACCACCATCACCAGGTTAAATAGCTTCTCCTAGCCCAATTCTAAGACCTGACCAGGTTGAAAGTTCAAGCAGCCTTTATCAACTATAGGAAAGTACCAGTTTTCCACAGTGACAAGGACTTCGCGCGAAAGCATTGATTTCCGATCTCATGGTGGCAAAGAAAAAGAAATATGAAGCGCTCTTGTTCTTGTTGCGCGGACCCCACAAAAAAATAAAGGTGGAAGACAAGAAGCTCAGTAGCAAGGCCGTCTCATAGTCTCCACTTGTCTGTCATTTCAAGCTTCTAAAACAAGCAGAAAAACACGTTGTCGGTTCAGAAGCTCGAAGTTCATCTCAATAAAATGTTAGGTCAATCATATGACTTATCCTATTAGTCGAGCATAACTAACACTACCATGACGCTATGATGCGCCTACAATGACATGACTTGCAAAAAACGCTGATGCTATATAGCTATATATGCAATGCTGGGGCCACCTCCCTTCACTTCAGAGTTTTAGGTGGAGCTCTTCTAGTCAGAGAAGAGTCCAGTTGCCAACCTGTGCACTCCTATCCTATTGTTGCTTCAATCACGATAGGGAATCGTGTGATTCTTTCTATCCCCGTACTTTCTCGCTCTTATGGAGTTTTTTTGGCTAGGTTATGCAGTTATCTTCCCTAGCCTGACAGTAGTCAAGGAAAAATCACTTGAGCTTTTTCTCCTTTGCTCCTTCTTTCTAGAGCGCACTAACGGAAAACTTGAGATAATTCTTAGCTTCTGTGGAAGTTAGCTTCTTAAAGAAAGTAAGTGCTTGCTGCTCCCGCTCTTATAGTTAGATAAGGCACTAAAAGCATCTCAGGGGCATGAGTACACTGCTTTCATACTCAAACTCTCCTACTATGTGCTGTGTGTGCTTTCAAGCAATAAGATTGCTTGCTAAACGAACCACTGCCGACGAAGTGCCCCATACCCACACTAAGGGGTAACCTGAGATAAGGTATGGAAGGAGTCTGATTATTTCCACTTGAAGCAACTTAAGTCTTTCTCTCCTCGTACAGTCTTGGCTCTAGTAAAGATAAAGAATCTCTCCCTACCCTCCTGCGGGAAAAAAGAACTTTCTATCCCCCCGTGCTACAAAACAAACAAACTTATCTAAGCACTAAAAGCAATAATAAGGAATGTAATGGGAGAAGCTATAGTGCAGATCACTTTTCACTTTCTCATCAATCCAGACCTTGTCCTTGGTTCTATCAGCTATGGATTCTTCCTCTGGTTCTTCACATCTCTAGTACAGATCAAATCATAGGATCTCTGTATGCATGCGCTAAGGAGCTATATCTCCTGAACGAAAGACTTCTAAACCCTAATTTTCGGAATGGCAGCAATCAACTTATTTCTGTCTTACAACTTTCTTGTAGTACTGCTCTCTTTTCTAGAGAATCTCTATTTCAACTGCATTCCTTATTGCAAAGAAATCAATCTCGGTTCTTTCTGTTGATATGTTAGTTTGATGTAAGGTGTGAGCCTCTTCAGTTGCAATGAAATTTCCCGACTCTCTAGTGTTATCCCCCCTTTATCAGCCTAACATTACAAAGGTAGACTTCATCCACCAGACGCTCTGGCTTTCTTTTTAGTTTTCCAATCTTCTGTCATTCATTCTTGTAAATGCAAATCATAGATGACCTAGTGGCATTTATGCCAGACCAGAGCATTATTTTCCAGAAAAGAAAGCTGAGAGGGTGACTGAATTTCACTCTTTATCATTCCTTACTACTCCTCAATTCCCATCAAGTATTGTCTTATTTCCCAAGCCACTTCTCAGTCCTCCTATTCTGATTGATTGAAAGAATCAAGGAAAGACAAGCAAAAACTTTTTTGGCTCAAGAAGCAACTGAGGAGAGAGAAAGAGTAGTAAAGGAAATACAAGTAGCAGTCTCAAGTCAAAGGAATCAAGGAAGAATTTCTTCTAATATTGCGGTTACTCTTACAGAATCTTATCTTAAGACCTAAGTATTCCATTCTCTTCATCAAGAAAGATCAAGCAACATAGAAACCTTGACTTCAAGCTTAGGTCTTTTTAAAAAAAAGGGAACTAAGGCAACTTTTAGGTGCAGGGAAAGAAAAAGGCTAGCAAACCTCTTTCCAGGTGGTACAATACAAAGGGCGAAGCTCGAGTAGGTTACTTTGAGTAACCTTCATGGCGGGTGTTCCGGTGTTAATGAGTTCAGAAAGAAGGTCAAGGATGAACATTAGACAAAGACAAATACAAAGGATAGAGCGATGCCTACATTAAATCAATTGATTCGTCATGGTAGAGAACAAAAACAGCGCACAGACAGGAAAGGAATAGCCGGAATAAAATGAAGGAATGATATTTTTCATCATTTCAGAGTCAACGCCCCCTTTTATGCCTTTCTATCTATACTTCCCATCCCAGCAAATTATGGAACAAGCAATGGCTTTCGCACGAAAAACTCTTTTTGATGGGTCTCGCTTGCACATTTCTGGGTTTGACCTTTCATACCTTAGTCTCACTATGTTCAACTAAGACACTTCGTCCCTAGACTCGGATTTTTACGCCTATCAAAACCTCAAAGGCACAATCTAGTTAGGGGTGGAACTGCGTTTTATCGCTGCCAAGCTTTCGGTAGTGAGAGCACGACCACTTATAACCGACTTACTTGATAATGCCTCCACCCTTTCTGACCTCTACCAACTGAGGGACGAAATGGATAACCCATCCAGTCCTCTATCATATCGAATTGATGAATTCATTCCATTGTGTAAAATTAGTGAAGCTGGTGGTGCTCAAACACCATGTGGGGATGGGGAGCGAAATTGCTAGTTTTCTTTATATTCTCATTGAATAAAAGCGAACTTACGAGGTTTCAAGTGTGTGGTAGCTCAAACCTCGGTAGAGTGGCGAAGTTGTGAACGAATGGGTTAGGTGAAAAGGGGAGGCGGGGATCACCTCTAACAAGCGTATGCTTTTGAGTCTAGATTTTCACTCTCGACTTTCGCCATGTAAGGAAAAATATTGTGGTTCGATTCCACATCATGCTTCTTTTATCCCATCAATCAACGCCTTCTACAAAGAAAGAAGAAAGAGGCTTGAGGTTCTAGTATAGATAGGGAGTGAAAGTTTATAGCATTACTTGGGATGGGAAAAAGTGGTTGATGCTAAAACAGACGGGGTTTCATCAAGCTTTCATGTTTTTGATCGACCTCACCGACAGATGATCGAAGGCCTTAACTAGTAAAATATAAAGAAAGATCTTTAAGTCAATTAAATAAACTAGTCAATTTCTAGTTAGTAAAAAGTGAACTTCCTTCCTTTGACAGTCGGAAAGTCTCTTAGGCTGTCTGAGTATACCATCTTCGCGGGACTGCAGTCCAACTTAAGGCTAAGCTTTACGATCCTGTCGCTTTCTCGATCAACTAACCGAACTCTTGAAGATAATGAAAGGTACTGATTCACAAAGGATTCCGGCACCGACCCGGATAGATGATGCCCTATTGCACTCCCTTCGATCCACTATCAATTCGCTTGATCAAACAAACGAAAACAGTCAAGTGATGCTTCTCTTTTAGTAGGGATCTTGGGATGGGCCCAAGTAAAGGCCAGCTAGTGTCCTATTGCATGCTCCCTTTCTTTTGGTATCTTTCACTTGGAACCTAATCTGCGAAATGGATACAAAAAAGGTGGTAAGTTTTTTCTCAATCGAGAGTCATTTCCCTTAGTGACTGATGAATGGAATCAACCAGATCTTTACTTAGGTTGTTTTTTGTTTCTCTCTTTTGTTCCAACGAATGTAGTATCTTGCTTCTCTTGTGCCCTCTCTTTCTATCACAACCTTTTTCTTGTTTTTAACTCAAATTGTGGTACACGACCTCACTGGAAAGACCTCTATTGGGCTGGGAAGTAGCGCGGGAAAGAATGAAATGCTCATTTTCTAGTTAAGTGGATCCTTTGTAAAGTGTATTCCTTCCTTGGCAGTATGGATAGTCTGTATCTATAAGGAAGTCTCGGGGCTCCCAAGTACACGATTGTTTAGGTGTGTGCTAAAAGCGCTTCCTTTAATGCTAGCCTGTATCTGAACCCTCTTTCCATACTCGGAGAAGGTATGCAAGCAAGTCATCTGTGCTAATAAGTTCCTGCCTTTTTTTATAGGTAAGACATAGGGCAATAAGCCCGCTTTCACAAATTCTCGTCTTTAACGATCGAAAGATAAGCATGCCAAACCATCTAAGCAAAGTCCTATTTGTCAAAGAAGAGAGCCAAGTCAAGCTCAAGTCATCCGGGAAAAGAGAAGGCCCTATCCTAATAAGCCGGGGTAGGACCGGTCGAATAAGCAGTAATTCATCTTTGCGTAGATGAAGAATGGGCTACTTCCTCACAGATTGATGACTTTAATACCAAGAAAGATCCTTTTGAAACATAATATTTTGCTACCTCTACCTCAATAAATGCCCGAGAGCATTCAATAAATCTTCTTTTCCTCTATCTACCCCAGCCTCAGTTCGGTCAGTCATGAGGCTTCCCTCTGCCAAGAATTGGGAGAAGATATTTTGCTTTTACTCAGTACACATTCAGATTAGTCAAAATAGAACTAGACATATTAAGGTGCAGGAAGGCAAGCAACAAATCCAATCCTTTTAAAAGAGAACCTGAATCCCCTCTTTCTTCCCTACTTTATACCAACCACTCTCCTTCCTTCCCCAATAGCCAACCATGGCATGATATTCGATGTATCAACAATTTCATTGCCTTCCTCTAGAGCATCAGATTCAATAGCAAGGGTTATTCAACTAAGACCAGATTCTGTAGCAGAGGAGAGCAGGAAAGAGACAACGTCGATTATTCTAATGGAATGTCAACCCGCCTATTCTAATTCACTTTACCCAATAAAGGGCTATGCGAAATAGGGATTGCTGCTTCCACTGCGCTATCTTCCTAAGCCCTTACTCCTTTTCCTTTTGCACCTGCCTTGTCGAAGTAGAAGATGTGGCATTAGTTTGAAAATACTTTCTTAAGTGGCAAATCGGCTTCTCCCTAACAGGGCATTCTATGCATCTTCAGCTAGCTTTCCCTCACCGCCTACTATCTATTTGCAATCCTTACCTTAACCCTAATCATCCTTAAGACATGGAATTGGATGCTTCTTACCCCAAAAGTCAATAAATATAAGAGTTAGGAGGGACGCTTTGGCAAAGCAAGACTGATTAGCTCGCCTAAGGGTCGTAGTGGAAGAATTCCTCATCTGTGAGCTATTGGGGATCTATTCTCAGGAAGCAATGAAGGGACTGACTTTCCTTAACTAATAATATCTTAATCTACGATCTACGAAAAAGAAATAAGAGCATCTAATGAAGGAGATACGCAACTTGAACAAGGAACACGAGATCTTTCCTACCCCTTTCTATTTCGACTTCTTTGAAAGGTGAAAGAGTAAAAAGCTAGACCGACTTGCTCTTAAATTAAAAGAAGCAAGAGCAAATAAGTAGGATTTTCTCTACAAGAACAATTTTGACTTTCTTTATACTTTATAATATAAGTCCCTTTAAATGATCGTAAATGGCCTGAAATGTAATGACCTATGAGAGAAGGGTTTTTAGTAAAGAAAGAGTACAAATCCGGCAAACAAAGCAAAAACAACGGCTCCTACATAAATACAATAGAATTAAAATGTTGTCACTAGAACAGACCATACAAATAACATCTTTTTATCCGCCTAAAGGAAGAATTCAAAGATAAGATAACGCTATGCGCACACAAGCTAACTTCAGGTATGCAGTTAGTTCTCAAGCGATTCCTTCGGATCTTAGGTGCGACCTTAGGGAGCTTGTTTTGGCAGCTACTCTCTTATAGTTATGTGTCCTGGTTTCCGAGTTCTAGTTCAAGGCAGGGCAGGACGGGACTCACGGGGGTTGGGGGGAGCCTTCCCCCAGGGAAAACCTAATAAGACTCATTCTAATACTTGAGTTCAAGCTCCTACTTCGAAGTAAGCCTATGGGTTGTTTCGAAGCTTAGTAGCTAAAGCGTACTTGCGTGTTAAAGGGGCGGATTTGGGCTACTAAGTGGAACCAGACCATTCAACTTGCCATTTGCACTCTCCTAGGGTGCGATCGTAGGAAGCTCTATTAGCGAATGCAATTCCCCGCCCGATAAGACTGATCATGCCCTGCTGCTTGGCTTGGAATCAAACTAGCCTATCATGCCCTTTCTTCATTCCTATATGGACCCATATTCCTATGTTCTTCCAATGTTTACTGTATTACTGGGATTCCTATTTACTGAACCATATCAAAGAAGCTACTTTCTTTCTGGCTTTTATACCCAGGTATAAAGGGATAGACAGTCTAAGAGAGTGCCAAGAAACAACACATACCTATCACTTTTGGAAGGTTTGGAACCCTCGATTCATCCGACTCAAGGAGAAAAAGAGAACAAGATGGGGGGGCTTGCCTCCTCGTTCCCTTTTACCTATGCCATGATGCTCATGGGCAGCTTATCTCTAATTGGATTTCCTTATCTTTCTTCTTCAAATTACGAGTAGAGATTTGGGGAGAGTGGATAGGACAGGGTGGTGGATGACGTAAAGGAAGGGAAGGCCCATCCCGTGCTTTCGAGCGATTCTTCCCGCAAAAGGCAGATCTTTTTCTTTCCGTCCCAAATAGAACAATAGAATAGGGACTTAGATGTGACCAAGGTGCTTGCAAGCTTAGGGTTAGCAGGTTGTTGGCTGGGAGAGCTGGTAAAAGAATGAAACCTTCAAGAGACCATGGTTAACAAGCCAGCTGAGGAAGAACAATCTCCCCCAGCAATACCGATCCTCCCTAGTTCAATCAGAATCGAGAACTGCGGAGAGGTTCTAACCGGCCTAGCCTAACCAACCGCTACAAGAGGGCAGGAAATAGATGTGGTGGAGACTCAAGTCAAGGCGATGGATCACTATCACTATAGATAGATGCTTTCCCTGGACTGTGTTCAATGGCACCTGATATGCCAACAAGGGCTTACTAAGAGATCTTGCATGTTTTATAGGGTCCTTCTTATGTCTTTCCATAAGCAGAAGTATGAGTAGAGCTGCTCTTCCCCTATTCTTAATCCCACTTCTTATGTCTGTCAACAAGAGCCCAGCCCCTGGTTCAATCGATAGATAGGCCGAAAACATATTTCTGGACAAATGAACAGACCTTTCCTTACTTGACTTGCCAACAAAGCGGTCAAACCAGTAACCAAGTTCATGCGTCAGTACCACGTCCAGGATCTTAGGAAAGGGGAAGCTCAAATGATATCTAATGGGATGGGCATGCTCCCCACTGCTCTATGATTTATTATAGTCATACTCTGTTTCGTACCTGGTAGCTAGCCTTTCGCTTCCTCCTTGTACTAGATTTTGACTTGAATTCCCCCTGAAAGCGAGAACGCACTATATGCCTTTAAAATAAAAAGAAGGCTGGAAAAAAGAGAGAGCTCCTTTCTTTTCTAGCTTTGGCGGGAGGAATGAAAATCCTATCCTATACGAAGGCCTATATACAAAAAAAGCACTTTGCCTAGAATCCCAAGTTGCCTCCCCTCTCCTCTGAGGCCGATCGCATCCACTTTTGGAGCCCCTCTCCTCTGAGGCCGATCGCATCCGCTTTTGGAGCCCCTCGCCTTTGAGTACGGCAGCAGCCCAGACATAGACCGAATTAGGGGCCTAAACTCTTGAGTAGATTGCCCATGGAAAGGAGCTTACTCCAAGATCTGACTCCGCCCGTGTAGGAGTTCGGGAAGGCCAGAAGTAAACAAAGAGCGGTAGAAGAGAATAAAGTGTTGCGCCCATTCTTTTCTTTCATAGCTGGAGCAAATGGAAGGAGACGTCGTGCAAGCCGAAGACTTTGACAGGTGTCGGTAGGCACGCCTCTGATAAGGGCTCGATCCTGAGAATCAATCCCAATCGAATCTATGGAAGGGAGACCCTCTATCCTCTTAATCTTTAGAGTAGATATTATATATAGGATAATCAGTCCACTGCGGTGCCCAAGACAAGGCAAGATGAATAGGAATGTTGAAGGGACATAAGGCTCAGCTAAGGTAAGGAAAGACCCTGACCATCTAGGTCACCAAGTACTCTTATTTTTTAGGGAGTCGGAGACGATCGAAGAGGCAGCAAAATAGGAACTTTCGATCAGGCAGAGCTCAACAAGGTTGAGACCAAGATGATGGATATTCCAAGGAAGATCGAAGAAGATTAATGAAGGTTTATACCTACCCCTAACTGGCACTATGAATCCAATCCCATCTATATAGATGTTCCTAGCCACAAGATGATGGGGTTCTCTCTTACTGTTAAGCCATCTTCAACTCTTCTTTCTTTACTCCTTTTCCGCATCGGGGCTGATAATTGGATATAATCTCCTTAAATAAAGAAAGGGGCGTATAAATTGGGTTTTTGGCTCGCAATAAAGCTAGGGTCCTGATCAAGCAACTAGTAGTCCTATCTATCCACCTCTCCAAACACAATATCTTGAGTACCTATGATGGTGACCACATCTGTTGGCATGTGATGTTTGGACATAGAATCGAATCCTTGTGAATGGGAAAATCCAGGTGCTCTTATTTTATGACAGTAGGGACGATTACTTCCATTACTGACTAGAAAGACACCAAATTCTCCTTTAGGTGCTTCAACTGCGGTATAGGTAGAAGGAGCTGGTACGGAAAAACCTACTGTATAAGATTCAAAATGGTGAAGTGAGGTAGAGTAGAAGATGATCTTGCAGTCATTTGGTCGGCTATTAAAAGAAAAAGCTTGCATCTGCTTCCCCTGTTATATAACCGGTCCCATCTCTCTCCAAACATAAAGTGGTAGTATCCCATCATAGGGCTTTCTATCTATTGATTAAGCCATTACCAAGGAGCTAATTCATTCAAAACTCAGTTGAATACTTCTATAGAGAAGGCGGAGCATCCTTGGCCCAACATTATAGCACATAGGGCTTCGGCGCTACTATAGAGCTTCGCTAACTCGAAGCGCCTCGCTATGAGAATCTAGCTTCACTAACGCTCGGCTAAGTCTTGAGCCTTCGCGTTGACCGTTCGCTTTCTCAGTAGCAAAAACACTTCTCTTTTCCCCTTAACCTTATGTAGAAGGACATGAAAGAGATTATTAGTTTTCTTGCTCCTGCTTCCTCATCTGCGCTCATCAAGCCAACTTTGCTCTTTGGGAGGTGAAACAGCGGTTGAAGCGGACATTTCGAAATGACAGCATCGAAGATATATTTCTATATATACACGGTTACGGTTATCTCGGACTGCGTTCCGGAAAAAGCAGCCTACTTGTGGGGCACTGTGTACTTACAGCCTCTACGATAAGCAAGTGAATGTGGCCGGTGCGTGGCGAACGGTTCATCAAGCCATTTTTCGCCTCAACTCCCTAAATAGGAAGAGGGGTAGTTTACAAATAGGGGTAATCAATTCGCACCTGACTGTGATAGCCCTCTCGATACCTTATTGGAGCTTTGTAACTAGTGGCCGGTTTCCCGTCGCGTCAGCCTTTTCCCAGTGCGCGGAGCCCCAACGAGGAAGGTGTTAGTGCTTTATCATTGGGTCAATAATGCTAATCCCTCTTTTTGTGCTACTCCTAGGGCGGGAAGAAGATAAGAAAACGCGAAGCGTTCTCTTGCTTTCCCAACCTGTTGTTTCTAAAGACTGCCCTCTCTCGGCTGGATCTTGGTCCAGCCTACTACGAGGATCCCGTATCCAGCAACCCAACCTATACAAAGGGCATCAAAGCCCCTTGACTAGGTTGGAGCTATAAAGCTTACCTTATATTATTAAAAAGGGAAAGGGCCTTTTCAGCTGGTGCGCAGGAGCGCACTTCCATTTTCCCTTTACTAGTAGGGGGTCCCGTGGTTCCTATGCCGCCGCGTTTCCCGGTCCTTTTCTTTTAGTGCTTCGACCCGAAGCGATAGCTTCTAGCTAGTTCAGTGGATAAGATGGCTGCGCTCCAGCTCACTCAAGAATGGGACGGCAGTGGTCCGCCGGCAAGCTCGTTCTGATCTTGGACGCAGTACATTGGAATCCTGAAGCACCACCACGAACGCTACCGCGCGTCCGCCTGCGGTGCGGTAAGGCACCACCCTGTTGTGCCAGTAGCCATCTCCAGTGTGTCAGCTTAGTTATCCCCATCAAACCACTTACTTGATGTCTAGCTTCCCAACTGGTAGACGGTTCCTTTTCCCCCAAATTAATGAAGAAGGGAGATGTAAGTTGATTCTTCCGAAGAATCAGAAGCGAAGCGTTGGGGGGGGGGACGGAAAAAGAAATGGTTCCAAAAAAAACAATTGGGGTTCCCAATGCTTCTCCACGCTCAACGAGATGCGCCAACATCGGGAAGCTTTATTCCTAACCCCATAAGATTCCAAGACGAAGCTTAAACTGAGTCTCGGTTAAGAACGGCGATGATATACGTTTCACATGGCACACGATTCCATGAATAGTTTCATTCGAGATCGTGATGGAGGACATAGCTTATGATCATCGACTTTGATCATGCCACTAGGCATTTGATTAAGACATTGCATATTGATTTGAACACTTTGTTGCATCTCTTCGATACAAATACAGTAATGATCATAGAGATCTCCTCTGGTACCTACTGGTATGTCATGATCCAATTGGTCATGAACATCGTAAGATGCTGTTTTTCGCAAATCCCAGCATACCCCTAATCCTCTTAACGTTACACCACTGAATCCCCAATCCTTTGCTTGTTGTGCAGTGACAGTACCAATATCCACTAATCGTTGTTTCTAGATACGGTTGTCGGTTGACATCTCTTCTAATTCGTCAATACGAGAAGCAAATTGTTGTGTGAATGAATCAATATCTATACATAAGCCAAGAGGCAGATCTTGTGCCACTCCACCTGGTCATATGAAACTGGCATGCATCCTGGCTCCCGAGACTCTTTCATAGAATTCCAACAATTTATCCCGCTCCTCAAAAGTCCACAGGAACGGAGTTGATGCTCCTACATCCATAGCATGAGTAGTTAAAGCAAGTTAATGATTTGAAATTTGAGTTATTTCACGGAATAACACTCGTATATATTGAGCTAGTAATGGTACCTTACAATTCAAAAGTCTCTCTATGGATGAAGAATGAGCGTGTTTTTGGGCCATCATAGAAACATAGACAGGGTCGACGACGGAACGAAAAAGGAAACTTTACCACATTTTTTTCGTAGACGTTCACTTGCATCACATACACAAGTGCTCTCTGAACCGTGCAATAAGGTCACCCATAACACGGCTCTCCCACTTGAGTTATCTTAGCCCCAAGCCATGCTATTCAATAATATTGGAAACATGGTAGCGTAAGGTAACAACTAGTATGGAAAGCTAGTCGCCTTTGGAAGCCTTTTCCGTTAACCAAAGCGTATTGTTCCCGCAACCACTTTGGTACTTTGTTTATAGCTTTTTTAAGTTATGCAATATAAGGGGGGCTTGCGCTTGAATTGAAGTAGCGCCTTTGGAATATGAGTAGGGTTCCTAAGTTGCGCGTTCGTGGAGGCAAACTGAAGGAAGAGAAAAAGGAAGATTGGGTGATTGTGGGGCGAGGAAAAACCTCGAATAGGAGAGGGCAACACTCTGGATCCTCCCTGCTTGCAGAAATGAATGGATCAAAAAAGGAAATTGGTTCTCTATTTCCGGGGGGGGGGGAGTCCATAAGAGAAGATTTACCTACCGGTAAGGAAGAGGGGAAACAAGTGTTGTTATCTATCTCAACCAGTTTCCCGAGGCATTGGAAATCCAGACCGGGTCAGAGAATCACTCTCGCTATTTAGCCCTTTGTTCCGCCAACAAAGAAGTCTTCCTTGACGATTTCCCATGCCTTCCATGCTTAGCTACCTCTCTTACCCATTCGATGCATCCGCCTTCCCTTTCTATAACATACCCAGGCACCCTCTTTTCCAATCACTAAGAAAAAAAATCCCAATCAAAGCCCTATGTAAGTAAAGCTTCATCTATTATTTTTCTGGCCCCAGGGGAGTTTATTCGACCCATTCCCCAGTCTCCCGCACTGCTCAAGTAAGTGTGCGACTCCGTATGAGGACCTCCTTCTCTTCTGCCCACTCTCCGTTCACACGGTTCTCAAAGCAGAGGAGGAAGGGTGGGCAGCAGGTACCACGAGCCCTCTGTCCCACACATCTATCCAGAAGCAAGTGTAGTTCACCGGTTCCACCGAATGCTCCTATCTCTCGGCAAAGATCGTGTGAGTGTGCAGTTATGCTTCGGATGCTTCACCATAGAATAGATCGATCCAGTTCCCGTTCTTTTCCGGTGCACTCGCTTTATATCTCCGACACACAAGGAAGGACGCGGTGGGAAGGAAGCAGCCCTAGCCTCTGTCCGGCCGATCATTCCGCTGGCATCTCGCATTCACGCCCCCGTTTGACTGCCGCTCGGGGATGTAGTTGTAGATAGGTTAGTCTTAGTGGGTCGTTGGCTCCACCTGTTATCTCCTTCTACGACATGCTGTTGTCGTCGCCATATTCCATATGTCACTTAGTCATCTCTGCCTCGCTGCGGGTCAGCACCTCCGAAAGAAACGGAGGACTTCATTCAGTGACCCCGCGATCGCCCTCTGAACGATCAGAATAAGGTAAAGCTTGAAGATAAGTTTTGTACTCAATTAATTTCTCAGTCCCTCTAGTCGGGTGGGCGCCGGCCGGTTTTTCGACCAGATCCCCCTAAAAACCGTACGTGCGGGTCTCCCCGCATGCGGCTCACGCCATTCGAGGTGGCCCAGCCCAGCATTCATTCGCAAATCCTGTAGTGAAATTGAGACTGCTCAACCTCGAAAGCTAATTCGCATGTAGGCAGTGCTGTTTGTCATACTGTTGACACTATCTATTCATAGAATTTGCTTTATTTCATTTTCTATTTTATATAGGCTCGCTCCCTCTTTTTCTAAGAATTCATACACTTCCCTTTACTCCATAGGGCCTTCTCTAATATGGAAAAGCCTTCCATTTCTGTCAAATGACCCGGCCTTCCCTGTCTCTTCCACCGTCCGTGCTCCCTTGCCTCCCTATGGTATGCTCCCCCGGCGCAGGCCTACCACGCTTCGCGCCTGCGACGTTTTTGACAGACGGTTTTCTCCAGTAGTGCAATCCTTCCCGCTAGCTGTATGGGCGGGTTGTTCCCCACTACTTCATTCTTTTAAGCTATGGATTAAAGGAACAAATGTAGTTGAATGGAACAGCAGGCGGGTTACACGTTCTACTGTGCCGAGATGTGAGGTGCAGGTGGTGATGATCACCCCGGGGTAGCTAGCGCCCTTGACAGGCACTCCAGAACCTGCCAATGCTCGTGAAAACACGGGTCGGTCGGTCCTCCATTTCTCTGATTCCTGGAATGAGAGTAAGCTTGCTTCTTCAATGTCGTAGCCTTAGTCTAGGAATGCACTAGTAAACTATAGTGAAATCACTGGAAATGAGAGAGATGTGAGTGTCAATCATTCTGTCAGCATGATCAAAGAGTGCTTTCCAGAAGATGGAGAAGGAGAGAATGCACTTACAGCCTCTCTCTCATATTCACCTGCCAAGGCATGACATAGATAGTAGACAGTCAGCTCTCTTACAGCCAGTTACTGCGATTGATTGGGGAGAGAGTGCTAGTCTAACTGCCGGTACGGGTATGCTAATAGATAGAGGATCTTCCAGTCCTAGAATAAGAAAGTAGCTTGTCTGCCGTACTGGCTGCTTCATTGAATGTGTCGATCTGCATTCTATATAAGGAGTTGATTTGCATCCTTGTCTGGCAGTTAGCTAAGCGAGAAGCTGTGATCGAGGAAGCCCCGCCCAGTAGTGCCTCTACTCTACTAGTCCTAGTACTAGATACTAGATAGACAGGCCGGTCACCGGTGGCATAAGATCCTTCTCTGCTTGTCTAACTCAAGCCAGATAGCAGCAATCACTCGAAATAGTCATATGCGGAACACATGCAAGTCCAGATTGAAAGATAAGGAAGGCAAGTCAAAGCGGAAAGAAAGCCTTAGCCGGAGCAGTAGCCAGAGAAGCAAGAGCAGCAAGGCAAAAAGTGGTCTCAGGCATTCCAACTGCATGAACGTAAATCTTATCTATGTCACAGGTTTGATGATCGCTAACGCACACAAAACCAATCTCATAACTTTTTTTGCAGGCAGAAGGAAAGAGAAAACGAGCGAAACGAAGCGGAGCGAGGATCTACTTGGAATTGGCTGTCAGTGAATCCCAAGTATGACATAGATAGAGGAAAGAAAATCTCTTACATGCCGAAGGTACATCTGAGACCTTCCTTCCAAGCAACTATGACATAGATAGACAGATGCGAGTGTACTTCAGGAAACTAGCAAGCCTTGCCATTCGGATGAAAGGAATATCATCCTAATGAAAGCCTGATTCTTCCCTTATCAATGTTTGAGATGCCTGGTTGTGCCAATTTCCCTAGTTGACAATATGACTTTTATGCCTGGCGGCAGCTCGGATCTTATGTTCTTTAGATGCCCAGCTTATCTGCCAGTTGTCTGGCTGTAAAAGGAAGAGGTTAGTTCACAACTCTGAAAGCCGAAGACGAAGCGAGGAAGGCAGCTACAGAGCAGCAGATAAGGAAGAGATTTAGGCAACTTAATTGACCTACCGGACTCTAAAGAAAGGGTACCACTTATTTGGAAACTAGAAACTTGCCGGTTTCCAAGCGAAACTCGATGCTACTTTAACACAAGGGCCGGTGTCCATCATTGAAAGTGGCATCTCTGTTTGCGCACATTGGAGAAAGTGCTCTGCTAGTGAAATCGGTCCATTGACACCTATAATTGTTTCAACCAAGGCCGAGCACTCTTCTCGAATTTTTGGATGCACTCTCGCTTTAAGTAGCTGAAACCTCTATGTGGAAAAGTTTCTTATTGCGAAATGAATGGCATTCTAGAAGCTCTCACTCAAACAAGGGCTTCCTATACTGTACTAAACAGAATCAGTGGACATAGAGCATGTCCCCCTCCTGACGTTCCCCTAGCGGGGGAACTATCAATAGCGATTGTTGCTCCTTATGCCTGGTTCCGCTCAACTCTCCCTTCAGAGCTACCCTTGCCTGAAAGCGGAAGAGGTAGCTTACTAACCTACTGGAGTAAGTAGTCTTGTCCGAAAGCCTCAGGCGAAAAGACAGCTTAAAAGTAACAAGGTTCTGAAAGAAAGACAAGCCTTAAGGCAACTAAAGCTAGGAAGGTAGGTTAAAGTGACTAGTCTTTCTTATCCGAAAGCAAGCAAGACAACAAGGGAGGTTTTAGGCAACTCGCTGGTTTCGAGATGGGTTTCCTTGCGGGTGTGTCCACTTGTTTTCCTATTCAAGTTCTGGTTCCAATTTCAGAAAGTTCAGATTCTTATTGCCACTACTTAGCATACACTGGTTAAAAGGTTAAATGGTTCATTTTTCTTAACTTCAGATGAGTTAGGTTCTTTACGCAAAGAAGCCAGGCGAAAAGCGCACACGAAGATTATAAATAATATGTTAAAATCGAATCATCGACAAGATGTTTATCAGAGAGATTTTATTATGGGATACAATCGAAGGGCTCATAAAATTCAAAACTTGAGAAGTAAGGGAATATCGATGGCCTTTGTTGAACAGAGAGCGAACGGACGGCAAGTGACTTTGATCTCATGCTGGCCTTTACTTCGGCTACTAATAAGGGGGTTGGGGTTTGACAAATCAAGACTGGGGCTTCGTTTAGCCGCCTATGTAGTAAGAAAAACTCTGAGTTTGACGTTGAATAGCCATAGTGAGTTCATCACCAGTGGCATAAGCAGAGGAGGCATATGCGGTGGGGAGAAAGGCAATTTACCTCACTTCTTACAATTCCAGTTGAACCCGCAACAAAGCCAGCGTTGCTTTCGTGGGATCAACTGCTCGTTTTCGATATAGAACTGGATAATCAAAAACAGCGTCTCTTTTTTTTTTTGGAATCGAGCGAGATGATATGCTGAAACGGGTGCTAGCTTGAAAACCGCCGCAGAACGAAGCAACGCTGTCGGTTGAGGCCTCACCGGGCTTTCATAAATCAGTCTCTCAACAATCAGTATTTCTTATGAATAGTAGGGCACTGAGGGAGAACTTATCGACGACAAAAAAGACGAGGTTTCTGTTGGAGGGTCCCTGACGCCCCGAGTCAAATGGAATTGAAAAGACTTTTTTTATATTTATAAACAAGGTGGCATCTCGAAAGTGCCGCTAGTCGGTTTAATCATGGAACGTCCAAAAAGCCTGGTCAAATGCGAACATTATTATTATAATAATATGCCCTAGAACATGTTATTGAATTGAGTGAGAGGTCCCTTTCTTTCCTACTACTGAACCCGGAAATTGCGTAGATTGCTTTGCTTGGGATTCCCTAAGTAACCAAACCAATCCCTGTCATTTCACACGGAAAATGGTCTGTTTTGAGCGTTTGAAGTGGACGAACAATCAGCGTACGTAATCGAGTTTCATGCCATCATGTCTTTCTGCCCAGCAGCGCTGGAAACCGCTTTCATGCGTCTTGGTTGTTGGTGGAGAAGAAAACCCGCCTGAAAACAAAGATTCTATTTTCAATAGTTTCAAAGGCTTGAAGGAGCGTAGCCTTATTCAAAAGGAATTGATAGGAAGACTTTTCTCTCTTCGATTATCTCCTACAATAAGATAAGAGGTAAGAAGCAAGGAAGACTGTTTATGAATAGCCCTTTTCAGTTCCAATGCGCGGAATCGAAAAAAAGACTATCTTTCTTTCGGGGTCATAGATCAGAGAATTCCCTCTTTCAAGCTTCCTTACAGGCAGAAGAGTTAGCAAAGGTACAGACAGCCCGATCTAGCCAGTGAGCAAGCATGTCCGCTTTCGATTCAATATCTTTCTTAACACCCGGAAAATTATATGCCTCTATAGTAGCCTGCAATGGAATGCAGCTATTTCTGACGGATAGCTATGTTAGCTAGGCCACCTGCCTGATCAGGGTTTCCATCCGAACTAGTGCCTTAAGCAGGAAGGCAAATGAAATTATGTGGTATGGTATCGTATATAAGAGAAAGCTTGCTTTTAGGAGTGATCTTTCGCCTTTATTGAGGAGATATAAAACAAGCTTACTTACTAATAAAGCGGCAAGAAGCACCTTCTTTCTCAAAGTCAACTTTCTCCCTTTTTACTAGTAGTTGAGTGCTCATTGTTGTTCGGATCTTGACCGGATCCGAGCTTCCCAAGCTCTATGCTGTTGGGGAACTCTGCAAGGGTCTTACCACCTTCTTGATTGACTATATTTGAGTCTTTGGAGTACTTTAGGATTATATTCCGCGCCGAGGATTTGTGCTTGTGGGCCGGGGTGAATATTGCAGACCAGCGGATCTGGTGGTCGACAATCGTTCGGACTTGGTAAAGGTTGTCGCAGCACCTGTAGTAGGACAGAGGACTTATCGCGATGCCCGCGGACCAATTTACGATGTCTCCGTCGCTGACGTTCGTCAAGCAGGCCACGTGGATTGGCCAGGGTCTTCTTCGGCTAATGAGACCTCGATCCCGAAGCCTTCGAAGTATCTTTTTGATAGGTGCCTCTATTTGTATGGGGAATTCGCTGCTGATAGATCTCGCCCAGTGTCCCCCTCCTTCCCCCGCCGCCTTCCGACCCGCGGGAGTATACAATGATTTTGACCCGCGGGAGTATACAATGATTGAAAAGAAGCTGGTGCGCCACGAGTCTTCATCCCCTGAACAAGTCTCTGGGCCCTTAGAGCCAATCTAGGTAGAAGCAGCAGAGAAAGTCCAATCTAAGCAAGCGTAGTGGAGGTAAACAAAAATCCAAAAAGTAAGAAAGTAGTTGAATTAGTCCATGCTAGTATTTGTTGGTGTTACTTTATCATACAAAGGATTGTGTCAAGCAACAAAAAGTCAAGTTAGTGTTATGGTGCAGCGGAAGGCCCCCTCGAATCTTCCTTGAGTTGACGTCACTGGGACATCTACCGCTTGGATCCTGCCTTGTTAGTCATCCATAGAGCTAAAGGGAATTTTTTGAAGCCATTCCCATTCCCACACACCAATACCAACCAGGGTGGCTATTCCGTAACTCCTACCCCTAATAGAAAGGATAAATATCTTGCGCGTTTCATCAAGTGAGAGAGAGGATCTTAGGCCGAACAAATCACCAGCTCCGAAGGCCTGCAATCGTGACTTTAATTCCGGTGGTTTTCTTTACTTCCGGGGTGAAACAACCTTTTGTGACACTTCGAATGGAGTGGTTCGTACGCCTCTCTCCCTCGCTAAGCCTAAAGAAATGAGCAACTTAAATGCCTCTTTGTTAACTATATTCCTGCTTTGCTAAAAGGGTCCTTGGGCCCAATCAATCTCTATACTCTTGATGCAATGGACTCCCCAAAGCCACTAAAACGCTCTCTTCCACCCGATTTAAACTGAACCTCGTTCTAGTGAGATTTTTTCCCTTTTTTAAACTGAAACTCAGTTGCCTATCAGATCCTTGGTCTAATTGGGTCTTTCTCTAAAGCTCGAATCGAATAGCTGGGCAACCCCTTCCCTTGGCTTGTTTGGTTATATAAGAGAACCTCGGGAGAAAACAAGTTAGACCTTACTTAGGGCGAAAGATTTATTGGATGGTTCATCCCAGTCTGAAGTTAGTCAAGCCATGGAATTGGTAGAAGTTCCCCCTTAACCAACCCTAAGAGAGAATCCTTAGGCATCAGTCTTCACCCGAACAAGTCGCTAAGGCTTACCCACTGCAGAGGAAGCTGGAGAGGGTAGTTCCTGTAAGAGAGAAATTTTGATTGATAAGGGAAATCTATGAATGGATGAATTGGCACAAATCTAATCTAAAGTAATGTGTTGCTGCGAATCGGCTGAAAGAGTTTCAATAGGCTAGGAAACCATTTCCGCTAAAGAGTTCTATATTGCAATGTTTTTTGGCGGGTCGCTTTCTTTTGAAAAGAGAGGTTTCTCTCTTTCCGGCTCTTCTCCTCCATGCTTCAGTTGCCGAGTATGTATTGGTATAGTTTCAAAGTTTTAAGCTGGAGCCTCACATCACGAAACGAAAGTTTTGTTTTCAACTCAGCTTCGAAGAATGGCCAGGAATCGTCTTCCTAAAAAGAAGAGTCTTCTTTTGAAAAAATATAGTTTTCAATTAGCTCGGCTTCCTTAGATAATCAAATCAAGTTTCAAGCCGGTCAGGTCAATCATTTCAAAGAAAGAAAATAAAGGCCGAAATCAAGATGAATGTCGACCCGGTAAATCACCTAACTTTGTATAGCTGAAAGTTGCCAAATCGATTGAAAGAATTGAAAGGAATGCTGGAAAATGAGCTTCAAAGCTTGAACTTCCACTTTCAATAGTCAGAAGAAGAGCAGATGGCACCAGTCCTGATTGATTGTTTTGAAGTGAAGGGCTTTTTCCTACTAATGAGTACAAATATGCAGCCTTAGTATTAGAAAAAGAATTAGCAGAGGTACGTGCGAAGTCTTCAATGAATACCGGGGAATTGGCCAAGTATTACTTCACTTCCTCTTAGTACAAGCTATTCCTTAGCGATTGTTCATCTTCCACTGCCCGAGGCCTCCAGAAAGAAGGCGTTCTTTTGAATTGCACTTCTTCATGTCTTGGTTCACCGTCGTTCTGAATAATTCAAATAGTTGATCGAGAAAGCACCGCCCAAAGGTGCTCATTGAGCCGGTCCCCTGTGGCTAAAATCATCTCAAAGTTGAAGTGAAGAAAAAAGCCAAGTTATTGCAAAACAACAGAATTAAATTCTATAAGGTAGGGCTTTAGTTTTTCACTAGAAGCTTATCCTAGAGTTGATCCACAGGTTAACCCTGAAATGAGTTGATCGGCAGGTTAACCCCATAATTGACCCTTAAGCTCCGGGGAATCAAAATTGTATCTTTTCTAAAACGACACTCTCCCTTGATTTCCACAATAATGTTAGCTTATGAAACCTTTTTTCACGTGGTTCTGGTCTCTTTTCGATTGCTTGACAAAGGGGAACAAAAAGAAAAGCCCTATACACCAAAAGTCAAAAGGGGAAATCCCTTGATTAGGTCTTGATTGAGACCGAAGGTAAGGAGACCCCCCCCAATGAAAAAAGGGCTAAAAAAAGGACGAAGTAATTTCGTATATAAAGATATGGGTTTCCGGGATTAGATCGAAATTACATTCCCCGAAAACCAAGCCTGGAGTATTAGACTTGTTCTACTTTGATAGAGGCACTGTAACCGTAAGTGGAATAACAATCATTCGGCCGATTGCTTTTACTCTTATCCTTCCTTCGTTGACACAGAAGAGAGAGAGCATCCCACAAGCCAAGGATGAGTGCCAAAGAGAAGATGCGTAAGCTAGTCTATCAGAAGGAGAAAGCGAGGGAGTGAGATTTTAGGTTTCATTAGGGTAGACTGAAGACCAAGCCAATATTGACTAAAAAAAGAAAACTTATTGCAAATACGAACATGAACAAATGCTTTCTCATTAGACTATTTTAACCGATTGTTTATGTCGACCGTACGATACGATTTTTCTTCTCTTATGAAATTTCTAGTTAGATGAACACTGCTCTGCTGCATGACGGAGTGATATTTCCCTCTTATGAAAGCCAGTATCTCACGTTCAAAAGAGAGCCTCGACATGGCGATGTAGACCTAGCTCCATAGCTGGGCTAGTCACTGGCTAGAGGGCGACCGACCTATCGGACCGGAGGCAGCCGAGAATGTTATGTAAAAAGGACCAAGGAGGATCCTATCCTAAAGGAGAAGGAGGAGGCGTAGGAGCTAGCTTTAGGGGAGGAATCGAAGCGAAAAAATTAGTTCATGCTATGACGATCTATATGGAAGGGAGTTTTGGAAGATTTGGCACTTTAACTTTAGGTCAAATGCTTTTTTGGATGAAACTTTCTTATTTACTATCCCGAGTAGTAAGATTTTTAATACATATTTTAATACAGATACTCTATCTGCTACTAATTTCTTACTTTTTAAGAAAGAGTCATGGTCATATAGACATTTTGCTCTTTTTCATATTTTTTTACTCCCCTTCCTCAAGTGGAGAAACGCATTCGTCCAGTTCTACTACTACTATAATTATATGATCATCCCATACAAATTCACTTCCAGTTACGCAGGATAATCCCCCCCCCCCTCCAATTCTCATTTTCTTTGGGGTCGTCAGTTCCCAGCGCTTGAGGATCTAGAGATAGACGTCTATGCTCGAATCCGTCTCTTAGAAGCACTACAAATCGACCAATTACCTCCTCAACTTAACGCTGGGGGATATGAAGAGTTAGTGAGAAACTTTTTAAATAAAACCCGAACTCTGATTGAATTTCTATTAGCGGTAAATAATGAGTTGTTCGATATCAAAGTTTTAGAGTAAAAAGCGAATCTTCACGATCAACTTTTTAATCTCTTTCTCAATGAACCGGACATTGAATTTCTTCCGATTTTATGCGAATCCCCTTTTAGGGAACAAGGCTTAAGGCCAGAAATCCTAGAGTATATAATTCTGCAGTTAGACAAAGCTGGTCTGACCGATCCACATCCCCGCGATCCTATAATGAAGACAGTACTCGAACAATTTCTTCTGAGAATGATATTTCAACTACAGCAGCAAGGGCAAAATAGCCTCGTCTATCATGACTTTCTCTGCTATTTTCGGAATGGCAGAGACTAGGTGAGGGGTGAACCTTCTGTCTGATTCAAACTGATGCTTTCAAATCCGCTTGAAGAGTACTTTGGTGTCACTTAGGATAGGGAATTGTCCCTTTTTGTTGTCTTCGTCCATCTTTTTTTCTCCCATGCTTTCCGTTGGTCAACAACCAACCAAAGTGCTCTATACTTCTTCACTACTTGTACAGCTTGATGGAGTTAAGTTGTATTGAGGGAATCGTTTTGCCTCAATCAATCTATAATGCCTCAACTGGATAAATTCACTTATTTCAAACAATTCTTCTAGTCATGCCTTTTCCTCTTTACTTTCTATATTCCTATATGCAATGATGAAGATGGAGTACTTGGGATCAGCAGAATTCTAAAACAACAGAACCAACTGGTTTCACACCGGGAGAACAAGATCCGGAGCAACGACCCCAACAGTTTGGAAGATATCTTGAGAAACGGTTTTAGCACCGATGTATCCTATATGTACTCAAGTTTATTTGAAGTATCCCAATGCTGTAACACCATCGACTTCTTGGGAAAAAAGAGGAAAATGACTTTAATCTCTTATTTCGGGGAAATAACTGGCTCACGAGGAATGGAAAGAAACATATTATATTTGATCTCTAAGTCTATACATAGCAATCCTGGGTGGGTCATCACTTATAGGAATGACATAATGCTAATCCATGTTCCATACGGCCAAGGAAGCATCAGTTTTTAATCTCATTATGACTTGGTCGTTCAGAAGAGCAATTAATTCTATCAGAATAGTGGAATAGAAGGCAGTAAAAGAATTAAATACTCCTTTCTTTTCCAATCGCCCCGCGAAGACAGACGTTCAGAAAGGTTCTAGAGATTCTCAATCGCTCTTTTTAGTGAGGAGGAATAGTATGGGAAGGGAGCGAGACCAAGCCGAGTCACTAGTAGAGTAAGCCCTTCTCACGTGTCGTGTTGAATATGAATAAATGAATGTAGCCTCAACCAGAGAGATCAACCAGTGCCTTTGAGTTGAGGCCGCTGGCGGCGCAGAACAAACTAATCCGCGACCAGCAAGTTTTCCGAAAGCGAACTGAATGGAATTGTTACTTTCAAAGAATCTTCCTTCAAATCAAAGAAAGAAGGTCTATTTTCCCATGTAGTTCGTCAGTCAATCCAACGATTCTCTTCTCAAAGTAATAGAGAGAGTCTTTTTCTAGTTAAACTTCTATCAATGGAATGAAAGAACTATCCCTTCCTATTTCTTTGTTTGTCCTGTTAGATATAAAGAAAATTAGACCCCAAAGAGCCCTTATTTACTTTACTACTTTAGGGGGTGGGGTGAAGGGGGGGTTTACATAGAACTGAGGCAAAGTGGTTTATGATTGAATCTCAGAGGCATTCTTATCATTTAGTAGATCCAAGTCCATGGCCTATTTCGGGTTCACTCGGAGCTTTGGCAACAACCGTAGGAAGTGTGATGTACATGCACTCATTTCAAAGGGTTGCAACACTTCTCATTTTGGGCCTCATATTTATCCTATGTACCATGTTTGTATGGTGGCACGATGTTCTACGTGAATCTACATTCGAAGGACATCATACCAAAGTCGTACAATTAGGACCTCGATATGGTTTTATTCTGTTTATCGTATCGGAGGTTATGTTATCTTTTGCTCTTTTTCAGGATTCTTCTCATTCTTTTTTGGCACCTACGGTAGATATCGGAGGTATTTGGCCCCCAAAAGGGATTGCGGTTTTAGATCCTTAGGAAATCCCTTTTTTTAATACCCTTATTCCCCTTTCATCCGGAGCTGCCGTAACTTGGGCTCGTCATGCTATACTCGCGGGGAAGGAAAAACGAGCAGTTTACGCTTTAGTAGCTACCGTTTCACTGGATCTAGTATTCACAGGCTTTCAAGGAATGGAATATTATCAAGCACCTTTTACTATTTCGGATAGTATTTATGGTTCTACCTTTTTCTTAGCAACTGGCTTTCATTGTTTTCATATGATTATAGGTACTATTTTCTCGATCATATGTGGTATTCGCCAATATCTTGGTCATCTGACGAAAGAGCATCACATTGACTTTGAAGCAGCTGCATGGTACTGGCATTTTGTAGACGTGGTTCGGTTGTATCTATTGGTGGGAAGGTATATGAAGGAAGGATCGAAGAGATTATGGTAGATCATGTTCATTAAGAAATGACCCGAAATTGGATCTTGGTTTATTTGCGATTGTTCCTTTTAATTGTAATCAAAGATGTTTTCTTGTCTATCATTTCTTTTCTGAAAAAAAAGAACCTAATGGATCAAACTTGAACTTCGGGTGACTGGATCTCCCCGGCGGGGTAACTCTGACACAGAGGGCCTTGAGAAGCGCAATACTTCCGTAACTAATCTTTTTGTAGGTGATGGGGCATAGCGTACTCCGGTCTACCTTGGCAATAGTTTCTTTTATGACGTCTGACTTGATGAGTGGGAGAGGTAGCCGAATTAGGATATCACTACGGACAAGGGATGCGCAGGAAATAGCGATCATACTAACAGCACTACTATGAATATCCTTCGTCCCTTATCTCCTCGTCTTCAAGGAAGGGTCTTTTCCCTTCTCATTTTATTTGGTGTTCTTGGCTTCATTTCTCTATTACTACAATCGTTTGGTCTAAATTTTGATATCTTATTGGAGAGCTTATACCAACGAATTCTTGTTCACTTGGTTGTTAGGCGGTTTGAGTGGTATTCCGGAGGTTTCCTACTTGCAATGGTTTTTGTGGGTCTTAATCTGGAAAATAAGATGATGATGGCTCCTTCGGGGGCCTCTGGCTCAGGATCAGGTAAGAGCGCTGGAGGAAGGGGCTTCACATGGACTGATTTATTTGGAAGCAGTTCCCTTGGTAATTCCGAAGCCAGTCTCAACCAACCGGCCCCGGACTCTCCCAACCCTAGTGAACCAGCAGCGCCTATTGCTGGGGTTTATCATCCATTACAGAAGGACGGACAGAGGCGTCGGGAGCTCAGTGATCGTCTTAGCATAAATACTTTCAAGCGTCCCTTGCCGGAAGATATTTATGAGGTTATAATTGAGACCCAATTCCAAACAAAGCTTAAGATAGAGGAAGCCCTTCATTCGGATAGGGTTTAATAAGATTCCATTTTAGAGAAAAGGCACCAGATTAGGGGGTGCTCTTCTATCCTAAAGGTAGGGCATTCTCATTAGATACGTACTTGGACCACCTTAAGGAAATAGAGAACCAGGGGACCACCGTAGCCTGCCTTATAAAAGGCTTGTGGATGAAATTTCTAAGGAGAAATTAGAACTGGCCTTTGATGGAATTAAAAAAAGGAGAGACTGGTAGATCTTATCTTTCTCAGCGGCATTCTCCCTTCTATCTATCTTGAATTGAACTATGGAGGTGCAATTTATTTGGAGGAGGTGGGTTTGAGAAGAAAATCCATGTACTATTATATGGTGTGATTCTAGATCTCATTCGTATTCTAGTGGTTTGGGCTTAGATGTGGCCTTTCATTCCTTAGGGAGTGAGAGGGTAAAGGGGAAAGGGTGGGTGACCCCTACAAGTTCTTGAAGTCAGATGGAACGAAAGTGCATATAGGAAACGAAACTCAGACCTATGGTGCCATATAAGATAAGCATTTCCTGATCGGGTAAAAATTTCGAGATTAGAATTTAGTGAGGGCAGTGGCTCCTCCATAATAGCTATGAAAAAGGGAAGTGGAATTTCACCATGAAAGGTAAGGAAGAACTGTGGTTATACTCTACAGCGTGGTTAGAGCAGCACCACAAGCCAATCAACCAACAAATAGATACGCTTCACAGAAGGAAGAGATAGAATCCAGCTTTTGTTTGTTATCAGCAGTGCAAGTTCCCAACATCGCTCCGGTTGGAATTAGAGAAACTAAGTTCGTTTCGGTATGAGAAAATAACCAATCCTGAATAAGGGATAAGTCAGGCGTGTACATACTATGGCATCGTTAAGCCCTTTTAATTAAGTGTGAAATGTGTTGCTTCAAAGTAGCTAAGGGATGTTTGGTCGGAGACCTGATCTTTGGTCATATAGCTGTGTGAGAAGTCTGGTACTCTATTAAGAAGAAAATTCCCTAATCGTCTATCATATGCGCTGCCCATATCCTGAGCTTGCTTAGAAGGGACTCAATAACAGAGATCTTCTTTGACACGCAGACCTAGTTTCCACCAACCCAGATGTACCCAATTCAGTGATGAAACTGACGGTACTATCCAATTTTTTTTTGGCTTAGGGCCTGATGCTTAGTTTCCTTCTAACTTTGTATTGATCTTTATTGTCTGATTTGATTTCGTAGTGCTGACACCCTTGTATTCCGATCAACCAATGAAGCGGCAGAAGAACCTATTTGACAATAATCTAGAAGGAACTTCAGAAAAAGACTGGAAAGTAAGGAACAAAGTGCTTGACCGAACAAGAAACGACTGACGAGATAGGGGCGCGCTAGAGCTCAAGCCTATTCTAATAAGGGCATTAGCGATCCATTTTCTTGCTGGGGTGTAGCGGTTTGAAATTTGGAAAATATGGAGAGTCACAGAACGAACATGGTGCATAGATTGGAGGTGTTGAAAAAAGGAGAATATTGAGATGTTGGAAGATTTTTTAATGAACTTTCCATGATGCAACCGAGTTGCCATATTGATACAACACAACTACTTGAACGGTGAAGAAGCAGCTACCAAGTAGAGAAGAAAGAGAAAGAGTAAATACAGTCCGGGTTCTAGTTTTAAGCAAGATAGAAGTAGGGCTTTCAAGCGGGTAATGAGTCCTAAGTCAGAGGGGAGCAGGTGAATTGCTCAGGAGAGGCTTTTCTAACCGGATTGAAATCGTGCGACAGTTCGGTTCTCTAGACCCATCTGCCGCCCTGGAGAAGGGGCGCGATGTTGAAATTGTTGAACTAGAGAAATGAGTTGGAAAGGAGTGGAATGAAAGCAGACAAGTGAAGACCAAAAAAGACAGGCTTATGACTAAACACTACCCGGAACGAAGCCCAATCGATTCGATTCGATCAATCGAACAAACAAAGACTATAGTTCGCGATCAAGTCATTCGCTTCTATAGCGGTTCAGAATTCCATTTTGATCTGTAAAGTTCTTCAATTGATCCATCAAGGATAGAAGAGAGCAGGGGTATAAGTAAGGCTTCTTTAATCTGATGGATTTTCTGGATGTCCCATAAATAAGGCCTCCAACTCTATGTTATATCCTCCATGCCCTCGATCCGACGGTCCTCATTCTCCCACTTAGCAAGCTGCTACTGTGAACAACAAAGTAAAGGATGCTTCCAGAAACCGTCTAGGTTCTGCCTAGGGAGATTTCTTCTTTCTGTCCTATTGAGAGGATGATCTCTGACCATCGCCTGTGGTGTTAAATCAGAAAGGTGACCATATCTAGTTCCGAGTTTGGCCTAACCTAACTTGATGACACGCTTGTAGAGTTTTCTGACCTGAAATGCTGTGTAAAGCGTCTTTCTTGCTCGGTGATCAGTCAATGAAGTCATTCTGGATCCCTGACTCGTCTCATTCATAGACTTTGGCCTGTTTGACATTGGGTCAAATTTGTCATCTGGGCATTGTCCCTTCTCTTGATCTACTTCGGTTACAACTCGATAGTGAGTTTTGAGGGTCAAGTAAGGGATTGGGTTGAGAGGAGGGTCACCATCCTTCTATATACAAAATACTTAATCGCTAACGGCTGTATGACATCTATCCATACATGCTGAAGTTTTTGAGACTGGGGGCTTTGATCGAGGTCCTGAAAAGTGTGAAATGCAGTAAGGACATTGATGAAGTATAAGCCCTGGCGAAAGACGAAGGCGGTAAGTGAAGCAAGGATGATAATTCTCTAACTGGGCTCTTAGTGGAAGTCGAAACCCGTGCTCAAGTAAAGGAGATACTGATTCATTAATGAATTTTTACAGGAAAAATACCGCTGACAATGTGTTGAACTGGTAGGTTACCTGATGAAGAAGCTGGGAAGGTACCAACTGCCTGCGTGGTGTTAAACCAAAATGCTAAAGAGAGCAAAGGGGAAATCATGAACTACGTTTCATGTAATGTAGTCCACTATAAGAGAGTTAGAGTATTGCAGTGGATACAATTTAAAAATAACCTTAAGAAAAGGGCTTATATAAAATAAAGCCTCGGCTCACCAGCTTCTTTTCAATCATTGTATACTCCCGTGGGTCAGAAGTCTAATACTCCAATCTTGGTTTTCGGGGAATGTAATTTTGATCTAAACCCGGAAACCCATATCTTTATACACGAAATTACTTCGTCATTTTTTTAGCCCTTTTTTCATTAGGGGGACCTCCTTACCTTCGGTCTCAATCAAGACCTAATCAAGGGATTTCCCCTTTTGACTTTTGGTGTATAGGGCTTTTATTTTTGTTCCCCTTTATCAAGCAATCGAAAAGAGACCAGAACCACGTGAAAAAAGGTTTCATAAGCAAACATTATTGTGGAAATCAAGGGAGAGTGTCGTTTTAGAAAAGATACAATAGTTTTTGATTCCCCCAAGCTTAAGGGTCAATTACGGGGGTTAACCTTCCGATCAACTCATTTCGGGGTTAACCTGTGGATCAACTCTAGGATAGCTTCTAGTGAAAAACTAAAGCCCTACCTTATAGAATTTAATTCTTCTGTTTTACAATAACTTGGCTTTTTTCTTCACTTCAACTTTGAGATGATTTTAGCCACCGAGGACCGGCTCAATGAGCACCTTTGGGCGGTGCTTTCTCGATCAACTATTTGAATTATTTAGAACGACGGTGAACCAAGACATGAAGAAGTGCAATTCAAAAGAACGCCTTCTTTCTGGAGGCCACGGGGAGTGGAAGATGAACAATCGCTAAGGAATAGCTTGTACTAAGAGGAAGTGAAGTAATACTTGGCCAATTCCCCAGTATTCATTGAAGACTTCGCACATACCCCTGCTAATGCTTTTTCTAATGCTAAGGCTGCATATTTGTACTCATTAGTAGGAAAAAGCCCTTGACTTCAAAACAATCAATCAGGACTGGTGCCATCTGCTCTTCTTCTGACTATTGAAAGTGGAAGTTCAAGCTTTGAAGCTCATTTTCCAACATTCCTTTCAATTCTTTCAACCGATTTGGCAACTTTCAGCTATACAAAGTTAGGTGATTTACCGGGTCGACATTCATCTTGATTTCGGCCTTTATTTTCTTTCTTTAAAACGATTGACCTGACGGGCTTGAAACTTGATTTGATTATCTAAGGAAGCTGAGCCAATTGAAAACTATATTTTTTCAAACGAAGACTCTTCTTTTTAGGAAGACGATTCTCGGCCATTCTTCGAAGCTGATTTGAAAACAAAACATTCATTCCGTGATGTGAGGCTCCAGCTTAAAACTTTGAAACTATACCAATACATACTCGGCAACTGAGGCATGGAGGAGAAGAGCCGGAAAGGGCGAAACCTCTCTTTTCAAAAGAAAGCGACCCGCCAAAAAACATTGCAATATAGAACTCTTTAGCGGAAATGGTTTCCTGTACTATTGAAACTCTTTTAGCCAATTCGCGGCAGCACATTACTTCAGATCAGATTTGTTCTAATTCCTCCATTCACAGAATGCCCTTATCAATCAAACTTTCTCTCTCTTACCGGAACTACCCTCTGCAGCTTCCTCTGTAGAGGGTAAGACTTAGCGACTTGTTCCGGTGACAACTGGCGCCTAAGAATTCCCTCTTAAGGTTGGTTAAGGGGGAAATTCAGCCAATTCCATGACTTGACTAACTTCAGACTAGAATGAACCATCCAATAAATCTTTCATCCTAAGTAAGTTCTAAATTGTTTTCTCCTGGGATTCTCTTATATAACCAACCAAACCAAGGGAAGGGGTAGCCCAGCTATTCGATTCGAGCTATAGAGAAAGGCCCAACTAGACCAAGGATTAGATAGGCAATTGAATTTCAATTTAAAAAAGGGAAACAATCTCACTAGAATGAGGTTCAGTTCAAATCGGGTGGAAGAGAGTGGTTTAGTGGCTTTGGGGAGTCCATTGCATCAAGCGTATAGAGATTGATTGGGCCCAAGGACCCTTTTAGAAAAGCAGGAATATAGTTAACAAAGAGGTATCTAAGTTGCTCCTTTCTTCAGGCTTGGCGAGGGGGAGGGGCGTACAGACCACTCCATTTGAAGTGTCACAAAAGGCTGTTGCACCCCGGCAGCAAAGCGAACCACCGGAACTAAAGTCACGATTGCAGGCCTTCAGAGTCGGTGATCTGTTTGGCCTAAGATCCTCTCTCTTACTTGCCGAAGCGCGCAAGCAATTTATCCTTTCTATTAGGGGTAGGACTTACTGAGCAGCCACCCTGGTTGGTATTGGTGTATGGAAATGGGAATGGCTTCAAAAACTTCACTTTAGCTATACGGATGACTAACAAGGAAAGATCCAAGCGGTAGATGTCCCAGTGACGTCCACTCAAGGAAGATTCGAGAGGGCCTTCCACTGCACCGTAACACTAACTTCACTTTCTATTGCTTGCCACAATCCTTTGTATGATAAAGTAACACCAACCAATACTAGCAGGGACTAATTCAACTACTTTCTTACTTTTAGGATTTTGTTTTCCTCCACTACGCTTGCTTAGATTGGACTCCTTTCTATCTATTTCAAATCCTCAGCCTTTTTCTTTGTAGTGAGAAATCACCCTGTCTATACTTATAGAGTTCAGTTTAGTGCTTATTACTTGGTTGGGGTGGAACCTTGCAACATAAGAGTTGACTCTTCCTTTCCTATGTTTTTAGTAGAATAAGACTCAGACTAATGAATATATTAGCACTGCAAGGGTAGGAATATTTATAGTAAAAAATAGTAATACTAAGAAGATTTTCCTTTATAATATACCTTTTTAGTATAATAAACTTTACAGCAAAGTCGCCTTGCAACAAATAAAGTTAGTAAAGTTTTTTACTATGATTCGTACATCGCTGGTACACAGGACCCTTGTTTGTGCTGCCAAGGTGGCACGGGGCAGGCATTCTCCTAATACGGGGACCCCTATTCTATTAGTCAAGCTTGGAAGCCCCTACCAAATGTTTTTAAGAGATGCAAGCAGGGATGGCTACGAAGCCTGTATTGGGAAGGAGGTTCAGCAGGAAACAAGAGAGTAGCCATACCTTTCAAGCTAGCATAGATAACAGTGGGAGACCAAATGAATGTTTCATGCAATAGCGTGAAAGAAATCCTACTAAACTAAAGAAGAAGATGAAGCATCAGGTCTTGGAGAAGAATAAGATCACAGAGCACAGCAAACCACTAAACCATGTGCCCGTGATTTCTCGCCTATCATGAGTTTGACTTGCGCTCTAAAGTCGTAATTATTTATTTAATAGTTAGCGCTTTAACGACATTCAAATAGAACTCAATGTTGTGCGCTAGGTTTCAAGGTCAGATAGGGCTTTGAAGATATGGGTTGGCAGAAGAAGTAAAGGAAACAATTACCGATCTCCTATAGAATTTGTCTTAGTAGTGATTCCGTCAAGATATCAAGTAGTTCACATAGATCGATCATAGGCCTGCCTATGCTTCAGATGAGAAAGAAAGAGTAGAAAGATAGGTTTCCATCGATTAGTCAAGTAAAGATAACTGAAGTGAAGGTATTCATTCAAGCAGTAATGGCATACCAATAAAAAAGGATCTCCTTCCGACTTCGACGAAGAAGATAGAGAAAATAAGGTTGTTTCCGGGCGAAAGCTTATTAGATTATTATGAACCTTTCTATTCCTCTTCTTCGATATCTTTGTAGAGGAGAAAGACTGGTCTTCTTATCCCCTTACCTGTCATTGACTTCAGTCGGGCATTTCCTTATCTTCTTTGATCGTCGTTGCTCACAAGCCAGTTAAGATAGAATATCTTATATAAATAGGAGTCAGTGTTCAAGGCAGAATGAGCAGTCAAGGCAGGATGGAGTGAACCAATCTCAGTCAACGGGACTCACAACGATCCAATAGAATGATAAATTGTCAGTTTGGTAAGCTGGTATAGAATCATCAAATCTTGAAAGGAGGTTGAACGGGACTCTTCTTTCTTCTACTGTCAGATTCGGTGTTGTAGAGGAACTGCTTCCTAGATTGGGATATGGTATCTAGTATTTCGCCTGATTCCCATATTTTCGTGAGCTTAGCCCATGCCATCCGAGTGGGTCCAGGCTCCCGGACCCTGATCGCCTAAAATTATTCGGGGCCATCAAATACGACCTAAAGAACCATAGTCACCGCCCCTCCATGGCCGTACCTCGTTGTTTTGCGTTTTACGGCCAAAAAACTAGAATTCCTCCCGATTCCCATATTTTCGTGTGCTATTGCCCACGCCTTCCGAGTGGGTCTGTGCCCTCGGACCCTGATCGCTTAAAATTATTCGGGGCCATCAAATACGACCTAAGGAACCATAGTCACCGCCCCTCCATGGCCGTACCTCGTTGTTTTGCGTTTTACGGCCAAAAAACTAGAATTCCTCCCGATTCCCATATTTTTGTTTGCTATTGCCCACGCCTTCCGAGTGGGTCCGTGCCCCCGAACCCCGATCGCCTAAAATTATTCCGGGCCATAAAATACGACCTAAGGAACCATAGTCACCTTCTAGTCATGGCCGTTCCTCGTTGTTTTGTATTTTCCGGCAAAAAAATTAGAATTCCTCCCGATTCCCATATTTTCGTGTGCTATAGCCCATGCCTTCCGAGTGGGTCCTGGCTCCCAGACCCCGATCGCCTAAAATTATTCGGGGCTTTCAAATACGACCTAAGGAACTATAGTCACCGCCCGACCATGGCCGCTCCTCGTTGCTTTGCATTTTACGGCCAAAACATTAGAATTCCGCCCGATTCCCATATATTCGTGTGCTATAGCCCACGCATTCCGAGTGGGACCGGGCCCCCCGAAACCGGATTGCCTAACATTATTCCAGGCCATCAAATACGACCTATGGAACCATAGTCACCACCACTCCATGGATGTACCTCGTTGTTTTGCTAAAAATTTTCCAAGCTATCAAATACGACTTAAGGAACCATAGTCACCGCCCTGCCATGACCGTTCCTCATTGTTTTGCTTTTTATGACCAAAAATCTAGAATTTTGCCCGATTCCGATATTTTCGTGTGCTATAGCCCATGCCTTCCGAGTGGGTCCGAGCCCCCGAACCCCGATTGCCTAACATTTTTCCAGGCTATCAAATCTAACCTAAGGAACCATAGTCACCGCCCCATCATGGCCGTTCCTCGTTGTTTTGCGTTTTACGGCCAAAAAACTAGAATTTCGCCCGATTCCTATATATTCGTGTGCTATAGCCCACGCCTTCCTAGTGGGTTCCGGGCCCCCCGGACCCAGATCGCCTAAAATATTTCCGGGCTATCAAATACGACCTAGGGAACCATAGTCACCGCACCTCCATGACCGTTCCTCATTTTTTGCATTATACGGCCAAAAAACTAGAATTCCGCCCAATTCCCATATATTCATGTGCTATAGCCCACGCCTTCCGAGTGGGTCCGGGCCACCCGGACCCCGATCGCCTAAAATTATTCTGGGCAATTAAATACGACCTAAGGAACCATAGTCACCGCCCAGCCGTGGCCGTTCCCCGTTGTTTTGCATTTCCGGCAAAAAAACTAGAATTTCGCCCGATTCCCATATTTTCGTGTGTTATAGTCCATGCCTTCTGAGTGGGTTCGAGCCCCCGGACCCCGATCACCTAAACTTATTCAGGGCCATCAAATACGAGCTAAGAAACCATAGTCACAGCCCCGCGATGGCCGTTCCTCGTTCTTTTGCGTTTTACGGCCAAAAATTAGAATTCCGCCTAATTCCCATATATTCGTGTGCTATAGCCCACGCCTTCCGAGTGGGTTCGGGCCCCCGGACTCCGATCGCCTAAAATTATTCTAGGCCATCAAATACGACCTAAGGAACCATAGTTACCACCCCACTATGGCCGTTCCTCATTGTTTTGCGTTTTACAGCCAAAAAACTAGAATTCCGCCAGATTCCCATATTTTCGTGTGCTAAGCCCACGTCTTTCGAGTGGGTCCGGGCCCCCCGGACCCCGATCGCCTAAAATTTATTTGGGCCATCAAATACGTACTAAGGAACCATAGTCTTCGCCCCGCCATGACCGTTCCTTGTTGTTTTGCTTTTTACGACCAAAAAACTAGAATTCCGCCCGATTCCCATATTTTCGTGTGCGAGCACGCCTTCCGAGTGGGCCCGGGTCCTACGAAACCGTATTGCCTAACATTTTTCCAGGCCATCAAATATGACCTAAGGAACCATAGTCACCGCCCCGCGATTCCCGTTCCTCGTTTATTTACGTTTTACGGCCAAAAAACTAGAATTCTGCACGATTTCCATATATTCGTGAGCTATATATAGCCCACGCCTTACTAGTGGGTCCGGGCCCCCCGGACCCCTATCGCTTAAAATTTTTCCAGACTATCAAATACGACCTAAGGAACCATAGTCACCGCCCTACTATGACCGTTCCGCGATCTTTTGCGTTTTATGGCCAAAAAACTAGAATACCGACCGATTCTCAAATATTCGTGTGCTATAGCCCACGCCTTCCGAGTCGATCCGGGCCCCCCGGACCCCGATCGCCTAACATTTTTCCGGACTATCAAATATGACCTAAGGAACCATAGTCACCGCCCCGCCATGGCCGTTCCTCGTTGTTTTGCGTTTTACGGCCAAAAACTAGAATTTCGCCCGATTCCCATATATTCGTGTGCTATATATAGCCCACGCCTTCCTAGTGGGTCCGGGCCCCCCGAACCCCGATCGCCTAAAAATTTTCCAGGCTATCAAATACGACCGAAGGAACCATAGTCACCGCCCTGCCATGACCGTTTCTCATTGTTTTTCTTTTTATGACCAAAAATCTAGAATATTGCCCGATTTCGATATTTTCGTGTGCTATAGCCCATGCCTTCCGAGTGGGTCCGAGCCCCCGAACCCCGATTGCCTAACATTTTTCCAGGCTATCAAATCTAACCTAAGGAACCATAGTCACCGCCCCATCATGGCCGTTCCTCGTTGTTTTGCGTTTTACGGCCAAAAAACTAGAATTTCGCCCGATTCCTGTATATTCGTGTGCTATAGCCCACGCCTTCCTAGTGGGTTCCGGGCCCCCCGGACCCAGATCGCCTAAAATATTTCCGGGCTATCAAATACGACTTAGGGAACCATAGTCACCGCACCTCCATGACCGTTCCTCGTTTTTTGCATTATACGACCAAAAAACTAGAATTCCGCCCAATTCCCATATATTCATGTGCTATAGCCCACGCCTTCCGAGTGGGTCCGGGCCACCCGGACCCCGATCGCCTAAAATTATTCCGGGCAATTAAATATGACCTAAGGAACCATAGTCACCGCCCAGCCGTGGCTGTTCCTCGTTGTTTTGCATTTCCGGCAAAAAAACTAGAATTTCGCCCGATTCCCATATTTTCGTGTGTTATAGTCCATGCCTTATGAGTGAGTTCGAGCCCCCGGACCCCGATCGCCTAAAATTATTCAGGGCCATCAAATAGGAGATAAGGAACCATAGTCACCGCCCTACCATGACCGTTCCTCGTTCTTGTGCGTTTTATGGCCAAAAAACTAGAATACCGCCCGATTCTCAAATATTCGCGTGCTATAGTCCACGCCTTCCGAGTGGGTCCGGGCCCCCGGACCCCGATCGCCTAACATTTTTCCAGGCTATCAAATATGACCTAAGGAACCATAGTCACCGCCCCGCCATGGCCGTTCCTCGTTGTTTTGTGTTTTACGGCCGAAAACCTAGAATTTCGCCCGATTCCCATATATTCGTGTGCTATATATAGCCCACGCCTTCCTAGTGGGTCCGGGCCCCCCGAACCCCGATCGCCTAAAAATTTTCCAGGCTATCAAATACGACCTAAGGAACCATAGTCACCGCCCTGCCATGACCGTTCCTCATTGTTTTGCTTTTTATGACCAAAAATCTAGAATTTTGCCCGATTCCGATATTTTCGTGTGCTATAGCCCATGCCTTCCGAGTGGGTCCGAGCCCCCGAACCCCGATTGCCTAACATTTTTCCAGGCTATCAAATCTAACCTAAGGAACCATAGTCACCGCCCCGTCATGGCCGTTCCTCGTTGTTTTGCGTTTTACGGCCAAAAAACTAGAATTTCGCCCGATTCCTATATATTCGTGTGCTATAGCCCACGCCTTCCTAGTGGGTTCCGGGCCCCCCGGACCCAGATCGCCTAAAATATTTCCGGGCTATCAAATACGACCTAGGGAACCATAGTCACCGCACCTCCATGACCGTTCCTCATTTTTTGCATTATACGGCCAAAAAACTAGAATTCCGCCCAATTCCCATATATTCATGTGCTAGCCCACGCCTTCCGAGTGGGTCCGGGCCACCCGGACCCCGATCGCCTAAAATTATTCTGGGCAATTAAATACGACCTAAGGAACCACAGTCACCGCCCAGCCGTGGCCGTTCCCCGTTGTTTTGCATTTCCACCAAAAAAACTAGAATTTCGCCCGATTCCCATATTTTCGTGTGTTATAGTCCATGCCTTCTGAGTGGGTTCGAGCCCCCGGACCCCGATCGCCTAAACTTATTCAGGGCCATCAAATACGAGCTAAGGAACCATAGTCACAGCCCCGCGATGGCCGTTCCTCGTTCTTTTGCGTTTTACGGCCAAAAACTAGAATTCCGCCTAATTCCCATATATTCGTGTGCTATAGCCCACGCCTTCCGAGTGGGTTCGGGCCCCCGGACTCCGATCGCCTAAAATTATTCTAGGCCATCCAATACGACCTAAGGAACCATAGTTACCACCCCACTATGGTCGTTCCTCGTTGTTTTGCATTTTACAGCCAAAAAACTAAAATTCCGCCAGATTCCCATATTTTCGTGTGCTAAGCCCACGTCTTCCGAGTGGGTCCGGGCCCCCCGAACCCCGATCGCCTAAAATTTATTTGGGCCATCAAATACATCCTAAGGAACCATAGTCTTCGCCCCGCCATGACCTTTCCTTGTTGTTTTGCTTTTTACGACCAAAAAACTAGAATTCCGCCCGATTCTCATATTTTCGTGTGCGAGCACGCCTTCCGAGTGGGGCCGGATCCTCCGAAACCGTATTGCCTAACATTTTTCCAGGCCATCAAATACGACCTAAGGAACCATAATCACCGCCCCGCGATTGCCGTTCCTCGTTTATTTACGTTTTACGGCCAAAAAACTAGAATTCTGCACGATTTCCATATATTCATGAGCTATATATAGCCCACGCCTTCCTAGTGGGTCCGGGCCCCCCGGACCCCTATCGCTTAAAATTTTTCCAGACTATCAAATACGATCTAAGGAACCATAGTCACCGCCCTACTATGACCATTCCTCGTTCTTTTGCGTTTTATGGCCAAAAAACTAGAATACCGACCGATTCTCAAATGTTCGTGTGCTATAGCCCACGCCTTCCGAGTCGGTCCGGGCCCCCGGACCCCGATCGCCTAACATTTTTCCAGATTATCAAATATGACCTAAGGAACCATAGTCACCGCCCCGCCATGGCCGTTCCTCGTTGTTTTGCGTTTTACGGCCAAAAAACTAGAATTTCGCCCGATTCCCATATATTCGTGTGCTATATATAGCCCACGCCTTCCTAGTGGGTCTGGGCCCCCCGAACCCCGATCGCCTAAAAATTTTCCAGGCTATCAAATACGACCTAAGGAACTATAGTCACCGCCCTGCCATGACCGTTTCTCATTGTTTTTCTTTTTATGACCAAAAATCTAGAATTTTGCCCGATTCCGATATTTTCGTGTGCTATAGCCCATGCCTTCCGAGTGGGTCCGAGCCCCCGAACCCCGATTGCCTAACATTTTTCCAGGCTATCAAATCTAACCTAAGAAACCATAGTCACCGCCCCGTCATGGCCGTTCCTCGTTGTTTTGCATTTTACGGCCAAAAAACTAGAATTTCGCCCGATTCCTATATATTCGTGTGCTATAGCCCACGCCTTCCTAGTGGGTTCCGGGCCCCCCGGACCCAGATCACCTAAAATATTTCCGGGCTATCAAATATGACCTAGGGAACCATAGTCACCGCACCTCCATGACCGTTCCTCGTTTTTTGCATTATACGACCAAAAAACTAGAATTCCGCCCAATTCCCATATATTCATGTGCTATAGCCCACGCCTTCCGAGTGGGTCCGGGCCACCCGGACTCCGATCGCCTAAAATTATTCTAGGCCATCAAATACGACCTAAGGAACCATAGTTACAACCCCACTATGGCCGTTCCTCGTTGTTTTGCGTTTTACAGCCAAAAAACTAGAATTCCGAGACTCCCATATTTTCGTGTGCTAAGCCCACGTCTTCCGAGTGGGTCCGGGCCCCCCGGACCCCGATCACCTAAAATTTATTTGGGCCATCAAATACGTCCTAAGGAACCATAGTCTTCGCCCCGCCATGACCGTTCCTTGTTGTTTTGCTTTTTACGACCAAAAAACTAGAATTCTGCCCGATTCCCATATTTTCATGTGCGAGCACGCCTTCCGAGTGGGGCCGGGTCCTCCGAAACCGTATTGCCTAACATTTTTCCAGGCCATCAAATACGACCTAAGGAACCATAGTCACCGCCCCGCGATTGTCGTTCCTCGTTTATTTACGTTTTACGGCCAAAAAACTAGAATTCTGCACGATTTCCATATATTCGTGAGCTATATATAGCCCACGCCTTCCTAGTGGGTCCGGGCCCCCCGGACCCCTATCGCTTAAAATTTTTCCAGACTATCAAATACGACCTAAGGAACCATAGTCACCGCCCTACTATGATCGTTCCTCGTTCTTTTGCGTTTTATGGCCAAAAAACTAGAATACCGACCGATTCTCAAATATTCGTGTGCTATATAGCCCACGCCTTCCGAGTCGGTCCGGGCCCCCGGACCCCGATCGCCTAACATTTTTCCAGACTATCAAATATGACCTAAGGAACCATAGTCACCGCCCCGCCATGGCCGTTCCTCGTTGTTTTGCATTTTACGGCCAAAAAACTAGAATTTCGCCCGATTCCCATATATTCGTGTGCTATATATAGCCCACGCCTTCCTAGTGGGTCCGGGCCCCCCGAACCCCGATCGCCTAAAAATTTTCCAGGCTATCAAATATGACCTAAGGAACCATAGTCACCGCCCTGCCATGACGGTTATTCATTGTTTTTCTTTTTATGACCAAAAATCTAGAATTTTGCCCGATTCCGATATTTTCGTGTGCTATAGCCCATGCCTTCCGAGTGGGTCCGAGCCCCCGAACCCCGATTGCCTAACATTTTTCCAGGCTATCAAATCTAACCTAAGGAACCATAGTCACCGCCCCGTCATGGCCGTTCCTCGTTGTTTTGCGTTTTACGGCCAAAAAACTAGAATTTCGCCCGATTCCTATATATTCATATGCTATAGCACACGCCTTCCTAGTGGGTTCCGGGCCCCCCGGACCCAGATCGCCTAAAATATTTCCGGGCTATCAAATATGACCTAGGGAACCATAGTCACCGCACCTCCATGACCGTTCCTCGTTTTTTGCATTATACGACCAAAAAACTAGAATTCCGCCCAATTCCCATATATTCATGTGCTATATCCCACGCCTTCCGAGTGGGTCTGGGCCACCCGGACCCCGATCGCCTAAAATTATTCCGGGCAATTAAATATGACCTAAGGAACCATAGTCACCGCCCAGCCGTGGCTGTTCCTCGTTGTTTTGCATTTCCGGCAAAAAAACTAGAATTTCGCCCGATTCCCATATTTTCGTGTGTTATAGTCCATGCCTTATGAGTGGGTTCCGAGACCCCGGGCCCCGATTGCCTAAAATATTTTTGGGCTATCAAATATGACCTAAGGAACCATAGTCACCGCCCCGCCATGACCGTTCCTCATTTTTTCCATTTTACGGCCAAAATACTAGAATTCTGCCCGATTCCCAAATATTCGTGTGCTATAGCCCACGCCTTCCGAGTGGGTCCGGGCCACCCGGACCCCGATCGCTTAAAATTATTCCGGGCAATCATATACGACCTAAGGAACCATAGTCACCGCCCAGCCGTGGCCGTTCCTCGTTGTTTTGCGTTTTACGGCCAAAGTACTAGAATTCCGCCCGATTCCCAAATATTCGTGTGCTATAGCCCACGCCTTCCTAGTGGGTTCCGGGCCCCCCGGACCCCGATCGCCTAAAAAATTTTCGGGCTATCAAATACGACCTAAGGAACCATAGTCACCACCCCTCCATGACCGTTCCTCATTTTTTGCATTTTACGGCCAAAAAACATTAATTCCGCCCAATTCCCATATATTCGTGTGCTATAGCCCACGCCTTCCGAGTGGATCGGGCCATCCGGACCCCGATCACCTAAAATTATTTCGGATAACCAAATACGACCTAAGGAGCCATAGTCACCGCCCAGTAGTGGCCGTTCCTTTTTTTTTTGCATTTACGGCCAAAAAACTAGAATTTCGCCCGATTCTCAATTTTCGTGTGCTATAGCCCACGCCTTCCGAGTGGGTCCGGGCCCCCAGACCCCGATTGCCTAAAATTATTTGGGGCCATCAAATACGACCTAAGGAACCATAGTCACCTCCCCGCCATGGCCGTTCCTCGTTGTTTTGCGTTTTATGGCCAAAAAACCAGAATTTCGCCCGATTCCCATATATTCGTGTGCTATATATAGCCCACGCCTTCCTAGTGGGTCCGGGCCTCCCGAACCCCGATCGCCTAAAAAGTTTTCAGGCTATCAAATATGACCTAAGGAACCATAGTCACCGCCCGGCCATGACCTTTCCTCATTGTTTTTCTTTTTATGACCAAAAATCTAGAATTTTGCCCGATTCCAATATTTTCGTGCGCTATAGCCCATGCCTTCCGAGTGGGTCCGAGCCCCCGAACCCCGATTGCCTAACATTTTTCGAGTATATCAAATCTAACCTAAGGAACCATAGTCATCGCCCTGTCATGGCCGTTCCTCGTTGTTTTGCGTTTTACGGCCAAAAAACTAGAATTTCGCCCGATTCCCATATATTCGTGTGCTATAGCCCACGCCTTCCTAGTGGGTTCCGGGCCCCCCGGACCCAGACCGCCTAACATATTTCCGGGCTATCAAATACGACCTAGGGAACCATAGTCACCGCACCTCCATGCCCGTTCCTCGTTTTTTGCATTATACGGCCAAAAAACTAGAATTCCGCCCAATTCCCATATATTCATATGCTATAGCCCACGCCTTCCGAGTGGGTCCGGGCCACCCGGACCCCGATCGCCTAAAATTATTCCGGGCAATTAAATACGACCTAAGGAACCATAGTCACCACCCAGCCGTGGCCGTTCCTCGTTGTTTTGCATTTCCGGCAAAAAAACTAGGATTTCGCCCGATTCCCATATTTTCGTGTGTTATAGTCCATGCCTTCTGAGTGGGTTCGAGCCCTCCGACCCCGATCACCTAAAATTATTCAGGGCCATCAAATAGAGCTAAGGAACCATAGTCACAGCCCCGCGATGGCCGTTCCTCGTTCTTTTGCGTTTTACGGCAAAAAAACTAGAATTCCGCCTAATTCCCATATATTCGTGTGCTATAGCCCACGCCTTCCGAGTGGGTTCGGGCCCCCGTACCCCGATCGTTTAAAATTTTTCCGAGCCATCAAATACGACTTAAAGAACCATAGTCACCGCCCCGCCGTGGCCGTTCCTCGTTATTTTGCATTTTACGGCCAAAAAACTCGAATTTCGCTCGATTCCTATATTTTCGTGAGCTATAGCCCATGCCTTTCAAGTGGGTCCGGGCCCTCAGACCCCGATCGCCTAAAATTATTCCGGACCATCAAATACGAACTAAGGAACCATAGTCATCGCCGCGCCATGGCCGTTCCTCGTTGTTTTGCTTTTTACGACCAAAAATCTAAAATTTCGCCCGATTCCCATATTTTCGTGTGCGAGCACGCCTTCCGAGTGGGCCCGGGTCCTCCGAAACCAGATTGCCTAACATTTTTCCAGGCCATCAAATACGACCTAAGGAACCATAGTCACCGCCCCGCGATGGCCGTTCCTCGTTTATTTGCATTTTACGGCAAAAAAACTAGAATTCTGCACGATTTTCATATATTCGTGAGTTATATATAGCCCACGCCTTCCTAGTGGGTCCGGGCCCCCCGGACCCCTATCGTTTAAAATTTTTCCAGACTATCAAATACGACCTAAGGAACCATAGTCACCGCCCTGCCATGACCGTTCCTCGTTCTTTTGCGTTTTTTGGGCAAAAAACTAGAATACCGCCCGATTCTCAAAGATTCGTGTGCTATAGCCCACGCCTTCCGAGTGGGTCCGGGCCCCCGGACCCCAATCGCCTAACATTTTTCCAGGCTATCAAATATGACCTAAGGAACCATAGTCACCGCCCCGCCATGGCCGTTCCTCGTTGTTTTGCGTTTTATGGCCAAAAAACTAGAATTCCGCCCGATTCCCATATATTCGTGTGCTATAGCCCATGCCTTCCTAGTGGGTTCCGAGACCCCGTACCCCGATCGGCTAAAATATTTCTGGGCTATCAAATATGACCTAAGGAACCATAGTCACCGCCCCGCCATGACCGTTCCTCGTTTTTTGCATTTTACGGCCAAAATACTAGAATTCTGCCCGATTCCCAAATATTTGTGTGCTATAGTCCACGCCTTCTGAGTGGGTCCGGGCAATCATATACGACATAAGGAACCATAGTCACCGCCCAGCCGTGGCCGTTCCTCGTTTTTTTGCGTTTTACGGCCAAAAAACCAGAATTTCGCCCGATTCCCATATATTCATGTGCTATATATAGCCCACGCCTTCCTAGTGGGTCCGGGCCTCCCGAACCCCGATCGCCTAAAAATTTTCCAGGCTATTAAATACGACCTAAGGAACCATAGTCACCGCCCTGCCATGACCGTTCCTCATTGTTTTGCTTTTTATGACCAAAAATCTAGAATTTTGCCCGATTCCGATATTTTCATGCGCTATAGCACATGCCTTCCGAGTGGGTCCGAGCCCCCGAACCCCGATTGCCTAACATTTTTCCAGGCTATCAAATCTAACCTAAGGAACCATAGTCATCGCCCTGTCATGGCTGTTCCTCGTTGTTTTGCGTTTTACGGCCAAAAAACTAGAATTTTGCCCGATTCCCATATATTCGTGTGCTATAGCCCACGCCTTCCTAGTGGGTTCCGGGCCCCCCGGACCCAGATCGCCTAACATATTTCCGGGCTATCAAATACGACCTAGGGAACCATAGTCACCGCACCTCCATGACCGTTCCTCGTTTTTTGCATTATACGGCCAAAAAACTAGAATTCCGCCCAATTCCCATATATTCATGTGCTATAGCCCACGCCTTCCGAGTGGGTCCGGGCCACCCGGACCTCGATCTCCTAAAATTATTCCGGGCAATTAAATACGACCTAAGGAACCATAGTCACCACCCAGCCATGGCCGTTCCTCATTGTTTTGCATTTCCGGTAAAAAAACTAGAATTTCGCTCGATTCCCATATTTTCGTGTGTTATAGTCCATGCCTTCTGAGTGGGTTCGAGCCCCCCGACCCCGATCGCCTAAAATTATTCAGGGCCATCAAATACGAGCTAAGGAACCATAGTCACAGCCCCGCGATGGCCGTTCCTCGTTCTTTTGCGTTTTACGGCCAAAAAACTAGAATTCCGCCTGATTCCCATATATTCGTGTGCTATAGCCCACGCCTTCCGAGTGGGTTCGAGCCCCCGGACTCTGATCGCCTAAAATTATTCTAGGCCATCAAATACGACCTAAGGAACCATAGTTACCACCCCACCATGGCCGTTCCTCGTTGTTTTGCGTTTTACAGCCAAAAAACTAGAATTCTGCCTGATTCCCATATTTTCGTGTGCTAAGCCCACGTCTTCCTTGTGGGTCCGGGCCCCCCGGACCCCGATCGCCTAAAATTTATTTGGGCCATCAAATACGTCCTAAGGAACCATAGTCTTCACCCCGCCATGACCGTTCCTTGTTGTTTTGCTTTTTACGACCAAAAACTTAGAATTCTGCCCGATTCCCATATTTTCGTGTGCGAGCACGCCTTCCGAGTGGGCCCGGGTCCTCCGAAACCGGATTGCCTAACATTTTTCCAGGCCATCAAATACGACCTAAGGAACCATAGTCACCGTCCCGCGATGGCCGTTCCTAGTTTATTTGCGTTTTACGGCCAAAAAACTAGAATTCTGCACGATTTCGATATATTCGTGAGCTATATATAGCCCACGCCTTCCTAGTGGGTCCGGGCCCCCCGGAAGGCGTGGGCTATAACTCACAAAAATATGAGAATTGAGCAAAATGCTAATTTTTTGGCCGTAAAATGCAAAACAACGCGGAACGGTCACGACGTGGTGGTGACTATGGTTCCTTAGGTCGTATTTGATGGCCTAGAATAATTTTAGGCGATCGAGGACCGGGGGCCCGGACCCACTCGGAAGGCGTGGGCTATAGCACACGAAAATATGAAAATCGGGTGGAATTCTAATTTTTTGGCCGTAAAAACAAAACAACGAGGAAGGGCCATGGCGGGCGGTGACTATGGTTCCTTAGGTCGTATTTGATAGCCGAGAAATATTTAAGTCGATCGGGGTCCGGGGGGCCCGTAACCCACTAGGAAGGTGTGGGCTATAGCACACGAATATATGGGAATTGGGCAAAATTCTAGTTTTTTGGCCGTAAAATGCAAAACAACGAGGAACAGCCACGGCGGGGCGGTGACTATGGCTCCTCAGGTCGTATTTGATGGCTCGGGAAAGGTTTAGGCGATCGGGGTACGAGGGGCCCGGACCCACTCGGAAGGCGTAGGCTATATCACACGAATATATGCGAATCGGGCGGAATTCTAGTTTTTTGGCCGTAAAATGCAAAACAATGAGGAACGTCCATGGCGGAGCGGTGACTATGGTACCTTAGTCACCACCCAGCCATGGCCGTTCCTCTTTGTTTTGCATTTCCGGCAAAAAAACTAGAATTTTGCCAGATTCCCATATTTTCGTGTGTTATAGTCCATGCCTTCTGAGTGGGTTCGAGCCCCCAGACCCCGATCGCCTAAAATTATTCAGGGCCATCAAATACGAGCTAAGGAACCATAGTCACCGCCCTGCCATGACCGTTCCTCGTTCTTTTGCGCTTTATGGCCAAAAAAATAGAATACCGCCCGATTCTCAAATATTCGTGTGCTATAGCCCACGCCTTCCGAGTGGGTCCGGGCCCCCGGACCCCGATCGCCTAACATTTTTCCAGGCTATCAAATATGACCTAAGGAACCATAATCACCGCCTCGCCATGGCCGTTCCTCGTTGTTTTGCGTTTTATGGCCAAAAAACTAGAATTCCGCTCGATTCCCATATATTCGTGTGCTATAGCCCATGCCAACCTAGTGGGTTCCGAGACCCCGGACCCCGATCACCTAAATATTTCTGGGCTATCAAATATGACCTAAGGAACCGTAGTCACCGCCCCGCCATGACCGTTCCTCATTTTTTGCATTTTACGGCCAAAATACTAGAATTCCACCCAATTCCCATATATTCGTGTGCTATAGCCCACGCCTTCCGAGTGGGTCCGGGCCACCCGGACCCCGATCGCCTAAAATTATTCCGGGCAATCATATACGACCTAAGGAACCATAGTCACCGCCCAGCCGTGGCTGTTCCTCGTTGTTTTGCATTTACGGCCAAAAATTTAGAATTTCACCTGATTCCCATATTATCGTGTGCTATAGCCTATGCCTTTACGAGTGGGTCCGGGCCCCCAGACCCCGATCGCCTAAAATTATTTGGGGCCTTCAAAAACGACCTAAGGAACCATAGTCACCGCCCCGCCATGGCCGTTCCTCGTTGTTTTGCGTTTTACGGCCAAAAAACTAGAATTTCGCCCGATTCTCATATATTCGTGTGCTATAGCCCACACCTTCCGAGTGGGACCGGGCCCCCGTACCCCGATCGTCTAAAATTTTCCGAGCCATCAAATACGACATAAAGAACCATAGTCACTGCCCCGCCGTGGCCGTTCCTCGTTATTTTGCATTTTACGGCCAAAAAACTAGAATTTCGCTCGATTCCTCTATTTTCGTGAGCTATAGCCCATGCCTTTCGAGTGGGTCCGGGCCCTCGGACCCCGATCGCCTAAAATTATTCCGGGCCATCAAATACGAACTAAGAAACCATAGTCATCGCCCCGCCATGGCCGTTCCTCGTTGTTTTGCTTTTTACGACCAAAAATCTAAAATTCCGCCCGATTCCCATATTTTCGTGTGCGAGCATGCCTTCCAAGTGGGCCCGGGTCCTCCGAAACCGGATTGCCTAACATTTTTCCACGCCATCAAATACGACCTAAGGAACCATAGTCACCGCCCCGCGATGGCCGTTCCTCGTTTATTTGCGTTTTACGGCCAAAAAACTAGAATTTTGCACGATTTCCATATATTCGTGAGTTATATATAGCCCACGCCTTCCTAGTGGGTCCGGGCCCCCCGGACCCCTATCGCTTAAAATTTTTCCAGACTATCAAATTCGACCATAGGAACCATAGTCACCGCCCTGCCATGACCGTTCCTCGTTCTTTTGCGTTTTATGGGCAAAAAACTAGAATACCGCCCGATTCTCAAATATTCGTGTGCTATAGCCCACGCCTTCCGAGTGGGTCCAGGCCCCCGGACCCCGATCGCCTAACATTTTTCCAGGCTATCAAATATGACCTAAGGAACCATAGTCACCGCCCCGCCATGGCCGTTCCTCGTTGTTTTGCGTTTTATGGCCAAAAAACTAGAATTCCGCCCGATTCCCATATATTCGTGTGCTATAGCCCATGCCTTCCTAGTGGGTTCCGAGACCCCGGACCCCGATCGGCTAAAATATTTCTGGGCTATCAAATATGACCTAAGGAACCATAGTCACCGCCCCGCCATGACCGTTCCTCGTTTTTTGCATTTTACGGCCAAAATACTAGAATTCTGCCCGATTCCCAAATATTTGTGTGCTATAGCCCACGCCTTCCGAGTGGGTCCGGGCCACCCGGACCCCGATCGCCTAAAATTATTCCGGGCAATCATATACGACGTAAGGAACCATAGTCACCGCCCAGCCGTGGCCGTTCCTCGTTTTTTTGCGTTTTACGGCCAAAAAACCAGAATTTCGCCCGATTCCCATATATTCGTGTGCTACATATAGCCCACGCCTTCCTAGTGGGTCCGGGCCTCCCGAACCCCGATCGCCTAAAAATTTTCCAGGCTATCAAATACGAGCTAAGGAACCATAGTCACCGCCCTGCCATGACCGTTCCTCATTGTTTTGCTTTTTATGACCAAAAATCTAGAATTTTGCCCGATTCTGATATTTTCATGCGCTATAGCCCATGCCTTCCGAGTGGGTCCGAGCCCCCGAACCCCGATTGCCTAACATTTTTCCAGGCTATCAAATCTAACCTAAGGAACCATAGTCATCGCCCTGTCATGGCTGTTCCTCGTTGTTTTGCGTTTTACGGCCAAAAAACTAGAATTTTGCCCGATTCCCATATATTCGTGTGCTATAGCCCACGCCTTCCTAGTGGGTTTCGGGCCCCCCGGACCCAGATCGCCTAACATATTTCCGGGCTATCAAATACGACCTAGGGAACCATAGTCACCGCACCTCCATGACCGTTCCTCGTTTTTTGCATTATACGGCCAAAAAACTAGAATTCCGCCCAATTCCCATATATTCATGTGCTATAGCCCACGCCTTCCGAGTGGGTCCGGGACCTCGATCTCCTAAAATTATTCCGGGCAATTAAATACGACCTAAGGAACCATAGTCACCACCCAGCCATGGCCGTTCCTCATTGTTTTGCATTTCCGGTAAAAAAAACTAGAATTTCGCCCGATTCCCATATTTTCGTGTGTTATAGTCCATGCCTTCTGAGTGGGTTCGAGCCCCCCGACCCCGATCGCCTAAAATTATTCAGGGCCATCAAATACGAGCTAAGGAACCATAGTCACAGCCCCGCGATGGCCGTTCCTCGTTCTTTTGCGTTTTACGGCCAAAAAACTAGAATTCCGCCTGATTCCCATATATTCGTGTGCTATAGCCCACGCCTTCCGAGTGGGTTCGAGCCCCCGGACTCTGATCGCCTAAAATTATTCTAGGCCATCAAATACGACCTAAGGAACCATAGTTACCACCCCACCATGGCCGTTCCTCGTTGTTTTGCGTTTTACAGCCAAAAAACTAGAATTCCGCCTGATTCCCTAATTTTCGTGTGCTAAGCCCACGTCTTCCTTGTGGGTCCGGGCCCCCCGGACCCCGATCGCCTAAAATTTATTTGGGCCATCAAATACGTCCTAAGGAACCATAGTCTTCACCCCGCCATGACCGTTCCTTGTTGTTTTGCTTTTTACGACCAAAAACTTAGAATTCCGCCCGATTCCCATATTTTTGTGTGCGAGCACGCCTTCCGAGTGGGCCCGGGTCCTCCGAAACCGGATTGCCTAACATTTTTCCAGGCCATCAAATACGACCTAAGGAACCATAGTCACCGTCCCGCGATGGCCGTTCCTAGTTTATTTGCGTTTTACGGCCAAAAAACTAGAATTCTGCACGATTTCGATATATTCGTGAGCTATATATAGCCCACGCCTTCCTAGTGGGTCCGGGCCCCCCGGAAGGCGTGGGCTATAACTCACAAAAATATGAGAATTGAGCAAAATGCTAATTTTTTGGCCGTAAAATGCAAAACAACGCGGAACGGTCACGACGTGGTGGTGACTATGGTTCCTTAGGTCGTATTTGATGGCCTAGAATAATTTTAGGCGATCGAGGACCGGGGGCCCGGACCCACTCGGAAGGCGTGGGCTATAGCACACGAAAATATGGAAATCGGGTGGAATTCTAATTTTTTGGCCGTAAAAACAAAACAACGAGGAAGGGCCATGGCGGGGCGGTGACTATGGTTCCTTAGGTCGTATTTGATAGCCGAGAAATATTTAAGGCGATCGGGGTTCGGGGGGCCCGTAACCCACTAGGAAGGTGTGGGCTATAGCACACGAATATATGGGAATTGGGCAAAATTCTAGTTTTTTGGCCGTAAAATGCAAAACAACGAGGAACAGCCACGGCGGGGCGGTGACTATGGCTCCTCAGGTCGTATTTGATGGCTCGGAAAAAGTTTAGGCGATCGGGGTACGAGGGGCCCGGACCCACTCGGAAGGCGTAGGCTATATCACACGAATATATGCGAATCGGGCGGAATTCTAGTTTTTTGGCCGTAAAATGCAAAACAATGAGGAACGTCCATGGCGGAGCGGTGACTATGGTACCTTAGTCACCACCCAGCCATGGCCGTTCCTCTTTGTTTTGCATTTCCGGCAAAAAAACTAGAATTTCGCCAGATTCCCATATTTTCGTGTGTTATAGTCCATGCCTTCTGAGTGGGTTCGAGCCCCCAGACCCCGATCGCCTAAAATTATTCAGGGCCATCAAATACGAGCTAAGGAACCATAGTCACCGCCCTGCCATGACCGTTCCTCGTTCTTTTGCGCTTTATGGCCAAAAAACTAGAATACCGCCCGATTCTCAAATATTCGTGTGCTATAGCCCACGCCTTCCGAGTGGGTCCGGGCCCCCGGTCCCCGATCGCCTAACATTTTTCCAGGCTATCAAATATGACCTAAGGAACCATAATCACCGCCTCGCCATGGCCGTTCCTCGTTGTTTTGCGTTTTATGGCCAAAAAACTAGAATTCCGCTCGATTCCCATATATTCGTGTGCTATAGCCCATGCCTTCCTAGTGGGTTCCGAGACCCCGGACCCCGATCACCTAAATATTTCTGGGCTATCAAATATGACCTAAGGAACCGTAGTCACCGCCCCGCCATGACCGTTCCTCATTTTTTGCATTTTACGGCCAAAATACTAGAATTCCACCCAATTCCCATATATTCGTGTGCTATAGCCCACGCCTTCCGAGTGGGTCCGGGCCACCCGGACCCCGATCGCCTAAAATTATTTCGGGCAATCATATACGACCTAAGGAACCATAGTCACCGCCCAGCCGTGGCTGTTCCTCGTTGTTTTGCATTTACGGCCAAAAATTTAGAATTTCACCTGATTCCCATATTATCGTGTGCTATAGCCTATGCCTTTACGAGTGGGTCCGGGCCCCCAGACCCCGATCGCCTAAAATTATTTGGGGCCTTCAAAAACGACCTAAGGAACCATAGTCACCGCCCCGCCATGGCCGTTCCTCGTTGTTTTGCGTTTTACGGCCAAAAAACTAGAATTTCGCCCGATTCTCATATATTCGTGTGCTATAGCCCACGCCTTCCGAGTGGGACCGGGCCCCCGTACCCCGATCGTCTAAAATTTTCCGAGCCATCAAATACGACATAAAGAACCATAGTCACTGCCCCGCCGTGGCCGTTCCTCGTTATTTTGCATTTTACGGCCAAAAAACTAGAATTTCGCTCGATTCCTCTATTTTCGTGAGCTATAGCCCATGCCTTTCGAGTGGGTAGTCCGGGGGGCCCGGACCCACTAGGAAGGCGTGGGCTATATATAACTCACGAATATATGGAAATCGTGCAAAATTCTAGTTTTTTGGCCGTAAAACGTAAATAAACGAGGAACGGCCATCGCGGGGCGGTGACTATGGTTCCTTAGGTCGTATTTGATGGCGTGGAAAAATGTTAGGCAATCCGGTTTCGGAGGACCCGGGCCCACATGGAAGGCATGCTCGCACACGAAAATATGGGAATCGGGCGGAATTTTAGATTTTTGGTCGTAAAAAGCAAAACAACGAGGAACGGCCATGGCGGGGCGATGACTATGGTTTCTTAGTTCGTATTTGATGGCCCGGAATAATTTTAGGCGATCGGGGCCATCAAATACGACTTAAGGAACCATAGTCATCGCCCCGCCATGGCCGTTCCTTGTTGTTTTGCGTTTTACAGCCAAAAAACTAAAATTCCATCTGATTCCCATATTTTCCTGTGCTATAGTCCACACCTTCCGAGTGAGTTCCGGGCCCCCCGGACCCCGATCGCCTAAAATATTTCTGGGCTATCAAATACAAACCTAAGGAACCATAGTCACCGCCCCGCCATGGCCGTTCCTCGTTGTTTTGCGTTTTACGGCCAAAAAACGAGAATACCGGCCGATTCCCATATATTCGTGTGCCATTTCCCACGCCTTCCGAGTGAGTCCGGGCCCCCCGGGCCCCGATCGCATAAAATTATTCTGGGCCATCAAATACGACCTAAGGAACCATAGTCACCCACAGCCATGGCCGTTCCTCGTGGTTTTGCATTTTACTTCCAAAAAACTGGAATTTCGCCCGATTCCCTTATTTTCATGTGCTATAGCCCATGCCTTTTGAGTGGGTCCGGGCACCCGGACCCTGATCGCCTAAATTTATTCGGGGACATCAAATACAACTTAAGGAACCATACCCTGATCGCCTAAATTTATTCGGGGACATCAAATACAACCTAAGGAACCATAGTCACTGACCCGCCATGGCCGTTCCTCGTTGTTTTGCATTTTACGGCAAAAACACTAGAATTCCACCCGATTCCCATATATTCGTGTGCTATAGCCCACGCCTTCCGAGTGGGACCGGGCCCCCGTACCTCGATCGCCTAAACTTTTTCCGAGCAATCAAATACGACCTAAGGAACCATAGTCACCGCCCCGCCGTGGCCGTTCCTCGTTGTTTTGCATTTTACGGCCAAATAACTAGAATTTCGCCCGATTCCCATATTTTCGTGAGCTATAGCCCATGCCTTCCGAGTGGGTCCGGGAACCCGGACCCCGATCGCCTAAAATTATTCGGGGCCATCAAATACGACCTAAGGAACAATAGTCACCGCCCCGCCATGGCCGTTCCTCGTTGTTTTGCCTTTTACGGCCAAAAAACTAAAATTCCGCCTGAGTCCCATATTTTCGTGTGCTATAGCCCACGCCTTCCGAGAGGGTCCGGGCCTCCGGACCCCGATCGCCTAAAATTATTCTGGGCCATCAAATACGACCTAAGTAACCATAGTCTCTGCCCCGCCATGGCCATTCCTCGTTTTTTTGCATTTTACGGCAAAAAAACCAGAATTTCGCTCGATTCCCATATTTTCGTGAGCTATAGCCAATGCCTTCCATGTGGGTCCGGGCCCCAGGTCCCCGATCGCCTTAAATTATTCGGGGCCATCAAATATGACCTAAGGAACCATAGTCACCTCCCCGCCATGGCCGTTCCTCGTTGTTTTGCATTTTACGTCCAAAAAAACTAGAATTCCGCCCGATTCCCATATATTCGTGTGCTATAGCCCATGCCTTCCGCGTGGGACCGGGCCCCCCGTACCCCGAACGCCTAAAAACTTTCTGAGCCATCAAATACGACCCAAGGAACCATAGTCTCCACCCCGCCATGGCCGTTCCTCATTTTTTTGCATTTTACGGCAAAAAAACTAGAATTTCGCTCGATTCCCATATTTTCGTGAGCTATAGCTAATGCCTTCCGAGTGGGTCCGGGCCCCAGGACCCCGATCGCCTAAAATTATTCGGGGCCATCAAATACGACCTAAGGAACCATAGTCACCTCCCCGCCATGGCCGTTCCTCGTTGTTTTGCATTTTACGTCCAAAAAAACTAGATTTCCGCCCGATTCCCATATATTCGTGTGCTATAGCCCATGCCTTCCGAGTGGGACCGGGCCCCCCGTACCCCGAATGCCTAAAAACTTTCTGAGCCATCACATACGACCTAAGGAACCATAGTCACCGCCCCGCCGTGGCCGTTTCTCATTTTTTTGCATTTTACGGCCAAAAAACTAGAATTTCGCCCGATTCCCTTATTTTCGTGTGCTATAGCCCACGCCTTCCGAGTGGGTCCGGACCCCCAGTCCCCGATCGCCTAAATTTATTTGGGGATGTCAAATATGACCTAAGGAACCATAGTCACCACCTCGCCATGGCCGTTCCTCGTTGTTTTGCGTTTTACAGCCAGAAAACTAGAATTCCGTCTGATTCCCATATTTTCCTGTGCTATAGCCCACGCCTTCCGAGTGAGTTCCAGGCCCCCCGGACCCCGATAGCCTAAAATATTTCTCGGCTATCAAATACAAACCTAAGGAACCATAGTCACCGCCCCGCCATGACCGTTCCTCGTTGTTTTGCATTTTACGGCCAAAAAACGAGAATACCGCCCGATTCCCACATATTCGTGTGCCATTTCCCACGCCTTCCGAGTGAGTCTGGGCCCCCCGGGCCCCGATCGCATAAAATTATTTTGGGCCATCAAATATGACCTATGGAACCATAGTCACCGCGCAGCCATGGCCGTTCCTCGTGGTTTTGCATTTTACTTCCAAAAAACTAGAATTTCGCCCGATTCCCTTATTTTCGTGTGCTATAGCCCATGCCTTTTGAGTGGGTCCGGGCACCCGGGCCCCGATCGCCTAAATTTATTCGGGGACATCAAATACAACCTAAGGAACCATAGTCACTGCCCCGCCATGGCCGTTCCTCGTTGTTTTGCATTTTACGGCCAAAAAACTAGAATTCCACCCGATTCCCATATATTCGTGTGCTATAGCCCACGCCTTCCGAGTGGGACCGGGCCCCCGTACCTCGATCGCCTAAACTTTTTCCGAGCAATCAAATACAACCTAAGGAACCATAGTCACCGCCCCGCCGTGGCCGTTCCTCGTTGTTTTGCATTTTACGGCCAAAAAACTAGAATTTCGACCGATTCCCATATTTTCGTGAGCTATAGCCCATGCCTTTCGAGTGGGTCCGGGACACCGGATCCCGATCCCCTAAAATTATTCGGGGCCATCAAATACGACCTAAGGAACCATATTCACCGCCCCGCCATGGCTGTTCCTAGTTGTTTTGCGTTTTACGGCCAAAAAACTAAAATTCTGCCTGATTCCCATATTTTCGTGTGCTATAGCCCACGCCTTCCGAGAGGGTCCGGGCCCCCGGACCCCGATCACCTAAAATTATTCTGGGCCATCAAATACGACCTAATTAACCATAGTCTCCACCCCGCCATGGCCGTTCCTAATTTTTTTGCATTTTACGGTAAAAAAACTAGAATTTCGCTCGATTCCCATATTTTCGTGAGCTATAGCCAATGCCTTCCGAGTGGGTCCGGGCCATAGGACCCCGATCGCCTAAAATTATTTGGGGCCATCAAATACGACCTAAGGAACCATAGTCACCTCCCCGCCATGGCCGTTCCTCGTTGTTTTGCATTTTATGTCCAAAAAAACTAGAATTCCGCCCGATTCCCATATATTCGTGTGCTATAGCCCATGCCTTCCGAGTGGGACCGGGCCCCCCGTACCCCGAATGCCTAAAAACTTTCTGAGCCATCAAATACGACCTAAGGAACCATAGTCACCGCCCCGACATGGCCGTTTCTCGTTTTTTTGCATTTTACGGCCAAAAAACTAGAATTTCGCCCGATTCTCTTATTGTCGTGTGCTATAGCCCACGCCTTCCGAGTGGGTCCGGGCCCCCGGACCCCGATCGCCTAAATTTATTTGGGAATGTCAAATATGACCTAAGGAACCATAGTCACCTCCCCGCCATGGCCGTTCCTCGTTGTTTTGCATTTTACAGCCAAAAAACTAGAATTTTGCCTGATTCCCATATTTTCGTGTGCTATAGCCCATGCCTTCCGAGTGGGTCCGGCCACCGGACCCCGATTGCCTACAATTATTCTGGGCCATCAAATATGACCTAAGGAACCATAGTCACCTCCCCGCCATGGCCGTTCCTCGTTTTTTTGCGTTTTACGGCCAAAAAACTAGAATTCCGCCTGATTCCCAAATATTTGTGTGCTATAGCCCACGCCTTCCGAGTGGGACCGGGCCCCCCGTACCCCAATTGCCTAAAAATATTTTGAGCCATCAAATAAGACCTAAGGAACCATAGTCACCGCCCCGCCGTTGCCGTTTATCGTTGTTTTGCATTTTACGGCCAAAAAACTAGAATTTCGCCTGATTCCCTTATTTTCGTGTGCTATAGCCCATGCCTTTTGAATGGGTCCGGGCCCCCGGACCCTGATCGCCTAAATTTATTCGAGGCCATCAAATACGACCTAAGGAACCATAGTCACTGCCCCGCCATGGCCGTTCCTCGTTATTTTGCATTTTACGGCAAAAAACTAGAATTCAGCCCGATTCCCATATATTCGTGTGCTATAGCCCACGCCTTCCGAGTGGGACCGGGCCCCCCGTACCCCGATTGCCTAAACTTTTTCCGAGCCATCAAATACGACCTAAGGAACAATAGTCACCGCCCCGCCATGACCATTCCTCGTTGTTTTGCATTTTACGGCCAAAAAACTAGAATTTCGCTCGATTCCCATATTTTCGTGAGCTATAGCCCACGCCTTCCGAGTGGGTCCGGGCCCCCGGACCCCGATCGCCTAAATTTATTTGGGGATGTCAAATATGACCTAAGGAACCATAGTCACCGCCCTGCCATGGCCGTTCCTCGTTGTTTTGCATTTTACGGCCAAAAAACTAGAATTTAGCCTGATTCCCATATTTTCGTGTGCTATAGCCCATGCCTTCCGAGTGGGTCCGGCCCCCGGACCCCGATCGCCTACAATTATTCTGGGCCATCAAATATGACCTAAGGAACCATAGTCACCTCCCCGCCATGGCCGTTCCTCATTTTTTTGCGTTTTACGGCCAAAAAATTAGAATTCCGCCTGATTCCCAAATATTTGTGTGCTATAGCCCACGCCTTTCGAGTGGGACCGGGCCCCCGTACCCCAATTGCCTAAAAAGTTTTTGAGCCATCAAATAAGACCTAAGGAACCATAGTCACCGCCCCGCCGTTGCCGTTTATCGTTTTTTTGCATTTTACGGCAAAAAAACTAGAATTTCGCCTGATTCCCTTATTTTCATGTGCTATAACCCATGCCTTTTGAATGGGTCCGGGCCCCCGGACCCCGATCGCCTAAATTTATTTGGGGCCATCAAATACGACCTAAGCAACCATAGTCACCGCCCCGCCATGGCCGTTCCTCGTTATTTTGCGTTTTACGGCAAAAAACTAGAATTCAGCCCGATTCCCATATATTCGTGTGCTATAGCCCACGCCTTCCGAGTGGGACCGGGCCCCCCGTACCCCGATTGCCTAATCTTTTTCCGAGCCATCAAATACGACCTAAGGAACAATAGTCACCGCCCTGCCATGACCATTCCTCGTTGTTTTGCATTTTACGGCCAAAAAACTAGAATTTCGCTCGATTCCCATATTTTCGTGAGCTATAGCCCAAGCCTTCCGAGTGGGTCCGGGACCCCGGACCCCGATTGCCTAAAATTATTCGGGGCCATCAAATACGACCTAAGGAACCATAGTCAACGCCCCGCCATGGCCTTTCATCGTTGTTTTGCATTTTACGGCCAAAACACTAAAATTCCGCGTGATTCCCATATTTTCGTGTGCTATAGCCCATGCCTTCCGAGAGGGTCCGGACCCCGATCGCCTAAAATTATTCTGGGAAATCAAATACGACCTAAGTAACCATAGTCTCCGCCCCGCCGTGGCCGTTCCTCGTAATTTTGCATTTTACTGCCAAAAAACTAGAATTTTGCTCGATTCCCATATTTTCGTGAGCTATAGCCTATGTCTTCCGAGTGGGTATGGGCCCCCGCACCCCGATCGCCTAAATGTATTTGGGGACGTCAAATACGACCTAAGGAACCATAGTCACCGGCCCGCCATGGCCGTTCCTCGTTGTTTTGTATTTTACTGCCAAAAAATTAGAATTTCACCCGATTCCCATATATTCGTGTGCTATAGCCCACGCCTTCCGAGTGTGACCGGCCCCCCGTACCCCAATCGCCTAAACCTTTTCCGAGCCATCGAATACGACCTAAGAAACCATAGTCACCGCCCCACTGTGGCCGTTCCTCGATGTTTTGCATTTTATGGCCAAAACACTAGAATTTCGCCCAATTCCCATATTTTCTTGTGCGCCCATGCCTTCCGAGTGGGTCCGGGCCCTCGGACCCCGATCGCCTAAAATTATTCGAGGCCATCAAATACGACCTAAGGAACCATAGTCACCTCCCCGCCATGGCCGTTCCTCATTGTTTTGCATTTTACGGCCAAAAAACTAGAATTCTGCCCGATTCCCATATTTTCGTGTGCTATAGCCCACGCCTTCCGAGTGGGTCCGGAACCCCGGACCCCGATCGCCTAAAATTATTCTGGGCCATCAAATACGGCCTAAGGAACCATAGTCACCTCCCCACCATGGTCGTTCCTCGTTGTTTTGTGTTTTACGGCCAAAAGATTAGAATTCCACCTGATTCCCAAATATTCGTGTGCGATAGCCCACGCCTTCCGAGTGGGACCGGGCCCCCCGTACCCCAATTGCCTAAAAAACTTTTGAGCCATCAAATATGACCTAAGGAACCATAGTCACCGCCTCGCCGTTGCCGTTTATCATTGTTTTGCATTTTACGGCCAAAAAACTAGAATTTCGCCTGATTCCCTTATTTTCGTGTGCTATAGCCCATGTCTTTTGAGTGGGTCCGGGCCCCCAGACCCCGATCGCCTAAATTTATTCGGGGCCATCAAATACGACCTAAGGAACCATAGTCACCGCCCCGCCTTGGTTGTTCCTCGTTGTTTTGCGTTTTACGGCAAAAAAAAACTAGAATTCAGCCCGATTCCCATATATTCGTGTGTTATAGCCCACGCCTTCCGAGTGGGACCGGGCCCCCCGTACCTCGATCGCCTAAACATTTTCTGAGCCATCAAATACGACCTAAGGAACAATAGTCACCGCCCCGCCGTGGCCGTTCCTCGTTGTTGTGCATTTTACGGCCAAAACACTAGAATTTCGCTCGATTCCCATATTTTCATGAGCTATAGCCCATGCCTTCCGAGTGGGTCCGGGACCCCGGACCCCGATCGCCTAAAATTATTCGGGGCCATCAAATACGACTTAAGGAACCATAGTCACCGCCCTGCCATGGCCTTTCCTCGTTGTTTTGCGTTTTACGGCCAAAAAACTAAAATTCCGCATGATTCCCATATTTTCGTGTGCTATAGTCCATGCCTTCCGAGAGGGTCCGGACCCCCTGACCCCGATCGCCTAAAATTATTCTGGGCCATCAAATACGACCTAAGTAACCATAGTCTCCGCCTCGCCGTGGCCGTTCCTCATAATTTTGCATTTTACGGCCAAAAAACTAGAATTTCGCTCGATTCCTATATTTTCTTGAGCTATAGCCTATGCCTTCCAAGTGGGTATGGGCCCCCACACCCCGATCGCCTAAAATTATTCGGGGCCATTAAATACGACCTAAGGAACCATAGTCATCACCTCGCCATACCTGTTCCTCGTTGTTTTGTGTTTTACTGCCAAAAAACTAGAATTCCGCCCGATTCCCATATTTTCATGTGCTATAACCCACGCCTTCCGAGTGGGTCCGAGACCCCGGACCCCGATCACCGAAAATTATTCTGGGCCGTCAAATACGACCTAAGGAACCATAGTCACCTCCCCGCCAAGGCCGTTCCTCGTTATTTTGCATTTTACGGCCAAAAAACTAGAATTCCGCCAAATTCCCATATGTTCGTGTGCTATAGCCCACGCCTTCCTAATGGGTTCCGGGCCTCCCGGACCCCGATCGCCTAAAATATTTTTGGGTTATCAAATACGACCTAAGGAACCATAGTCACCGCCCTGCCATGGCCGTTCCTCGTTGTTTTACATTTTACTGCAAAAAATTAGAATTTCGCCCGATTCCCAAATTTTTGTGTGCTATAGCCCATGCCTTCCGAGTGGGTCCAGGCCGCGGACCCCGATCGCCTAAAATTATTCGGGGCCATCAAATATGACCTAAGGAACCATAGTCACCTCCCCGCCATGGCCGTTCCTCATTGTTTTACGTTTTACGGTCAAAAAACTAGAATTCCGCCCGATTCCCATATTTTCGTGTGCTATAGCCCACGCCTTCCGAGTGGGTCCGGGACCCCGGACCCCGATCACCTAAAATTATTCTGGGCCATCACATACGACCTAAGGAACCATAGTCACCTCCCCGCTATGGCCGTTCCTCGTTATTTTGCGTTTTACGGCCAAAAAACTAGAATTCCGCCCGATTCCTATATATTCGTGTGCTATAGCCCACGCCTTCCTAGTGGGTTCCGGGCCTCCCGGACCCCGATCGCCTAAAATATTTCCGGGTTATCAAATACAACCTAAGAAACCATAGTCACCGCCCCGCCGTGGCCATTCCTCGTTGTTTTGCGTTTTACGGCCAAAAAACTAGAATTCCGCCCGATTCCCATATATTCATGTGCGATAGCCGACGCCTTCCTAGTGGGTTACGGGCCTCCCGGACCCCGATCGCCTAGAATATTTCCGGGTTATCAAATACAACCTAAGGAACCATAGTCACCACCCCGCCATGGCCATTCCTCGTTGTTTTGCGTTTTACGGCCAAAAAACTAGAATTCCGCCCGATTCCCATATATTCGTGTGCTATAGCCCACGCCTTCCTAATGGGTTCCGGGTCTCCCGGACCCCAATCGCCTTAAATATTTATGGGTTATCAAATACGACCTAAGGAACCATAGTCACCGCCCCGCCATGGCCGTTCCTTGTTGTTTTGCGTTTTACGGCCAAAAAACTTGAATTCCACCCCATTCCCATATATTCGTGTGCCATAGCCCATGCCTTCCGAGTGGTTCCAGGGATCAAATAAGACCTAAGGAACCATAGTCACCGCCCCACCATGGCCGTTCCTCGTTGTTTTGCATTTTATGGAAAAAAACTAGAATTCCGCCCGATTCCCATATATTCGTGTGCTATAACCCACGCCTTCCTAGTGGGTTCCGGTCCCCCCGGACCCTGATCGCCTAAAATATGTCTGGGCTATCAAATACGACCTAAGGAACCATAGTCACCGCGCCGCCATGGCCGTTCCTCGTTATTTTGCATTTTACGACCAAAACACTAGAATTCCGCCCGATACCCATATATTTGTGTGCCATAGCCAACGCCTTCCGAGTGGGTCTGGTCCCCCCGGACCCCGTTCGCCTAAAATTATCCAAGCCATCAAATACGACCAAAGGAACCATAGTCACAGCCCACCCGTGGCCGTTCCTCTATGTTTTGCATTTTACGGCAAAAAACTATAATTTCGCCCGATTCCCATATTTTCGTGTGCTATAGCCCATGCCTTTCGAGTGGGTCCAGGCCCCCAGACCTTGATCGCCTAAAATTATTCGGGGCCATCAAATATGACCTAAGGAACCATAGTCACCTCCCCGCCATGGCCGTTCCTCGTTGTTTTGCGTTTTCCGGTCAAAAAACTAGAATTTCGCCCGATTCCCATATTTTCGTGTGCTATAGCCCACGCCTTCCGAGTGGGTCCGGGACCCGGGACCCCGATCGCCTAAAATTATTTTGGGCCATCATATACAACCTAAGGAACCATAGTCACCTCCCCGCCATGGCCGTTGCTCGTTATTTTGCGTTTTACGGCCAAAAAACTTGAATTCCCCCCGATTCCCATATATTCATGTGCTATAGCCCACGCCTTCCTAGTGGGTTCCGGGCCTCTCGGACCCCGATCGCCTATAATATTTCCACATTATCAAATACAACCTAAGGAACCATAGTCACCGCCCCGCCATGGCCGTTCCTCGTTGTTTTGTGTTTTACGGCCAAAAAACTAGAATTCCGCTCGATTCCCATATTTTCATGTGCTATAGCCCACGCCTTCCGAGTGGGTCCAAGACCCCGGACCCCGATCACCGAAAATTATTCTGGGCCATCAAATACGACCTAAGGAACCATAGTCACCTCCCCGCCAAAGCCGTACCTCGTTGTTTTGCATTTTACGGCAAAAAACTAGAATTCCGCCGGATTCCCATATTTTTGTGTGCTATAGCCCATGCCTTCCAAGTGGGTCCATGCCCCCGAACCCCGATCACCTAAAATTATTCGGGGCCATCAAATACGACCTAAGGAACCATAGTCACCTCCCTGCCATGGCCGTTCCTCATTGTTTTGCATTTTACGGTCAAAAAACTAGAATTCCGCCCGATTCCCATATTTTCATGTGCTATGGCCCACGCCTTCCGAGTGGGTCCGGGACCCCGGACCCCGATCACCTAAAATTATTCTGGGCCATCAAATACGACCTAAGGAATGAGAGTCACCTCCCCGCCATGGCCTTTCCTCGTTATTTTGCGTTTTATGGGCAAAAAACTAGAATTCCGCCCGATTCCTATATATTCGTATGCTATAGCCCATGCCTTCCTAGTGGGTTCCGGGCCTCCCGGACCCCGATCGCCTAAAATATTTTCGGGTTATCAAATACAACCTAAGGAACCATATTCACCGCCCCGCCGTGGCCATTCCTCGTTGTTTTGCGTTTTACGGCAAAAAAACTAGAATTCCGCCTCATTCCCATATATTCATGTGCTATAGCCCACGCCTTCCTAGTGGGTTACGGGCCTCCCGGACCCCGATCGCCTAAAATATTTCCGAGTTATCAAATACAACCTAAGGAACCATAGTCACCACCCCGCCATGGCCATTCCTCGTTGTTTTGCATTTTACGGCCAAAAAACTAGAATTCCGTCTGATTCCCATATATTCGTGTGCTATAGCCCACGCCTTCCTAATGGGTTCCGGGTCTCCCGGACCCCAATCGCCTTAAATATTTACGGGTTATCAAATACGACCTAAGGAACCTTAGTCAACGCCCCGCCATGGCCGTTCCTTGTTGTTTTGCGTTTTACGGCCAAAAAACTTAAATTCCACCTGATTCCCATATATTCGTGTGCCATAGCCCATGCCTTCCGAGTGGGTCCAGGGATCAAATACGACCTAAGGAACCATAGTCACCGCCCCACCATGGCCGTTCCTCGTTGTTTTGCATTTTATGGCCAAAAAACTAGAATTCCGCCCGATTCCCATATATTCGTGTGCAATAACCCACGCCTTCCTAGTGGGTTCCGGGCCCCCCGGACCCTGATCGCCTAAAATATTTCTGGGCTATCAAATACGACCTAAGGAACCATAGTCATCGCCCCGCCATGGCTGTTCCTCGTTATTTTTCGTTTTACGGCCAAAACACAAGAATTACGCCCGATTCCCATATATTTGTGTGCGATAGCCAACGCCTTCGAGTGGGTCTGGTCCCCCCGGACCCCGTTCGCCTAAAATTATTCCGAGCCATCAAATACGACCAAAGGAACCATAGTCACCGCCCACCCATGGCCGTTCCTCGTTGTTTTGCATTTTACGGCAAAAAACTAGAATTTTGCCCGATTCCCATATTTTCGTGTGCTATAGCCCATGCCTTTCGAGTGGGTCCAGACCCCCGGACCTTGATCGCCTAAAATTATTCGGGGCCATCAAATACGACCTGAGGAACCATAGTCACCTCCCCGCCATGGCCGTACCTCGTTGTTTTGCGTTTTCCGGTCAAAAATTAGAATTCCGCCCGATTCCCATATTTTTGTGTGCAGCCCACGCCTTCCGAGTGGGTTCGGGACCCGGGACCCCGATCGCCTAAAATTATTTTGGGCCCTCATATATAACCTAAGAAACCATAGTCACCTCCCCGCCATGGCCGTTCCTCGTTATTTTGCGTTTTACGGCCAAAAAACTAGAATTCCCCCCGATTCCCATATATTCGTGTGGTATAGCCCACGCCTTCCTAGTGGGTTCCGGGCCTCTCGGACCCCGATCGCCTATAATATTTCCGGGTTATCAAATACAACCTAAGGAACCATAGTCACCGCCCCGCCATGGCCGTTCCTCGTTGTTTTGTGTTTTACGGCCAAAAAACTAGAATTCCGCCCGATTCCCATATATTCGTGTGCCATAGCCCATGCCTTCCGAGTGGGTCCGGGGATCAAATACGACCTAAGGAACCATAGTCACCACCCCGCCATGGCTGTTCCTCGTTGTTTTGCGTTTTACGGCCAAAAAAATAGAATTCTGCCAGATTCCCATATATTTGTATGCCATAGCCAATGCCTTCCGAGTGGTTTCGGTCCCCGATCACCTAAAATTATTCCGAGCCATCAAATACGACCAAAAGAACCATAGTCACCGCCCAGCCGTGGCCGTTCCTCGTTATTTTGCATTTTACGGCAAAAAACTAGAATTTCGCCCTTTTTCCATATTTTTGTGTGCTATATAGCCCATGCCTTCCGAGTGGGTCCAGGACCCCGGACCCCGATCGCCTAAAATTATTCGGGGCCATCAAATACGACCTAAGGAACCATAGTCACCTCCCCGCCATGGCCGTTCCTCGTTGTTTTGCGTTTTACGGTCAAAAAACTAGAATTCCGCCCGATTCCCATATTTTCGTGTGCTATACCCACGCCTTCCGAGTGGTTCCGGGACCCCGGACCCCGATCGCCTAAAATTATTCTGGGACATCAAATACGACCTAAGGAACCATAGTCACCTCCCCGCCATAGCCGTTCCTCGTTATTTTGCGTTTTACGGCTAATAAAAAATTGAATTCCGCCCGATTCCCATATATTCGTGTGCTATAGCCTTCCTTGTGGGTTCCGGGCCTCCCGGACCCCGATCGCCTAAAATATTTCCGGGTTATCAAATATGACCTAAGGAACCATAGTCACCGCCCCGCCATGGCCGTTCCTTGTTATTTTGCGTTTTACGGCCAAAAAACTTGAATTACGCCCGATTCCCATATATTCGTGTGCCATAGCCCATGCCTTCTAAGTGGGTCCGGGGATCAAATACGACCTAAGTAACCATAGTCACCGTCCCGCCATGGCCGTTCCTCGTTGTTTTGCATTTTACGGCCAAAAAACTAGAATTCCGCCTGATTCCCATATATTCATGTGCTATAGCCCACGCCTTCCTTGTGGGTTCCGGGCCTCCCGGACACCGATCGCCTATAATATTTTTGGGTTATCAAATACGACCTAAGGAACCATAGTCAGTGCCCCGCCATGGCCGTTCCTTGTTGTTTTGCGTTTTACGGAAAAAAACTTGAATTCCGCCCGATTCCCATATATTCGTGTGCCATAGCCCATGCCTTCCGAGTGGGTTCGGGGATCAAATACGACCTAAGGAACCATAGTCACCGTCCCTCCATGGCTGTTCCTTGTTGTTTTGCATTTTACTGCCAAAAAATTAGAATTCCGCCTGATTTCCATATATTTGTGTGCCATAGCCCACGCCATCCGAGTGGGTCCAGTCCCCCCGGAACCCGATCGCCTAAAATTATTCCGGGCCATCAAATACGACCTAAGGTACCATAGTCATCGCCCAGCTGTGGCCATTCCTCGTTGTTTTGCATTTTACGTCAAAAAACTAGAATTTTGCTCGATTCCCATATTTTCGTGTGCTATAGCCCACGCCTTCCGAGTGGGTCCAGGACCCCGGACCCCGTTCGCCTAAAATTATTCTGGGCCATCAAATATGACCTAAGGAACCATAGTCACCTCCCCGCCAAGGCCGTTCCTCGTTGTTTTGCATTTTGCGGCCAAAAAACTAGAATTCTGCCCGATTCCCATATACTCGTGTGCTATATAGCCCACACCTTCCTAATGGGTTCCGGGCCTTCAAGACCCCGATCGCATAAAATATTTTCGGGTTATCAAATACGACCTAAGTAACCATAGTCACCGTCCCGCCATGGCCGTTCCTCGTTGTTTTGCATTTTACGGCCAAAAAACTAGAATTCCGCCTGATTCCCATATATTCATGTGCTATAGCCCACGCCTTCCTTGTGGGTTCCGGGCCTCCCAGACACCGATCGCCTATAATATTTTTGGGTTATCAAATACGACCTAAGGAACCATAGTCAGTGCCCCGCCATGGCCGTTCCTTGTTGTTTTGCGTTTTACGGAAAAAAACTTGAATTCCGCCCGATTCCCATATATTCGTGTGCCATAGCCCATGCCTTCCGAGTGGGTTCGGGGATCAAATACGACCTAAGGAACCATAGTCACCGTCCCTCCATGGCCGTTCCTTGTTGTTTTGCATTTTACTGCCAAAAAATTAGAATTCCGCCTGATTTCCATATATTTGTGTGCCATAGCCCACGCCATCCGAGTGGGTCCGGTCCCCCCAGAACCCGATCGCCTAAAATTATTCCGGGCCATCAAATACGACCTAAGGTACCATAGTCATCGCCCAGCCATGGCCGTTCCTCATTGTTTTGCATTTTACGGCAGAAAACTAGAATTTTGCGTGATTCCCATATTTTCGTGTGCTATAGCCCACGTCTTCCGAGTGGGTCCGAGACCCCGGACCCCGATCGCCTAAAATTATTCTGGGCCATCAAATACGACCTAAGGAACCATAGTCACCTCCCCGCCAAGGTCGTTCCTCGTTGTTTTGCATTTTACGGCCAAAAAACTAGAATTCCGCCCGATTCCCATATATTCGTGTGCTATAGCCCACGCCTTCCTAGTGGGTTCCGGACCCCATGGACCCCGATCGCCTAAAATATTTTTGGGTTATCAAATACGACCTAGGGAACCATAGTCATCGCCCCGCCATGGCCGTTCCACGTTGTTTTGCGTTTTACGGCCAAAAAACTTGAATTCCGCTCGATTCCCATATATTCGTGTGCCATAGTCCATGCCTTCTGAGTGGGTCCGGGGATCAAATACGACCTAAGGAACCATAGTCACCGCCCCGCCATGGCCGTTCCTCGTTGTTTTGCATTTTACGGCCAAAAAACTAGAATTCCGCCCGATTCCCATATATTCGTGTGCTATAGCGCACGCCTTCCTAGTGGGTCCGGGCCCCCTGACCCTGATCACCTAAAATATGTCTGGGCTATCAAATACGACCTAAGGAACCATAGTCACTGCCCCGCCATGGCCGTTCCTCGTTATTTTGCGTTTTACGGCCAAAACACAAGAATTACGCCCGATTCCCATATATTTGTGTGCCATAGCCAACGCCTTCCGAGTGGGTCTGGTCCCCCCGGACCCCGTTCGCCTAAAATTATTCCGAGCCGTCAAATACGACCAAAGGAACCATAGTCACCGCCCAGCCGTGGCCGTTCCTCGTTGTTTTGCATTTTACGGAAAAAAACTAGAATTTCGCCTGATTCCCATATTTTCGTGTGCTATAACCCATGCCATTCTAGTGGGTCCAGGCCCCCGGACCTTGATCGCCTAAAATTATTCGGGGCCATCAAATACGACCTAAGGAACCATAGTCACCTCTCCGCCATGGCCATTCCTCATTGTTTTGCGTTTTCCGGTCAAAAAACTAGAATTCCGCCCGATTCCCATATTTTCATGTGCTATAGCCCACGCCTTCCGAGTGGGTCCGGGACACGGGACCCCGATCGCCTAAAATTATTTTGGGCCATCATATACAACCTAAGGAACCATAGTCACCTCCCTGCCATGGCCGTTCCTCATTATTTTGCATTTTACGGCCAAAAAACTAGAATTCCGCCCGATTCTCATATATTCGTGTGCTATAGCCCATGCCTTCCTAGTGGGTTCCGGGCCTCCCGGACCCTGATCGCCTAAAATATTTCCGGGTTATCAAATACAACCTAAGGAACCATAGTCACCGCCCCGCCATGGCCGTTCCTCGTTATTTTGCGTTTTACGGCCAAAACACTAGAATTCCGCCCGATTCCCATATATTTGTGTGCCATAGCCCACGCCTTCTGAGTGGGTCCGGTCCCCCCAGAACCCGATCGCCTAAAATTATTCCGGGCCATCAAATACGGCCTAAGGAACCACTGTCACCGCCCAGCCGTGGCCGTTCCTCGTTGTTTTTCATTTTACTAAAAAATACTAAAATTTTGCCCGATTCCCATATTTTCGTGTGCTATAGCCCATGCCTTCTGAGTGGGTCCGGGCCCCCCGACCCCGATCGCCTAAAATTGTTCGGGGCCATCAAATACGACCTAAGGAATCATTGTCACCTCCCTGCCATGGCCGTTCCTCGTTGTTTTGAGTTTTAAGGCCAAAAAACTAGAATTCCGCCCGATTCCCATATATTCGTGTGCTATTGCCCACGCTTTCCGAGTGGGACCGGGCCCCCCGTACCCCGATCGTCTCAAATTTTTCTGAACCATCAAATACGACCTAAGGAACCATAGTCACCGCCCCGCCATGGCCATTTTTCATTATTTTGCATTTTACGGCTAAAAAACTAGAATTCCGCCCGATTCACAAATATTTGTGTGCCATAGCCCACGCCTTCCGAGTGGGTCCGATCCCCCCGGAACCCGATCGCCTAAAATTATTCCGGGCTATCAAATACGACCTAAGGAACCATAGTCGCCGCCCAGCCATGGCTGTTCCTCGTTGTTTTGCATTTTACGGCCAAAAAACTAGAATTCCGCCTGATTCCCATATTTTCATGTGCTATAGCCCACGCCTTCCTTGTGGGTTCCGGGCCTCGCGGACCCCGATCGCCTATAATATTTTCGGGTGTCAAATACGACCTAAGGAACCATAGTCAATGCCCCGCCATGGCCGTTCCTTGTTGTTTTGCGTTTTGCGAAAAAAAACTTGAATTCCGCCCGATTCCCATATATTCGTGTGCCATAGCCCATGCCTTCCGAGTGGGTTCGGGGATAAAATACGACCTAAGGAACCATAGTCACCGTCCCTCCATGGCCGTTCCTTGTTGTTTTGCATTTTACTGCCAAAAAATTAGAATTCCGCCTGATTTCCATATATTTGTGTGCCATAGCCCATGCCATCCGAGTGGGTCCGGTCCCCCCGGAACCCGATCGCCTAAAATTATTCCGGGCCATCAAATACGACCTAAGGTACCATAGTCATCGCCCAGCCATGGCCATTCCTCGTTGTTTTACATTTTACGGCAAAAAACTAGAATTTTGCTCGATTCCCATATTTTCGTGTGTTATAGCCCACGCCTTCCGAGTGGGTCCAGGACCCCGGACCCCGTTCGCCTAAAATTATTCTGGGCCATCAAATACGACCTAAGGAACCATAGTCACCTCCCCGCCAAGGCCGTTCCTCGTTGTTTTGCATTTTACGGCCAAAAAACTAGAATTCTGCCCGATTCCCATATACTCGTGTGCTATATAGCCCACACCTTCCTAATGGGTTCCGGGCCTTCCGGACCCCGATCGCCTAAAATATTTTCGGGTTATCAAATACGACCTAAGGAACCATAGTCACCGCCCCTCCATGGCCGTTCCACGTTGTTTTGCGTTTTACGGCCAAAAAACTAGAATTCCGCCTGATTCCCATATATTTGTGTGCCATAGCCCTCGCCATCCGAGTGGGTCCGGTCCCCCCAGAACCCGATCGCCTAAAATTATTCCGGGCCATCAAATACGACCTAAGGTACCATAGTCATCGCCCAGCCATGGCCGTTCCTCATTGTTTTGCATTTTACGGCAGAAAACTAGAATTTTGCGTGAATTCCAAATTTTCGTGTGCTATAGCCCACGTCTTCCGAGTGGGTCCGAGACCCCGGACCCCGATCGCCTAAAATTATTCTGGGCCATCAAATACGACCTAAGGAACCATAGTTACCTCCCCGCCAAGGTCGTTCCTCGTTGTTTTGCATTTTACGGCCAAAAAACTAGAATTTCGCCCGATTCCCATATATTCGTGTGCTATATAGCCCACGCCTTCCTAATGGGTTCCGGGCCTTCCGGACCCCGATCCCTAAAATATTTCCGGGTTATCAAATACGACCTAAGGAACCATAGTCACCGCCCCGCCATGGCCGTTCCACGTTGTTTTGCGTTTTACGGCCAAAAAACATGAATTCCGCTCGATTCCCATATATTCGTGTGCCATAGTCCATGCCTTCCGAGTGGGTCCGGGGATAAAATACGACCTAAGGAACCATAGTCACCGACCCGCCATGGCCGTTCCTCATTGTTTTGCATTTTACGGCCAAAAAACTAGAATTCCGCCCGATTCCCATATATTCATGTGCTATAGCGCACGCCTTCCTAGTGGGTCCGGGCCCCCGGACCCTGATCGCCTAAAATATGTCTGGGCTATCAAATACGACCTAAGGAACCATAGTCACTGCCCCGCCATGGCCGTTCCTCGTTATTTTGCGTTTTACGGCCAAAACACTAGAATTACGCCCGATTCCCATATATTTGTGTGCCATAGCCAACGCCTTCCGAGTGGGTCTGGTCCCCCCGGACCCCGTTCGCCTAAAATTATTCCGAGCCATCAAATACGACCAAAGGAACCATAGTCACCTCCCAGCCGTGGCCGTTCCTCATTGTTTTGCATTTTACGGCAAAAAACTAGAATTTCGCCTGATTCCCATATTTTCGTGTGCTATAACCCATGCCATTCGAGTGGGTCCAGGCCCCCGGACCTTGATCGCCTAAAATTATTCGGGGCCATCAAATACGACCTAAGGAACCATAGTCACCTCCCCGCCATGGCCGTTCCTCGTTGTTTTGCGTTTTCCGGTCAAAAAACTAGAATTCCGCCCGATTCCCATATTTTCATGTGCTATAGCCCACGCCTTCTGAGTGGGTCCGGGACACGGGACCCCGATCGCCTAAAATTATTTTGGGCCATCATATACAACCCAAGGAACCATAGTCACCTCCCTGCCATGGCCGTTCCTCGTTATTTTGCGTTTTACGGCCAAAAAACTAGAATTCCGCCCGATTCCCATATATTCGTGTGCTATAGCCCACGCCTTCCTAGTGGGTTCCGGGCCTCCCGGACCCTGATCGCCTAAAATATTTCCGGGTTATCAAATACAACCTAAGGAACCATATTTACCGCCCCGCCATGGCCGTTCCTCGTTATTTTGCGTTTTACGGCCAAAACACTAGAATTCCGCTCAATTCCCATATATTTGTGTGCCATAGCCCACGCCTTCTGAGTGGGTCCGGTCCCCCCGGAACCCGATCGCCTAAAATTATTCCGGGCCATCAAATACGACCTAAGGAACCATAGTCACCGCCCAGCCGTGGCAGTTCCTCGTTGTTTTGCATTTTACTGCAAAATACTAAAATTTTGCCCGATTCCCATATTTTCGTGTGCTATAGCCCATGCCTTCTGAGTGGGTCTGGGCCCCTCGACCCCGATCACCTAAAATTGTTCGGGGCCATCAAATACGACCTAAGGAATCATAGTCACCTCTCTGCCATGGCCGTTCCTCGTTGTTTTGCGTTTTAAGGCCAAAAAACTAGAATTCCGCCCGATTCCCATATATTCGTGTGCTATTGCCCACGCCTTCCGAGTGGGACCTGGCCCCCCGTACCCCGATTGCCTAAACTTTTTTCGAGCCATCAAATACAACAAATGTCACCTTCGAGAATTTTTAAGCGATAGGGCGAAGAACCATTTTAAAAACACGTATTTCGGCAAGCAAAACGAACAAGAAGAACCCCAGCACGTCATTCACATGATCATCAGTGGCACTGATACCCCTCAGGGGCCAGTGCTTAAACACACTAAGACATCGATTGTGAGAGAAAAGTGGTCTCGAACTCAGGATTACACACCCATAGGAACTTTGTCCTTCAATGATGAAGATGCAAAATGAGTCATTCAACCTCATAACGATGCACTGGTAATATCCGTACTTATGAATAAAACTAAAGTTAAGCGTATGTTAATTGATCCAGGTAGCTCCGCCAACATCATTAGATTGAAGGTCGTAGCACAGCTCGGTCTATAGGACCAGGTCGTACCTACAAATATTTTCGTGAGCTATAGCCCATGCCTTCCGAGTGGGTCCGGGACCCCGGACCCCGATCGCCTAAAATTATTCGGGGCCATCAAATACGACCTAAGGAACCATAGTCACCGCCCCGCCGTGGCCTTTCCTCGTTGTTTTGCATTTTACGGCCAAAACACTAAAATTCCGCGTGATTCCCATATTTTCGTGTGCTATAGCCCACACCTTCCGCCGAGAGGGTCCGGACCCCTGGACCCCGATCGCCTAAAATTATTCTGGGCCATCAAATACGACCTAAGTAACCATAGTCTCCTCCCCGCCATGGCCGTTCCTCGTAATTTTGCATTTTACGGCCAAAAAACTAGAATTTCGCTCGATTCCCATATTTTCATGAGCTATAGCCTATTCCTTCCGATTGGGTATGGGCACCCGCATCCCGATCGCCTAAATATATTTGGGGACGTCAAATACAACCTAAGGAACCATAGTCACCGCCCCGCCATGGCCGTTCCTCGTTGTTTTGTATTTTACTGCCAAAAAATTAGAATTTCACCCGATTCTCATATATTCGTGTGCTATAGCCCACGCCTTCCGAGTGTGACCGGCCCCCCGTACCCCGATCACCTAAACTTTTTCCGAGCCATCGAATACGACCTAAGGAACCATAGTCACCGCCCCACCATGGCCGTTCCTCGTTGTTTTGCATTTTACGGCCAAAACACTAGAATTTCGCCCGATTCCCATATTTTCGTGTGCGCCCATGCCTTCCGAGTGGGTCCGGGCCCTCGGACTCCGATCGCCTAAAATTATTCGGGGCCATCAAATACGACATAAGGAACCATAGTCACCTCCCCGCCATGGCCGTTCCTCGTTGTTTTGCAGTTTACGGCCAAAAAACTAAAATTCTGCCCGATTCCCATATATTCGTGTGCTATAGCCCACGCCTTCCTAGTGGGTTCCGGGCCTCCCGAACCCTGATCGCCTAAAATATTTCCGGGTTATCAAATACAACCTAAGGAACCATATTCACCGCCCCGCCATGGCCGTTCCTCGTTATTTTGCATTTTACGGCCAAAACACTAGAATTCCGCTCGATTCCCATATATTTGTGTGCCATAGCCCACGCCTTCTGAGTGGGTCCGGTCCCCCCGGAACCCGATCGCCTAAAATTATTCCGGGCCATCAAATATGACCTAAGGAACCATAGTCACCGCCCAGCCGTGGCCATTCCTCGTTGTTTTGCATTTTACTGCAAAATGCTAAAATTTTGCCCGATTCCCATATTTTCGTGTGCTATAGCCCATGCCTTCTGAGTGGGTCCGGGTCCCCCGACCCCGATCGCCTAAAATTGTTCGGAGCCATCAAATACGACCTAAGGAATCATAGTCACCTCCCTGCCATGGCCGTTCCTCGTTGTTTTGCGTTTTAAGTCCAAAAAACTAGAATTCCGCCCGATTCCCATATATTCGTGTGCTATTGCCCACGCTTTCCGAGTGGGACCGGGCCCCCCGTACCCCGATCGTCTAAAAATTTTTTGAACCATCAAATGCGACCTAAGGAACCATAGTCACCGCCCTGCCGTGGCCGTTTCTCGTTATTTTGCATTTTACGGCTAAAAAACTAGAATTCCGCCCGATTCCCATGTATTTGTGTGCCATAGCCCACACCTTCCGAGTGGGTCCGATCCCCCCGGAACCCGATCGCCTAAAATTATTCCGGGCTATCAAATACGACCTAAGGAACCATAGTCACCGCCCAGCCACGGCTGTTCCTCGTTGTTTTGCATTTTACGGCAAAAAACTAGAATTTCGCTTGATTCCCTTTTTTCGTGTGCTATAGCCCATGCCTTTTGAGTGGGTCCGGGCCCCCGGACCCCTATCGCCTAAATTTATTCGGGGCCATCAAATATGACCTAAGGAACCATAGTCACCACCCCGCCATGGCCGTTCCTCGTTGTTTTGCGTTTTACGGCAAAAAAACTAGAATTCAGCCCGATTCCGATATATTCGTGTGCTATAGCCCACGCCTTCCGAGTGGGACCTGGCCCCCCGTACCCCGATTGCCTAAACTTTTTCCGAGCCATCAAATACGACCTAAGGAACAATAGTCACTGCCCCTCCATGGCCATTCCTCGTTGTTTTCGCATTTTACGGCCAAAAAACTAGAATTTCGCTCGATTTCCATATTTTCGTGAGCTATAGCCCATGCCTTCCGAGTGGGTCCGGGACCCCGGACCCCGGTCGCCTAAAATTATTCGGGGCCATCAAATATGACCTAAGGAACCATAGTCACCTCCCCTCCATGGCCGTTCCTCATAATTTTGTATTTTACGGCCAAAAAACTAGAATTCCGCCCGATCGTCATATTTTAGTGAGCTATAGCCTATTCCTTCGGAGTGGGTATGGGCACCCGCATCCCGATCGCCTAAATATATTTGGGGACGTCAAATATGACCTAAGGAACCATAGTCACCGCCCCGCCATGGCCGTTCCTCGTTGTTTTGTATTTTACTGCCAAAAAATTAGAATTTCACCCGATTCCCATATATTCGTGTGCTATAGCCCACGCCTTCCGAGTGTGACTGGCCCCCCGTACCCCGATCACCTAAACTTTTTCCGAGCCATCGAATATGACCTAAGGAACCATAGTCACCGCCCCCCACCATGGCCTCCTCATTGTTTTGCATTTTACGGCCAAAACACTAGAATTTCGCCCGATTCCCATATTTTCGTGTGCGCCCATGCCTTCCGAGTGGGTCCGGGCCCTCGGACTCCGATCGCCTAAAATTATTCGGGGCCATCAAATACGACCTAAGAAACCATAGTCACCTCCCCGCCATGGCCGTTCCTCGTTGTTTTGCAGTTTACGGCCAAAAAACTAGAATTCTGCCTGATTCTCATATTTTCGTGTGCTATAGCCCACGCCTTCCTAGTGGGTCTGGAACCCCGGACCCCGATCGCCTAAAATTATTCGGGGCCATCAAATACGACCTAAGGGACCATATTCACCTCCCCGCCATGGTCGTTCCTCGTAAATTTGCATTTTACGGCCAAAATACTAGAATTCCGCCCGATTCCCATATATTTGTGTGCCATAGCCCACGCCTTCCGAGTGGGTCCGATTCCCCCGGAACCCGATCGCCTAAAATTATTCCGGGCTATCAAATACGACCTAAGGAACCATAGTCACCGCCCAGCCGTGGCTGTTCCTCGTTGTTTTGCATTTTACGGCAAAAAACTAGAATTTTTCCCGATTCCCATATTTTCGTGTGCTATAGCCCATGCCTTCCTAATGGGTTCCGGGCCTCCCGGACCCCGATCGCCTAATATATTTCCGGGTTATCAAATACGGCCTAAGGAACCATAGTCTCCGCCCTGCCATGGCCGTTCCTTGTTGTTTTGCGTTTTACGGCCAAAAAACTTGAATTTCGCCCGATTCCCATATATTCGTGTGCCATAGCCCATGCCTTCCGAGTGGGTCCGGGGATCAAATACGACCTAAGGAACCATAGTCACCGCCCCACCATTGCCGTTCCTCGTTTTTTTGCATTTTACGGCCAAAACACTAGAATTTCGCCCGATTCTCATATTTTCGTGTGCGCCCATGCCTTCAGAGTGGGTCCGGGCCCTCGGACCCCGATCGCCTAAAATTATTCGGGGCCATCAAATATGACCTGAGGAACCATATTTACCTCCCCGCCATGGCCGTTCCTCGTTGTTTTGCATTTTACGGCCAAATAACTAGAATTCTGCCCGATTGCCATATTTTCGTGTGCTATAGCCCACGCTTTCCGAGTGGGTCCGGAACCCCGGACCCCGGTCGCCTAAAATTATTCGGGGCCATCAAATATGACCTAAGGAACCATAGTCACCTCCCCTCCATGGCCGTTCCTCATAATTTTGTATTTTACGGCCAAAAAACTAGAATTCCGCCCGATTCCCATATATTTGTGTGCCATAGTCCACGCCTTCCGGGTGGGTCCGATCCCACCGGAACCCGATCGCCTAAAATTATTTCGGGCTATCAAATACGACCTAAGGAACCATAGTCACCGCCCAGCCACGGCTGTTCCTCGTTGTTTTGCATTTTACGGCAAAAAACTAGAATTTCGCTTGATTCCCTTTTTTCGTGTGCTATAGCCCATGCCTTTTGAGTGGGTCCGGGCCCCCGGACCCCTATCGCCTAAATTTATTCGGGGCCATCAAATATGACCTAAGGAACCATAGTCACCACCCCGCCATGGCCGTTCCTCGTTGTTTTGCGTTTTACGGCAAAAAAACTAGAATTCAGCCCGATTCCGATATATTCGTGTGCTATAGCCCACGCCTTCCGAGTGGGACCTGGCCCCCCGTACCCCGATTGCCTAAACTTTTTCCGAGCCATCAAATACGACCTAAGGAACAATAGTCACCGCCCCTCCATGGCCATTCCTCGTTGTTTTCGCATTTTACGGCCAAAAAACTAGAATTTCGCTCGATTTCCATATTTTCGTGAGCTATAGCCCATGCCTTCCGAGTGGGTCCGGGACCCCGGACCCCGATCGCCTAAAATTATTCGGGGCCATCAAATACGACCTAAGGAACCATAGTCACTGCCCCGCCGTGGCCTTTCCTCGTTGTTTTGCGTTTTACGGCCAAAACACTAAAATTCCGCGTGATTCCCATATTTTCGTGTGCTATAGCCCACACCTTCCGAGAGGGTCCGGACCCCTGGACCCCGATCGCCTAAAATTATTCTGGGCCATCAAATACGACCTAAGTAACCATAGTCTCCTCCCCGCCGTGGCCGTTCCTCATAATTTTGCATTTTACGGCCAAAAAACTAGAATTTCGCTCGATTCCCATATTTTCGTGAGCTATAGCCTATTCCTTCGGAGTGGGTATGGGCACCCGCATCCCGATCGCCTAAATATATTTGGGGACGTCAAATATGACCTAAGGAACCATAGTCACCGTCCCGCCATGGCCGTTCCTCGTTATTTTGTATTTTACTGCCAAAAAATTAGAATTTCACCCGATTCCCATATATTCGTGTGCTATAGCCCACGCCTTCCGAGTGTGACTGGCCCCCCGTACCCCGATCACCTAAACTTTTTCCGAGCCATCGAATACGACCTAAGGAACCATAGTCACCGCCCCACCATGGCCTCCTCATTGTTTTGCATTTTACGGCCAAAACACTAGAATTTCGCCCGATTCCCATATTTTCGTGTGCGCCCATACCTTCCGAGTGGGTCCGGGCCCTCGGACTCCGATCGCCTAAAATTATTCGGGGCCATCAAATACGACCTAAGGAACCATAGTCACCTCCCCGCCATGGCCGTTCCTCGTTGTTTTGCAGTTTACGGCCAAAAAACTAGAATTCTGCCCGATTCTCATATTTTCGTGTGCTATAGCCCACGCCTTCCTAGTGGGTCTGGAACCCCGGACCCCGATCGCCTAAAATTATTCGGGGCCATCAAATACGACCTAAGGGACCATATTCACCTCCCCGCCATGGTCGTTCCTCGTAAATTTGCATTTTACGGCCAAAATACTAGAATTCCGCCCGATTCCCATATATTTGTGTGCCATAGCCCACGCCTTCCGAGTGGGTCCGATTCCCCCCGAACCCGATCGCCTAAAATTATTCCGGGCTATCAAATACGACCTAAGGAACCATAGTCACCGCCCAGCCGTGGCTGTTCCTCGTTGTTTTGCATTTTCCGGCAAAAAACTAGAATTTTTCCCGATTCCCATATTTTCGTGTGCTATAGCCCATGCCTTCCGAGTGGATCCGGGCCCCCGGACCCCGATCGCCTAAAATTATTCTGGGCCATCAAATATGACCTAAGGAACCATAGTCACCACCCCGCCATGGCCGTTCCTCGTTGTTTTGTATTTTACTGCCAAAAAATTAGAATTTCACCCGATTCCCATATATTCGTATGCTATAGCCCACGCCTTTCGAGTGTGACCGGCCCCCCGTACCCCGATCGCCTAAACTTTTTTCGAGCCATCGAATACGACCTAAGGAACCATAGTCACCGCCCCGCCGTGGCCGTTACTCGTTGTTTTGCATTTTACGGCAAAAACAATAGAATGTCGCCCGATTCCCATATTTTTGTGTGCGCCCATGCCTTCCGAATGGGACCGGGCCCTCGGACCCCGATTGCCTAAAATTATTCGGGGCCATCAAATATGACCTAAGGAACCATAGTCACCACCCTGCCATGGCCGTTCCTCGTTGTTTTTCATTTTATGGCCAAAATACTAGAATTCTGCCCGATTGCCATATTTTCGTGTGCTATAGCCCACGCCTTCCGAGTGGGTCCGGAACCCCAGACCCCGATCGTCTAAAATTATTCGGGGCCATCAAATACGACCTAAGGAACCATAGTCACCTCCCCGCCATGGCCGTTCCTCGTAATTTTGCATTTTACGGCCAAAAAACTAGAATTCCGCCCAATTCCCATATATTTGTATGCCATAGCCCACGCCTTCCGAGTGGGTCAGATTCCCCGGAACCCGATCGCCTAAAATTATTCCGGGCTATCAAATATGACCTAAGGAACCATAGTCACTGCCCAGCCGTGGCTGTTCCTCATTGTTTTGCATTTTACGGCAAAAAACTAGAATTTTGCCTGATTCCCATATTTTCGTGTGCTATAGCCCATGCCTTCCGAGTGGGTCCAGGCCCCCGGACCCCGATCACCTAAAATTATTCTGGGCCATCAAATACGACCTAAGGAACCATAGTCACCTCCCCGCCATGGCCATTCCTCGTTGTTTTGCGTTTTACGGCCAAAAAATTAGAATTCCACCTGATTCCCAAATATTCGTGTGCGATAGCCCACGCATTCCGAGTGGGACCGGGCCCCCCGTACCCCAATTGCCTAAAAAATTTTTGAGCCATCAAATACGACCTAAGGAACCATAGTCACTGCCCCGCCGTTGCCGTTTATCATTTTTTTGCATTTTACGGCCAAAAAACTAGAATTTCGCCCGATTCCCTTATTTTCGTGTGCTATAGCCCATGCCTTTTGAGTGGGTCCGGGCCCCCAGACCCCGATCGCCTAAATTTATTCGGGGCCATCAAATACGACCTAAGGAACCATAGTCACCGCCCCGCCATGGTCGTTCCTCTTTGTTTTGCGTTTTACGGTAAAAAACTAGAATTCAGCCCGATTCCCATATATTCGTGTGCTATAGCCCACGCCTTCCGAGTGGGACCGGGCCCCCCGTACCCCGATCGTCTAAACTTTTTCCGAGCCATCAAATACGACCTAAGGAACAATAGTCACCGCCCCGCCGTGGCCGTTCCTCGTTGTTTTGCATTTTACGGCCAAAAAACTAGAATTTCGCTCGATTCCCATATTTTCGTGAGCTATAGCCCATGCCTTCCGAGTGGGTCCGGGACCCCGGACCCCGATCACCTAAAATTATTCGGGGCCATCAAATACGACCTAAGGAACCATATTCACCGCCCCGCCATGGCCTTTCCTCGTTGTTTTGCATTTTGATGGCCAAAAAACTAGAATTTCGCTCGATTCCTATATTTTCGTTAGCTATAGCCTATGCCTTCCGAGTGGGTATGGGCCCCCGCACCCCGATCGCCTAAAATTATTTGGGGCCATTAAATACGACCTAAGGAACCATAGTCACCTCCCCGCCAAGGCCGTTCCTCGTTGTTTTGTATTTTACGGCCAAAAAACTAGAATTCCGCCCAATTCTCATATATTCGTGTGCTATAGCTCACGCCTTCCTAATGGGTTCCGGGCCTCCCGGACCTCGATCGCCTAAAATATTTTCGGGTTATCAAATACGACCTAAGGAACCATAGTCACCGTCCTGCCATGGCCGTTCCTTGTTGTTTTGCATTTTACGGCCAAAAAACTTGAATTCCGCCCGATTCCCATATATTCGTGTGCCATAGCCCATGCCTTCCGAGTGGGTCCGGGGATCAAATACGACCTAAGGAACCATAGTCGCCGCCCCACTATTGCCGTTCCTCGTTGTTTTGCATTTTACGGCCAAAACACTAGAATTTCGCCCGATTCCCATATTTTCGTGTGCGCCCATGCCTTCCGAGTGGGTCCGGGCCCTCGGACCCCGATCGCCTAAAATTATTCGGGGCCATCAAATACGACCTAAGGAACCATAGTCACCTCCCCGCCATGGCCGTTCCTCGTTGTTTTGCATTTTACGGCCAAAAAACTAGAATTCTGCCCGATTGCCATATTTTCGTGTGCTATAGCCCACGCCTTCCGAGTGGGTCCGGAACCCCGGACCCCGATCGCCTAAAATTATTCGGGGCCATCAAATACGACCTAAGGAACCATAGTCACCTCCCCGCCATGGCCGTTCCTCGTAATTTTGCATTTTACGGCCAAAAAACTAGAATTCCGCCCGATTCCCATATATTTGTATGCCATAGCCCATGCCATCTGAGTGGGTCCGATCCCCCCGGAACCCGATCGCCTAAAATTATTTCGGGCTATCAAATACGACCTAAGGAACCATAGTCACCGCCCAGCCGTGGCTGTTCCTCGTTGTTTTGCATTTTACGGCAAAAAACTAGAATTTTTCCCGATTCCCATATTTTCGTGTGCTATAGCCCATGCCTTCCTAATGGGTTCCGGGCCTCCCGGACCCCGATCGCCTAATATATTTCCGGGTTATCAAATACGGCCTAAGGAACCATAGTCTCCGCCCTGCCATGGCCGTTCCTTGTTGTTTTGCGTTTTACGGCCAAAAAACTTGAATTTCGCCCGATTCCCATATATTCGTGTGCCATAGCCCATGCCTTCCGAGTGGGTCCGGGGATCAAATACGACCTAAGGAACCATAGTCACCGCCCCACCATTGCCGTTCCTCGTTTTTTTGCATTTTACGGCCAAAACACTAGAATTTCGCCCGATTCTCATATTTTCGTGTGCGCCCATGCCTTCAGAGTGGGTCCGGGCCCTCGGACCCCGATCGCCTAAAATTATTCGGGGCCATCAAATATGACCTGAGGAACCATATTTACCTCCCCGCCATGGCCGTTCCTCGTTGTTTTGCATTTTACGGCCAAATAACTAGAATTCTGCCCGATTGCCATATTTTCGTGTGCTATAGCCCACGCTTTCCGAGTGGGTCCGGAACCCCGGACCCCGGTCGCCTAAAATTATTCGGGGCCATCAAATATGACCTAAGGAACCATAGTCACCTCCCCTCCATGGCCGTTCCTCATAATTTTGTATTTTACGGCCAAAAAACTAGAATTCCGCCCGATTCCCATATATTTGTGTGCCATAGTCCACGCCTTCCGGGTGGGTCCGATCCCACCGGAACCCGATCGCCTAAAATTATTTCGGGCTATCAAATACGACCTAAGGAACCATAGTCACCGCCCAGCCACGGCTGTTCCTCGTTGTTTTGCATTTTACGGCAAAAAACTAGAATTTCGCTTGATTCCCTTTTTTCGTGTGCTATAGCCCATGCCTTTTGAGTGGGTCCGGGCCCCCGGACCCCTATCGCCTAAATTTATTCGGGGCCATCAAATATGACCTAAGGAACCATAGTCACCACCCCTCCATGGCCGTTCCTCGTTGTTTTGCGTTTTACGGCAAAAAAACTAGAATTCAGCCCGATTCCGATATATTCGTGTGCTATAGCCCACGCCTTCCGAGTGGGACCTGGCCCCCCGTACCCCGATTGCCTAAACTTTTTCCGAGCCATCAAATACGACCTAAGGAACAATAGTCACCGCCCCTCCATGGCCATTCCTCGTTGTTTTCGCATTTTACGGCCAAAAAACTAGAATTTCGCTCGATTTCCATATTTTCGTGAGCTATAGCCCATGCCTTCCGAGTGGGTCCGGGACCCCGGACCCCGATCGCCTAAAATTATTCGGGGCCATCAAATACGACCTAAGGAACCATAGTCACTGCCCCGCCGTGGCCTTTCCTCGTTGTTTTGCGTTTTACGGCCAAAACACTAAAATTCCGCGTGATTCCCATATTTTCGTGTGCTATAGCCCACACCTTCCGAGAGGGTCCGGACCCCTGGACCCCGATCGCCTAAAATTATTCTGGGCCATCAAATACGACCTAAGTAACCATAGTCTCCTCCCCGCCGTGGCCGTTCCTCATAATTTTGCATTTTACGGCCAAAAAACTAGAATTTCGCTCGATTCCCAAATTTTCGTGAGCTATAGCCTATTCCTTCGGAGTGGGTATGGGCACCCGCATCCCGATCGCCTAAATATATTTGGGGACGTCAAATATGACCTAAGGAACCATAGTCACCGTCCCGCCATGGCCGTTCCTCGTTGTTTTGTATTTTACTGCCAAAAAATTAGAATTTCACCCGATTCCCATATATTCGTGTGCTATAGCCCACGCCTTCCGAGTGTGACTGGCCCCCCGTACCCCGATCACCTAAACTTTTTCCGAGCCATCGAATACGACCTAAGGAACCATAGTCACCGCCCCACCATGGCCTCCTCATTGTTTTGCATTTTACGGCCAAAACACTAGAATTTCGCCCGATTCCCATATTTTCGTGTGCGCCCATACCTTCCGAGTGGGTCCGGGCCCTCGGACTCCGATCGCCTAAAATTATTCGGGGCCATCAAATACGACCTAAGGAACCATAGTCACCTCCCCGCCATGGCCGTTCCTCGTTGTTTTGCAGTTTACGGCCAAAAAACTAGAATTCTGCCCGATTCTCATATTTTCGTGTGCTATAGCCCACGCCTTCCTAGTGGGTCTGGAACCCCGGACCCCGATCGCCTAAAATTATTCGGGGCCATCAAATACGACCTAAGGGACCATATTCACCTCCCCGCCATGGTCGTTCCTCGTAAATTTGCATTTTACGGCCAAAATACTAGAATTCCGCCCGATTCCCATATATTTGTGTGCCATAGCCCACGCCTTCCGAGTGGGTCCGATTCCCCCGAACCCGATCGCCTAAAATTATTCCGGGCTATCAAATATGACCTAAGGAACCATAGTCACCGCCCAGCCGTGGCTGTTCCTCGTTGTTTTGCATTTTCCGGCAAAAAACTAGAATTTTTCCCGATTCCCATATTTTCGTGTGCTATAGCCCATGCCTTCCGAGTGGATCCGGGCCCCCGGACCCCGATCGCCTAAAATTATTCTGGGCCATCAAATATGACCTAAGGAACCATAGTCACCACCCCGCCATGGCCGTTCCTCGTTGTTTTGTATTTTACTGCCAAAAAATTAGAATTTCACCCGATTCCCATATATTCGTATGCTATAGCCCACGCCTTTCGAGTGTGACCGGCCCCCCGTACCCCGATCGCCTAAACTTTTTTCGAGCCATCGAATACGGCCTAAGGAACCATAGTCACCGCCCCGCCGTGGCCGTTACTCGTTGTTTTGCATTTTACGGCAAAAACAATAGAATGTCGCCCGATTCCCATATTTTTGTGTGCGCCCATGCCTTCCGAATGGGACCGGGCCCTCGGACCCCGATTGCCTAAAATTATTCGGGGCCATCAAATATGACCTAAGGAACCATAGTCACCACCCTGCCATGGCCGTTCCTCGTTGTTTTTCATTTTATGGCCAAAATACTAGAATTCTGCCCGATTGCCATATTTTCGTGTGCTATAGCCCACGCCTTCCGAGTGGGTCCGGAACCCCAGACCCCGATCGTCTAAAATTATTCGGGGCCATCAAATACGACCTAAGGAACCATAGTCACCTCCCCGCCATGGCCGTTCCTCGTAATTTTGCATTTTACGGCCAAAAAACTAGAATTCCGCCCAATTCCCATATATTTGTATGCCATAGCCCACGCCTTCCGAGTGGGTCAGATTTCCCCGGAACCCGATCGCCTAAAATTATTCCGGGCTATCAAATATGACCTAAGGAACCATAGTCACTGCCCAGCCGTGGCTGTTCCTCATTGTTTTGCATTTTACGGCAAAAAACTAGAATTTTGCCTGATTCCCATATTTTCGTGTGCTATAGCCCATGCCTTCCGAGTGGGTCCAGGCCCCCGGACCCCGATCACCTAAAATTATTCTGGGCCATCAAATACGACCTAAGGAACCATAGTCACCTCCCCGCCATGGCCATTCCTCGTTGTTTTGCGTTTTACGGCCAAAAAATTAGAATTCCACCTGATTCCCAAATATTCGTGTGCGATAGCCCACGCATTCCGAGTGGGACCGGGCCCCCCGTACCCCAATTGCCTAAAAAATTTTTGAGCCATCAAATACGACCTAAGGAACCATAGTCACTGCCCCGCCGTTGCCGTTTATCATTTTTTTGCATTTTACGGCCAAAAAACTAGAATTTCGCCCGATTCCCTTATTTTCGTGTGCTATAGCCCATGCCTTTTGAGTGGGTCCGGGCCCCCAGACCCCGATCGCCTAAATTTATTCGGGGCCATCAAATACGACCTAAGGAACCATAGTCACCGCCCCGCCATGGTCGTTCCTCTTTGTTTTGCGTTTTACGGTAAAAAACTAGAATTCAGCCCGATTCCCATATATTCGTGTGCTATAGCCCACGCCTTCCGAGTGGGACCGGGCCCCCCGTACCCCGATCGTCTAAACTTTTTCCGAGCCATCAAATACGACCTAAGGAACAATAGTCACCGCCCCGCCGTGGCCGTTCCTCGTTGTTTTGCATTTTACGGCCAAAAAACTAGAATTTCGCTCGATTCCCATATTTTCGTGAGCTATAGCCCATGCCTTCCGAGTGGGTCCGGGACCCCGGACCCCGATCACCTAAAATTATTCGGGGCCATCAAATACGACCTAAGGAACCATATTCACCGCCCCGCCATGGCCTTTCCTCGTTGTTTTGCATTTTGATGGCCAAAAAACTAGAATTTCGCTCGATTCCTATATTTTCGTTAGCTATAGCCTATGCCTTCCGAGTGGGTATGGGCCCCCGCACCCCGATCGCCTAAAATTATTTGGGGCCATTAAATACGACCTAAGGAACCATAGTCACCTCCCCGCCAAGGCCGTTCCTCGTTGTTTTGTATTTTACGGCCAAAAAACTAGAATTCCGCCCAATTCTCATATATTCGTGTGCTATAGCTCACGCCTTCCTAATGGGTTCCGGGCCTCCCGGACCTCGATCGCCTAAAATATTTTCGGGTTATCAAATACGACCTAAGGAACCATAGTCACCGTCCTGCCATGGCCGTTCCTTGTTGTTTTGCATTTTACGGCCAAAAAACTTGAATTCCGCCCGATTCCCATATATTCGTGTGCCATAGCCCATGCCTTCCGAGTGGGTCCGGGGATCAAATACGACCTAAGGAACCATAGTCGCCGCCCCACTATTGCCGTTCCTCGTTGTTTTGCATTTTACGGCCAAAACACTAGAATTTCGCCCGATTCCCATATTTTCGTGTGCGCCCATGCCTTCCGAGTGGGTCCGGGCCCTCGGACCCCGATCGCCTAAAATTATTCGGGGCCATCAAATACGACCTAAGGAACCATAGTCACCTCCCCGCCATGGCCGTTCCTCGTTGTTTTGCATTTTACGGCCAAAAAACTAGAATTCTGCCCGATTGCCATATTTTCGTGTGCTATAGCCCACGCCTTCCGAGTGGGTCCGGAACCCCGGACCCCGATCGCCTAAAATTATTCGGGGCCATCAAATACGACCTAAGGAACCATAGTCACCTCCCCGCCATGGCCGTTCCTCGTAATTTTGCATTTTACGGCCAAAAAACTAGAATTCCGCCCGATTCCCATATATTTGTATGCCATAGCCCATGCCATCTGAGTGGGTCCGATCCCCCCGGAACCCGATCGCCTAAAATTATTTCGGGCTATCAAATACGACCTAAGGAACCATAGTCACCGCCCAGCCGTGGCTGTTCCTCGTTGTTTTGCATTTTACGGCAAAAAACTAGAATTTTGCCTGATTCCCATATTTTCGTGTGCTATAGCCCATGCCTTCCGAGTGGGTCCGGGCCCCCGGACCCCGATCGCCTAAAATTATTCTGGGCCATGAAATACGACCTAAGGAACCATAGTCACCTCCCCGCCATGGCCGTTCCTCGTTGGTTTGCGTTTTACGGCCAAAAAATTAGAATTCCACTTGATTCCCAAATATTCGTGTGCGATAGCCCATGCCTTCCGAGTGGGTCCGGGCCCTCGGACCCCGATCGCCTAAAATTATTCGGGGCCATCAAATATGACCTAAGGAACCATAGTCACCTCCCCGCCAAGGCCGTTCCTCGTTGTTTTGCATTTTACGGCCAAAAAACTAGAATTCTGCCCGATTGCCTTATTTTCGTGTGCTATAGCCCACGCCTTCCGAGTGGGTCCGGAACCCCGGACCCCGGTCGCCTAAAATTATTCGGGGCCATTAAATACGACCTAAGGAACCATAGTCACCTCCCCGCCATGGCCGTTCCTCATAATTTTGCATTTTACGGCAAAAAAAACTAGAATTCAGCCCGATTCCCATATATTCGTGTGCTATAGCCCACGCCTTCCGAGTGTGACCGGGCCCCCCGGACCCCGATCGCCTAAACTTTTTCCGAGCCTTCAAATACGACCTAAGGAACAATAGTCACTGCCCCGCCGTGGCCGTTCCTCGTTGTTTTGCATTTTACGGCCAAAAAACTAGAATTTCGCTCGATTCCCATATTTTCGTGAGCTATAGCCCATGCCTTCCGAGTGGGTCCGGGACCCCGGACCCCGATTGCCTAAAATTATTCGGGGCCATCAAATACGACCTAAGGAACCATAGTCACCGCCCCGCCATGGCGTTTCCTCGTTGTTTTGCATTTTACGGCCAAAAAACTAGAATTTCGCTCGATTCCTATATTTTCATGAGCTATAGCCTATGCCTTCCGAGTGGGTATGGGCCCCCGCACCCCGATCGCCTAAAATTATTCAGGGCCATTAAATACGACCTAAGGAACCATAGTCATTGCCCCGCCATGGCCGTTCCTCGTTGTTTTGTGTTTTACTGCCAAAAAACTAGAATTCCACCCGATTCCCATATTTTCATGTGCTATAGCCCACGCCTTCCGAGTGGGTCCGTGACCCCAGACCCCGATCGCCGAAAATTATTCTGGGCCATCAAATACGACCTAAGGAACCATAGTCACCTCCCCGCCAAGGCCGTTCCTCGTTGTTTTGCATTTTACGGCGAAAAAACTAGAATTCCGCCCAATTTTCATATATTCGTGTGCTATAGCCCACGCCTTCCTAATGGGTTCCGGGCCTCCCGGACCCCGATCGCCTAAAATATTTCCGGGTTATCAAATACGGCCTAAGGAACCATAGTCTCCGCCCTGCCATGGCCGTTCCTTGTTGTTTTGCGTTTTACGGCCAAAAAACTTGAATTTCGCCCGATTCCCATATATTCGTGTGCCATAGCCCATGCCTTCCGAGTGGGTCCGGGGATCAAATAAGACCTAAGGAACCATAGTCACCGCCCCACCATTGCCGTTCCTCGTTGTTTTGCATTTTACGGCCAAAACACTAGAATTTCGCCCGATTCCCATATTTTCGTGTGCGCCCATGCCTTCCGAGTGGGTCCGGGCCCTCGGACCCCGATCGCCTAAAATTATTCGGGGCCATCAAATATGACCTGAGGAACCATATTTACCTCCCCGCCATGGCCGTTCCTCGTTGTTTTGCATTTTACGGCCAAATAACTAGAATTCTGCCCGATTGCCATATTTTCGTGTGCTATAGCCCACGCCTTCCGAGTGGGTCCGGAACCCCGGACCCCGGTCGCCTAAAATTATTCGGGGCCATCAAATATGACCTAAGGAACCATAGTCACCTCCCCTCCATGGCCGTTCCTCGTAATTTTGTATTTTACGGCCAAAAAACTAGAATTCCGCCCGATTCCCATATATTTGTGTGCCATAGTCCACGCCTTCCGAGTGGGTCCGATCCCACCGGAACCCGATCGCCTAAAATTATTCCGGGCTATCAAATATGACCTAAGGAACCATAGTCACCGCCCAGCCGTGGCTGTTCCTCGTTGTTTTGCATTTTACGGCAAAAAACTAGAATTTTGCCCGATTCCCATATTTTCGTATGCTATAGCCCATGCCTTCCGAGTGGGTCCGGGCCCCCGGACCCCGATCGCCTAAAATTATTCTGGGCCATCAAATACGACCTAAGGAACCATAGTCACCTCCCCGCCATGGCCGTTCCTCGTTGGTTTGCGTTTTACGGCCAAAAAATTAGAATTCCATCTGATTCCCAAATATTCGTGTGTGATAGCCCACGCCTTCCAAGTGGGACCGGGCCCCCCGTACCCCAATTGCCTAAAAATATTTTGAGCCATCAAATACGACCTAAGGAACCATAGTCACCGCCCCGCCGTTGCCGTTTATCATTGTTTTGCATTTTACGGCCCAAAAATTAGAATTTCGCCTTATTTCCTTATTTTCGTGTGCTATAGCCCATGCCTTTTGAGTGGGTCCGGGCCCCCAGACCCCGATCGCCTAAATTTATTCGTGGCCATCAAATACGACCTAAGGAGTCATAGTCACCGCCTCGCCATAGCCGTTCCTCATTGTTTTGCGTTTTACGGCAAAAAACTAGAATTCAGCCCGATTCCCATATATTCGTGTGCTATAGCCCACGCCTTCCGAGTGGGACCGGGCCCCCGTACCCCGATCGCCTAAACATTTTCCGAGCCATCAAATACGACCTAAGGAACAATAGTCACCGCCCCGCCGTGGCCGTTCCTCGTTGTTTTGCATTTTACGGCCAAAAAACTAGAATTTCGCTCGATTCCCATATTTTCGTGAGTTATAGCCCATGCCTTCCGAGTGGGTCCGGGACCCCGGACCCCGATCACCTAAAATTATTCGGGGCCATCAAATAAGACCTAAGGAACCATAGTCACCGCCCCGCCATGGCCTTTCCTTGTTGTTTTGCGTTTTACGGCCAAAAAACTAAAATTCTGCGTGATTCCCATATTTTCGTGTGCTATAACCATAGTCTTCCGAGTGGGTCCACGCCTTCCGAGAGGGTCCCGACCCCCGGACCCCGATCGCCTAAAATTATTCTGGGCCATCAAATACAACCTAAGTAACCATAGTCTCCGCCTCGCCGTGGACGTTCCTCGTAACTTTGCATTTTACGGCCAAAAAACTAGAATTTCGCTCGATTCCTATATTTTCGTGAGCTATAGCCTATGCCTTCCGAGTGGGTAAGGGCCCCCGCACCCCGATCGCCTAAACTTATTCGGGGCCATTAAATACGCCCTAAGGAACCATATTCATCGCCCCGCCATGGCCGTTCCTCGTTGTTTTGTGTTTTACTGCCAAAAAACTAGAATTCCACCCGATTCCCATATTTTCATGTGCTATAGCCCACGCCTTCCGAGTGGGTCCGTGACCCCAGACCCCGATCGCCGAAAATTATTCTGGGCCATCAAATACGACCTAAGGAACCATAGTCACCTCCCCGCCAAGGCCGTTCCTCGTTGTTTTGCATTTTACGGCCAAAAAACTAGAATTCCGCCCAATTCTCATATATTCGTGTGCTATAGCTCACGCCTTCCTAATGGGTTCCGGGCCTCCCGGACCTCGATCGCCTAAAATATTTTCGGGTTATCAAATACGACCTAAGGAACCATAGTCACCGTCCTGCCATGGCCGTTCCTTGTTGTTTTGCGTTTTACGGCCAAAAAACTTGAATTCCGCCCGATTCCCATATATTCGTGTGCCATAGCCCATGCCTTCCGAGTGGGTCCGGGGATCAAATACGACCTAAGGAACCATAGTCGCCACCCCACTATTGCCGTTCCTCGTTGTTTTGCTTTTTACGGCCAAAACACTAGAATTTTGCCCGATTCCCATATTTTCGTGTGCGCCCATGCCTTCCGAGTGGGTCCGGGCCCTCGGACCCCGATCGCCTAAAATTATTCGGGGCCATCAAATACGACCTAAGGAACCATAGTCACCTCCCCGCCATGGCCGTTCCTCGTTGTTTTGCATTTTACGGCCAAAAAACTAGAATTCTGCCCGATTGCCATATTTTCGTGTGCTATAGCCCACGCCTTCCGAGTTGGTCCGGAACCCCGGACCCCGATCGCCTAAAATCATTCGGGGCCATCAAATACGACCTAAGGAACCATAGTCACCTCCCCGCCATGGCCGTTCCTCAGAATTTTGCATTTTACGGCCAAAAAACTAGAATTCCGCCCGATTCCCATATATTTGTGTGCCATAGTCCACGCCTTCCGAGTGGGTCCGATCCCCCCGGAACCCGATCGCCAAAAATTATTCCGGGCTATCAAATATGACCTAAGGAACCATAGTCACCGCCCAGCCATGGCCGTTCCTCGTTGTTTTGCATTTTACGGCCAAAAAATTAGCATTCCACCTGATTCCCAAATATTCGTGTGTTATAGCCCACGCCTTCCGAGTGGGACCGGGCCCCCCGTACCCCAATTGCCTAAAAAAATTTTGAGCCATCAAATTCGACCTAAGGAACCATAGTCACCACCCCGCCGTTGCCGTTTATCATTTGTTTGCATTTTACGGCCCAAAAACTAGAATTTCGCCTGATTCCCTTATTTTCGTGTGCTATAGCCCATGCCTTTTGAGTGGGTCCGGGCCCCCAGACCCCGATCGCCTAAATTTATTCGGGGCCATCAAATACGACCTAAGGAACCATAGTCACCGCCCCGCCATGGCTGTTCCTCGTTGTTTTGCGTTTTACGGCAAAAAAACTAGAATTCAGCCCGATTCCCATATATTTTTGTGCTATAGCCCACGCCTTCCGAGTGGTACCGGGCCCCCCATACCCCGATCGCCTAAAATTATTCGGGGCCATCAATTACGACCTAAGGAACCATAGTCACTGCCCCGTTATGGCCTTTCCTCATTGTTTTGCTTATTACGGCCAAAAAACTAAAATTCCGCGTGATTCCCATATTTTCGTGTGCTATAGCCCACGCCTTCCGAAAGGGTCCGGACCCCCGGACCCCGATCGCCTAAAATTATTGTGGGCCATCAAATACGACCTAAGTTACCATAGTCTCAGCCTCGCCGTGGCTGTTCCTCGTAATTTTGCGTTTTACGGCCAAAACTAGAATTTCGCTCGATTCCTATATTTTCGTGAGCTATAGCCTATGCCTTCCGAGTGGGTATGGACCCCCGCACCCCGATCACCTAAAATTATTCGGGGCCATTAAATACGACCTAAGGAACCATAATCATCGCCCCGCCATGGCCGTTCCTCGTTGTTTTGTGTTTTACTGCCAAAAAACTAGAATTCCGCCTGATTCCCATATTTTCATGTGCTATAGCCCACGCCTTCCTAATGGGTTTCGGGCCTCCGAGTGGGTCCGAGACCCCGGACCCCGATCGCCGAAAATTATTCTGGGCCATCAAATACGACCTAAGGAACCATAGTCACCTCCCCGCCAAGGCAGTTTCTCGTTGTTTTGCATTTTACGGCCAAAAAACTAGAATTCCGCCCAATTCTCATATATTCGTGTGCTATAGCCCACGCCTTCCTAATGGGTTCCGGGCCTCCCGGACCCCGATCGCCTAAAATATTTCCGGGTTATCAAATACGACCTAAGGAACCATAGTCACCGCCCTGCCATGGCCGTTCCTTGTTGTTTTGCGTTTTACGGCCAAAAAACTAGAATTTCGCTCCATTCCCATATTTTCGTGAGCTATAGCCCATGCCTTCCGAGTGGGTCCGGGACCCCGGACCCCGATCGTCTAAAATTATTCGGGGCCACCAAATATGACCTAAGGAACCATAGTCACCGCCCCGCCATGGCCTTTCCTCGTTGTTTTGCGTTTTACGGCCAAAAAACTAAAATTTCACGTGATTCCCATATTTTCGTGTGCTATAGCCCACACCTTCCGAGAGGGTCCGGACCCCCGAACCCCGATCGCCTAAAATTATTCTGGGCCATCAAATACGACCTAAGTAACCATAGTCTCAGCCTCGCCGTGGCCGTTCCTCATAATTTTGTATTTTACGGCCAAAAAACTAGAATTTCGCTCGATTCCTATATTTTCGTGAGCTATAGCCTATGCCTTCCAAGTGGGTATGGGCCCCCGCACCCCGATCGCCTAAAATTTTTCGAGGCCATTAAATACGACCTAAGGAACCATAGACATTGCCCCGCCATGGCCGTTCCTCGTTGTTTTGTGTTTTACTGCTAAAAAACTAGAATTCCGCCTGATTCCCATATTTTCATGTGCTATAGCCCACGCCTTCCTAATGGGTTCCGGGCCTCCGAGTGGGTCCGAGACCCCGGACCCCGATCGCCGAAAATTATTTTGGGCCATCAAATACGACCTAAGGAACCATAGTTACCTCCCCGGCAAGGCCGTTCCTCGTTGTTTTGCATTTTACGGCCAAAAAACTAGAATTCCGCCCAATTCTCATATATTCGTGTGCTATAGCCCACGCCTTCTTAATGGGTTCCGGGCCTCCCGGACCCCGATCGCCTAAAATATTTCCGGGTTATCAAATACGACCTAAGGAACCATAGACACCGCCCTGCCATGGCCGTTCCTTGTTGTTTTGCGTTTTACGGCCAAAAAACTTGAATTTCGCCCGATTCCCATATATTCGTATGCCATAGCCCATGCCTTCCGAGTGGGTCCGGAGATCAAATACGACCTAAGGAACCATAGTCACCGCCCCACCATTGCTGTTCCTCGTTGTTTTGCATTTTACGGCCAAAACACTAGAATTTCGCCCGATTCCCATATTTTCGTGTGCGCCCATGCCTTCCGAGTGGGTTCGGGCCCTCGGACCCCGATCGCCTAAAATTATTCGGGGCCATCAAATACGACCTAAGGAACCATAGTCACCTCCCCACCATGGCCATTCCTCGTTGTTTTGCATTTTACGGCCAAAAAACTAGAATTCTGCCCGATTGCCATATTTTCGTGTGCTATAGCCCACGCCTTCCGAGTGGGTCCGGAACCCCGAACCCCGATCGCCTAAAATTGTTCGAGGCCATCAAATACGACCTAAGGAACCATAGTCACCAACCCGCCATGGCCATTCCTCGTAATTTTGTATTTTGTGGCCAAAAAACTAGAATTCCGCCCGATTCCCATATATTTGTGTGCCATAGCCCACGCCTTCCGAGTGGGTCCGATCCCCCCGGAACCCGATCGCCTAAAATTATTCCGGGCTATCAAATATGACCTATGGAACCATAGTCACCGCCCAGCCATGGCTGTTCCTCGTTGTTTTGCATTTTACGGCAAAAAACTAGAATTTTGCCCGATTCCCATATTTTCGTGTGCTATAGCCCATGCCTTCCGAGTGGTCCGGGCCCCCGGACCCCGATCGCCTAAAATTATTCTAGGCCATCAAATACGACCTAAGGAACCATAGTCACCGCCCCGCCATGACCGTTCCTCGTTGTTTTGCGTTTTACGGCCAAAAAACTAGAATTTCGCCCGATTCTCATATTTTCGTGTGCTGTAGCTCACGCCTTCCGAGTGGGTCCGGACCCCCGAACCCCGATCGCCTAAATTATTCTGGGCCATCAAATACGACCTAAGGAACCATAGTCACCTCCCCGCCATGGCCATTCCTCGTTGTTTTGCATTTTACGGCCAAAAAATTAGAATTCCACCTGATTCCCAAATATTCGTGTGCGATAGCCCACGCCTTCCGAGTGGGACCGGGCCCCCCGTACCCCAATTGCCTAAAAACCTTTTGAGCCATCAAATACGACCTAAGGAACCATAGTCACCGCCCCGCCGTAGCCGTTTATCATTGTTTTGCATTTTACGGCCCAAAAACTAGAATTTCGCCTGATTTCCTTATTTTCGTGTGCTATAGCCCATGCCTTTTGAGTGGGTCCGGGCTCCCAGACCCCGATCGCCTAAATTTATTCAGGGCCAACAAATACGACCTAAGGAACCATAGTCACCGCCCCGCCATGGCCGTTCCTCATTTTTTTGCGTTTTACGGCAAAAAAACTAGAATTCAGCCCGATTCCCATATATTCGTGTGCTATAGCCCACGCCTTCCGAGTGGGACCGGGCCCCCGCACCCCGATCGCCTAAAATTTTTCCGAGCCATCAAATACGACCTAAGGAACAATAGTCACCGCCCCGCCGTGGCCGTTCCTCGTTGTTTTGCATTTTACGGCCAAAAAACTAGAATTTCGCTAGATTCCCATATTTTTGTGAGTCCGGGACCCCGGACCCCGATCGCCTAAAATTATTCGGGGCCATCAAATACGACCTAAAGAACCATAGTCACCGCCCCGCCATGGCCTTTCCACGTTGTTTTGCGTTTTACGGCAAAAAAAACTAAAATTCCGCGTGATTCCTATATTTTCGTGTGCTATAGCCCACGCCTTCCGAGAGGGTCCGGACCCCCTGACCCCGATCGCCTAAAATTATTCTGGTCCATCAAATACGACCTAAGTAACCATAGTCTCCGCCTCGCCGTGGCTGTTCCTCGTAATTATGCATTTTACAGCCAAAAAACTAGAATTTCGCTCGATTCCTATATTTTCGTGAGCTATAGCCTATGCCTTCCGAGTGGGTATGGGCCCCCGCACCCCGATCGCCTAAAATTATTCGGGGCCATTAAATACGACCTAAGGAACCATAGTCATCACCCCGCCATGGCCATTCCTCGTTGTTTTGTGTTTTACTGCCAAAAAACTAGAATTACGCCCGATTCCCATATTTTCATGTGCTATAGCCCACGCCTTCCGAGTGGGTCTGAGACCCCGGACCCCGATCGCCAAAAATTATTCTAGGCCATCAAATACGACCTAAGGAACCATAGTCACCTCCCCGCCAAGGCCGTTCCTCGTTGTTTTGCATTTTACGGCCAAAAAACTAGAATTCCGCCCGATTCCCATATATTCGTGTGCTATAGCCCACGCCTTCCTAATGGGTTCCGGGCCTCCCGGACCCCAATCGCCTAAAATATTTCCGGGTTATCAAATACGACCTAAGGAACCATAGTCACCACCCTGCCATGGCCGTTGCTTGTTGTTTTGCGTTTTACGGCCAAAAAACTTGAATTCCGCCCGATTCCTATATATTCGTGTGCCATAGCCCATGCCTTCCGAGTGGTTCCGGGGATCAAATACGACCTAAGGAACCATAGTCACCGCCCCACCATTGCCGTTCCTCGTTATTTTGCATTTTACGGCCAAAAAACTAGAATTCCGCCTGATTCCCATATATTCGTGTGTTATAACCCACGCCTTCCTAGTGGGTTCCGGGCCCCCCGGACCCCGATCGCCTAAAATATGTCTGGGCTATCAAATACGACCGAAGGAACCATAGTCAACGCCCCGCCATGGCCGTTTCTCGTTGTTTTGCGTTTTATGGCCAAAAAACTAAAATTCCGCACAATTCCCATATATTTGTGTGCCATAGCCAACGCCTTCCGAGTGGGTCCGGTCCCCCCGGACCCCGATCGCCTAAAATTATTCTGAGCCTTCAAGTACGACCTAAGGAACCATAGTCACAGCGCAGCCGTGGCCGTTCCTCGTGGTTTTGCATTTTACGGCCAAAAAACTAAAATTTCGCCCGATTCCCTTATTTTCGTGTGCTATAGCCCATGCCTTTTGAGTGGGTCCGGGCACCCGGACCCCAATCGCCTAAATTTATTCGGGGACATCAAATACAACCTAAGGAACCATAGTCACCGCCCCGCCATGGCCGTTCCTTGTTGTTTTGCATTTTACGGCCAAAAAACTAGAATTTCGCCCGATTCCCATATTTTCGTGAGCTATAGCCCACGCCTTCCGAGTGGGTCCGGGACCCCGGACCCCGATCACCTAAAATTATTCGGGGCCATCAAATACGACCTAAGTAACCATTGGCACCGCCCCTCCATGGCCGTTCCTCATTGTTTTGCGTTTTACGGCCAAAAAACTAGAATTACGCCTGATTCCCATATTTTCGTATGCTATAGCCCACGCCTTCCGAGAGGGTCTGGGCCCCCGGACCCCGATTGCCTAAAATTATTCTGGGCTATCAAATACGACCTAAGTAACCATAATCTCCACCCCGCCATGGCCGTTCCTCGTTTTTTTGCATTTTACGGCCAAAAAACTAGAATTTCGCTCGATTCCCATATTTTCGTGAGCTATAGCCAATGCCTTCCGAGAGGTTCCGGGCCCCAGGACCCCGATCGCCTAAAATTATTCGGGGCCATCAAATACGACCTAAGGAACCATAGTCACCGCCCTGCCGTGGCCGTTTCTCGTTGTTTTACGGCCAAAAAACTAGAATTCCGCCCGATTCCCTTATTTTCATGTGCTATAGCCCATGCCTTTTGAGTGGGTCCGGGCACCCGGATCCCGATCGCCTAAATTTATTCGGGGACATCAAATACAACCTAAGGAACCATAGTCACCGCCACGCCATGGCCGTTCCTTGTTGTTTTGCATTTTACGGCCAAAAAATTAGAATTTCGCCCGATTCCCATATTTTCGTGAGCTATAGCCCATGCTTTCCGAGTGGGTCCGGGACCCCGGACCCCGATCGCCTAAAATTATTCGGGGCCATCAAATACGACCTAAGGAACCATAGGCACCGCCCCGCCATGGCCGTTCCTCCTTGTTTTGCATTTTACGGCCAAAAAACTAGAATTTCGCTCGATTCCCATATTTTCGTAAGCTATAGCCCATGCCTTCCGAGTGGGTATGGGCCCCCGCACCCCGATCGCCTAAAATTATTCGGGACAATTAAATACGACCTAAGGAACCATAGTCACCGCCCCGCCATGGCCGTACCTCGTTGTTTTGCGTTTTGCGGCCAAAAAACTAGAATTCCGCCCGATTCCCATATTTTAGTATGCTATATAGCCCACGCCTTCCGAGTGGGTCCGAGACCCCGGACCCCGATCGCCGAAAATTATTATAGGCCATCAAATACAACCTAAGGAACCATAGTCACCTCCCCGCCAAGGCTGTTCCTCGTTGTTTTGCATTTTACGGCCAAAAAACTAGAATTTCACCCGATTCCCATATATTCGGGTGCTATAGCCCACGCCTTCCTAATGGGTTCCGGGCCTCCCGGACCCCGATCGCCTAAAATATTTCCGGGTTATAAAATACGACCTAAGGAACCATAGTCTCCGCCACGCCAAGGCGGTTCCTTGTTGTTTTGCGTTTTACGGCCAAAAACTTGAATTCCGCCCGATTCCCATATATTCGTGTGCCATAGCCCATGCCTTCCGAGTGGGTCCAGGGATCAAATACGACCTAAAGAACCATAGTCACCTCCCCGCCATGGCCGTTCCTCGTTGTTTTGCGTTTTACGGTCAAAAAACTAGAATTCCGCCCGATTCCCATATTTTCGTGTGCTATAGCCCACCCCTTCCGAGTGGGTCCGGGACCCCGGACCCCGATTGCCTAAAATTATTCTGGGCCATCAAATACGACCTAAGGAACCATAGTCACCTCCCTGCCATGGCCGTTCCTCATTATTTTGCGTTTTACGGCCAAAAAACTAGAATTCCGCCCGATTCCCATATATTCGTGTGCTATAGCCCACGCCTTCCTAGTGGGTTCCGGGCCTCCCGGACCCCGATTGCCTAAAATATTTTCGGGTTATCAAATACAACCTAAGGAACCATAGTCATTGCCCTGCCATGGCCATTCCTCGTTGTTTTGCGTTTTACGGCCAAAAAACTAGAATTCCGCCCGATTCCCATATATTCATGTGCTATAGCCCACGCCTTCCTAGTGGGTTACGGGCCTCCCAGACCCCGATCGCCTATAATATTTCCGGGTTATCAAATATAACCTAAGGAACCTTAGTCACTGCCCCGCCATGGCCATTCCTCATTGTTTTGCATTTTACGGCCAAAAAACTAGAATTCCGCTAGATTCCTATATATTTGTGTGCCATAGACAACGCCTTCCGAGTGGTTCCGGCCCCCCCGGACCCCGATCTCCTAAAATTATTCCGAGCCATCAAATACGACCAAAGGAACCATAGTCACCGCCCAGCCGTGGCCGTTCCTCGTTGTTTTGCATTTTACGGCAAAAAACTAGAATTTCGCCCGATTCCCATATTTTCGTGTGCTATAGCCCATGCCTTCCGAGTGGGTCCAGGCCCCCGTACCCCGATCGCCTAAAATTTTTCGGGGCCATCAAATACGACCTAAGGAACCATAGTCACCTCCCCGCCATGGCCATTCCTCGTTGTTTTGCGTTTTACGGTCAAAAAACTAGAATTCCGCCCGATTCCCATATTTTTGTGTGCTATACCCACGCCTTCCGAGTGGGTCCGGAACCCCGGACCTCGATCGCCTAAAATTATTCTGGGACATTAAATACGAACTAAGGAACCATAGTCACCTCCCCTCCATGGCCGTTCCTCGTTATTTTGCGTTTTACGGCCAAAAAACTAGAATTCCGCCCGATTCCCATATATTCGTGTGCTAGCCCATGCCTTCCTTGGTGGTTCCGGGCCTCCCGGACCCCGATCACCTAAAATATTTTTGGGTTATCAAATACGACCGAAGGAACCATAGTCACCGCCCCGCCATGGCTGTTCCTCGTTGTTTTGCGTTTAACGGCCAAAAAACTAGAATTTCGCCCAATTCCCATATATTCGTGTGCCATAGCCCATGCCTTCCGAGTGGGTCCAGGGATAAAATACGACCTAAGGAACCATAGTAACTGCCCCTCCATGGCCGTTCCTCGTTGTTTTGCGTTTTACGGCCAAAAAACTAGAATTCCGCCCGATTCCCATATATTTGTGTGCCATAACCAACGCCTTCCGAGTGGGTCCGGTCCCCCCGGACCCCGATCGCCTAAAATTATTCCGTGCAATCAAATACGACCAAAGGAACCATAGTCATCGTCCAGCCGTGGCCGTTCCTCGTTGTTTTGCATTTTACGGCAAAAAACTAGAATTTCGCCCGATTCTCATATTTTCGTGTGCGTGCCCATGCCTTCCGAGTGGGTCCAGGCCCCCGGACTCCGATCGCCTAAAATTATTCGGGGCAATCAAATACGACCTAAGAAACCATAGTCACCTCCCCGCCATGGCCATTCCTCATTGTTTTGCGTTTTACGGTAAAAAAACTAGAATTCCGCCCGATTCTCATATTTTCGTGTGCATAGCCCACGCCTTCCGAGTGGGTCCGGGACCCCGGACCCCGATCACCTAAAATTATTCTGGGCCATAAAATACGACCTAAGGAACCATAGTCACCTCCCCGCCATGGCCGTTCCTCGTTATTTTGCGTTTTACGGCCAAAAAACTAGAATTTCGCCCGATTGCTATATATTCGTGTGCTATAGCCCACGCCTTCCTAGTGGGTTCCGGGCCTCCCGGACCCCGATCGCCTAAAATATTTCCGGGTTATCAAATAAAATCTAAGGAACCATAGTCACCGCCCCGCCATGGCCATTCCTCGTTGTTTTGCGTTTTACGGCCAAAAAACTAGAATTCCGCCCGATTCCCATATATTCATGTGCTATAGCCCACGCCTTTCTAGTGGGTTACGGGCCTCCCGAACCCCGATCGCCTAAAATATTTCCGGGTTATCAAATACAACCTAAGGAACCATAGTCACCGCCCCGCCATTGCCATTCCTCGTTGTTTTGCGTTTTACGGCTAAAAAACTAGAATTCCGCCCGATTCCCACATATTCATGTGCTATAGCCCATGCCTTTCTAGTGGGTTACGGGCCTCCCGGACCCCGATCGCCTAAAATATTTTTGGGTTATCAAATACAACCTAAGGAACCATAGTCACCACCCCGCCATGGCCATTCCTCACTGTTTTGCGTTTTACGGCCAAAAAACTAGAATTCCGCTCGATTCCCATATATTCGTGTGCTATAGCCCACGCCTTCCTAATGGGTTCTGGGTCTCCCGGACCCCGATCGCCTTAAATATTTCCGGGTTATCAAATACGACCTAAGGAACCATAGTCACCGCCCCGCCATGGCCGTTCCTTGTTGTTTTGCGTTTTATGGCCAAAAAACTTGAATTCCGCCCGATTACCATATATTCGTGTGCCATAGCCCATGCCTTCCGAGTGGGTCCAGGGATCAAATACGACCTAAGGAACCATAGTCACCACCCCACCATGGCCGTTCCTCGTTGTTTTGCATTTTTCAGCCAAAAAACTAGAATTCCGCCCGATTCTCATATATTCGTGTGCTATAACCCACGCCTTCCTAGTGTGTTCCGGGCCCCCCGGACCCTGATCGCCTAAAATATATTTGGGCTATCAAATACGACCTAAGGAACCATAGTCACCGCCCTTCCATGGCCGTTCCTCGTTATTTTGCGTTTTACGGCCAAAACACTAGAATTCCGCCCGATTCCCATATATTTGTGTGGCATAGCCAATGCCTTCCGAGTGGGTCCGGTCACCCCGGACCCCGTTCGCCTAAAATTATTCCGAGCCATTAAATATGACCAAAGGAACCATAGTCACCGCCCAGCCGTGTCCGTTCTTCGTTGCTTTGCATTTTACGGCAAAAAACTAGAATTTCGCCCGATTCTCATATTTTCGTGTGCTATAGCCTATGCCTTTCGAGTGGGTCCAGGCCCCCGGACCTTTATCGCCTAAAATTATTCGGGGCCATCAAATACGACCTAAGGAACCATAGTCACCTCCCCGCCATGGCCGTTCCTCGTTGTTTTGCGTTTTCCGGTCAAAAAACTAGAATTCCGCCCGATTCCCATATTTTCGTGTGCTATAGCCCACGCCTTCCGAGTGGGTCTGGGCCTCCCGGACCCCGATCACCTATAATATTTTCTGGTTATCAAATATGATCTAAGGAACCATAGTCACCGCCCCGCCATGGCCGTTCCTTGTTGTTTTGCCTTTTACGGCCAAAAAAATTGAATTACGCCCGATTCCCATATATTTGTGTGCCATAGCCAATGCCTTCCGAGTGGGTCCGGTCCCCCCGGACACCGTTCGCCTAAAATTATTCCGAGCTATCAAATACGACCAAAGGAACCATAGTCACCGCCCAGCCGTGGCCGTTCCTCATTGTTTTGCATTTTACGGCAAAAAACTAGAATTTCGCCCGATTCCCATATTTTCGTGTGCTATAGCCCATGCCTTTCGAGTGGGTCCAGGCCCCGGACCTTGATCACCTAAAATTATTTGGGGCCATCAAATACGACCTAAGGAACCATAGTCACCTCCCCGCCATGGCCGTTCCTCGTTGTTTTGCATTTTCCGGTCAAAAAACTAGAATTTCGCCTGATTCCCATATTTTCGTGTGCTATAGCCCACGCCTTCCGAGTGGGTCTGGGACCAGGGACCCCGATCGCCTAAAATTATTCAGGGGCATCATATACAACCTAAGGAACCATAGTCACCTCCCCGCCATGGCCGTTCCTCGTTATTTTGTATTTTACGGCCAAAAAACTAGAATTCCGCCCGATTCCCATATATTCGTGTGCTATAGCCCACACCTTCCTAGTGGGTTTCGGGCCTCCAGGACCCCGATCGCCTATAATATTTCCGGGTTATCAAATACAACCTAAGGAACCATAGTCACCGCCCCGCCATGGCCGTTCCTCGTTGTTTTGTGTTTTACGGCCAAAAAATTAGAATTCCGCCCGATTCCCATATATTCGTGTGCCATAGCCCATGCCTTCCGAGTGGGTCCGGGGATCAAATACGACCTAAGGAACCATAGTCATTGCTCCGCCATGGCCATTCCTCGTTGTTTTGCGTTTTATGGCCAAAAAAATAGAATTCCGCGAGATTCCTATATATTTGTGTGCCATAGCCACTGCCTTCCGAGTGGTTCCGGTCCCCCCGGACCCCGATCACCTAAATTTATTCCGAGCCATCAAATACGACCAAAGGAACCATAGTCACTGCCCAGCCGTGGCCGTTCCTCATTATTTTGCATTTTACGGCAAAAAACTAGAATTTCGCCCTTTTCCCATATTTTCGTGTGCTATAGCCCATGCCTTCCGAGTGGGTCCAGGCCCCCGGACCCTGATCGCCTAAAATTATTCGGGGCCATCAAATACGACCTAAGGAACCATAGTCACCTCCCCGCCATGGCCGTTCCTTGTTGTTTTGCATTTTACGGTCAAAAAACTAGAATTCCGCCCGATTCCCATATTTTCGTGTGCTATACCCACGCCTTCCGAGTGGGTCCGGGACCCCGGACCCCGATCGCCTAAAATTATTCTGGGACATCAAATACGACCTAAGGAACCATAGTCACCTCCCCGCCATAGCCGTTCCTCGTTATTTTGCGTTTTACGGCTAATAAAAAATTGAATTCCGCCCGATTCCCATATATTCGTGTGCTATAGCCCACGCCTTTCTTGTGGGTTCCGGGCCTCCAGGACCCCGATCGCCTAAAATATTTCCGGGTTATCAAATACGACCTAAGGAACCATAGTCACCGCCCCGCCATGGCCGTTCCTTGTTGTTTTGCGTTTTACGGCCAAAAAACTTGAATTACACCCGATTCCCATATATTCGTGTGCCATAGCCCATGCCTTCCGAGTGGGCCCGGTGATCAAATACGACCTAAGTAACCATAGTCACCGTGCCGCCAAGGCCGTTCCTCGTTGTTTTGCATTTTACGGCCAAAAAACTAGAATTCCGCCCGATTCCCATATATTCATGTGCTATAGCCCACGCCTTCCTTGTGGGTTCCGGGCCTCCCGGACCCCGATCGCCTATAATATTTTCGGGTTATCAAATACGACCTAAGGAACCATAGTCACCGCCCCGCCATGGCTGTTCCTTGTTGTTTTGCGTTTTACGGCCAAAAAAATTGAATTCCGCCCGATTCCCATATATTCGTGTGCCATAGCCCATGCCTTCCGAGTGGGTTCGGGGATCAAATACGACCTAAGGAACCATAGTCACCGTCCTGCCATGGCCGTTCCTCGTTGTTTTGCATTTTACTGCCAAAAGACTAGAATTCTGCCTGATTCCTATATATTTGTGTGCCATAGCCCACGCCATCCGAGTGGGTCCGGTCCCCCCGGAACCCGATCGCCTAAAATTATTCTGGGCCATCAAATACGACCTAAGGTACCATAGTCATCGCCCAGCCGTGGCCGTTCCTCGTTGTTTTGCATTTTACGGCAAAAAACTAGAATTTTGCCCAATTCCCATATTTTCGTGTGCTATAGCCCACGCCTTCCCAGTGGGTCCGGGACCCCGGACCCCGATCGCCTAAAATTATTCTGGGCCATCAAATACGACTTAAGGAACCATAGTCACCTCCCCGCCAAGGCCGTTCCTCATTGTTTTGCATTTTACGGCCAAAAAACTAGAATTCTGCCCGATTCTCATATATTCGTGTGCTATATAGCCCACACCTTCCTAATGGGTTCCGGGCCTTCCGGACCGCGATCGCCTAAAATATTTCCGGGTTATCAAATACGACCTAAGGAACCATAGTCACCGCCCCGCCATGGCCGTTCCACGTAGTTTTGCGTTTTACGGCCAAAAAACTAGAATTCCGCCTGATTCCCATATATTTGTGTGCCATAGCCCACGCCATCCGAGTGGTTCCGGTCCCCCCGGAACCTGATCGCCTAAAATTATTCCGGGCCATCAAATACGACCTAAGGTACCATAGTCATCGCCCAGCCGTGGCCGTTCCTCGTTGTTTTTCATTTTACGGCAGAAAACTAGAATTTTGCCCGATTCCCATATTTTCGAGTGCTATAGCCCACGTCTTCCGAGTGGGTCCGAGACCCCAGACCCCGATCGCCTAAAATTATTCTGGGCCATCAAATACGACCTAAGGAACCATAGTCACCTCCCCGCCAAGGCCGTTCCTCGTTGTTTTGCATTTTACGGGCAAAAAACTAGAATTCCGCCCGATTCCCATATATTCGTGTGCTATATAGCCCACACCTTCCTAATGGGTTTCGGGCCTTCCGGACCCCGATCGCCTAAAATCTTTCCGGGCTATCAAATACGACCTAAGGAACCATAGTCACTGCCCCGCCATGGCTGTTCCACGTTGTTTTGCGTTTTACGGCCAAAAAACTTGAATTCCGCTCGATTCCCATATATTCGTGTGCCATAGTCCATGCCTTCCGAGTGGGTCCGGGGATCAAATACGACCTAAGGAACCATAGTCACCGCCCCTCCATGGCCGTTCCTCGTTGTTTTGCATTTCACGGCCAAAAAACTAGAATTCCGCCCGATTCTCATATATTCGTGTGCTATAGCCCATGCCTTCCTAGTGAGTCCGGGCCCCCGGACCACGATTGCCTAAAATATGTCTGGGCTATCAAATACGACCTAAGGAACCATAGTCACTACCCCGCCATGGCCGCTCCTTGTTGTTTTGCGTTTTACGGCTAAATAACTAGAATTCCGCCCGATTCCCATATATTCGTGTGCTATAGCCCACGCCTTCCGAGTGGGACCGGGTCCCCCAGACCCAAATCGCCTAAAATTATTCCGGGCCATCAAATACGACCTAAGGAACCATAGTCACCGCCCAGCCGTGGCCATTCCTCGATGTTTTGCGTTTTACGGCAAAAAACTAGAATTCCGCCCGATTCCTATATTTTCGTGTGCTATAGCCCATGCCTTCCGAGTGGGTCCGGGCCCCCGGACCCCGATCGCCTAAAATTATTCTGGGCCATCAAATACAACCTAAGGAACCGTAGTCACCTCTCTGCCATGGCCGTTCCTCATTGTTTTGTGTTTTACGGCCAAAAAACTAGAATTCCGCCCGATTCCCATATTTTCGTGTGCTATAGCCCACGCCTTCCGAGTGGGTCCGGGACCCCGGACCCCGATTGCCTAAAATTATTCTGGGCCATCAAATACGACCTAAGGAACCATCGTCACCTCCCTGCCATGGACGTTCCTCGTTATTTTGTGTTTTACGGCCAAAAAACTAGAATTTCGCCCGATTCCCATATATTCGTGTGCTATAGCCCACGCCTTCCTAGTGGGTTCCGGGCCTCCCGAACCCTGATCGCCTAAAATATTTTCGGGTTATCAAATACAACCTAAGGAACCATAGTCACCGCCCCACCATGGCCGTTCCTCGTTGTTTTGAAATTCATGGCCAAAAAACTAGAATTCCGCCCGATTCCCATATATTCGTGTGCCATAGCCCATGCCTTCCGAGTGGGTCCGGGGATCAAATACGACCTAAGGAACCATAGTCACCGCCCCGCCATGTCCATTCTTCGTGGTTTTGCATTTTACGGCAAAAAAATTAGAATTTCGCCCGATTTCCATATATTCATGTGCTATAGCCCACGCCTTCCTAATGGATTCCGGACCCCCCGGACCCCGATCACCTAAAATATGTCTGGGCTATCAAATACGACCTAAGGAACTATAGTCACCGCCCCGCCATGGCCGTTCCTCGTTGATTACGGCCAAAAAACTAGAATTCCGCGTGATTCCCATATATTTGTGTGCCATAGCCCACGCCTTCTGAGTGGGTCCGGTCCCCCCGGAACCCGATCGCCTAAAATTATTCCGGTCCATCAAATACGACCTAAGGAACCATAGTCACCGCCCAGCCATGGCCATTCCTCGTTGTTTTGCATTTTACGGCAAAATTCTAAAATTTTACAGAATTTCCATATTTCCGTGTGCTATAGCCCACGCCTTCCGAGTGGGTCCGAGACCCCGGACCCCGATCGCCTAAAATTATTCTGGGCCATCAAATACGACCTAAGGAACCATAGTTACCTCCCCGCCAAGGCCTTTCCTCGTTGTTTTGCATTTTACGGCCAAAAAGCTAGAATTCCGCCCGATTCCCATATATTCGTGTGCTATAGCCCACGCCTTCCTAATGGGTTCCTGGCCTCCCGGACCCCGATCGCCTAAAATATTTCCGGGTTATCAAATACGACCTAAAGAACCATAGTCATCGCCATGGCCGTTCCTCGTTGTTTTGCATTTTACGGCCAAATAACTAGAATTCCGCCCGATTCCCATATATTCGTGTGCTAGCCCACGCCTTCCTAGTGGGTTTCGGGCCTCCCGGACCCCGATCTTCTAAAATATTTCCGGGCTATCAAATACGACCTAAGGAACCATTGTCACCGCCCCGCCATGGCTGTTCCTTGTTGTTTTGCGTTTTACGGCCAAAAAAATTGAATTCCACCCGATTCCCATATATTCGTGTGCCATAGCCCATGCCTTCCGAGTGGGTTCGGGGATCAAATACGACCTAAGGAACCATAGTCACCGTCCTGCCATGGCCGTTCCTCGTTGTTTTGCATTTTACTGCCAAAAGACTAGAATTCTGCCTGATTCCTATATATTTGTGTGCCATAGCCCACGCCATCCGAGTGGGTCCGGTCCCCCCGGAACCCGATCGCCTAAAATTATTCTGGGCCATCAAATACGACCTAAGGTACCATAGTCATCGCCCAGCCGTGGCCGTTCCTCGTTGTTTTGTATTTTACGGCAAAAAACTAGAATTTTGCCCAATTTCCATATTTTCATGTGCTATAGCCCACGCCTTCCCAGTGGGTCCGGGACCCCGGACCCCGATCGCCTAAAATTATTCTGGGCCATCAAATACGACTTAAGGAACCATAGTCACCTCCCCGCCAAGGCCGTTCCTCATTGTTTTGCATTTTACGGCCAAAAAACTAGAATTCTGCCCGATTCTCATATATTCGTGTGCTATATAGCCCACACCTTCCTAATGGGTTCCGGGCCTTCCGGACCGCGATCGCCTAAAATATTTCCAGGTTATCAAATACGACCTAAGGAACCATAGTCACCGCCCCGCCATGGCCGTTCCACGTTGTTTTGCGTTTTACGGCCAAAAAACTAGAATTCCGCGTGATTCCCATATATTTGTGTGCCATAGCCCACGCCATCCGAGTGGGTCCGGTCCCCCCGGAACCCGATCGCCTAAAATTATTCCAGGCCATCAAATACGACCTAAGGTACCATAGTCATCGCCCAGCCGTGGCCGTTCCTCGTTGTTTTTCATTTTACGGCAGAAAACTAGAATTTTGCCCGATTCCCATATTTTCGAGTGCTATAGCCCACGTCTTCCGAGTGGGTCCGAGACCCCAGACCCCGATCGCCTAAAATTATTCTGGGCCATCAAATACGACCTAAGGAACCATAGTCACCTCCCCGCCAAGGCCGTTCCTCGTTGTTTTGCATTTTACGGGCAAAAAACTAGAATTCCGCCCGATTCCCATATATTCGTGTGCTATATAGCCCACACCTTCCTAATGGGTTTCGGGCCTTCCGGACCCCGATCGCCCAAAATATTTCCGGGTTATCAAATACGACCTAAGGAACCATAGTCACTGCCCCGCCATGGCTGTTCCACGTTGTTTTGCGTTTTACGGCCAAAAAACTTGAATTCCGCTCGATTCCCATATATTCGTGTGCCATAGTCCATGCCTTCCGAGTGGGTCCGGGGATCAAATACGACCTAAGGAACCATAGTCACCGCCCCGCCATGGCCGTTCCTCGTTGTTTTGCATTTTACGGCCAAAAAACTAGAATTCCGCCCGATTCTCATATATTCGTGTGCTATAGCCCATGCCTTCCTAGTGAGTCCGGGCCCCCGGACCACGATTGCTTAAAATATGTCTGGGCTATCAAATACGACCTAAGGAACCATAGTCACCGCCCCGCCATGGCCGTTCCTTGTTGTTTTGCGTTTTACGGCTAAATAACTAGAATTCCGCCCGATTCCCATATATTCGTGTGCTATAGCCCACGCCTTCCGAGTGGGACCGGGTCCCCCAGACCCAGATCGCCTAAAATTATTCCGGGCCATCAAATACGACCTAAGGAACCATATTCACCGCCCAGCCGTGGCCATTCCTCGATGTTTTGCGTTTTACGGCAAAAAACTAGAATTCCGCCCGATTCCTATATTTTCGTGTGCTATAGCCCATGCCTTCCGAGTGGATCCGGGCCCCCGGACCCCGATCGCCTAAAATTATTCGGGGCCATCAAATACAACCTAAGGAACCGTAGTCACCTCTCTGCCATGGCCGTTCCTCATTGTTTTGCGTTTTACGGCCAAAAAACTAGAATTCCGCCCGATTCCCATATTTTCGTGTGCTATAGCCCACGCCTTCCGAGTGGGTCCGGGACCCCGGACCCCGATTGCCTAAAATTATTCTGGGCCATCAAATACGACCTAAGGAACCATCGTCACCTCCCTGCCATGGACGTTCCTCGTTATTTTGTGTTTTACGGCCAAAAAACTAGAATTTCGCCCGATTCCCATATATTCGTGTGCTATAGCCCACGCCTTCCTAGTGGGTTCCGGGCCTCCCGAACCCTGATCGCCTAAAATATTTTTGGGTTATCAAATACAACCTAAGGAACCATAGTCACCGCCCCGCCATGGCCGTTCCTCGTTGTTTTGCATTTCACGGCCAAAAAACTAGAATTCCGCCCGATTCCCATATATTCGTGTGCCATAGCCCATGCCTTCCGAGTGGGTCCGGGGATCAAATACGACCTAAGGAACCATAGTCACCGCCCCGCCATGTCCATTCTTCGTGGTTTTGCATTTTACGGCAAAAAAACTAGAATTTCGCCCGATTTCCATATATTCATGTGCTATAGCCCACGCCTTCCTAGTGGATTCCGGACCCCCGGACCCCGATCGCCTAAAATATGTCTGGGCTATCAAATACGACCTAAGGAACTATAGTCACCGCCCCGCCATGGCCGTTCCTCGTTGGTCTGCGTTTTACGGCCAAAAAACTAGAATTCCACGTGATTCCCATATATTTGTGTGCCATAGCCCACGCCTTCTGAGTGGGTCCGGTCCCCCCGGAACCCGATCGCCTAAAATTATTCCGGGTCATCAAATACGACCAAAGGAACCATAGTCACCGCCCAGCCATGGCCATTCCTCGTTGTTTTGCATTTTACGGCAAAATTCGAAAATTTTACAGAATTCCCATATTTCCATGTGCTATAGCCCACGCCTTCCGAGTGGGTCCGAGACCCCGGACCCCGATCGCCTAAAATTATTCTGGGCCATCAAATACGACCTAAGGAACCATAGTTACCTCCCCGCCAAGGCCTTTCCTCGTTGTTTTGCATTTTACGGCCAAAAAACTAGAATTCCGCCCGATTTTCATATATTCGTGTGCTATAGCCCACGCCTTCCTAATGGGTTCCTGGCCTCCCGGACCCCGATCGCCTAAAATATTTCCGGGTTATCAAATACGACCTAAAGAACCATAGTCATCGCCATGGCCGTTCCTCGTTGTTTTGCATTTTACGGCCAAATAACTAGAATTCCGCCCGATTCCCATATATTCGTGTGCTAGCCCACGCCTTCCTAGTGGGTTTCGGGCCTCCCGGACCCCGATCTTCTAAAATATTTCCGGGCTATCAAATACGACCTAAGGAACCATTGTCACCGCCCCGCCATGGCCGTTCCTCGTTGTTTTGTGTTTTACGGCCAAAAAACTAGAATTTCGCCTGATTCCCATATATTCGTGTGCTATAGCCCACGCCTTCCGAGTGGGACCGGGCCCCCGGGCCCCGATTGCCTAAAATTTTTATGGGCCATCAAATACAACCTAAGGAATCATAGTCACCGCCCAGCCATGGCCGTTCCTCGTTGTTTTGCATTTTATGGGCAAAAAACTAGAATTTCGCCCGATTTCCTTATTTTCGTGTGCTATTGCCCATGCCTTTTGAGTGGGTCCGGGACCCCAGACCCCGTTCGCCTAAAATTATTCGAGGCCATCAAATATGACCTAAGGAACCATAGTCACCGCCCCGCCATGACCGTTCCTCGTTGTTTTGCGTTTTACGACCAAAAAACTAGAATTTCGCCCGATTCTCATATTTTCGTGTGCTGTAGCCCACGCCTTCCGAGTGAGTCCGGGCCCCCGGGCCCCGATTGCTTAAAATTATTCCGGGCCATCAAATACGACCTAAGGAACCATAGTCACCGCCCAGCCGTGGCCGTTCCTCGTTGTTTTGCATTTTACGGCTAAAAAACTTGAATTTTGCTCGATTCCCTTATTTTCGTGTGCTATAGCCCATGCCTTTTGAGTGGGTCCGGGCCCCCGGACCCCGATCGCCTAAAATTATTCGAGGCCATCAAATACGACCTAAGGAACCATAGTCACCACCCCGCCATGGACGTTCCTCATTGTTTTGAATTTTACGGCCAATAAACTAGAATTCCGCCTGATTCCCATATATTCGTGTGCCATAGCCCACGCCTTTCGAGTGGGACCGGGCCCCCCATACCCCGATCGCCTAAACTTTTTTCGAGCCATCAAATACGACCTAAGGAACCATAGTCACCGGCCCTCCGTGGCCGTTCCTCGTTGTTTTGCATTTTATGGCCAAAAAACTAGAATTTCGCGTGATTCCCATATTTTCATGAGCTATAGCCCATGCCTTCCGAGTGGGTCCGGGACCCCAGACCCCGATCGCCTAAAATTATTCGGGGCCATAAAATACGACCTAAGAACCATAGTCACCGCCCCGCCATGACTGTTCCTCGTTGTTTTGCATTTTACGGCCAAAAAACTAGAATTCCGCCCGATTCCCATATTTTCGTGTGCTATAGCCCACGCCTTCCGAGTGGGTCCGGGCCCCCGAACCCCGATCGCCTAAATTATTCTGGGCCATCAAATACGGCCTAAGTAACCATAGTCACCGTCCCACCGTGGCCGTTCCTCGTTATTTTGGGTTTTACGGCCAAAATTACTAGAACTCTGCCCGATTCCCATATATTCGTGTGCCCACGCCTTCCTAGTGGGTTCCGCCCCCCCGGACCGCGATCACCTAAAATATTTCCGGGATATTATATACGACCTAAGGAACCATAGTCACCTACCCGCCATGGCCGTTCCTCGTTGTTTTGCGGTTTACGGCCAAAAAACTAGAATTTTGCCCGATTCTCATATATCGTGTGCGATAGCCCACGCCTTCCTAGTGGGTTCCGGGCCTCCCGGACCCCGATCGCCTAAAATATTTTCGGGTTATCAATTACAACCTAAGGAACCATAGTCACTGCCCAGCCGTGGCTGTTCCTCGTTGTTTTGCATTTTATGGCCAAAACACTAGAAATTCGCCCGATTCCCATATTTTCGTGAGCTATAGCCCATGCCTTCCGAGTGGGTCCGGGTCCCCGGACCCCGATCGCCTAAAATTATTCTGGGCCCTCAAATACGACCTAAGGAACCATCGTCACCTCCCTGCCATGGCCGTTCCTCGTTATTTTGCGTTTTACGGCTAAAAAACTAGAATTTCGCCCGATTCCCATATATTCGTGTGCTATAGCCCACGCCTTCCTAGTGGGTTCCGGGCCTCCCGGACCCTGATCGCCTAAAATATTTCCGGGTTATCAAATACAACCAAAGGAACCATAGTCACCACCCCGCCATGGCCGTTCCTCGTTGTTTTGCATTTTACGGCCAAAAAACTAGAATTCCGCCCGATTCCCATATATTCGTGTGCTATAGCCCACGCCTTCCTAATGGGTTCCTGGCCTCCCGGACCCCGATCGCCTAAAATATTTCCGGGTTATCAAATACGACCTAAAGAACCATAGTCATCGCCATGGCCGTTCCTCGTTGTTTTGCATTTTACTGCAAAATAACTAGAATTCCGCCCGATTCCCATATATTCGTGTGCTATTGCCCAACCCTTCCTAGTGGGTTCCGGGCCCCCCGGACCCCGATCGCCTAAAATAATTCCGGGCTATCAAATACGACCTAAGGAACCATTGTCACTGCCCCGCCATGGCCGTTCCTCGTTGTTTTGCGTTTTACGGCCAAAAAACTAGAATTCCGCCTGATTCCCATATATTCGTGTGCTATAGCCCACGCCTTCCGAGTGGGACCGGGCCCCCGGGCCCCGATTGCCTAAACTTTTTCTGGGCCATCAAATACGACCTAAGGAATCATAGTCACCGCCCAGCCATGGCCGTTCCTCGTTGTTTTGCATTTTATGGACAAAAAACTAGAATTTTGCCCGATTTCCTTATTTTCGGGTGCTATTGCCCATGCCTTTTGAGTGGGTCTGGGACTCCAGACCCCGATCGCCTAAAATTATTCGGGGCCATCAAATACGACCTAAGGAACCATAGTCACCGCCCCGCCATGACCGTTCCTCGTTGTTTTGCGTTTTACGGCCAAAAAACTAGAATTTCGCCCGATTCTCATATTTTCGTGTGCTGTAGCTCACGCCTTCCGAGTGGGTCCGGACCCCCGAACCCCGATCGCCTAAATTATTCTGGGCCATCAAATACGACCTAAGTAACCATAGTCACCGCCCCTCCATGGCCGTTCCTCGTTGTTTTGGGTTTTACGGCCAAAATTACTAGAACTCCGCCCGATTCCCATATATTCGTGTGCCCACGCCTTCCTAGTGGGTTCCCCCCGGACCGCGATCGCCTAAAATATTTCCGGGATATTAAATACGACCTAAGGAACCATAGTCACCGCCCCACCATGGCCGTTCCTCGTTGTTTCGTGTTTTACGGCCAAAAAACTAGAATTTCGCCCGATTCCCATATATTCGTGTGCCATAGCCCACGACTTTCGAGTGAGTCCGTGCCCCGATCGCTTAAAATTATTCCGGGCCATCAAATACGACCTAAGGAACCATAGTCACCGCCCAGCCGTGGCCGTTCCTCGTTGTTTTGCATTTTACGGCCAAATAACTTTAATTTTGCCCGATTCCCTTATTTTCGTGTGCTATAGCCCATGCCTTTTGAGTGGGTCCGGGCCCCCGGACCCCGATCGCCTAAAATTATTCGAGGCCATCAAATACGACCTAAGGAACCATAGTCACCACCCCGCCATGGCCGTTCCTCATTGTTTTGCATTTTACGGCCAATAAACTAGAATTCCGCCTGATTCCCATATATTCATGTGCCATAGCCCACGCTTTCGAGTGGGACCGGGCCCCCCGTACCCCGATCGCCTAAAATTTTTCCGAGCCATCAAATACGACCTAAGGAACCATAGTCACCGTCCCTCCGTGGCCGTTCCTCGTTGTTTTGCATTTTATGGCCAAAAAATTAGAATTTCGCCAGATTCCCATATTTTCGTGAGCTATAGCCCATGCCTTCCGAGTGGGTCCGGGACCCCAGACCCCGATCGCCTAAAATTATTCGGGGCCATCAAATACGACCTAAGGAACCATAGTCACCACCCCGCCATGACCGTTCCTCGTTGTTTTGCGTTTTACGACCAAAAAACTAGAATTCCGCCCGATTCCCATATTTTCGTGTGCTATAGCCCACGCCTTCCGAGTGGGTCCGGGCCCCCGAACCCCGATCGCCTAAATTATTCTGGGCCATCAAATACGACCTAAGTAACCATAGTCACCACCCCGCCGTGGCCGTTCCTCGTTGTTTTGGGTTTTACGGCCAAAATTACTAGAACTCCGCCCGATTCCCATATATTCGTGTGCCCACGCCTTCCTAGTGGGTTCCCCCCCCCCGGACCGCGATCACCTAAAATATTTTTGGGATATTAAATACGACCTAAGGAACCATAGTCACCGCCCCACCATGGCCGTTCCTCGTTGTTTTGTGTTTTACGGCCAAAAAACTAGAATTCCGCCCGATTCCCATATATTCGTGTGCCATAGCCCACGCCTTTCGAGTGAGTCCGGGCCCCGATCGCTTAAAATTATTCCGGGCCATCAAATACGACCTAAGGAACCATAGTCACCGCCCAGCCGTGGCCGTTCCTCATTGTTTTGCATTTTACGGCCAAAAAACTAGAATTTCGCCCAATTGCCTTATTTTCGTGTGCTATATAGCCCATGCCTTTTGAGTGGGTCCGGGCCCCCGGACCCCGATAACCTAAAATTATTCGAGGCCATCAAATACGACCTAAGGAACCATAGTCACCACCCCGCCATGGCCGTTCCTCGTTGTTTTGCATTTTACGGCCAAAAAACTAGAATTCCGCCCGATTCCCATATATTCGTGTGCCATAGCCCACGCCTTTCGAGTGAGTCCGGGCCCCCGGGTCCGATCGCTTAAAATTATTCCGGGCCATCAAATACGACCTAAGGAACCATAGTCACCGCCCAGCCGTGGCCGTTCCTCATTGTTTTGCATTTTACGGCCAAAAACTAGAATTTCGCCCAATTCCCTTATTTTCGTGTGCTATATAGCCCATGCCTTTTGAGTGGGTCCGGGCCCCCGGACCCCGATCACCTAAAATTATTCGAGGCCATCAAATACGACCTAAGGAACCATAGTCACCACCCCGCCAAGGCCGTTCCTCATTGTTTTGCATTTTACGGCCAATAAACTAGAATTCCACCTGATTCCCATATATTCGTGTGCTATAGGCCATGCCTTACGAGTGGGACCGGGCCCCCCATACCCCGATCGCCTAAACTTTTTTCGAGCCATCAAATACGACCTAAGGACCCATAGTCACCGTCCCGCCGTGGCCGTTCCTCGTTGTTTTGCATTTTATGGCCTAAACACTAGAAATTCGCCCGATTCCCAAATTTTCGTGAGCTATAGCCCATGCCTTCCGAGTGGGTCCGGGTCCCCGGACCCCGATCGCCTAAAATTATTCGGGGCCATCAAATACGACCTAAGGAACCATAGTCACCGCCCTGCCATGGCCGTTCCTCGTTGTTTTGCGTTTTACGGCCAAAAAACTAGAATTCCTCCCGATTCCCATATTTTCGTGTGCTATAGCCCATGCCTTCCGAGTAGGACCGGGCCCCCGATCGCCTAAAATTATTCTGGGCCATCAAATATGACCTAAGTAACCATAGTCACCGCCCTGCCGTGGCCATTCCTCGTTGTTTTGCATTTTAAGGCCAAAAAACTAGAATTTCGCTCGATTCCCATATTTTCGTGTGCAATAGCCCACGCCTTCCGAGTGGGTCCGGGCCCCCAGACCCTGATCGCCTAAAATTATTCTGGGCTATCAAATACGACCTAAGGAACCATAGTCACCTACCCGCCATGGCCGTTCCTCGTTGTTTTGCATTTTACGGCCAAAAAACTAGAATTTTGCCCGATTCTCATATATCGTGTGCTATAGCCCATGCCTTCCTAGTGGGTTCCGGGCCTCCCGGACCCCGATCGCCTAAAATATTTTCGGGTTATCAAATATAACCTAAGGAACCATAGTCACCACCCAGCCGTGGCCGTTCCTCGTTGTTTTGCATTTTATGGCCAAAACACTAGATATTCACCCGATTCCCATATTTTCGTGAGCTATAGCCCATGCCTTCCGAGTGGGTCCGGGTCCCCGGACCCCGATCGCCTAAAATTATTCTGGGCCATCAAATACGACCTAAGGAACCATCGTCACCTCCCTGCCATGGCCGTTCCTCGTTATTTTGCGTTTTACGGCCAAAGAACTAGAATTTCGCCCGATTCCCATATATTCGTGTGCTATAGCCCATGCCTTCCTAGTGGGTTCCGGGCCTCCCGGACCCTGATCGCCTAAAATATTTCCGGTTTATCAAATACAACCTAAGGAACCATAGTCACCGCCCCGCCATGGCCGTTCCTCGTTGTTTTGCATTTCACGGCCAAAAAACTAGAATTCCGCCCGATTCCCATATATTCGTGTGCCATAGCCCATGCCTTCCGAGTGGGTCCGGGGATAAAATACGACCTAAGGAACCATAGTCACCGCCCCGCCATGTCCATTCTTCGTGGTTTTGCATTTTACGGCAAATAGAACTAGAATTCCGCCTGATTTCCATATATTCATGTGCTATAGCCCACGCCTTCCTAGTGGATTCTGGACCCCCCGAACCCCGATCGCCTAAAATATGTCTGGGCTATCAAATACGTCCTAAGGAACTATAGTCACCGCCCCGCCATGGCCGTTCCTCGTTGGTTTGCGTTTTACGGCCAAAAAACTAGAATTCCGCGTGATTCCCATATATTTGTGTGCCATAGCCCACTCCTTCTGAGTGGGTCCGGTCCCCCCGGAACCCGATCGCCTAAAATTATTCCGGGCCATCAAATACGACCTAAGGAATCATAGTCACCGCCCAGCCATGGCCGTTCCTCGTTGTTTTGCATTTTATGGGCAAAAAACTAGAATTTCGCCCGATTTCCTTATTTTCGTGTGCTATTGCCCATGCCTTTTGAGTGGGTCCGGGACCCCAGACCCCGATCGCCTAAAATTATTCGGGGCCATCAAATACGACCTAAGGAACCATAGTCACCGCCCCGCCATGACCGTTCCTCGTTGTTTTGCGTTTTAAGGCCAAAAAACTAGAATTCCGCCCGATTCTCATATTTTCGTGTGCTGTAGCCCACGCCTTCCGAGTGGGTCCGGACCCCCGAACCCCGATCACCTAAATTATTCTGGGCCATCAAATACGACCTAAGTAACCATAGTCACCGCCCCGCCATGGCCGTTCCTCGTTGTTTTGGTATTTACGGCCAAAATTACTAGAACTCTACCCGATTCCCATATATTCGTGTGCCCACGCCTTTCTAGTGGGTTCCCCCCCGGACCGCGATCGCCTAAAATATTTTTGGAATATTAAATACGACCTAAGGAACCATAGTCACTGCCCCACCATGGCCGTTCCTCGTTGTTTCGTGTTTTACGGTAAAAAAACTAGAATTTCGCCCGATTCCCATATATTCGTGTGCCATAGCCCACGCCTTTCGAGTGAGTCCGGGCCCCCGGGTCCCGATAGCTTAAAAATATTCCGGGCCATCAAATATGACCTAAGGAACAATAGTCACCGCCCAGCCATGGACGTTCCTCATTGTTTTGCATTTTATGGCCAAAAAACTTGAATTTCGCCCGATTCCCTTATTTTCGTGTGCTATAGCCCATGCCTTTTTAATGGGTCCGGGCCCCCGGACCCCGATCGCCTAAAATAATTCGAGGCCATCAAATTTGACCTAAGGAACCATAGTCACCACCCCGCCATGGCCGTTCCTCGTTGTTTTGCATTTTACGGCCAATAAACTAGAATTCCGCCTGATTCACATATATTCGTGTGCCATAGCCCACGCTTTAGAGTGGGACCGGGCCCCCCGTACCCCGATCGCCTAAACTTTTTCCGAGCCATCAAATACGACCTAAGGAACCATAGTCATCGGCCCTCCGTGGCCGTTCCTCGTTGTTTTGCATTTTATGGCCAAAAAACTAGAATTTCGCCCGATTCCCATATTTTCGTTAGCTATAGCCCATGCCTTCCGAGTGGGTCCAGGACCCCAGACCCCGATCGCCTAAAATTATTCGGAGCCATCAAATACGACCTAAGGAACCATAGTCACCGCCCTGCCATGACCGTTCCTCGTTGTCTTGCGTTTTACGGCCAAAAAACTAGAATTCCGCCCGATTCCCATATTTTCGTGTGCTATAGCCCACGCCTTCCGAGTGGGTCCGGGCCCCCGAACCCCAATCGCCTAAATTATTCTGGGCCATCAAATACGACCTAAGTAACCATAGTCACCGCCCCGCCGTGGCCGTTCCTCGTTGTTTTGGGTTTTACGGCCAAAATTACTAGTACTCCGCCCGATTCCCATATATTCGTGTGCCCACGCCTTCCTAGTGGGTTCCGCCTCTCCCCGGACCGCGATCACCTAAAATATTTCCGGAATATTAAATACGACCTAAGGAACCATAGTCACTGCCCCACCATGGCCGTTCCTCGTTGTTTTGTGTTTTACGGCCAAAAAACTAGAATTCCGCCCGATTCCCATATATTCGTGTGCCATAGCCCACGCCTTTCGAGTGAGTCCGGGCCCCCGGGCCCCGATCGCTTAAAATTATTCCGGGCCATTAAATACGACCTAAGGAACCATAGTCACCGCCCAACCATGGCCGTTCCTCGTTGTTTCGCATTTTACGGCCAAAAAACTAGAATTTCGCCCGATTCCCTTATTTTCGTGTGCTATATAGCCCATGCCTTTTGAGTGGGTCCGGGCCCCCGGACCCCGATCACCTAAAATTATTCGAGGCCATCAAATACGACCTAAGAAACCATAGTCACCACCCCGCCATGGCCGTTCCTCGTTGTTTTGCATTTTACGGCCAATAAACTAGAATTCCACCTGATTCCCATATATTCGTGTGCTATAGGCCACGCCTTCCGAGTGGGATCGGGCCCCCCATACCCCGATCGCCTAAACTTTTTCCGAGCCATCAAATACGACCTAAGGACCCATAGTCACCGTCCCGCCATGGCCGTTCCTCGTTGTTATGCATTTTATGGCCAAAACACTAGAAATTTGCCCGATTCCCATATTTTCGTGAGCTATAGCCCATGCCTTCCGAGTGGGTCCGGGTCCCCGGACCCCGATCGCCTAAAATTATTCGGGGCCATCAAATACGACCTAAGGAACCATAGTAACCACCCTGCCATGGCCGTTCCTCGTTGTTTTGCGTTTTACGGCCAAAAAACTAGAATTCCGCCCGATTCCCATATTTTCGTGTGCTATAGCCCACGCCTTCCGAGTAGGACTGGGCCCCCGATCGCCTAAAATTATTCTGGGCCATCAAATATGACCTAAGTAACCATAGTCACCGCCCTGCCATGGCCATTCCTCGTTGTTTTGCATTTTAAGGCCAAAAAACTAGAATTTCGCTCGATTCCCATATTTTCGTGTGCAATAGCCCACGCCTTCCGAGTGGGTCCGGGCCCCCAGACCCTGATCGCCTAAAATTATTCTGGGCTATCAAATACGACCTAAGGAACCATAGTGACCTACCCGCCATGGCCGTTCCTCGTTGTTTTGCATTTTACGGCCAAAAAACTAGAATTCTGCCCGATTCCCATATATCGTGTGCTATAGCCCATGCCATCCTAGTGGGTTTCGGGCCTCCCGGACCCCGATCGCCTAAAATATTTCCGGGTTATCAAATATAACCTAAGGAACCATAGTCACCGCCATGGCCGTTTCTTGTTGTTTGGCATTTTACGGCCAAAAAACTAGAATTTCGCACGATTCCCATATATTCGTGTGCCATAGCCCATGCCTTCCGAGTGGGTCCGGGGATCAAATACGACCTAAGGAACCATAGTCACCGCCCCACCATTGCCGTTCCTCGTTGTTTTGCATTTTACGTCCAAAAAACTAGAATTCCGCTTGATTCCCATATTTTCGTGTGCTATAGCCCACTCCTTCCTAGTGGGTTCCGGGCCCCCCGGAAACCGATCGCCTAAAATATGTTTGGGCTATCAAATACGACAAGGAACCATAGTCACCGCCCCGCCATGGCCGTTCCTCATTTTTTTGCGTTTTTCGGCCAAAAAACTTGAATTCCGCCCGATTCCCATATATTTGTGTGCCATAGCCCACGCCTTCCGAGTGGGTCCGGTCCCCCCGGAACCCGATCGCCTAAAATTAATCCGGACCATCAAATACGACCTAAGGAATCATAATCACTGCCAAGCCGTGTCCGTTCCTCGTTGTTTTGCATTTTATGGCAATAAACTATAATTTTGCCTGATTCCCATATTTTCGTGTGTTATAGCCCATGCCTTCTGAGTGGGTCCGGGCCCCAGGACCCCTATCGCCTAAAATTATTCAGGGCCATCAAATACTACCTAAGGAACCATAGTCACCTCCCCGCCATGGCCGTTCCTCATTGTTTTGCGTTTTACGGCCAAAAAACTAGAATTCCGCCCGATTCCCATATATTCGTGTGCTATAACCCACGCATTCCGAGGTGGACCGGCCCCCCGTACCCCGATCACCTAAAAATTTTCTGAACCATCAAATACGACCTAAGGAACCATAGTCATCGCCCCGCCATGGCCGTTCCTCGTTGTTTTGTATTTTACGGCCAAAAAACTAGAATTCCGCACGATTCCCATATTTTCGTGTGCTATAGCCCACGCCTTCCGAGTGAGTCCGTGCCCCCAGACCCCGATCACCTAAAATTATTCTGGGCCATCAAATACGACCTAAGGAACCATAGTCACCGCCCTGCCATGGCCGTTCCTCGTTGTTTTGCGTTTTACAGCCAAATAACTAGAATTCCGCCCGATTCCCATATATTCGTGTGCTATAGCCCATGCCTTCCGAGTGGGACCGGGCCCCCCGTACCCCGATCGTCTAAAATTTTTCCGAGCCATCAAATACGACCTAAGGAACAATAGTCACCACCCCGCCGTGGCCGTTCCTCGTTGTTTTGCATTTTACGGCCAAAAAACTAGAATTTCGCTCGATTCCCATATTTTCGTGAGTCCGGGACCCCGGACCCCGATCGCCTAAAATTATTCGGGGCCATCAAATACGACCTAAGGAACAATAGTCACCGCCCAGCTGTGGCCGTTCCTCGTTGTTTTGCATTTTACGGCCAAAAAACTAGAATTTTGCCCGATTCCCTTATTTTCGTGTGCTATAGCCCATGTATTTTGAGTGGGTCCGGTCCCCCGGACCCCGATTGCCTAAAATTATTCGGGGCCATCAAATACGACCTAAGGAACCATAGTCACCGCCCCGCCATGGCCGTTCCTCGTTGTTTTGCGTTTTACGGCCAAAAACCTAGAATTTCGCCTGATTCCCATATATTCGTGTGCTATAGCCCACGCCTTCTGAGTGGGACTGCGCTCCCCAACCTCGATCGCCTAAATTATTCTGGGCCATCAAATACGACCGAAATAACTATAGTCACCGCCCCGCCGTGGCCGTTCCTCGTTATTTTGCGTTTTACGGCCAAAATTACTAGAACTCTGCCCGATTCCCATATATTCGTGTGCCCACGCCTTCCTAGTGGGTTCCGGCCCCCCCAGACCGCGATCGCCTAAAATATTTCTGGGCAATCAAATACGACCTAAGGAACCATAGTCACCGCCCCGCCATGGCCGTTCCTCGTTGTTTTGCGTTTTACGGCCAAAAAACTAGAATTCTGCCCGATTCCCATATATTCGTGTGCCATAGCCCACGCTTTCCGAGTGAGTCCGGGCCCCTCGGGCCCCGATCGCTTAAAATTATTCCGGGCTATCAAATATGACCTAAGGAACCATAGTCACCATCCAGCCGTGGCCGTTCCTCGTTGTTTTGCATTTTACGGTCAAAAAACTAGAATTTCGCCCGATTCCCTTATTTTCGTGTGCTATAGCCCATGCCTTTTGAGTGGGTCCGGGCCCCTAGCCCCCGATCGCCTAAAATTATTCGAGGCCATCAAATACGACCTAAGGAATCATAGTCACCGCCCCGCCATGGCTGTTCCTCGTTGTTTTGCGTTTTACGTACAAAAAACTAGAATTTCGCCTGATTCCCATATATTCGTGAGCTATAGCCCGCGCCTTCCGAGTGGGACCGGGCCCCCCGTACCCCGATCGCCTAAACTTTTTCCGAGCCATCAAATATGACCTGAGGAACCATAGTCACCGTCCCGCCATTGCTGTTCCTCGTTTTTTTCCTTTTTACGTCCAAAAACTTGAATTTCGCCTTATTCCCATATTTTCGTGGGAATAGCCCACGCCTTCAAAGTGGGTCCGGGCCCCTGGACCCCGATCGCCTAAAATATTTACGGGCCATCAACTACGACCTAAGGAACCATAGTCACCGCCCTACCATGACCGTTCCTCATTTTTTTCCTTTTTACGTCCAAAAACCTAGAATTTCGTGCGATTGCCATATTTTCGTGAGCTATAGCCCATGCCTTCCGATCACCTAAAATTTATTCGCGCCATCAAATACGACCTAAGGAACCATAGTCACCGCCCCGCCATGACCGTTCCTCGTTATTTTGCTTTGTTACGACGAAAGAAGTAGAATTCCGCCCGATTCTCATATTTTCGTGTGCAGAGCCCATGCCTTCCGAGTGTGCCGGGGTACCCCGAAACCAGATTGCCTAACATTTTTCCAGGCCATCAAATACGACCGAAGGAACCATAGTCACCGCCCTCCATGGCCGTTCCTCGTTGTTTTGCGTTTTATGGCCAAAAGACTAGAATTCCGCCCGATTCTCATATATTCGTATGCTGTAGTCCACGTCTTCCGAGTGGGACCGGGATCCCCGGACCCCGATCACCTAAACGTTTTTCGAGCCATCAAATACGACCTAAGGAACCATAGTCACCGCCCCGCCGTGGTCGTTCCTCGTTGTTTTGCAATTTACGGCAAAAAAACTAGAATTTCGCCCGATTCCCATATTTTCGTGTGCTATAGACCCAGCCTTCCGAGTGGTTCCGAGCCCCCGAACCCCGATCGCCTAAAATTATTCGGGGCCATCAAATACGACCTAAGGAACCATAGTCACCACCCCGTCATGGCCGTTCCTTGTTCTTTTGCATTTTACGCCCAACAAACTAGAATTCCGCCCGATTCCCATATATTCGTGTGCTATAGCCCACGCCTTCGGAGTGGGTCCGGGCCCCCTAACCTCTATCACCTAAAATTGTTCTGGGCCATCAAATACGACCTAAGGAACCATAGCCACCGCCCCACCATGGCCGTTCCTCGTTGTTTTGCGTTTTACAGCCAAAAAACTAGAATTCCGCCCGATTCCTATATATTCGAGTGTTGTAGCCCACGCCTTCCGAGTGGGACCGGGACCCCCGGACCCCGATCGCCTAAAATTATTCCGGGCCATTAAATACTACCTAAGGAACCATAGTCACCGCCCAGCCGTGGCCGTTCCTCGTTGTTTTGCATTTTACGGCCAAAAAACTAGAATTTCGTCCGATTCCCATATTTTTGTCTGCTATACCTTGATCGCCTAAAATTAGTCGGGGCCATCAAATATGACCTAAGGAACCATAGTCACCATCCCGCCATGGCTGTTCCTCATTTTTTTCCTTTTTACATCCAAAAAACTAGAATTTCGTGCGATTGCCATATTTTCGTGAGCAATAGCCCATGCCTTCCGAGTGGGTCCGGGCCACCGGACCCTGATCGCCTAAAATTATTCGGGGCCATAACATACGACCTAATGAATCATAGTCACCATCACGCAATGGCTGTTCCTCATTGTTTTCCTTTTTACGTCCAAAAAACTAGAATTTCGCCTAATTCCCATATTTTCAAGGGAATAGCCCTCGCCTTCCAAGTGGGTCCGTGTCCCCGAACCCCGATCGCCTAAAATATTTACGGGCCATTAAATACAACCTAAGGAACCATAGTCACCGCCTCGCCATGACCGTTCCTCTTTTTTTTCCTTTTTACATCCAAAAAACTAGAATTTCGTGTGATTGCCATATTTTCGTGAGCTATAGCCCATGCCTTCCGAGTGTGTCCGGGCCCCCGGACCCTGATCGCCTAAAATTATTCGGGGCCATAAACTACGACCTAAGGAACTATAGTCACCATCCCGCCATGGCTGTTCCTCGTTTTTTTCCTTTTTACGTCCAAAAAACTAGAATTTTGCTTGATTCCCATATTTTCGTGGGAATAGCCCATGCCTTCCAAGTGGGTCTGGGCCCCCGGACCCCGATCGCCTAAAATATTTACGGGCCATCAACTACGACCTAAGGAACCATAGTCACCGCCCCGCCATGACCATTCCTCATTTTTTTCCTTTTTACGTCCAAAAAACTAGAATTTCGTGCGATTGCCATATTTTCGTGAGCTACAGCCCATGCCTTCCGATCACCTAAAATTTATTCGGGCCGGACCTCGATCGCCTAAAATTATTCGGGGCCATCAAATACGACCTAAGGAACCATATTCACCACCCCGCCATGACCGTTCCTCGTTGTTTTGCTTTTTTACGACGAAAGAAGTAGAATTCCGCCCGATTCCCATATTTTCGTGTGTAGAGCCCACTCCTTCCGAGTGGGCCTGGGTACCCTGAAACCGGATTGCCTAACATTTTTCCAAGCCATCAAATACGACCTAAGGAACCATAGTCACCGCCCCTACATGGCCGTTCCTCGTTGTTTTGCGTTTTATGGCCAAAAAACTAGAATTCCGCCCGATTCTCATATATTCGTGTGATGTAGCCCATGTCTTCCGAGTGGGACCGGGATACCCGGACCCCGATCGCCTAAACTTTTTTCGAAACATCAAATACGACCTAAGGAACAATAGTCACCGCCCCGCCGTGGTCGTTCCTCGTTGGTTTGCAATTTACGGCAAAAAAACTAGAATTTCGCCCGATTACCATATTTTCATGTGCTATAGCCCCTGCCTTCCGAGTGGGTCCAAGCCCTCGGACCTCGATCACCTAAAATTATTCCGGGCCATCAAATACGACCTAAGGAACCATAGTCACCGCCCCGCCATGCCCGTTCCTCATTCTTTTGCGTTTTACAGCCAAAAAACTAGAATTCCGCCCGATTCCCATATATTCGTGTGCTATAGCCCACGCCTTCCGAGTGGGTCCGGGTCCCCGAACCTCGATCGCCTAAAATTATTCTGGGCCATCAAATACGTCCTAAGGAACTATTGTCAATTCTCCACCATGGCCGTTCCTCGTTGTTTTGCGTTTTACGGCTAAAAAACTAGAATTCCGCCCGATTCCCATATATTCGAGTGCTGTAGCCCACGCCTTCCGAGTGGGACCGGGACCCCCGGACCCCAATCGCCTAAAATTATTCCGGTCCATCAAATACTACCTAAGGAACCATAGTCACCGCCCAGCCGTGGCAGTTCCTCGTTGTTTTGCATTTTACGGCCAATAAACTAGAATTTCGCCTGATTCCCATATTTTCGAGTGCTATACCCTGATCGCCTAAAATTATTCGGGGCCATCAAATACGACCTAAGGAACCATAGTCACCGCCCCACCATGGCTGTTCCTCATTTTTTTCCTTTTTATATCCAAAAAACTAGAATTTCGTGTGATTGCCATATTTTCGTGAGCTATAGCCCGTGCCTTCCGAGTGGGTCCGGGCCTCCGGACTCTGATCGCCTAAAATTATTCGGGGCCATAAAATACGACCTAAGGAACCATAGTCACCGTCCCGCCATGGCTGTTCCTCATTTTTTTCTTTCTACGTCCAAAAAACTAGAATTTCGCCTGATTCTCATATTTTCGTGGGAATAGCCAACGCCTTCCAAGTGGATCCGGACCCCCGGACCCCGATCGCCTAAAATATTTACGGGCCATCAACTACGACCTAAGGAACCATAGTCACCGCCTCGCCATTGACCGTTCCTCGTTTTTTTTTTCCTTTTTACGTCCAAAAAACTAGATTTTCGTGCGATTGCCATATTTTCGTGCGCTATAGCCCATGCCTTCCGATCACCTAAAATTTATTCGGGCCATCAAATACGACCTAAGGAACCATAGTCACCGCCCCGCCATGACCGATCCTTGTTGTTTTGCTTTTTTACGACGAAAGAAGTAGAATTCTGCCCGATTCCCATATTTTTGTGTGCAGAGCCCACGCCTTCCGAGTGGGCCCGGGTATCCCGAATTCGGATTGCCTATCATTTTTCCTGGCCATCAAATACAACCTAAGGAACCATAGTCACCGCCCCTCCATGGCCGTTACTCGCTGTTTTGCGTTTATGGCCAAATATTTAGAATTACGCCCGATTCTCATATATTCGTGTGTTGTAGCCCACGTCTTCCGAGTGGGACCGGGATCCCCGGACCCCGATCGCCTAAAATTTTTTCGATCCATCAAATATGACCTAAGGAACCATAGTCACCGCCCCGCCGTGGTCTTTCCTCGTTGTTTTGCAATTTACGGCAAAAAAACTAGAATTTCGCCCGATTCCCATATTTTCATGTGCTAAGCCCACGCCTTCCGAGTGGGTCCGGACCCCCCGGACTCCGATCGCCTAAAATTTATTTGGGCCATCAAATACGTCCTAAGAAAACATCGTCACCACCCCGCCATGACCGTTCCTCGTTGTTTTGCTTTTTACAACCAAAAAACTAGAATTCCACGCGATTCCCATATTTTCGTGTGCTCTAGCCCACGCCTTCCGAGTGGGTCCAAGACCCCGGACCCCGATCGCCAAAAATTATTCGGGGCCATCAAATACGACCTAAGGAACCATAGTCACTGCCCAGCCATGGTTGTTCCTCGTTCTTTTGCATTTACGGCCAAAAACTAGAATTCCCCCCGATTCCCATATTTTCGTGTGCTATAGCCCCTGCCTTCCGAGTGGGTCCGGGCACCCGGACCCCGATCGCCTAAAATTATTCTAGGCCATCAAATACGACTTAAGGAACCATAGTCACCGCCCCGCCATGGCCGTTCCTCGTTGTTTTGTATTTTACGGCCAAAAAACTAGAATTTCGCCCGATTCCCATATTTTTGTGAGATATAGCCCACGCCTTCCAAGTGGGTCAGGGCCCCCGAACCCTGATCGCCTAAAATATTTTCGGGCCATCAACTACGACCTAAGGAATAGTAGTCACCGCCCTGCCATGACCGTTCCTCATTTTTTTCCTTCATACGTCCAAAAAACTATAATTTCGTGCGATTGCCATATTTTAGTGAGCTGTAGCCCATGCCTTCCGAGTGCGTCCGGGCCCCCCGTATCCCAATCACCTAAAATTTATTTGGGCCATCAAATATGACCTTAGGAACCATAGTCACCGCCCCTCCATGACCGTTCCTCGTTGTTTTTCTTTTTACGACCAAAAAATTAGAATTCCGCCCGATTCCCATATTTTTATGTGCAGAGCCCACTCCTTCCGAGTGGGCCCGGGTACCCCATAACCGTATTGCCAAACATTTTTCCAGGCCATCAAATATGAACTATGGAACCATAGTCACCGCCCCTCCATGGCCGTTCCTCGTTGTTTTGCGTTTTACGGCCAAAAAACTAGAATTCCGCCCGATTCCCATATATTCGAGTGCTGTAGCCCACGCCTTCCGAGTGGGACCGAGACCCCCGGACCCCAATCGCCTAAACTTTTTTCGAGCCATCAAATACGACCTGAGGAACCATAGTCACCGCCCCGCCGTGATCGTTCCTCCTTGTTTTGCAATTTACGGCAAGAAAACTAGAATTTCTCCCGATTCCCATATTTTCATGTGCTGTAGCCCCTGCCTTCGAGTAGGTCCGAGCCCCCGGACCCCAATCGCCTAAAATTATTCAGGGCCATCAAATATGACCTAAGGAAACATAGTCACCGCCCCTCCATGGCCGTTCCTCATTCTTTTGCATTTTACGGCCAAAAAACTAGAATTCCGCCCGATTCCCATATATTCGTGTGCTATAGCCCACGCCTTCCGAGTGGGTACGGGATCCCGGACCCCGATCGCCTAAAATTATTTTGGGCCATCAAATATGACTTAAGGAACCATAGTCACCGCCCCACCATGGCCGTTCCTCGTTGTTTTGCGTTTTACGGCCAAAAAACGAGAATTCCACCCGATTCCCATATTTTCGTGTGCTAAGCCCACGCCTTCCGAGTGGGTCAGGGTCCCCCGCACCCCGATCGCCTAAAATTTATTTGGGCCATCAAATACGTCCTAAGGAATCATGGTCACCGCCCCATCATGACCGTTCCTCATTGTTTTGCTTTTTACGACTAAAAAACTAGAATTCCTCCCGATTCCCATATTTTCGTGTGCTCTAGCCCACGCCTTACGAATGGGCCCGGGTCCCCCGAAACTGGATTGCCTAAAAATTTTCTAGGCCATCAAATATGACCTAAGGAACCATAGTCACCGCCCCGCCATGGCCGTTCCTCGTTGTTTTGCGTTTTACGGCCAAAAAGCTAGAATTCCGCCCGATTCCCATATATTCGTGTGCTATATATAGCCCACGCCTTCCTAGTGGGTCCGGGCCCTCCGGACCCCGATCGCCTAAAATTTTTCTGGACTATCAAATACGACCTAAGGAACCATAGTCTCCGCCCTGCCATGACCGTTCCTCGTTGTTTTGCTTTTTACGACCAAAAAACTAGAATTTTGCCTGATTCCCATATTTTCGTGTGTTATATAGCCCATGCCTTCTGAGTGGGTCCGAGCCCCCGGACCCCGAATAACTAACATTTTTCCAGGCTATCAAATTTTATCTAAGGAAACATAGTCTCTGCCCCGCCATGGCCGTTCCTCCTTGTTTTGCGTTTTACGGCCAAAAAACTAGAATTCTGCCCGATTCCCATATATTCGTATGCTATAGCCCATGCCTTCCTAGTGGGTTCTGGGCCCCCCGGACCTCGATCGCCTAAAATATTTTCGGGCTATCAAATACGAACTAAGGAACCATAGTCACCACCCCTCCATGACCGTTCCTCGTTTTTTGCATTTTACGGCAAAAAAACTAGAATTCCGCCCAATTCCCATTTATTCGTGTGCAGCCCACGCCTTCTGACCTGGACCCCGATCGCCTAAAATTATTTCGAGCAATCAAATATGACCTAAGGAACCAAAGTCACCGCCCAGCCGTGGCCGTTCCTCGTTGTTTTGCATTTACGGCAAAAAAACTAGAATTTCGCCCGATTCCCATATTTTCGTGTGCTATAGCCCCTGCCTTCCGAGTGGGTCCGAGCCCAGGGGCCCCGATCGCCTAATATTATTCGTGGCCATCAAATATGACCTAACAAACCATAGTCACTGCCCCGCCATGGCTGTTCCTCGTTCTTTTGTGTTTTACTGCCAAAAAACTAGAATTCCGCCCGATTCCCATATATTCGTGTGCTATAGCCCACGCCTTCCGAGTGGGTCCGGGATTCCGGACCCCGATCGCCTAAAATTATTTTGGGCCATCAAATACGACCTAAGGAACAATGGTCACCACCCCACCGTGGCTGTTCCTCGTTGTTTTGCGATTTACGGCCAAAAAACTAGAATTTCGCCCGATTCCCATATTTTCGTGTGCTAAGCCCATGCCTTCCGAGTGGGTCCGGGCCCCCGAACCCCGATCGCCTAAAATTTATTTGGGCCATCAAATACGTCCTAAGGAACCATAGTCACTGCCCCGCCATGACCGTTACTCGTTGTTTTGCTTTTTACGACTAAAAAACTAGAATTCCTCCCGATTCCCATATTTTTGTGTACTCTAGCCCACGCCTTTTGAGTGGGCCCGGGTCCCCCGAAACCGGATTGCCTAACATTTTTCTAGGCCATCAAATACGACCTAAGGAATCATAGTCACCGCCCCGCCATGGCCGTTCCTCGTTGTTTTGCGTTTTACGGCCAAAAAACTAGAATTTCGCCCGATTCCCAGATATTCGTGTGCTATATATAGCCCACGCCTTCCTAGTGGGTCCGGGCCCTACGGACCCTGATCGCCTAAAATTTTTCTAGGCTATCAAATTCGACCTAAGGAACCATAGTCACCGCCCTGCCATGACCGTTCCTCGTTGTTTTACTTTTTACGACCAAAAAACTAGAATTTTGCCCGATTCCCATATTTTCGTGTGCTATAGCCCATGCCTTCCGAGTGGGTCCGAGCCCCCGGACCCCGATTGCCTAACATTTTTTCAGGCTATCAAATTTGATCTAAGGAAACATAGTCACCACCCCACCATGGCCGTTCCACGTTGTTTTGAGTTTTACGGCCAAAAAACTAGAATTCCGCCCGATTCCCATATATTCGTGTGTTATAGCCTATGCCTTCCTAGTGGGTTCTGGCCCCCCGGACCCCGATCGCCTAAAATATTTCCGGGCTATCAAATACGACCTAAGGAACCATAGTCACTGCCCCTCCATGACCGTTCCTCGTTTTTTGCATTTTACGGTCAAAAAACTAGAATTGCGCCCAATTCCCATATATTCGCCACGCCTTCCGAGTGGGTCCGTGGCACCCGGACCCCGATCGCCTAAAATTAATTCGAGCAATCAAATACGACCTAAGGAACCATAGTCGCTGCCCAGCCGTGGCCGTTCCTCGTTGTTTTGCATTTACGGCAAAAAAACTAGAATTTCGCCCGATTCCCATATTTTCGTATTCTATAGCCCATGCCTTCCGAGTGGGTCCGAGCTCCCGGACCCCGATTGGCTAACATTTTTCTAGGCAATCAAATAGGACCTAAGGAACCATAGTCACCGCCCCGCCATGGCCGTTACTCGTTCTTTTGCATTTTACGGCCAAAAAATTAGAATTTCGCCCGATTCCCATATATTCGTGTGCTGTAGCCCACGCCTTCCTAGTGGGTTCCGGGCCCCCCGGACCCCGGTCGCCTAAAATATTTCCGGGCTATCAAATATGACCTAAGGAACCATAGTCACCGTCCCTCCATGACCGTTCCTCATTTTTTGCATTTTACGACCAAAAAACTAGAATTCCGCTCGATTCCCATATATTCGTGTACTATATATAGCCCACGCCTTCCGAGTGGGTCCGGGCCACCAGGACCCCGATCGCCTAAAATTATTTCGGGCAATCAAATACGACCTAAGGAACAATAGTCACCGCCTAGCCGTGGCCGTTCCTCGTTGTTTTGCATTTACGACAAATAAACTAGAATTCCGCCCGATTTTCATATATTCGTGTGCTATAGCCCACGCCTTCCTAGTGGGTTCCGGCCCCCCCGGACCCCGATTGCCTAAAATATTTCCGGGATATCAAATACGACCTAAGGAACCCTAGTAACCGCCATTCCATGCCCGTTCCTCATTTTTTGTGTTTTAGGGCCAAAAAACTAGAATTCCGCCCGATTCCCATATATTCGTGTGCTATATATAGCCCACGCCTTCCGAGTGGGTCCGGGCCCCCTGACCATGATCGCCTAAAATTATTCTGGGCCATCAAATACGACCTAAGGAACAATAGTCACTACCCCACCATGGCCGTTCCTCGTTGTTTTGCGTTTTACGGCCAAAAAACTAGAATTCCGCCCGATTCCCATATTTTGGTGTGCTAAGCCCACGCCTTCCGAGTGGGTCCGGGCGTCTCAGACCCCGATCGCCTAAAATTTATTTCGGCCATCAAATACGTCCTAAGGAACCATAGTCACTGCCCCGCCATGATCGTTCCTCGTTGTTTTGCTTTTCACGACCAAAAAACTAAAATTCTGCCCGATTCCCATATTTTCGTGTGCTCTAGCCCACGCCTACCGAGTGGGCCAGGGCCCCCCATACCCCAATCTCCTAAACTTTTTCCGAGCCATCAAATATGACCTAAGGAACCATAGTCACCGCCCCGCCATGGCCGTTCCTCGTTGTTTTGCGTTTTACAGCCAAAAAACTAGAATTCCGCCCGATTCCCATATATTCGTGTGCTATATATAGCCCACGCCTTCCTAGTGGGTCCGGGTGGCCCGGACCCCGATCGCCTAAAAATTTTTCGGGCTATCAAATACGACCTAAGGAACCATAGTCATCGCCCTGACTTGACCGTTCCTCGTTGTTTTGCTTTTTACGACCAAAAAACTAGAATTCTGCCCGATTTCCATATTTTCGTGTGCTATAGCCCATGCCTTCTGAGTGGGTCCGAGCCCCCGGACCTTGATTACCTAATATTTTTCCAGGCTATCAAATATGACCTAAGGAACCATAGTCACCGCCCCACCATGGCAGTTCCTCGTTATTTGCGTTTTACGGTTAAAAAACTAGAATTTCGCCTAATTCCCAAATATTCGTGTGCTCTAGCCCAAGCCTTCCGAGTGGGTCCGGGCCCCCTGGACCCCGATCACCTAAAATATATTTGGACCAACAAATACGTCCTAAGGAACCATAGTCACCGCCTCGCCATGACCGTTCCTTGTTGTTTTGCTTTTACGACCAAAAAACTAGAATTCCGCCCGATTCCCAAATTTTCGTGTGCTCTAGCCCAAGCTTCCGAGTGGGCCCGGGTCACCCGAAACCGGATTGCCTAACACTTTTCCAGGCCATCAAATACAACCAAAGGAACCATAGTCACCGCCCCGACATGGCCCTTCCTCGTTGTTTTCCGTTTTACGGCCAAAAAACTATAATTTCCGCTCGATTCCCATATATTCATGTGCTATATATAGCCCACGCCTTCCTAGTGGGTTCCGGGTCCCCCGGACCCCGATCGCCTAAAATTTTTTCGGGCTATCAAATACGACCTAAGGAACCAGTCACCGCCCCTCCATGGCCGTTCCTCGTTGTTTTGCTTTTTACAGCCAAAAAACTAAAATTCCGCCCGATTCCCATATTTTCGTGTGCTAAGCCCCGACTTCCGAGTGGGTCCGGGCCCCTCGGACCCCGATCAACTAAAATTTATTTGGGCCAACAAATACGTCCTAAGGAACCATAGTCATCGCCCCTCCATGACCGTTCCTCGTTGTTTTGCTTTTTACGACCAAAAAACTAGAATTCCGCCAGATTCCCATATTTTTGTGTGCTCTAGCCCAAGCCTTCCGAGTGGGCCCGGGTCGCCCAAAACCGGATTGCCTAACACTTTTCCAGGCCATCAAATACGACCTAAGGAACCATAGTCACCACCCCGCCATGGCCGTTCCTCGTTGTTTTGCGTTTTACGGCCAAAAAACTATAATTCCACCTGATTCCCATATATTCGTGTGCTATATATAGCCCACGCCTTCCTAGTGGGTCCGGGCCCTCCGGACCCCGATCGCCTAAAATTTTTTCGCGCTATCAAATACGACATAAGGAACCATAGTCACCACCCTGCCATGACCGTTCCTCATTGTTTTGCTTTTTACGACCAAAAAATTAGAATTTTGACCGATTCCCATATTTTCGTGTTCTATAGCCCATGCCTTCCGAGTGGGTCCGAGCCCCCGGATCCTGATTGCCTAACATTTTCCCATGCTATCAAATACGACCTAAGGAACCATAGTCACCGCCCTGCCATGGCCATTCCTCGTTGTTTTGCATTTTACGGCCAAAAAACTAGAATTCCGCCCGATTCCCATATATTCGTGTGCTATAGCCCACGCCTTCCTAGTGGGTTCCGGACCCCATGGACCCCGATCGCCTAAAATATTTCCGGGATATCAAATACGACCTAAGGAACCCTAGTTACCGCCCCTCCATGACCGTTCCTCATTTTTTGCGTTTTATGGCCTAAAAACTAGAATTCCGCCCGATTCCCATATATTCGTCTGCTATATATAGCCCACGCCTTACGAGTGGGTCCGAGCCACCCGGACCCCGATCGCGTAAAATTATTTCGGGCAATAAAATACGACCTAAGGAACCATAGTCACCGCCCAGTCATGACCGTTCCTCGTTGTTTTGCATTTAAGGCCAAAAAACTAGAATTCCTCCCGATTCCCATATATTCGCGTGCTATAGCCCACGCCTTCCGAATGGGTCCGGGCCCCCGGACCCCGATCGCCTAAAATTATTCTGGGCCATCAAATACGACCTAAGGAACCATAGTTACCGCCCCACTATGGCCGTTCCTCGTTGTTTTGCGTTTTACGGCCAAAAAACTAGAATTCCGCCCGATTCCCATATATTCGTGTGCTATAGCCCATGCCTTCCTAGTGGGTTCCGGACCCCACGGACCCCGATTGCCTAAAATTATTCTAGGCCTTCAAATACGACCTAAGGAACCATAGTCACTGCCCCACCATGGCCGTTCCTCGTTGTTTTGCGTTTTACGACCAAAAAACTAGAATTCCGCCTGATTCCCATATTTTAGTGTGCTAAGCCCACGCCTTCCGAGTGAGTCCGGGCCCCCGGACCCCGATCGCCTAAAATTTATTTGGGCCATCAAATTGGTCCTAAGGAACCATAGTCACCGCCCCGCCATGACCGTTCCTCGTTGTTTTGCTTTTTAAGACGAAAAAACTAGAATTCCGCCAGATTCCCATATTTTCATGTGCTCTAGCTCACTCCTTCCGAGTGGGCCCGGGTCCCCCAAAACCGGATTGCCTAACATTTTTCCAGGCCATCAAATACGACCTAAGGAACCATAGTCACCGCCCTGCCATGGTCGTTCCTTGTTGTTTTGCGTTTTACGGCCAAAAAACTAGAATTTCGCCCGATTTCCAGATATTCGTGTGCTATATATAGTCCACGCCTACCTAGTGGGTTCGGTCCCCCTGGACCCCGATCGCCTAAAATTATTTCGTGCTATCAAATACGACCTAAGGAACCATAGTCACCGCTCTTCCATGACTGTTCCTCGTTGTTTTGCCTTTTACGACCAAAAAACTAGAATTTTGCCTGATTCCCATATTTTCGTGTGCTATAGCCCATGCCTTCCGAGTGAGTCCGAGCCCCCCGACCCCAATTGCCTAACATTTTTCCAGGCCATCAAATACGACCTAAGGAACCATAGTCACCGCCCCGCCATGGCCGTTCCTCGTTGTTTTGTGTTTTACGACCAAAAAACTAGAATTCCGCCCGATTCCCATATATTCGTGTGCTATAGCCTACGCCTTCCTAGTGGGTTCCGGGCCCCCCGGACCCTGATCGCCTAAAATTTTTTCGGGCTATCAAATACGACCTAAGGAACCATAGTCATCGCCCTGCCACGACCGTTCCTCGTTGTTTTGCTTTTTACGACCAAAAAACTAGAATTCCGCCCGATTCCCATATATTCGTGTTCTATAGCCCAAGCCTTCCTAGTGGGTTCCGGGTCACCCGAAACCGGATTGCCTAACACTTTTCCAGGCCATCAAATACGACCAAAGGAACCATAGTCACCGCCCCTCCATGGCCGTTCCTCGTTGTTTTGCATTTTACAGCCAAAAAACTAAAATTCCGCCCGATTCCCATATTTTCGTGTGCTAAGCCCACGACTTCCGAGTGGGTCCGGGCCTCCCGGACCCCGATCAACTAAAATTTATTTGGGCCAACAAATACGTCTTAAGGAACCATAGTCATCGCCCCGCCATGACCGTTCCTCGTTGTTTTGCTATTTACGACCAAAAAACTAGAATTCCGCCCGATTCCCATATTTTCGTGTGCTCTAGCCCAAGCCTTCCGAGTGGGCCCGGGTCACCCAAAACCGGATGGCCTAACACTTTTCCAGGCCATCAAATACGACCTAAGGAACCATAGTCACTGCCTCGCCATGGCCGTTCCTCGTTGTTTTGCGTTATACGGCCAAAAAACTATAATTCCGCCCGATTCCCATATATCCGTGTGCTATATATAGCCCACACCTTCCTAGTGGGTCTGGGCCCTCCGGACCCCGATCGCCTAAATTTTTTTCGGGCTATCAAATACGACATAAGGAACCATAGTCACCAGCCTGCCATGACCGTTCCTCATTGTTTTGCTTTTTACGACCAAAAAATTATAATTTTGACCGATTCCCATATTTTCGTGTACTATAGCCCATGCCTTCCGAGTGGGTCCGAGCCCCCGGATCCTGATTGCCTAACATTTTCCCATGCTATCAAATACGACCTAAGGAACCATAATCACCGCCCTGCCATGGCCATTCCTCGCTGTTTTGCATTTTACGGCCAAAAAACTAGAATTCCGCCCGATTCCCATATATTCGTGTGCTATAGCCCAAGCCTTCCAAGTGGGTTCCGGGCCCCCCGGACCCCAATCGCCTAAAATATTTCCGGGATATCAAATACGACCTAAGGAACCCTAGTAACCGCCCCTCCATGACCGTTCCTCATTTTTTGCGTTTTATGGCCAAAAAACTAGAATTTCGCCCGATTTCCATATATTCGTGTGCTATATATAGCCCACGCCTTCCGAGTGGGTCCGAGCTACCCGGACCCCGATCGCATAAAATTATTTCGGGCAATAAAATACGACCTAAGGAACCATAGTCACCGCCCAGTCATGACGGTTCCTCGTTGTTTTGCATTTAAGGCCAAAAAACTAGAATTCCTCCCGATTCCCATATATTCGCGTGCTATAGCCCACGCCTTCCGAGTGGGTCCGGGCCCCCGGACCCCGATCGCCTAAAATTATTCTGGGCCATCAAATACGACCTAAGGAACCATAGTTACCGCCCCACCATGGCCGTTCCTCGTTGTTTTGCGTTTTACGGCCAAAAAACTAGAATTCCGCCCGATTCCCATATATTCGTGTGCTATAGCCCACGCCTTCCTAGTGGGTTCCGGACCCCACGGACCCCGATCGCCTAAAATTATTCTAGGCCTTCAAATACGACCTAAGGAACCATAGTCACCGCCCCACCATGGCCGTTCCTCGTTGTTTTGCGTTTTACGGCCAAAAAACTAGAATTCCGCCTGATTCCCATATTTTAGTGTGCTTAGCCCACGCCTTCCGAGTGAGTTCGGGCCCACGGACCCCGATCGCCTAAAATTTATTTGGGCCATCAAATAGGTCCTAGGGAACCATAGTCACCGCCCCGCCATGACCGTTCCTCGTTGTTTTGCTTTTTACGACCAAAAAACTAGAATTTCGCCAGATTCCCATATTTTCGTGTGCTCTAGCTCACTCCTTCCGAGTGGGCCCGGGTCCCCCAAAACCGGATTGCCTAACATTTTTCCAGGCCATCAAATACGACCTAAGGAACCATTGTCACCGCCCTGCCATGGTCGTTCCTCGTTGTTTTGCGTTTTACGGCCAAAAAACTAGAATTTTGCCCGATTCCCATATATTCGTGTGCTATATATAGCCCATGCCTTCCGAGTGGGTCCGAGCCCCCCGACCCCAATTGCCTAACATTTTTCCAGGCCATCAAATACGACCTAAGGAACCATAGTCACCGCCCCGCCATGGCCGTTCCTCGTTGTTTTGCGTTTTACGACCAAAAAACTAGAATTTCGCCCAATTCCCATATATTCGTATGCTATAGCCTACGCCTTCCTAGTGGGTTCCGGGCCCCCCAGACCCCGATCGCCTAAAATTTTTTCGGGCTATCAAATACGACCGAAGGAACCATAGTCATCGCCCTGCCATGACCGTTCCTCGTTGTTTTGCTTTTTACGACCAAAAAACTAGAATTCCGCCCGATTCCCATATATTCGTGTTCTATAAACCAAGCCTTCCTAGTGGGTTCCAGGTCACCCGAAACCGGATTGCCTAACACTTTTCAAGGCCATCAAATACGACCAAAGGAACCATAGTCACCGCCCCGCCATGGCCCTTCCTCGTTGTTTTGCGTTTTACGGCCAAAAAACTATAATTTCGCCCGATTCCCCTATATTCGTGTGCTATATATAGCCCACGCCTTCCTAGTGGGTTCCGGGTCCCCCGGACCCCGATTGCCTAAAATATTTCCGGGCTATCAAATACGACCTAAGGAACCAGTCACCGCCCCTCCATGGCCGTTCCTCGTTGTTTTGCATTTTACGGCCAAAAAACTAAAATTCCGCCCGATTGCCATATTTTCGTGTGCTAAGCCCACGACTTCCGAGTGGGTCCGGGCCTCCCGGACCCCGATCAACTAAAATTTATTTGGGCCCACAAATACGTCCTAAGGAACCATAGTCATCGCCCCGCCATGACTGTTCCTCGTTGTTTTGCTTTTTACGACCAAAAAACTAGAATTCCGCCCGATTCCCATATTTTTGTGTGCTCTAGCCCAAGCCTTCCGAGTGGGCCTGGGTCACCCAAAACCGGATTGCCTAACACTTTTCCAGGCCATCAAATACGACCTAAGGAACCATAGTCACCGCCTCGCCATGGCCGTTCCTCGTTGTTTTGCGTTTTACGGCCAAAAAACTATAATTCCGGCCGATTCCCATATATTCGTGTGCTATATATAGCCCACACCTTCCTAGTGGGTCCGGGCCCTCCGGAACCCGATAGCCTAAAATGTTTTCGAGCTATCAAATACGACATAAGGAACCATAGTCACCACCCTGCCATGACCGTTCCTCATTGTTTTGCTTTTTACGACCAAAAAATTAGAATTTTGACCGATTCCCATATTTTCGTGTGCTATAGCCCATGCCTTCCGAGTGGGTCTGAGCCCCCGGTTCCTGATTGCCTAACATTTTCCCATGCTATCAAATACGACCTAAGGAACCATAGTCACTGCCCCGCCATGGCCATTCCTCGTTGTTTTGCATTTTACGGCCAAAAAACTAGAATTCCGCCCGATTCCCATATATTCATGTGCTATAGCCCAAGCCTTCCTAGTGGGTTCCGGGCCCCCCGGACCCCGATCGCCCAAAATATTTCCGGGATATCAAATACGACCTAAGGAACCCTAGTAATCGCCCCTCCATGACCGTTCCTCATTTTTTGTGTTTTATGGCCAAAAAACTAGAATTCCGCCCGATTCCCATATATTCGTGTGCTATATATAGCCCACGCCTTCCGAGTGGGTCCGAGCCATCCGGACCCCGATTGCATAAAATTATTTCGGGCAATAAAATACGACCTAAGGAACCATAGTCACCGCCCAGTCATGACCGTTCCTCGTTGTTTTGCATTTAAGGCCAAAAAACTAATATTCCTCCCGATTCCCATATATTCGCGTGCTATAGCCCACGCCTTCCGAGTGGGTCCGGGCCCCCGAACCCCGATCGCCTAAAATTATTCTGGGCCATCAAATACGACCTAAGGAACTATATTTACCGCCCCACCATGGTCGTTCCTCGTTTTTTTGCGTTTTACGGCCAAAAAACTAGAATTCCGCCCGATTCCCATATATTCGTGTGCTATAGCCCACGCCTTCCTAGTGGGTTCCGGACCCCACGGACCCCGATCGCCTAAAATTATTCTAGGCCTTCAAATACGACCTAAGGAACCATAGTCACCGCCCCACCATGGCCGTTCCTCGTTGTTTTGCGTTTTACGGCCAAAAACTAGAATTTCGCCTGATTCCCATATTTTAGTGTGCTAAGCCCACGCCTTCCGAGTGAGTCCGGGCCCCCGGACCCCGATCGCCTAAAATTTCTTTGGGCCATCAAATAGGTCCTAAGGAACCATAGTCACCGCCCCGCCATGACCGTTCCTCGTTGTTTTGCTTTTTACGACCAAAAAACTAGAATTCCGTCAGATTCCCATATTTTCGTGTGCTCTAGCTCACTCCTTCCGAGTGGGCCCGGGTCCCCCAAAACTGGATTGCCTAACATTTTTCCAGGCCATCAAATACGACCTAAGGAACCATAGTCACCGCCCTGCCATGGTCGTTCCTCGTTGTTTTGCGTTTTACGGCAAAAAAACTAGAATTCCGCCCGATTCCCATATATTCGTGTGCTATATATAGTCCACGCCTACCTAGTGGGTCCGGTCCCCCCTGGACCCCGATCGCCTAAAATTATTCCGTGCTATCAAAAACGACCTAAGGAACCATAGTCACCGCTCTTCCATGACTGTTCCTCGTTGTTTTGCCTTTTACGACCAAAAAACTAGAATTTTGCCCGATTCCCATATTTTCGTGTGATATAGCCCATGCCTTCCGAGTGGGTCCGAGCCCCCCGACCCCAATTGCCTAACACTTTTCCAGGCCATCAAATACGACCCAAGGAACCATAGTCACCGCCCCGCCATGGCCGTTCCTCGTTGTTTTGCGTTTTTCGACCAAAAAACTAGAATTCCGCCCGATTCCCATATATTCGTGTGCTATAGCCTACGCCTTCCTATTGGGTTCCGGGCCCTCCGGACCCCGATCGCCTAAAATTTTTTCGGGCTATCAAATACGACCTAAGGAACCATAGTCATCGCCCTGCCATGACCGTTCCTCGTTGTTTTGCTTTTTACGACCAAAAAACTAGAATTCCGCCCGATTCCCATATATTCGTGTGCTATAGCCCAAGCCTTCCTAGTGGGTTCCGGGTCACCCGAAACCGGATTGCCTAATACTTTTCTAGGCCATCAAATACGACCAAAGGAACCATAGTCACCGCCCCGCCATGGCCCTTCCTCGTTGTTTTGCGTTTTACGGCCAAAAAACTATAATTTCGCCCGATTCCCATATATTCGTGTGCTATATATAGCCCACGCCTTCCTAGTGGGTTCCGGGTCCCCCGGACCCGGATCGCCTAAAATATTTCTGGGCTATCAAATACGACCTAAGGAACCATAGTCATCGCCCAGCCATGACCGTTCCTCATTGTTTTGCTTTTTACGACCAAAAAACTAGAATTCCGCCCGATTCCCATATTTTCGTGTGCTCTAGCCCAAGCCTTCCGAGTGGGCCCGGGTCACCCAAAATCGGATTGCCTAACACTTTTCCAGGCCATCAAATACGACCTAAGGAACCATAGTCACCGCCTCGCCATGGCCGTTCCTCGTTGTTTTGCATTTTACGGCCAAAAAACTATAATTCCGCCCGATTACCATATATTCGTGTGCTATATATAGCCCACACCTTCCTAGTGGGTTCGGGCCCTCCGGACCCCGATCGCCTAAAATTTTTTCGGGCTATCAAATACGACATAAGGAACCATAGTCACCACCCTGCCATGACTGTTCCTCATTGTTTTGCTTTTTACGACCAAAAAATTAGAATTTTGACCGATTCAAATATTTTCGTGTGCTATAGCCCATGCCTTCCGAGTGGGTCCGAGCCCCCGGACCCTGATTGCCTAACATTTTCCCAGGCTATCAAATACGACCTAAGGAACCATAGTCACCGCCCTGCCATGGCCATTGCTCGTTGTTTTGCATTTTACGGCCAAAAAACTAGAATTCCGCCCGATTCCCATATATTTGTGTGCTATAGCCCACGCCTTCCAAGTGGGTTCCGGGCCCCCCGGACCCCGAACGCCTAAAATATTTTCGAGATATCAAATACGACCTAAGGAACCCTAGTAACCTCCCCTCCATGACCGTTCCTCGTTTTTTGCATTTTACGGCCAAAAAACTAGAATTCCGCCCGATTCCCATATATTCATGTGCTATATATAGCCCACGCCTTCCGAGTGGGTCCGAGCCACCCGGACCCCGATCGCATAAAATTATTTCGGGCAATAAAATACGACCTAAGGAACCATAGTCACCGCCCAGTCATGACTGTTCCTCGTTGTTTTGCATTTAAGGCCAAAAAGTAGAATTCCTCCCGATTCCCATATATTCGTGTGCTATAGCCCACGCCTTCCGAGTGGGTCCGGGCCCCCAGACCCCGATCGCCTAAAATTATTCAGGGCCATCAAATACGACCTATGGAACCATAGTTACCGCCCCACCATGGTCGTTCCTCGTTGTTTTGCCTTTTACGGCCAAAAAACTAGAATTCCGCCCGATTCCCATATATTCGTGTGCTACATATAGCCCACGCCTACCTAGTGGGTCCGGTCCCCCCGAACCCCGATCTCCTAAAATTTGTCCGGGCTATCAAATACGACCTAAGGAACCATAGTCACCGCTCTTCCATGACCGTTCCTCGTTGTTTTGCCTTTTAGGACCAAAAAACTAGAATTTTGCCCGATTCCCATATTTTCGTGTGCTATGGCCCATGCCTTCCGAGTGGGTCCGAGCCCCCCGACCCCAATTGCCTAACATTTTTCCAGGCTATCAAATACGACCTAAGGAACCATAGACACCGCCCCGCCATGGCCGTTCCTCGTTGTTTTACGTTTTACGGCCAAAAAACTAGAATTCCATCCGATTCCCATATATTCTTGTGCTATAGCCTACGCCTTCCTAGTGGGTTCCAGGCCCCGGACCCCGATCGCCTAAAATATTTTCGGGCTATCAAATATAACCTAAGGAACCATAGTCACCGCCCCTCCATGACCGTTCCTCATTTTTTGCATTTTACGGCCAAAAAACTAGAATTTCGCCCAATTCCAATATATTCGTGTACTATAGCCCACGCCTTCCGAGTGGGTCCGGGCCACCCGGACCCCGATCACCTAAAATTTATTTGGGCCAACAAATACGTCCTTAGGAACCATAGTCACCGCCCCGCCATGACCGTTCCTCGTTGTTTTGCTTTTTACGACCAAAAAACTAGAATTCCGCCCGATTCCCATATTTTCGTGTGCTCTAGCCCAAGCCTTCCGAGGGGCCCGGGTCACCCGAAAACGGATTGCCTAACACTTTTCCAGGCCATCAAATACGACCTAAGGAACCATAGTCACCGCTCCGCCATGGCCGTTCCTCGTTGTTTTGCGTTTTACTGCAAAAAAACTATAATTCCCCCCGATTCCCATATATTCGTGTGCTATATATAGCCCACGCCTTCCTAGTGGGTTCCGGGCCCCCCGGACCCCGATCGCCTAAAATATTTCCGGGCTATCAAATACGACCTAAGGAACCAGTCACCGCCCCTCTATGGCCGTTCCTCGTTGTTTTGTATTTTACGGCCAAAAAACTAAAATTCTGCCTGATTCCCATATTTTCGTGTGCTAAGCCCATGCCTTCCGAGTGAGTCCGGGCCCCACGGACGCCGATCACCTAAAATTTATTTGGGCCAATAAATATGTCCTAAGGAACCATAGTCACCGCCCCGCCATGACCGTTCCTCGTTATTTTGCCTTTTACGACCAAAAAACTAGAATTCCGCCCGATTCCCATATTTTCGTGTGCTCTAGCCCAAGCCTTCCGAGTGGGTCCTAGCCCCCAAAACCGGATTGCCTAACACTTTTCCAGGCCATCAAATACGACCTAAGGAATCATAGTCACCGCCCCGCCATGGCCGTTCCTCGTTGTTTTGCGTTTTACAGCAAAAAAACTATAATTCCGCCAGATTCCCATATATTCGTGTGCTATATATAGCCCACGCCTTCCTAGTGGGTCCGGGCCCTACGGACCCCGATCACCTAAAATTTTTCCGGGCTATCAAATACGACCTAAGGAACCATAGTCATCGCACTGCCATGACCGTTCCTCGTTGTTTTGCTTTTTACGACCAAAAAACTAGAATTCCGCCTGATTCCCATATTTTCGTGTGGTCTAGCCCAAGCCTTCCGAGTGGGTCCTAGCCCCCAAAACCGGATTGCCTAACACTTTTCCAGGCCATCATATACGACCTAAGGAACCATAGTCACGGCCCTGCCATGGCCGTTCCTCACTATTTTGCAATTTATGGCCAAAAAACTAGAATTTCGCCCGATTCCTATATATTCGTGTGCTATAGCCCACGCCTTCCTAGTGGGTTCCGGGCCCCCCGGACCCCGATCGCCTCAAATATTTTTGGGCTATCAAATACGACCTAAGGAACCATAGTCACCGCCCCACCATGGTCGTTCCTCGTTGTTTTGCGTTTTACGGCCAAAAAACTAGAATTCTGCCCGATTCCCATTTATTCGTGTGCTATATATAGCCCACGCCTACCTAGTAAGTCCAGTCCCCCCGAACCCCGATCACCTAAAATTTGTCCGGGCTATCAAATACGACCTAAGGAACCATAGTCACCACTCTTCCATGACCGTTCCTCGTTGTTTTGCCTTTTACGACCAAAAAACTAGAATTTTGCCCGATTTCCATATTTTTGTGTGCTATAGCCCATGCCCTCCGAGTGGGTCCGAGCCCCCTGACCCCAATTGCCTAACATTTTTCCAGGCTATCAAATACGACCTAAGGAACCATAGTCACCGCCCGCCATGGCCGTTCCTCGTTGTTTTGCATTTTACGACCAAAAAACTAGAATTTCGTCCGATTCCCATATATTCTTGTGCTATAGCCTACGCCTTCCTAGTGGGTTTCGGGCCCCCGGACCCTGATCGCCTAAAATATTTCCGGGCTATCAAATATGACCTAAGGAACCATAGTCACCGCCCCTCCATGACCGTTCCTCATTTTTTGCATTTTACGGCCAAAAAACTAGAATTTCGCCCAATTCCCATATATTCGTGTACTATAGCCCACGCCTTCCGAGTGGATCCGGGCCACCCGGACCCCGAACACCTAAAATTTATTTGGGCCAACAAATACGTCCTTAGGAACCATAGTCACCGCCCCGCCATGACCGTTCCTCGTTGTTTTGCTTTTTACGACCAAAAAACTAGAATTCCGCCCGATTCTCATATTTTCGTGTGCTCTAGCCCAAGCCTTCCGAGGGGGCCCGGGTCACCCGAAACCGGATTGCCTAACACTTTTCCAGGCCATCAAATACGACCTAAGGAACCATAGTCACCACTCCGCCATGGCCGTTCCTCGTTGTTTTGCGTTTTACTGCCAAAAAACTATAATTCCCCCCGATTCCCATATATTCGTGTGCTATATATAGCCCACGCCTTCCTAGTGGGTTCTGGGCCCCCCGGACCCCGATCGCCTAAAATATTTCCGGGCTATCAAATACGACCTAAGGAACCAGTCACCGCCCCTCTATGGTCATTCCTCGTTGTTTTGCGTTTTACGGCCAAAAAACTAAAATTCCGCCCGATTTCCATATTTTCGTGTGCTAAGCCCATGCCTTCCGAGTGAGTCCGGGCCCCACGGACGCCGATCACCTAAAATTTATTTGGGCCAATAAATACGTCCTAAGGAGCCATAGTCACCGCCCCGCCATGACCGTTCCTCGTTATTTTGCTTTTTACGACCAAAAAATTAGAATTCTGCCCGATTCCCATATTTTTGTGTGCTCTAGCCCAAGCCTTCCGAGTGGGCCCGGGTCACCCGAAATCGGATTGCCTAACACTTTTCCAGGCCATCAAATACGACCTAAGGAATCATAGTCACCACCCCGCTATGGCCGTTCCTCGTTGTTTTGCATTTTACGGTAAAAAAACTATAATTCCGCGAGATTCCCATATATTCCTGTGTTATATATAGCCCACGCCTTCCTAGTGGTTCCGGGCCCTCCGGACCCCGATCACCTAAAAATTTTTCGGGCTATCAAATACGACCTAAGGAACCATAGTCACCACCCTGCCCTGACCGTTCCTCGTTGTTTTGCTTTTTACAATCAAAAAACTAGAATTTTGCCCGATTCCCATTTTTTCGTGTGCTATAGCCCATGCCTTCAGAGTGGGTCCTAGCCCCCGGACCCCGATTACCTAACATTTTCCAGGCTATCAAATATGACCTAAAAAACCATAGTCACCGCCCTGCCATGGTCGTTCCTCGCTGTTTTGCAATTTATGGCCAAAAAACTAGAATTTCGCCCGATTCCCATATATTCGTGTGCTATAGCCCACGCCTTCCTAGTGGGTTCCGGGCCCCCTGGACCCCGATCGCCTAAAATATTTTCGGGCTATCAAATACGACCTAAGGAACCATAGTCACCGCCACGCCCGATTCCCATATTTTTGTGTGCTAAGCCCACGCCTTTCGAGTGGGTCCGGGCCCCCGGACCCCGATCGCCTAAAATTTATTTGGGACATCCAATAGTTCCTAGGGAACCATAGTCACCTCCCTGCCATGACCGTTCCTCGTTGTTTTGCTTTTTACGACACAAAAACTAGAATAACGCCCGATTCCCATATTTTCATGTGCTCTAGCCCACTCCTTCCGAGTGGGCCCGGGTCCCCCAAAACCGAATTGCCTAACATTTTTCCAGGCCATCAAATACGACCTAAGGAACCATAGTCACTGCCCTGCTATGGCCGTTCCTCATTGTTTTGCGTTTTACGAGAAAAAAACTAGAATTCCGCCCGATGCCTATATATTCGTGTGTTATATATAGCCCATGCCTTCCTAGTGGGTCCGGTCTCCCCGGACCCCGATCGCCTAAAAGTTTTCCGGGATATTAAATATGACCTAAGGAACCATAGTCACCGCTCTTCCATGACCGTTCCTTGTTGTTTTGCCTTTTATGACCAAAAAACTAGAATTTTGCCCGATTCCCATATTTTCGTGTGCTATATCCCATGCCTTTCGAGTGGGTCCGAGCCCCCCGACCCCAATTGCCTAACATTATTCCAAGCTATCAAATATGACCTACGGAACCATAGTCACTGCCCCGCCATGGCCGTTCCTCGTTGTTTTGCGTTTTATGGCCAAAAAACTAGAATTCCGCCCGATTCCCATATATTCGTGTGCTATAGCCTACGCCTTCCTAGTGGGAATCGCCTAAAATATTTCCGGGCTATCAAATATGACCTAAGGAACCATAGTCACCACCCCTCCATGACCGTTCCTCATTTTTTGCATTTTACGGCCAAAAAACTAGAATTCCACCCAATTCCCATATATTCGTGTGCTATAGCCCTTGCCTTCCGAGTGGGTCCGGGCCACCCAGACCCCGATCACCGAAGGCATGGGCTATAGCACATGAAAATATGGTAATTAGGTAGAATTTTACTTTTTTTGCCGTAAAACGCAAAACAACAAGGAGCAGTCATGACGGGGTAGTGACTATTGTTCCATAGGTCATATTTGATGGCCCGAAAAACTTTTAGGCAATCCGGTACCGGGGGCGCGAGCCCACTCAGAAGGCGTGGGCTATAGCACAAGAAAATGTACTGAATTCTAGTTTGTTGGCCGTAAAATGCAAAACACCGAGGAGTAGTCATGGCGGGGCGGTGACTATGGTTCCTTAGGTCGTATTTGATGGGTCGAAAAATATTTTGGCTATTTGATTCTAGGGAGCCCGAGCCCACTCGGAAGGCATGTGCTATAGCACCCGAAAATATGGGAATCAGGTGGAATTCTATTTTTTTGCCATAAAATGAAAAACCACGAGGAGCAGTCATGATGGGGCGGGGACTATGGTACCTTATGTCGTATTTGATGGATTGAAAAATTATTTTTAGGCGATCTGGGTCTAGGGGCCCGGGCCCACTCAGAAGGCGTGGGCAATAGCACACGAAAATATGGGAATCGGGCAGAATTCTAGTTTTTTGGCTGTAAAACGTAAAAAATGAGGAAAGGTCATGGCGGGTGGTGACTATTTTTCCTTATGTTATTTTTGATGGCCCGAAAAAATTTTAGGCGATCCGAGTCTGGGGGGCCCTGCCCACTGGGAAGGCGTGTGCTATAGAACACGAAAATTTCGAAATCGGGCGGAATTCTAGTTTTCTTGCCGTAAAACGCAAATAAACGAGGAACGGTCATGATGGGGCGGTGACTATGGTTCCTTAGGTTGTATTTGATGGCCCGGAAAAATTTTAGGCGATCCGATTTTTGGGGGCTTGACCCACTCGGAAGGCGTGGGCTATTGCACACGAAAATATGGGAATCGGGCAGAATTCTAATTTTTTTACCGTCAAACGTAAAAAATGAGGAACGGTCATGGCGGGGTAACGACTATGGTTCCTTAGGTCATATTTGATGGCCCAGAAAAACTTTTTAGGCGATCTGGGTCTGGGAGGCCCGGGACCACTTGGAATGCATTGGCTATAGCACACGAAAATATGGGAATCGGGCAGAATTCTACTTTTTTAGCCATAAAACGCAAAAAATACGAGGAGAAGTCATGACGGGGCGGTAACTGTGGTTCCTTAGGTCGTATTTCATGGCCCGAAAAAGGTTTTAGGTGATCGAGGTCCGGGGGCCCGTGCCCACTCGGAAGGCGTGGGCTATAGCACACGAAAATATGGGAATCAGGCGGAATTATATTTGTTTTGCCATAAAATGGCCATTGCGGGGCGGTGACTTTGGTTCCTTAAGTCGTATTTGATGGCCTGGAAGAATTTTAGGCGATCGGGGTCCGGTTGGCTCGGGCCCACTCGGAAGGTGTGGAGCGGTCATGACAGGGAGGTGACTATAGTTCCTTAGGTCATATTTGATGGCCCGAAAAACTTTCAGGCAATCCGGTTCCAGGGGCCCGGGCCCACTCGGAATATGTGGGCTATAGCACACGAAAATATGGGAATCGGGCGGAATTCTAGTTTTTTGGCCGTAAAATGCAAAACAAACGAGGAACGGTCATGAAGGGGCGGTGACTATGGTTCCTTAGGTCATATTTGATCGCCCGGAAAAATGTTTAAGCGATCCGCTTTTCTTGGAGCCTGGGCCCACTCAGAAGGCGTAGGCTATAGCACACGAAAATATGGGAATCAGGCGCAGGAAGCAAACAACTAGGAGCCGTCATGACAGGGTGGTGACTATGGTTCCTTAGGTTGTATTTAATGGCCCAAAAAAATTTTAGGCGATCCGATGATGGGGGCTTGGGCCCACTCGGAAAGCGTGGGCTATAGCACACGAAAAATATGGGAATCGAGTGGAAATCTAGTTTTTTGGCCGTAAAACACAAATAAACGAGGAACGGTCATGGAGGGGCAATGACTATGGTTCCTTAGGTTGTATTTGATTGCTCGGAAAAAATTTAGGCAATCCGATTCTGGGGGGCCCGACCCACTCGGACGGCGTGGGCTATAGCACACTAAAATATGGGAATCGGGCGGAATTCTAGTTTTTTGGCCATAAAACGCAAATAAATGAGGAGCAGTCATGACGGGGTGATGACTATGGTTCCTTAGGTCGTATTTGATGGCCTGGAAAAAGTTTAGGCGATCCGGTTCTGGGGGGCCTGACCCACTCGGAAGGCATGGGCTATAACACACGAAAATATGCGAATTAGACGGAATTCTAGTTTTTTGGCCGTAAAACACAAAGAAATGAGGAGCAATCATGACGGGGCAGTGACTATGGTTCCTTAGGTCATATTGGATGGCCCGGAAAAATTTTAAGCGATCCAGTTCAGGGGGGACCGGGCCCACTCGGAAGGCGTGGGCTATATAGCACACGAAAATATGAGAATCAAGCGGAATTCAAGTTTTTTGGATGTAAAATGCAAAACAACAAGGAGCGGTCATGACAGGGCGGTGACTATGGTTCCTTAGGTCTTATTTGATGGCCTAGAAAATTTTTAGATGATTCGGGTCTAGGGGCCAGGGCCCAGTCGGTATGCGTGGGCTATAGCACACGAAAATATGGGAATCAGGCACAATTCTAGTTTTTTGGCCGTAAAAATGGAAAACAACGAGGAGCATGCATGATGGGGCATTGACTATGGTTCCTTAGGTTGTATTTGAAGGCCCGAAAATTTTTTAGGCAATACGGTTTCGGGGGGCCCGGGCCCACTGGGATATAGCGTACGAAAATATGGGAATTGGGCATAATTCTAGCTTTTTGGCCGTAAAACGCAATTAAACGAGGAACGATTATTGCTAGGCGATGGCTATGTTTCCTTAGGTTGTATTTGATGGCCCGAAAAAATTTTAGGCAACCCAGTTCTGGGTGCCCGACCCACTCGGAAGGCGTGGTCTATAGCACACGAAAATATGGGAATCGGGCAGAATTCTAGTTTTTTGGCCGTAAAACACAAAGAAATGAGGAGCAGTCATGACGGGGCATTGACTATGGTTCCTTAGGTCATATTTTATGGCCTGAAAACTTTTTAGGTGATCCGGTTCCGGGGGTCCGGCCACTCGGAAGGCGTGGGCTATGGCAGAAGAAAATATGTGAATCGGGCGGAATTCTAGTTTTTTGGCCATAAAATGCAAAAACATGAGGAGCAGTCATGACGGGGCAGTGACTATGGTTCCTTAGGTCATATTTGATGGTCCAAAATTTTTTTAAGCGATCCGCTTTTCTAGGGGGCCCGGGCCAACTCGGAAGGCGTGGGCTATAACACACGAAACTATGGGAATCGGGAAGATTTCTAGTTTTTTGGCTGTAAGACGTAAAACAACAAGGATTAGTTATGACAGTGTGATGATTATGGTTCCTTAGGTCGTATTTGATGGCCCGAAAAAATTTTGGGCGATCCGATGATGGGGGGCCCGGTCCCACTCCGAAGGTGTGGGCTATAGCACACGAAAATATGGGAATCGGGTGGAATTCTAGTTTTTTGGCCGTAAGACGCAAGAAAAAAAGGACCAGTCATGACGGGGCGGTGTCTATGGTTCCTTAGGTCATATTTGATGGCCCGGAAAATTTTTAAGCGATCCGCTTTTCTAGGGGCCCCGAGCCCACTCGGAAGGCGTGGGCTATATAGCACACGAAAATATGGGAATCGGGCGGAATTCTAGTTTTTTGTCTGTAAAACTCAAATAAACGAGGAACGGTCAAGGAAGGGCGGTGACTATGGTTCCTTAGGTTGTATTTGATGGCCCGGAAAAATTTTAGGCGATCCTATTCTGGGGGGCCTGACCCACTCGGAGGTGTGGGCTATAGCACACGACAATATGGGAATCAGGTAGAATTCTAGTTTTTTGGCCGTAAAACGCAAAAAAAAAACATGGAGTAGTCATGATGGGGCAATGACTATGGTTGCTTAGGTCGTATTTAATGGCCCGAAAATATTTTAGGCGATCTGATTCTGGGGAGCCCGGGCCTACTCGGAAGGCATGGGCTATATCACACACAAAAATATTGGAATCGGGCGGAATTCTAGTTTTTTTTCCTTCAAATGAAAAAAAACGAGGAACGGTCATGGCGGGGCAGTGACTATGATTCCTTAGGTCGTATTTGATGGCTCGAAAAAAGTTTAGGCAATTCGGTTTCGGGGGACCCGAGCCCACTCGGAATGCGTGGGATATAGCATACGAAATATGGGAATCGGACGGAATTCTAGTTATTGGCCGTAAAACGCAAATAAACGAGGAACAGTCATTGCAGGCGGTGACTATTGTTCCTTAGGTCATTTTTGATGGCCCGAAAACATTTTAGGTGATCCGTGTCCGGGGGCCCTGCCCACTGGGATGTAGCATACGAAAATATGAGAATCGGGTAGAATTCTAGTTTTTTGGCCATAAAACGCAAATAAACGAGGAACGGTCATGGCAAGGTGATGAATATGGTTCCTTAGGTTGTATTTGATGGCCCGAAAAAATTTTAGGCGATCCGGTTCTGGGGGGCTCGACCCACTCGGAAGGCGTGGTCTATAGCACACGAAAATATGGGAATCAGGCAGGATTCTAGTTTTTTGGCAGTAAAACTCAAAGAAATGAGGAGTAGTCATGACGGGGCAGTGACTATGGTTCCTTAGGTCGATTTGATGGCTCGGAAAAAGTTTAGGAGATCGGGGTACGGGGGGCCCGGGCCCACTCGGTAGGCATGGGCTAGAGCGCACGAAAATATGGGAATCGGGCGGAATTCTAGTTTTTTGGTCGTTAAAAGCAAAAAACAAACAAGGAGCGGTCATGGCGGGGGGTTGACTATGGTTCCTTAGGTCATTTTTGATGGCCCGGAAACATTTTAAGCGATCGGGCGTAAAATGTTTTGATGCCCACTGGGAAGTAGCACACGAAAATATGGGAATTTGGCGAAATTCTAGCTTTTTGGCCGTAAAACACAAATAAACGCTGAACGGTTATGGTGAGGCGATGACTATGGTTCCTTATGTCATATTTGATGGCCCAGAAAATTTTTAAGCGATCCGCTTTTCTAAGGGGCCCGGGCCCACTCGGAAGGCATGGGCTATAGCACACGAAAATATGGGAATCGGGCGGAATTCTAGTTTTTTGTCGGTAAAACTCAAATAAACAAGGAACGGTCAAGGAAGGGCGGTGACTATGGTTCCTTAGGTCGTATTTGATGGCCCGGGAAACTTTAGGAGATCTGATTCTGGGGGGCCCGACCCACTCGGAGGCGTGGGCTATAGGACACGACAATATGGGAATCAGGTAGAATTCTAGTTTTTTGGCCGTAAAACGCAAAAACAAAAATGGAGTAGTCATGACGGGGCAGTGACTATGGTTGATTAGGTCGTATTTAATGGCCCGAAAATTTTTTAGGCGATCCGATTCTGGGGAGCCCGGGCCAACTCGGAAGGCGTGGGCTATATCACACACAAAAATATTGGAATCGGGTGGAATTCTAGCTTTTTTGCCTTAAAATGCAAAAAACCGAGGAACGGTCATGGTGGGGCAGCGACTATGATTCCTTAGGTCGTATTTGATGGTTCGGAAAAAGTTTAGGCGATTCGGTTTCGGGGGGCCCGAGCCCACTCGGAATGCGTGGGATGTAGCACACGAAAATATGTGAATCCGGCGAAATTTTAGTTTTTTGGCCATAAAATTCAAAAACATGAGGAGCAGTTATGACGGGGCGGTGACTATGGTTCCTTAGGTCGTATTTGATGGCCCGAAAATTTTTTAAGCGATCCGCTTTTCTAGGGGGCCCGGGCCAACTCGGAAGGTGTGGGCTATAACACACGAAACTATGGGAATCGAGAAGATTTCTAGTTTTTTGGCTGAAAGACGTAAAACAACAAGGAGCAGTTATGACAGGGTGATGACTATGGTTCCTTAGGTCGTATTTGATGGCCCAAAAAAATTTTAGGCGATCCGATGATTGGGGGCCCGGGCCCACTCCGAAGGTGTGGGCTATAGCACACGAAAATATGGGAATCGGGCGGAATTCTAGTTTTTTGGCCGTAAGACGCAAGAAAACAAGGACCAGTCATGACGGGGCGATGGCTATGGTTCCTTAGATCATATTTGATGGCCCGAAAATTTTTTAAGCGATCCGCTTTTTTAGAGGGCCCGGGCCCACTCAGAAGGCGTGGGCTATAGCACACGAATATATGAGAATCGGGCGGAATTCTAGTTTTTTGTCCGTAAAACTCAAATAAACAAGGAACGGTCAACGAAGGGCGGTGACTAAGGTTCCTTAGGTCGTATTTGATGGACCGGAAAAATTTTAGGCGATCCGGTTCTGGGGCGCCCGACCCACTCGGAGGCATGCGCTATTGCACACGACAATATGGGAATCAGGTAGAATTCTAGTTTTTTGGCCGTAAAACGCAAAAACAAATCATGGAGTAGCCATGATGGGGTAGTGACTATGGTTACTTAGGTCGTATTTAATGGCCTGAAAATTTTTTAGGCGATCCGATTCTGGGGAGCCCGGGCCCACTCGGAAGGCGTGGGCTATATCGCACACAAAAATATTGGAATCGGGCGGAATTCTAGTTTTTTTGCCTTAAAATGCAAAGAAAAGAGGAACAGTCATAGCGGGGCAGTGACTATGATTCCTTAGGTCGTATTTGATGGCTCGGCAAAAGTTTAGGTGATTCGGTTTTGGGGGGCATGAGCCCACTCGGAATGCGTGGGATATAGCACACGAAAATATGGGAATCGGGCGGAATTCTAGTTTTTGGCCGTAAAACGCAAATAAACGAGGAACGGTCATTGCAAGGCGATGACTATTTTTCCTTAGGTCATTTTTGATGGCCCGAAAACATATTAGGTGATCCGTGTCCGGGAGCCCTGACCACTGGGATGTAGCACACGAAAATATGAGAATCGGGTAGAATTCTAGTTTTTTGGCCATAAAACGCAAATAAACGAGGAACGGTCATGGCAAGGTGATGAATATGGTTCCTTAGGTTGTAATTGATGGCCCGAAAAAATTTTAGGCGATCCGATTCTGGGGGGCCCGACCCACTCGGAAGGCGTGGTCTATAGCACACGAAAATATGGGAATCAGGCAAAATTCTAGTTTTTTGGCAGTAAAACTCAAAGAAATGAGGAGTAGTCATGATGTGGTGGTGACTATTGTTCCTTAGGTCGTATTTGATGGCCCGAAAAAATTTTAGGTGATCCGGTTCTGGGGGCACGGGCCCACTCGGAAGGTGTTGGCTATAGCACTTGAAAATATGGGAATCGGGCGGAATTCTAGTTTTTTTGGCTGTAAAACGCAAAAAACAAACAAGGAGCGGTCATGGCGAGGGGTTGACTATGGTTCCTTAGGTCATTTTTGATGGCCCGGAAACATTTTAAGCGATCGGGCGGAAAATGTTTTGATGCCCACTGGGAAGTAGCACACAAAAATATGGAAATCGGGCGAAATTCTTGCTTTTTGGCCATAAAACTCAAATAAACGCTGAACGGTTATGGCGAGGCGATGACTATGGTTCCTTAGGTGGTATTTGATTGCCCGGAAAAATTTTAGGTGACCCAGTTCTGGGGGGCCCGAGCCTACCCGGAAGGCGTGGGCTATGGCACATGAAAATATGGGAATCGGCCGGAATTCTAGTTTTTTGGCCGTAAAACGCAAAACAATGAGGAGCAGTCATGATGGGGCGGTGACTATGGTTCCTTATGTCATATTTGATGGCCCAGAAAATTTTTAAGCGATCCGCTTTTCTAGGGGGCCCGAGCCCACTCGGAAGGCGTGTGCTATAGCACACGAAAATTTGGGAATCGGGCGGAATTCTAGTTTTTTGTCCGTAAAACTCAAATAAACGACGAACGGTCAAGAAAGGGCGGTGAATATGGTTCCTTAGGTCGTATTTGATGGCCCGGCAAAATTTTAGGCGATTCGATTCTGGGGGGCCAGACCCACTCGGAGGCGTGGGCTATAGCACACGACAATATGGGAATCAGGTAGAATTCTAGTTTCTTGGCCGTAAAACGCAAAAACAAAAATGGAGTAGTCATGATGGGGCAGTGACTATGGTTGCTTAGGTCATATTTAATGGCCCGAAAATTTTTTAGGCGATCCGATTCTGGGGAGCCCGGGCCCACTCGGAAGGCATGGGCTATATCGCACACAAAAATATTGGAATCGGGCGGAATTCTAGTTTTGTTGCCTTAAAATGCAAAAAAACAAGGAACGGTCATGGCGGGGCATTGACTATGATTCCTTAGGTCATATTTGATGGCTCGGAAAAAGTTTAGGCGATTAGGTTTCGGGGGGCCCGAGCCCACTCGTAATGCGTGGGATATAGCACACGAAAATATGTGAATCCGGCGGAATTCTAGTTTTTTGGCTATAAAATGCAAAAACATGAGGAGCAGTCATGACGGGGCGGTGACTATGGTTCCTTAGGTCGTAATTGATGACCCAAAAAAATTTTAAGCGATCCGCTTTTCTAGGGGGCCCGGGCCAACTCGGAAGCCGTGGGCTATAGCACACGAAACTATGGGAATCGGGAAGATTTCTAGTTTTTTGGCTATAAGACGTAAAACAACAAGGAGCAGTTTTGACAGGGTGATGACTATGGTTCCTTAGGTCGTATTTGATGACCCGAAAAAATTTTAGGCGATCCGATGATGGGGGGTCCGGGCCCACTCCGAAGGTGTGGGCTATAGCACATGAAAATATGGGAATCGGGCGGAATTCTAGTTTTTTGGCCGTAAGACGCAAGAAAACAAGGACCAGTCATGAAGGGGCGGTTAATATGGTTCCTTAGGTCATATTTGATGTCCCAAATTTTTTTTAAACGATCCGCTTTTCTAGGGGGCCCGGGCCCACTCAGAAGGCGTGGGCTATAGCACACGAAAATATGGGAATCAGGCAGAATTCTAGTTTTTTGTCCGTAAAACTCAAATAAACGAGGAACGGTCAAGGAAGGGCGGTGACTATGGTTCCTTAGGTCGAATTTGATGGCCCGAAAAAATTTTAAGTGATCCGGTTCTGGGGCGCTCGACCCACTCGGAGGTGTGGGCTATAGCACACGACAATATGGGAATCAGGTAGAATTCTAGTTTTTTGGCCGTAAAATGTAAAAAACAAAAAACATGGAGTAGTCATGATGGGGCAGTGACTATGGTTGCTTAGGTCGTATTTAATGGCTCGAAAATTTTTTGGGCGATCCGATTCTGGGGAGCCCGGGTCCACTCGAAGGCTTGGGCTTTATCACACACAAAAATATTGGAATCGGGCGAAATTCTAGTTTTTTTGCCTTAAAATGCAAAAAAATGAGGAACGGTCATGGTGGGGCAGTGACTATGATTTCTTAGGTCGTATTTGTTGGCTCGGAAAAAGTTTAGGCGATTTGGTTTCGGGGGGCCCGAGCCCACTCGGAATGCGTGGGATATAGCACACGAAAATATGGGAATTGGGCGGAATTCTAGTTTTTGGCCGTAAAACACAAATAAACAAGGAACGGTCATTGCAGGGCAATGACTATTTTTCCTTAGGTCATTTTGGATGGCCCAGAAACATTTTAGGTGATCCGTGTCCGGGAGCCCTGCCCACTGGGATGTAGCACACAAAAATATAAGAATCGGGCAAAATTCTAGTTTTTTTGCCATAAAACGCAAATAAACGAGGAACGATCATGGCAAGGTAATGAATATGGTTCCTTAGGTTGTATTTGATGGCCCAAAAAAATTTTAGGCGATCAGATTCTGGGGGGCGGACCCACTCGGAAGGCGTGGTCTATAGCACATGAAAATATGGGAATCGGGCAGAATTATAGTTTTTTGGCAGTAAAACTCAAAGAAATGAGGAGTAGTCATGACGGGGCGGTGACTATGGTTCCTTAGGTCGTATTTGATGGCCCGCAAAAAAATTTAGGTGATCCGGTTCTGGGGGCACGGGGCCACTCGGAAGGCGTTGGCTATAGCACATGAAAATATGGGAATCGGGCGGAATTCTAGTTTTTTTGGCAATAAAACGCAAAAAACTAACAAGGAGCGGTCATGGCGGGGGGTTGAATATGGTTCCTTAGGTCATTTTTGGTGGCCCGGAAACATTTTAAGCGATCGGGCGGAAAATTTTTTGATGCCCACTGGGAAGTAGCACACGAAAATATGGGAATCGGGCGAAATTCTAGCTTTTTGGCCGTAAAACTCAAATAAATGCTGAACGGTTATGGCGAGGCGATGACTATGGTTCTTTAGGTGGTATTTGATTGCCCGAAAAAATTTAAGGCGACCCAGTTCTGGGGGGCCCGAGCCTACCCGGAAGGCGTGGGTTATAGCACATGAAAATATGGGAATCGGCCAGAATTCTAGTTTTTTGGCCGTAAAACGCAAAACAATGAGGAGCAGTCATGATGGGGCGGTGACTATGGTTCCTTATGTCGTATTTGATGGTCCGGATAATTTTTAAGCAATCCGCTTTTTTAGGGGGCCCGGGCCCAATCGGAAGGCGTGGGCTATAGCACACGAAAATATGGGAATCGGGCAGAATTCTAGTTTTTTGTCGGTAAAACTCAAATAAACGAGGAACGGTCAAGGAAGGGTGGTGATTATGGTTCCTTAGGTCGTATTTGATGGCCCGGGAAAAATTTAAGGCGATCCGGTTCTGGGGGCCAGACCCACTCGGAGGCGTGGGCTATAGCACACGACAATATGGGAATCAGGTAGAATTCTAGTTTTTTGGCCGTAAAACGCAAAAACAAAAATGGAGTAGTCATGACGGGGTAGTGTCTATGGTTGCCTAGGTCATATTTAATGGCCCAAAAATTTTTTAGGCGATCCAATTCTGGGGAGCCCGGGCCCACTCAGAAGGCGTGGGCTATATCGCACACAAAAATATTGGAATCGGGCGGAATTCTAGTTTTTTTGCCTTAAAATGCAAACAAATGAGGAACGGTCATGGCGGGGTAGTGACTATGATTCCTTAGGTCGTATTTGATGGCTCGGAAAAAGTTTAGGCGATTCGGTTTCAGGGGGCCCGAGCCCACTCGGAATGCGTGGGATATAGCACACGAAAATATGTGAATCGGGCAAAATTCTAGTTTTTTGGCCATTAAATGCAAAAACATGAGGAGCAGTCATGACAGGGCAGTGACTGTTGTTCCTTAGGTCGTATTTGATGGCTCGAAAAATTTATAAGCGATCCGCTTTTCTAGGGGGCCCGGGTCAACTCGAAAGGCGTGGGCTATAGCACACGAAACTATGGGAATCGGGAAGATTTCTAGTTTTTTGGCTGTAGGACGTAAAACAACAAGGAGCAGTTATGACAGGGTGATGAATATGGTTCCTTAGGTCGTATTTGATGGCCCAAAAAGTTTTTAGGCGATCCGATGATGGGGGGCCCGGGCCCACTCCGAAGGTGTGGGCTATAGCACACGAAAATATGGGAATCGGGCGGAATTCTAGTTTTTTGGCCGTACGACGCAAGAAAACAAGGACCAGTCATGACGGGGCAGTGAATATGGTTCCTTAGGTCATATTTGATGGCCCAAAAATTTTTTAGGCGATCCGCTTTTCTAGGGGGCCCGGGCCCACTCAGAAGGCGTGGGCTATAGCACACGAAAATATGGGAATCGGGCGGAATTCTAGTTTTTTGTCCGTAAAACTCAAATAAATGAGGAACAGTCAAGGAAGAGCGGTGACTATGGTTCCTTAGGTCGTATTTGATGGCCCAAAAAAATTTTAGGCGATCCGGTTCTGGGGGCCCGACCCACTCGGAGGCTTGGGCTATAGTACACGACAATATGGGAATCAGGTAGAATTCTAATTTTTTGGCCGTAAAATGCAAAACAAAAACATGGAGTAGTCATGATGGGGCAGTGACTATGGTTGCTTAGGTCGTATTTAATGGCCCGAAAAATTTTTAGGCGATCCGATTCTGGGGAGCCCGGGCCCATTCGGAATGCGTGGGCTATATCGCACACAAAAATATTGGAATCGGGCGGAATGCTAGTTTCTTTGCCTTAAAATGCAAAAAAACGAGGAACGGTCATGGCGGGGCAGTGACTATGATTCCTTAGGTCGTATTTGATTGCTCGGAAAAAGTTTAGGCGATTCTGTTTCGGGGGGCCCGAGCCCACTCGGAATGCGTGGGATATAGCACACGAAAATATGGGAATCGGGCGGAATTCTAGTTTTTGGCCGTAAAACGCAAATAAACGAGGAACGGTCATTACAGGGCGGTGACTATTGTTCCTTAGGTCATTTTTGATGGCCCGGAAACATTTTAGGTGATCCGTGTCCGGGGGCCCTGCCCACTGGGATGTAGCACACGCAAATATGAGAATCGGGCAGAATTCTAGTGTTTTGGCCATAAAACGCAAGTAAACGAGGAACGGTCATGGAGGTTATGAATATGGTTACTTAGGTTGTATTTGATGGCCCGAAAAATTTTTAGGCGATCCGGTTCTGGGGGGCCCGACCCACTCGGAAGGCGTGGTCTATAGCACACAAAAATATGGGAATCGGGCTGAATTCTAATATTTTGGCAGTAAAACTCAAAGAAATAAGGAGTAGTCATGATGGGGCAGTGACTATGGTTCCTTAGGTCGTATTTGATGGCCCGAAAAAAATTTAGGTATCCGGTTCTGGAGGGCACGGGCCCACTCGGAAGGCGTTGGCTATAGCACATGAAAATATGGGAATCGGGCGGAATTCTAGTTATTTGGCGGTAAAACGCATAAAACAAACAAGGAGCGGTCATGGCGGGGGGTTGACTATGGTTCCTTAGGTCATTTTTGACATCCCGGAAACATTTTAAGCAATCGGGCGGAAAATGTTTTGATGCCCACTAGGAAGTAGCACACGAAAATATGGGAATCGGGCGGAATTCTAGCTTTTTGGTCGTAAAACGCAAATAAATGCTGAACGGTTATGGCAAGGCGATGACTATGGTTCCTTAGGTGGTATTTGATTGCCCGAAAATTTTTTAGGTGACCCAGTTCTTGAAGGCCCGAGCCTACTCGGAAGGCGTGGTCTATAGCACATGAAAATATGGGAATCGGCCGGAATTCTAGTTTTTTGGCCGTAAAACGCAAAACAATGAGGAGCAGTCATGACGGGGCAGTGACTATGGTTCCTTATGTCGTATTTGATGGCCTGGAAAAGTTTTAAGCGATCCGCATTTCTAGGGGGCCCGAGCCAACTCGGAAGGGGTGGGCTATAGCACACGAAATTATGGGAATGAGGAAGATTTCTAGTTTTATGGTCGTAAGACGCAAAAAAACAAGGTGCAGTCATGACAGGGTGATGACTATGGTTCCTTAGGTCATACTTTATGGCCCGAAAAATTTTTAGGCGATCCGATGATGGGGCCCGTGCCCACTCGGAAGGCGTGGGCTATAGCACACGAAAATATGGGAATCGGGCGAAATTCTAGTTTTTCGGCCGTAAGACGCAAAAAAACAAGGAGCATTCATGACAGGGTGGTGACTATGGTTCCTTAGGTTATATTTGATGGCCTGAAAAAATTTTAGGCGATCCGATGATGGGGGGCCCGGGCCCACTCGGAAGGCGTGGGCTATAGCACACGAAAATATGGGTATCGGGCGGAATTCTAGTTTTTTTGCCTTAAAATGCAAAAACATGAGGAACGGTCATGGCGGGGCAGTGACTATGATTCCTTAGGTCGTATTTGATGGCTCGAAAAATGTTTAGGCAATTCGGTTTTGGGGGGCCCGAGCCCACTCAGAAAGCATGTGTTATATAGCACACGAAAATATGGGAATCGGGCACAATTGAAGTTTTTTGGCCGTAAAATGCAAAACAATAAGGAACAGTCATGACGGGGCAGTGACTATGGTTCCTTAGGTCGTATTTGATGGCCCAGAATGATTTTAGGTGATTGGGTTCCGAAGGACCGGACCCACACGGAAGGCGTGAGCTATAGCACATGAAAATATGGGAATCGGGAAGATTTCTAGTTTTTTAGCCGTAAGACGCAAAACAACAAGGAGCAGTCATGACTGGGTGATGACTATGGTTCCTTAGGTCGTATTTTATGGCCCGAAAAAATTTTAGGCAATCCGATGATGGGGGGCCCGGGCCCACTCGGAAGGCGTGGGTTATAGCACACGAAAATATGGGAATCAGGCGGAATTCTAGTTCTTTGGCCGTAAGACGCAAAACAACAAGGAGCAGTCATGACAGGGTGGTGACTATGGTTCCTTAGGTCATATTTGATTTCCTAAAATTTTTTTACGTGATCCGATGATGGGGGGCCCGGGCCCACTCGGAAGGCGTGGGCTATAGCACACGAAAATAAGGGAATCAGGCGGAATTCTAGTTTTTTGTCCGTAAAACTCAAATAAACGAGGAACGGTCATAGAGGGGCGGTGACTATGGTTACTTAGGTAGTATTTTATGGCCCGGAAAGTTTTAGGCATTCCGGTTCTGGGGGGCCCAACCCACTCGAAAAGCGTGGGCTATAGCACACGAAAATATGGGAATCGGGCTGAATTCTAGTGTTTTGGCCATAAAACGCAAAACAATGAGGAGCAGTCATGACGAGGTGGTGACTATGGTTCCTTAGGTCATATTTGATGGCCCGAAAATCTTTTAAGCGATCCGCTTTTCTAGGGGGCCCGGGCCTACTCGGAAGGTGTGGGCTATAGCACACGACAATATGGGAATCAGGTAGAATTGTAGTTTTTTGGCCGTAAAACGCAAAAACAAACATGGAGTATTCATGACGGGGCAGTGACTATGGTTCCTTAGGTCGTATTTGATGGCCCGAAAAAAGTTTGGCGATCCAATTCTGGGGAGTCCGGGCCCGCTCAGAAGGCGTGGGCTATATAGCACACAAAAATATGGGAATCGGACGGAATTCTAGTTTTTTTGCCTTCAAATGCAAAAAACCAAGGAACGGTCATGGTGGGGGCAGTGACTATGATTCCTTAGGTCGTATTTGATGGCTTGGAAAAAGTTTAGGCGATTCGGTTCCGGGGGCCCGAGCCCACTCGGAATGCGTGGGATATAGCACAAAACAATATGGGAATCAGGCGGAATTCTAGTTTTTTGGCCATAAAATGCAAATAAATGAAGAACGGTCATGGCGGGGCAGTGAAAATGGTTCCTTAGGTTGTATTTGATGCCCAGAAAAATTTTAGGCGATCCGGTTCTGGGGGGCCCGACCCACTCGGAAGGCATGGGCTATAGCACACGAAAATATGGGAATCGGGCACAATTCTAGGTTTTTGTCCGTAAATTGCGAAAACATGAGGAGCATGCATGACGGGGCTTTGATTATGGTTCCTTAGGTCGTATTTGATGGCCCGGAAAATTTTTAGGCGATTTAGTACCGGGGGCCCGGGCCCACTCGGAATGCGTGGGCTATCACATGAAAATATGATAATCAGGCGGAATTCGAGTTTTCTTGGCCGTAAAATGCTAAAAAATGAGGAGCGATCATGGGAGGGCGGTGACTATGCTTCCTTAAGTCATATTTGATGGCCTGGAAAAATCTTAGGCGATCGGGGTCTGGGGAGCCCGGGAACACTCGGAAGGCGTGGGCTATAGCACATGAAAATATGGGAATGAGGCGGAATTCTAGTTTTTTATCCATAAAACGCAAAACAATGAGGAACAGTCATGACGGGGCGGTGACTATAGTTCCTTAGGTCATATTTGATTTCCTAAATTTTTTTTACGCGATCCGATGATGGGGGGCCCGGGCCCACTCGGAAGGCGTGGGCTATAGCACACGAAAATAAGGGAATCAGGCGGAATTCTAGTTTTTTGTCCGTAAAACTCAAATAAATGAGGAACGGTCATAGAGGGGCGGTGACTATGGTTACTTAGGTAGTATTTTATGGCCCGGAAATTTTTAGGCGTTCCGGTTCTGGGGGGCCCAACCCACTCGAAAAGCGTGGGCTATAGCACACGAAAATATGGGAATCGGGCTGAATTCTAGTGTTTTGGCCATAAAACGCAAAACAATGAGGAGCAGTCATGACGAGGTGGTGACTATGGTTCCTTAGGTCGTATTTGATGGCCCAAAATTTTTTTAAGCGATCCGCTTTTCTAGGGGCCCGGGCCCACTCGAAAGGCGTGGGCTATAGCACACGACAATATGGGAATCAGGTAGAATTGTAGTTTTTTGGCCGTAAAACGCAAAAACAAACATGGAGTATTCATGACGGGGCAGTGACTATGGTTCCTTAGGTCGTATTTGATGGCCCGAAAAAAGTTTGGCGATCCAATTCTGGGGAGTCCGGGCCCGCTCAGAAGGCGTGGGCTATATAGCACACAAAAATATGGGAATCGGACGGAATTCTAGTTTTTTTGCCTTCAAATGCAAAAAACCAAGGAACGGTCATGGTGGGGGCAGTGACTATGATTCCTTAGGTCGTATTTGATGGCTTGGAAAAAGTTTAGGCGATTCGGTTCCGGGGGGCCCGAGCCCACTCGGAATGCATGGGATATAGCACAAAACAATATGGGAATCAGGCGGAATTCTAGTTTTTTGGACATAAAATGCAAATAAATGAAGAACGGTCATGGCGGGGCAGTGAAAATGGTTCCTTAGGTTGTATTTGATGCCCAAAAAAATTTTAGGCGATCCGGTTCTGGGGGCCCGACCCACTCGGAAGGCATGGGCTATAGCACACGAAAATATGGGAATCGGGCACAATTCTAGGTTTTTGGCCGTAAATTGCAAAAATATGAGGAGCATGCATGACGGGGCTTTGATTATGGTTCCTTAGGTCTTATTTGATGGCCCTGAAAATTTTTAGGCGATTTAGTACCGGGGGCCCGGGCCCACTCGGAATGCGTGGGCTATCACACGAAAATATGACAATCAGGCGGAATTCTAGTTTTTTTGGCCGTAAAATGCTAAAAAATGAGGAGCGCTCATGGGAGGGCGGTGACTATGCTTCCTTAAGTCGTATTTGATGGCCTGGAAAAATCTTAGGCGATCGGGGTCCTGGGAGCCCGGGAACACTCGGAAGGCGTGGGCTATAGCACATGAAAATATGGGAATGAGGCGGAATTCTAGTTTTTTATCCATAAAACGCAAAACAATGAGGAACAGTCATGACGGGGCGGTGACTATCGTTCCTTAGGTCGTATTTGAATGCCCGGAAAATTATTAAGCGATCCGCTTTTCTAGGGGCCCGGGCCCACTCGAAAGGCGTGGGCTATAACACACGGAAATATGGGAATCAAGCAAAATTCTAGTTTTTTGGCCGTAAGACGCAAAACAATGAGGAGCAGTCATGACAGAGTGGTGACTATGGTTTCTTAGGTCATATTTGATGGCCCAAAATAATTTTAGGCGATCCGATGATGGGGCCCCTGGCCCACTCGGAAGGCGTGGGCTATAGCACACGAAAATATGGGAATCAAGTAGAATTGTAGTTTTTTGGCCGTAAAACACAAAAAACACATGAAGTATTCATGACGGGGCAGTGACTATGGATCCTTAGGTCGTATTTGATGGACCGAAAAATTTTTAGGCGATCCGATTCTGGGGAGTCCGGGCCCACTCAGAAGGCGTGGGCTATATAGCATACAAAAATATGGGAATCGGGAGGAATTCTAGTTTTTTTGCCTTAAAATACAAAAAACCAAGGAACGGTCATGGCGGGGAAGTGACTATGATTCCTTAGGTCATATTCGATGGCTCGGAAAAAGTTTAGGCGATTCGGTTCGGGGGGGCCCGAGCCCACTCGGAATGCATGGGATATATCAAACGAAAATATGGGAATCAGGCGGAATTCTAGTTTTTTGGCCATAAAATGCAAATAAACAAAGAACGATCATGGAGGGGCAGTGAATATGGTTCCTTAGGTTGTATTTGATGGCCCAGAAAAATTTTAGGCGATCCGGTTCTGGAGGGACCGACCCACTCGGAAGGCATGGGCTATAGCACACGAAAATATGGGAATCAGGCACAATTCTAGTATTTTGGCCGTAAAATGTAAAAAAAACGAGGAGCATGCATGACAGGGCATTGATTATGGTTACTTAGGTCATATTTGATGGCCCAAAATTTTTTAGGCGATTTATTACCGGGGGCCCGGGCCCACTCGGAATGCGTGGCCTAACACACGAAAATATGGGAATCAGGCGGAATTCTAGTTTTTTGGCCGTAAAATGCAAAAACAAAATGAGGAGAGGTCATGGGAGGGCGGTGAATATGGTTCCTTAAGTTGTATTTGATGGCCTGAAAATATTTTAGGTGATCGGGGTCCGAGGGGCCCGGGCCCACTCGAAAGGCATGGGCGCACATGAAATTATGGGAATCGGGCAGAATTCTAGTTTTTTGACTGTAAAATGCAAAAAAAGGAGGAAAGGTCATGGCGGGGCGGTGACTATTTTTCCTTAGGTCATTTTTGATGGCCCGAAAACATTTTAGGCGATCCGTGTCCGGGGGCCCTGCCCACTGGGAAGTAGCACGCGAAAATATGGGAATCGAGCGGAATTCTAGATTTTTGGCGGTAACACGCAATTAAACAAGGAACGGTTATGGCGAGGCGATGACTATGGTTCCTTAGGTTGTATTTGATGGCCCGAAAATTTTTTAGGCGACCCGGTTCTGGGGGTTCGACCCACTCGGAAGGCGTGGTCTATAGCACACGAAAATATGGGAATCGAGGAGAATTCTAGTTTTTTGGCCGTAAAACACAAAGAAATGAGGAGCAGTCATGATGGGGCAGTGACTATGGTTCCTTAGGTCGTATTTGATGGCCTGAAAATTTTTTAGGTGATCCGGTTCTGGGGGGCCCGGGCCCACTCGGAAGGCGTGGGCTATAGCACAAGAAAATATGTGAATCGGGCGGAATTCTAGTTTTTTATCCATAAAACGCAAAACAATGAGGAACAGTTACGACGGGGCGGTGCCTATGGTTCCTTAGGTCGTATTTGATTGCTTGGAAAATTTTTAAGCTATCCGCTTTTCTAGGGGGCCCGGGCCCACTCGGAAACGGGCAGAATTCTAGTTTTTTTGCCGTAAGACGCAAAACAATGAGGAGCAGTCAAGACAGAGTGGTGACTATGGTTCCTTAGGTCATATTTGATGGCCCAAAAAATTTTTAGGCGATCCGATGATGGGGAGCCGGGCCCACTTAGAAGGCCTGGGCTATAGCACATGAAAATATGAGAATCAGGCAGAATTCTAGTTTTTTGGCCGTAAAACGCAAAGCAATGAGGAGCAATCATGACGGGGAAGTGACTATGGTTCCTTACGTCGTATTTGATGGCTCATAAAAATTTTAGGCGATCCGGTTCTGGGGGGACCGGGCCCACTCGGAAGACGTGGGCTATATAGCACACGAAAGTTTGGGAATCGGGCGAAATTCTAGTTTTTTGGACGTAAAATGCAAAACAACAAGGAGCAGTCATGACAGGACATTGACTATGGTTCCTTAGGTCGTATTTTATGGCCCAAAAAAAATATAGATGACCCGGGTCTGGGGGGCCCGGGCCCACTCGGTATGCGTGGGCTATAGCATACAAAAATATGAGAATTGGGCAGAATTCAAGTTTTTTGGCCGTAAAATGCAAAACAATGAGGAGCATGCATGACGGGGCATTGACTATGGTTCCTTAGGTCATATTTGATGGCCCGAAAAATTTTTAGGCGATTCCGTTTCGGGGGGCCCGGCCCACTCGGAAGGCGTGGGCTATAGCATATGAAAATATGGTAATCGGGCAGAATTCAAGTTTTTTGGCCGTAAAATGCAAAAAACAAATGAGGAGCGGTCATGGAGGGGCGGTGACTATGGTTCCTTAAGTCGTATTTGATGACCTGGAAAAATTTTAGGCGATCGGGGTCCAGGGGGCCGGGCCCATTCGGAAGGCGTGGGCTATAGCACATGAAAATATGGGAATCAGGCGGAATTCTAGTTTTTTGGCCGTAAAACACAATAAAACGAGGAAAGGTCATGGCGGGGCGGTGACTATTTTTCCTTAGGTCGTTTTTGATGGCCCAAAAATATATTAGGCGATCCGTGTCCGGGGGCCCTACCCACTGGGATGTAGCACACGAAAATATGGGAATCGGGCGGAATTCTAGTTTTTTGGCCATAAAACGCAAATAAACGAGGAACGGTCATGGCCAGGCGATGAATATGGATCCTTAGGTTGTATTTGATGGCCCGAAAATATTTTAGGCGATCCGGTTGTGGGGGGCCCGACCTACTCGGAAGGCATGGTCTATAGCACACGAATAAATGGGAATCGGGCAGAATTCTAGTTTTTTGGCCGTAAAACGCGAAGAAATGAGGAGCAGCCATGACGGGGCGGTGACTATGGTTCCTTAGGTCATATTTGATGGCTTGAAATATTTTTAGGTGATCCGGTACTGGGGGTCCGGGCCCACTCGGAAGGCGTGGGAGCACACAAAAATAAGGGAACTGGGCGGAATTCTAGTTTTTTGGCCGAAAGACGCAAAAAAACAAGAAGCAGTCATGGTAGGGTGGTGACTATGGTTCCTTAGGTCGTATTTGATGGCCTTAAAAAATTTTAGACGATCCGGTAATGGGGGCCCGGGCCCACTCGGAAGGCGTGGGCTATAGCACACGAAAATATGGGAATCGGGCAGAATTCTAGTTTTTGGCCGGGTAAAACTCAATTAAACGAGGAACGGTCATGGAGGGGCGGTGAATATGGTTCCTTAGGACGTATTTGATGGCCCGGAAAAATTTTAGGCGATCCGCTTCTGGAGGGCCCGACCCACTCGGAAGGCGTGGGCTATAGCACACAAAAATATGGGAATCGGGCAGAATTCTAGTTTTTTGGCCATAAAACGCAAAACAATGAGGAGCAGTCATGACGGGGCGGTGACTATGGTTCGTTTGTTCGTATTTGATGGCCCGAAAATATTTTATGCGATCCGCTTTTCTAGGGGGGTCGGGCCCACTCGGAAGGCGTGGGCTATAGCACACGACAATATGGGAATCAGGTAGAATTCTAGTTTTTTGGCCGTAAAATGCAAAACAAACATGGAGTAGTAATGACGGGGCATTGACTATGGTTCCTTAGGTCGTATTTGATGGCCTGAAAAATTTTTAGGCGATCCGATTCTGTGGCGTGGGCTATATAGCACACGAAAATATGGGAATCGGGCGGAATTCTAGTTTTTTTACCTTAAAATGCAAAAAAATGAGGAACGGTCATGGAAGGGCAGTGACTATGATTCCTTAGGTCGTATTTGATGGCTCGGAAAAAGTTTAGGTGATTCGGTTCCGGGGGGCCCGAGCCCACTCGGAATGCGTGGGATATAGCACACGAAAATATGGGAATCGGGCGAAATTCTAGTTTTTTGCCGTAAAATGCAAATAAACGAGGAACAGTCATGGCGGGACGGTGACTATGGTTCCTTAGGTTGTATTTGATGGCGCGGAAAATATTTAGGCGATCTGGTTCAGGGGGGCCCGACCCACTCGAAAGGCATGGGCTATAGCACCCGAAAATATGGGAATCGGGCACAATTCCAGTTTTTTGGCCGTTAAATGCAAAACAACGAGGAGCATGCATGACGGAGCGTTGAATATGGTTCCTTAGGTCGTATTTGATGGCCCAAAAATTGTTTAGGCAATCCTATGATAGGGGGCCCGGGCCCACTCGGAAGGCGTGGGCTATAGCACACGAAAATATGGGAATCGGGCGGAATTCTAGTTTTTTGGCCGTATGACGCAAAAAAACAAGGAGTAATCATGACAGGATGGTGACTATGGTTCATTAGGTCGTATTTGATAGCCTGAAAATTTTTTAGGCGATCCGATGATGGGAGGCCCGGGCCCACTCGGAAGGCGTGGGCTATAGCACAAGAAAATATGAGAATCGGGCGGAATTCTAGTTTTTTATCCATAAAACGCAAAACAATGAGGAACAGTCATGACGGGGCGGTGACTATGGTTCCTTAGGTTGTATTTGATTGCCTGGAAATTTTTTAAGCGATCCGCTTTTCTAGGGGGCCCGGGCCCACTCGGAAACGTGCAGAATTCTAGTTTTTTGGCCGTAAGACGCAAAACAATGAGGAGCACTCATGACAGAGTGGTGACTATGGTTTCTTAGGTCGTATTTGATGGCCCAAAATATTTTTAGGCGATCCGATGATGGGGGGCCGGGCCCACTCAGAAGGCGTGGGCTATAGCACACGAAAATATGTGAATCGGGCGGAATTCTAATTTTTTTTTGGCCATAAAACACAAAAACATGAAGAGGAGTCATGACGGGGTGGTGACTATGGTTCCTTAGGTCATATTGGATGGCCCAAAATATTTTTAGGAGATCCTATTATAGGGGGCCCGGGCCCACTCGGAAGGCGTGGGAGCACACGAAAATATGGGAACCGGGCGAAATTCTAGTTTTTTGGCCGTAAGACACAAAAAAACAAGAAGCAGTCATGATAGGGTGGTGACTATGGTTCCTTAGGTCGTATTTGATGGCCTGAAAAAATTTTAGGCGATCCGATGATGGGGGCCCGGGCCCACTCGGAAGGCGTGGGCTATAACACACGAAATTATGGGAATCGGGCAGAATTCTAGTTTTTTGCCGGGTAAAACTCAATTAAACGAGGAACGGTCATGGAGGGGAGGTGACTATGGTTCCTTAGGACGTATTTGATGGCCCGGAAAAATTTTAGGCGATCCGCTTCTGAAGGGCCCGACCCACTCGGAAGGCGTGGGCTATAGCACACGAAAATATAGGAATCGGGCAGAATTCTAGTTTTTTGGCCATAAAACGCAAAACAATGAGGAGCAGTCATGACGGGGCGGTGACTATGGTTCCTTTGTTTGTATTTGATGGCCCAAAAATATTTTATGTCATCCGCTTTTCTAGGGGGGTCGGGCCTACTCGGAAGGCGTGGGCTATCGCACACGACAATATGGGAATCAGGGAGAATTCTAGTTTTTTGGCCGTAAAATGCAAAACAAACATGGAGTAGTAATGACGGGGCATTGACTATGGTTCCTTAGGTCGTATTTGATGGCCCGAAAAAATTTTAGGCGATCCGATTCTGTGGCGTGGGCTATATAGCACACGAAAATATGGGAATCGGGGGGAATTCTAGTTGTTTTTACCTTAAAATGCAAAAAAATGAGGAACGGTCATGGAGGGACAGTGACTATGATTCCTTAGGTCGTATTGAATGGCTCAGAAAAAGTTTAGGCAATTTGGTTCGGGGGCCCGAGCCCACTCGGAATGCGTGGGATATAGCACACGAAAATATGGGAATCGGGCAAAATTCTAGTTTTTTGACGTAAAATGCAAATAAACGAGGAACAGTCATGGCGGGGCGGTGACTATGGTTCCTTAGGTTGTATTTGATGTCCCGGAAAATTTTTAGGCGATCCGATTCTGGGGGGCCCGACCCACTCGAAAGGCATGGGCTATAACACCCGAAAATATGGGAATCGGGCACAATTCCAGTTTTTGGCCGTTAAATGCAAAAACACGAGGAGCATGCATGACGGGGCATTGATTATGGTTCCTTAGGTCGTATTTGATAGCCCGGAAAAATTTTAGGCAATCCTATGATGGGGGGCCCGGGCCCACTCGGAAGGCGTGGGCTATAGCACAGGAAAATAAGGGAATCGGGCGGAATTCTAGTTTTTTGGCCGTAAGACGCAAAAAAACAAGGAGCAATCATGACAGGATGGTGACTATGGTTCATTAGGTCATATTTGATAGCCTGAAAAATTTTTAGGCGATCCGATGATGGGAGGCCCGGGCCCACTCGGAAGGCGTGGGCTATAGCACAAGAAAATATGAGAATCGGGCGGAATTCTAGTTTTTTATCCATAAAATGCAAAACAATGAGGAACAGTCATGACGGGACGGTGACTATGCCTCCTTAGGTTGTATTTGATTGCCTGGAAATTTTTTAAGCGATCCGCTTTTCTAGGGGGCCCGGGCCCACTCGGAAACGTGCAGAATTCTAGTTTTTTGGCCGTAAGACGCAAAACAATGAGGAGCACTCATGACAGAGTGGTGACTATGGTTTCTTAGGTCGTATTTGATGGCCCAAAATATTTTTAGGCGATCCGATGATGGGGGGCCGGGCCCACTCAGAAGGCGTGGGCTATAGCACACGAAAATATGTGAATCGGGCGGAATTCTAATTTTTTTGGCCATAAAACACAAAAACATGAAGAGGAGTCATGACGGGGTGGTGACTATGGTTCCTTAGGTCATATTGGATGGCCCAAAACGTTTATAGGAGATCCTATTATAGGGGGCCCGGGCCCACTCGGAAGGCGTGGGAGCACACGAAAATATGGGAACCGGGCGGAATTCTAGTTTTTTGGCCGTAAGACGCAAAAAAACAAGAAGCAGTCATGATAGGGTGGTGACTATGGTTCCTTAGGTCGTATTTGATGGCCTGATAAAATTTTAGGCGATCCGATGATGGGGGCCCGGGCCCACTCGGAAGGCGTGGGCTATAAGCACACGAAAATATGGGAATCGGGCAGAATTCTAGTTTTTTGCCGGGTAAAACTCAATTAAACGAGGAACGGTCATGGAGGGGAGGTGACTATGGTTCCTTAGGACGTATTTGATGGCCCGGAAAAATTTTAGGCGATCCGCTTCTGAAGGGCCCGACCCACTCGGAAGGCGTGGGCTATAGCACACGAAAATATGGGAATCGGGCAGAATTCTAGTTTTTTGGCCATAAAACGCAAAACAATGAGGAGCAGTCATGACGGGGCGGTGACTATGGTTCCTTTGTTTGTATTTGATGGCCCGAAAATATTTTATGTGATCCGCTTTTCTAGGGGGTCGGGCCCACTCGGAAGGCGTGGGCTATAGCACACGACAATATGGGAATCAGGTAGAATTCTAGTTTTTTGGCCGTAAAATGCAAAACAAACATGGAGTAGTAATGACGTGGCATTGACTATGGTTCCTTAGGTCGTATTTGATGGCCCGAAAAAATTTTAGGCGATCCGATTCTGTGGCGTGGGCTATATAGCACACGAAAATATGGGAATCGGGGGGAATTCTAGTTGTTTTTACCTTAAAATGCAAAAAAATGAGGAACGGTCATGGAGGGACAGTGACTATGATTCCTTAGGTCGTATTGAATGGCTCGGAAAAAGTTTAGGCAATTTGGTTCCGGGGGGCCCGAGCCCACTCGGAATGCGTGGGATATAGCACACGAAAATATGGGAATCGGGGAAAATTCTAGTTTTTTGACGTAAAATGCAAATAAACGAGGAACAGTCATGGCAGGGCGGTGACTATGGTTCCTTAGGTTGTATTTGATGGCCCGGAAAATTTTTAGGCGATCCGATTCAGGGGGCCCGACCCACTCGAAAGGCATGGGCTATAACACCCGAAAATATGGGAATCGGGCACAATTCCAGTTTTTTGGCCGTTAAATGCAAAAAAACGAGGAGCATGCATGACGGGGCATTGATTATGGTTCCTTAGGTCGTATTTGATGGCCCGGAAAAATTTTAGGCGATCCTATGATGGGGTGCCCGGGCCCACTCGGAAGGCGTGGGCTATAGCACAGGAAAATATGGAAATCGGGCGGAATTCTAGTTTTTGGCCGTAAGACGCAAAAAAACAAGGAGCAGTCATGACAGGGTGGTGACTATGGTTCATTAGGTCATATTTGATAGCCTGAAATATTTTTAGGCGATCCGATGATGGGAGGCCCGGGCCCACTCGGAAGGCGTGGGCTATAGCACAAGAAAATATGTGAATCGGGCGGAATTCTAGTTTTTTATCCATAAAACGCAAAACAATGAGGAACAGTCATGACGGGGTGGTGCCTATGGTTCCTTAGGTCGTATTTGATTGCTTGGAAATTTTTTAAGCAATCTGCTTTTCTAGGGGGCCCGGGCCCACTCGGAAAGGTGCAGAATTCTAGTTTTTTGGCCGTAAGACGCAAAACAATGAGGAGCAGTCATGACAGAGTGGTAACTATGGTTCCTTAGGTCGTATTTGATGGCCCAAAAAATTTTTAGGCGATCCGATGATGGGGGGGCCGGGCCCACTCAGAAGGCGTGGGCTATAGCACACGAAAATAAGGGAATCGGGCAAAATTCTAGTTTTTCGGACGTAAAACACAAATAAACGAGGAACGGTCATAGTGGGGCGGTGACTATGGTTCCTTAGGTCGTATTTGATGGCTCAAAAATTTTTTTAGGAAATCTGTTTTTGGGGAGCCCGACCCACTCGGAAGGCGTGGGCTATAGCACACGAAAATATGAGAATCACGCGGAATTCTAGTTTTTTGGCCGTAAAATGCAAAGAAATGAGGAGCAGTCATGACGGGGCGGTGAATATGGTTCTTAGGTCATATTTGATGGCCCGAAATATTTTTAGGTGATCCGGTACTGGGGGTCCGGGCCCACTCGGAAGGCGTGAGCTATGGTACAAGAAAATATGTGAATCGGGCGGAATTCTATTTTTTTGGCCAAAAAACGCAAAACAATGAAGAGGAGTCATGACGGGGTGGTGACTATGGTTCCTTAGGTCATATTTGATTGCCCGAAAAGTTTTTAGGAGATCCTATGATAGGGGGCCCGGGCCCACTCGGAAGGCGTGGGAGCACACGAAAATATGGGAACTGAGCGGAATTCAAGTTTTTTGGCCGTAAGATGCAAAAAAACAAGAAGCAGTCATCACAGGGTGGTGACTATGGTTCCTTAGGTCGTATTTGATGGCCTAAAATTTTTTTAGGCGATCCGATGATGGGGGGCCCGGGCCCACTCGGAAGGCGTGGGCTATAGCACAAGAAAATATGTGAATAGGGCGGAATTCTAATTTTTTATCCATAAAACATAAAACAATGAGGAACAGTCATGACGGGGCGGTGACTATGGTTCCTTAGGTTGTATTTGATTGCCTGGAAATTTTTTAAGCGATCCGATTTTCTAAGGGGCCCAGGCCCACTCGGAAACGTGCAGAATTCTAGTTTTTTGGCCGTAAGACGCAAAACAATGAGGAGCACTAATGACAGAGTGGTGACTATGGTTCCTTAGGTCGTATTTGATGGCCCAAAATATTTTTAGGTGATCCGATGATGGGGGGGCCGGGCCCACTCAGAAGGCATGGGCTATAACACACGAAAATATGGGAATCGGGCGGAATTCTAGTTTTTTTGGCCATAAAACTCAAAAAAATTAAGAGGAGTCATGACGGGGTGGTGACTATGGTTCCTTAGGTCATATTGGATGGCCCAAAATCTTTTTAGGAGATCCTATTATAGGGGGCCTGGGCCCACTCGGAAGGCGTGGGAGCACACGAAAATATGGGAACCGGGCGGAATTCTAGTTTTTTGGCCGTAAGACGCAAAAAAACAAGAAGCAGTCATGATAGGGTGGTGACTATGGTTTCTTAGGTCGTATTTGATGGCCTGAAAAAATTTTAGGCGATCCGATGATGGGGGCCCGGGCCTACTCGGAAGGCGTGGGCTATAGCACACGAAAATATGGGAATCGGGCAGAATTCTAGTTTTTTGCCGGGTAAAACTCAATTAAACGAGGAACGGTAATGGAGGGGAGGTGACTATGGTTCCTTAGGACATATTTGATGGCCCGGAAAATTTTTAGGCGATCTGCTTCTGGAGGGCCCGACCCACTCGGAAGGCGTGGGCTATAGCACACGAAAATATGGGAATCGGGCAGAATTCTAGTTTTTTGGCCATAAAACGCAAAACAATGAGGAGCAGTCATGACGGGGCGGTGACTATGGTTCTTTTGTATGTATTTGATGGCCCGAAAATATTTTATGTGATCCGCTTTTCTAGGGGGGTCGGGCCCACTCGGAAGGCGTGGGCTATAGCACACTACAATATGGGAATCAGGTAGAATTCTAGTTTTTTGGCCGTAAAATGCAAAACAAACATGGAGTAGTAATGACGGGGCATTGACTATGGTTCCTTAGGTCGTATTTGATGGCCCAAAAAATTTTAGGCGATCCGATTCTGTGGCGTGGGCTATATAGCACACGAAAATATGGGAATCGGGGGGAATTCTAGTTGTTTTTACCTTAAAATGCAAAAAAATGAGGAACGGTCATGGAGGGGCAGTGACTATGATTCCTTAGGTCGTATTGAATGGCTCGGAAAAAGTTTAGGCAATTTGGTTCCGGGGGGCCCGAGCCCACTCGGAATGCGTGGGATATAGCACACGAAAATATGGGAATCGGACAAAATTCTAGTTTTTTGACGTAAAATGCAAATAAACGAGGAACAGTCATGGCAGGGCGGTGACTATGGTTCCTTAGGTTGTATTTGATGGCCCGGAAAAATTTTAGGCGATCCGATTCAGGGGGGCCCGACCCACTCGAAAGGCATGGGCTATAACACCCGAAAATATGGGAATCGGGCACAATTCCAGTTTTTTTGCCGTTAAATGCAAAAAAACGAGGAGCATGCATGATGGGGCGTTGATTATGGTTCCTTAGGTCGTATTTGATGGCCCGGAAAAATTTTAGGCGATCATATGATGGGGGGCCCGGGCCCACTCGGAAGGCGTGGGCTATAGCACAGGAAAATATGGGAATCGGGCGGAATTCTAGTTTTTTGGCCGTAAGACGCAAAAAAATAAGGAGCAGTCATGACAGGGTGGTGACTATGGTTCATTAGGTCGTATTTGATAGCCTGAAATTTTTTTAGGCGATCCGATGATGGGAGGCCCGGGCCCACTCGGAAGGCGTGGGCTATAGCACAAGAAAATATGTGAATCGGGCGGAATTCTAGTTTTTTATCCATAAAACGCAAAACAATGAGGAACAGTCATGGTGGGGCGGTGAATATGGTTCCTTAGGTCGTATTTGATTGCTTGGAAAATTTTTAAGCGATCCTGTGGGACTTGAAGGAATAGAATGCCCCGTTAGAATGGGCAGGGACAGTCGATCATTGGCTTAATTTCCTGGGGGACTCTAGTATCAAAAATTCCCGGTATTTCGTCGTGAAAGTGTCGCTTTTCTAGGGGGCCCGGGCCCACTCAGAAACGGGCAGAATTCTAGTTTTTTGCCGTAAGACGCAAAACAATGAGGAGCAGTCAAGACAGAGTGGTGACTATGGTTCCTTAGGTCGTATTTGATGGCCCAAAAAATTTTTAGGCGATCCGATGATGGGGGGCGGGCCCACTCAGAAGGCGTGGGCTATAGCACACGAAAATATGGGAATCGGGCAGAATTCTAGTTTTTTGGACGTAAAACACAAATAAACGAGGAACATTCATAGAGGGGCGGTGACTATGGTTCCTTAGGTCGTATTTGATGGCTCAAAAAAAATTTAGGAAATCCGTTTCTGGGGAGCCCGACCCACTCGGAAGGAGTGGGCTATAGCACACGAAAATATGAGAATAACGCGGAATTCTAGTTTTTTGGCAGTAAAATGCAAAGAAATGAGGAGCAGTCATGACAGGGCGGTGAATATGGTTCTTAGGTCATATTTGATGGCCCAAAATATTTTTAGGTGATCCGGTACTGGGGGTCCGGGCCCACTCGGAAGGCGTTAGCTATGGTACAAGAAAATATGTGAATCGGGCGAATTCTATTTTTTTGGCCAAACAACGCAAAACAATGAAGAGGAGTCATGACGGGGTGGTGACTATGGTTCCTTAGGTCATATTTGATTGCCTGAAAAGTTTTTAGGAGATCCTATGATAGGGGGCCCGGGCCCACTCGGAAGGCGTGGGAGCACACGAAAATATGGGAACCGGGCGGAATTCAAGTTTTTTGGCCGTAAGATGCAAAATAATAAGAAGCAGTCATCACAGGGTGGTGACTATGGTTCCTTAGGTCGTATTTGATGGCCTGAAAAATTTTTAGGCGATCCGATAATGGGGGGGCCGGGCCCACTCGGAAGGCGTGGGCTATAGCACACGAAAATATGGGAATCGGGTAGAATTCTAGTTTTTTGCCGGGTAAAACTCAATTAAACGAGGAACGGTCATGGAGGGGTAGTGAATATGGTTCCTTAGGTCGTATTTGATGGCCCGAAAAAATTTTAGGCGATCCGCTTCTGGAGGGCCCGACCCACTCGTAAGGCGTGGGCTATAGCACACGAAAATATGGGAATCGGGCAGAATTCTAGTTTTTTGGCCATAAAACGCAAAACAATGAGGAGCAGTCATGACGGGGAGGTGACTATGGTTCCGTTGTTCGTATTTGATGGCCCGAAAATATTTTAGGCGATCCGCTTTTCTAGGGGGTCGGGCCCACTCGGAAGGCGTGGGCTATAGCACACGACAATATGGGAATCAGGTAGAATTCTAGTTTTTTGGCCGTAAAATGCAAAAAATAATGGAGTAGTAATGAAGGGGGAGTGACTATGGTTCCTTAGGTCATATTTGATGGGCCGAAAATTTTTTAGGCGATCCGATTCTGTGGCGTGGGCTATATAGCACACGAAAATATGGGAATTGGGCGGAATTCTAGTTTTTTTACCTTAAAATGCAAAACAATGAGGAACGGTCATGGAGGGGCAGTGACTATGATTCCTTAGGTCGTATTTGATGGCTCGAAAAAAGTTTATGCGATTCGGTTCTGGGGGGCCCGAGCCCACTCGGAATGCATGGGATATAGCACACGAAAATATGGGAATCGGGCAAAATTGTAGTTTTTTGCCATAAAAAGCAAATAAACGAGGAACGGTCATGGCAGGGCGGTGACTATGGTTCCTTAGGTTGTATTTGATGGGTCGAAAAATTTTTAGGTGATCCGGTTCTGGGGGGCCCGACCCACTAGAAAGGCATGGGCTATAGCACACGAAAATATGGGAATCGGGCACAATTCTAGTTTTTTTGCCGTTAAATGCAAAACAACAAGGAGCATGCATGACGAGGCATTGATTATGGTTCCTTAGGTCGTATTTGATGGCCCGAAAAATTTTTAGGCGATCCTAAGATGGGGGGCCCGGGCCCACTCGGAAGGCGTGGGCTATAGCACACGAAAATATGGGAATCAGGTGGAATTCTAGGTTTTTGGCCGTAAGACGCAAAAAATAACAAGGAGCAGTCATGAAAGGGTGATGACTATGGTTCCTTAGGTCGTATTTGATGGCCTGAAAATTTTTTAGGCGATCCGATGATGGGAGTCCCGGGCCCACTCGGAAGGCGTGGGCTATAGCACAAGAAAATACGTGAATCGGGCGGAATTCTAGTTTTTTATCCATAAAACGCAAAACAATGAGGAACAATCATGACGGTGCGGTGATTATGGTTCCTTAGGTCGTATTTGATTGCCTGAAAATTTTTTAAGCGATCCGCTTTTCTAGGGGGCCCGGGCCCGCTAGGAAACGGGCAGAATTCTAGTTTTTTGGCCGTAAGACGCAAAGCAATGAGGAGCAGTCATGACAGAGTAGTGACTATGGCTCCTTAGGTCGTATTTGATGGCCCAAAAAAACTTTATGCGATCCGATGATGGGGGGCCGGGCCCACTCAGAAGACGTGGGCTAAAGCACACGAAAATATGAGAATCGGGCAGAATTCTAGTTTTTTGGACGTAAAACACAAATAAACAAGGAACGGTCATAGAGGGGCGGTGACTATGGTTCCTTAGGTCGTATTTGATGGCTCGGAAAAAAATTAGGAAATCCGGTTCTGGGGAGCCCGACCCACTCGGAAGGCGTTGGCTATAACACACGAAAATATGAGAATCAGGCGGAATTCTACCTTTTTGGCCGTAAAACGCATAGAAATGAGGAGCAATCATGACGGGGCAGTGACTATGGTTCCTTAGGTCGTATTTGATGGCTCATAAAAATTTTAGGCGATTCGGTTCTTGGGGGACCGGGCCCACTCGGAAGGCGTGGGCTATATAGCACACGAAAGTTTGGGAATCAGGCAAAATTCTAGTTTTTGGATGTAAAATGCAAAACAACAAGGAGCAGTCATGACAGGGCATTGACTATGGTTCCTTAGGTCATATTTTATGGCCCAAAAAAATATGGATGACCCGGGTCTGGGGGCCCGAGCCCACTCGGTATGCGTGGGCTATAGCACACAAAAATATGAGAATTGGGCAGAATTCAAGTTTTTTGGCCGTAAAATGCAAAACAACGAGTAGCATGCATGACAGAGCATTGACTATGGTTCCTTAGGTCGTATTTGATGGCCCGAAAAATTTTTAGGCGATTCAGTTCCGGGGGACCCGGGCCCACTCGGAAGGCGTGGGCTATAGCATATGAAAATATGGGAATCGGGCAAAATTCTAGTTTTTTGGCCATAAAACGCAAAAAACAAATGAGGAGCGGTCATGGAGGTGCGGTGACTATGGTTCCTTAAGTCGTATTTGATGGCCTGGAAAAATTTTAGGCGATCGGGGTCCGGGGGGCCAGGCCCATTCGGAAGGCGTGGGCTATAGCACATGAAAATATGAGAATCAGGCGGAGTTCTAGTTTTTTGGCCGTAAAACACAATAAAACGAGGAAAGGTCATGGCGGGGCAGTGACTATTTTTCCTTAGGTCATTTTTGATGGCCCGAAAATATATTAGGCGATCAATGTCCGGGGGCCCTACCCACTGGGATGTAGCACACGAAAATATGGGAATCGGGCGGAATTCTAGTTTTTTGGCAATAAAACGTAAATAAACGAGGAACGGTCATGGAGAGGCGATGAATATGCATCCTTAGGTTGTATTTGATGGCCCGAAAAAATTTTAGGCGATCCGGTTCTGGGGGGCCCGACCTACTCGGAAGGTGTGGTCTATAGCACATGAAAATATGGGAATCGGGCAGAATTCTAGTTTTTTGGCCGTAAAACGCAAAGAAATGAGGAACAGTCATGACGGGGTGGTGACTATGGTTCCTTAGGTCATATTTGATGGCCCAAAATATTTTTAGGTGATCCGGTACTGGGGTCCAGTCCCACTCGGAAGGCGTGGGCTATGGTATAAGAAAATATGTGAATCGGGGAGAATTCTAGTTTTTTTGGCCATAAAGCGCAAATAAATGAAGAGGAGTCATGATGGGGTGGTGACTATGGTTCCTTAGGTCATATTTGATGGCCCGAAAACTTTTTAGGAGATCCTATGATAGGGGGCTCGGGACCACTCGGAAAGCGTGGGAGCACACGAAAATATGGGAACCGGGCGGAATTCTAGTTTTTTGGCCGTAAGACGCAAAAAAACCAAGAAGCAGGCATGACAGGGTGGTGACTATGGTTCCTTAGGTCGTATTTGATGGCCTGAAAAAGTTTTAGGCGATCCGATGATGGGGGGCCCGGGCCCACTCGGAAGGCATGGGCTATAGCACACGAAAATATGGGAATCGGGCAGAATTCTAGTTTTTTGCCGGGTAAAACTCAATTAAACGAGGAACGATTATGGAGGGGTGGTGACTATAGTTCCTTAGGTCCTATTTGATGGCCCGGAAAATTTTTAGGCAATCCGCTTCTGGAGGGCCCGACCCACTCCGAAGGCGTGGGCTATAGCACACAAAAATATGGGAATCGGGCAGAATTCTAGTTTTTTTGCCATAAAACGAAAAACAATGAGGAGCAGTCATGACGGGGTGGTGATTATGGTTCCTTTGTTCGTATTTTATGGCCCGAAAATATTTTAGGCGATCCGCTTTTCTAGGAGGTCAGGCCCACTCGGAAGGCGTGGGCTATAGCACACGACAATATGGGAATCAGGTTGAATTCTAGTTTTTTGGTCGTGAAATGCAAAATAAACATGGAGTAGTAATGACGGGGCAGTGACTATGGTTCCTTAGGTCGTATATGATGGCCCGAAAAATTTTTAGGCGATCCGATTCTGTGGCGTGGGCTATATAGCACACGAAAATATCGGAATCGGGCGGAATTCTAGTTTTTTTTACCTTAAAATGTAAAAAATATGAGGAACGGTCATGGAGGGGAAGTGACTATGATTCCTTAGGTCGTATTTGATGGCTCGGAAAAAGTTTAGGCAATTCGGTTCCGGGGGGCCCGAGCTCACTCGGAACGCGTGGGATATAGTACACGAAAATATGGGAATCGGGCGAAATTCTAGTTTTTTGCCGTAAAATGCAAATAAACAAGGAACAGTCATGGTGGGGTGGTGACTGTGGTTCCTTATGTTGTATTTGATGGCCCGAAAAATTTTTAGGCGATCCGGTTCTGGGGGGCCCGACCCACTCGGAAGGCATGGGCTATAGCACACGAAAATATGGGAATCGGGCATAATTCCAGATTTTTGGCCGTTAAATGCAAAACAACGAGGAGTATGCATGACGGGGCAGGCACTGATTTTGGTTCCTTAGGTCGTATTTGATGGCCCGAAAATTTTTTAGGTGATCCTATGATGGGGGGCCCGGGCCCACTCGGAAGGCTTGGGCTATAGCAAACAAAAATATGGGAATCGGGCGAAATTCTAGTTTTTTGGCCGTAAGACGCAAAAAAACAAGGAGCAGTCATGACAGGGTGGTGACTATGGTTCCTTAGGTCGTATTTGATGGCCTGAAAAAAATTTAGGCGATCCAATGATGGGAGGCCCGGGCCCACTCGAAAGGCGTGGGCTATATAGCACACGAAAATATGGGAATCAGGCGGAATTCTATTTTTTGCCGGGTAAAACTCAAATAAACAAGGAACGGTCATGGAGGGGCGGTGACTATGGTTCCTTAGGTCGTATTTGATGGAACGGAAAAATTTTAGGCGATCCGGTTCTGGAGGCCCCTACCCACTCGGAAGGCATGGGCTATAGCACACGAAAATATGGGAATCGAGCATAATTCCAGATTTTTGGCCGTTAAATGCAAAACAACGAGGAGCATGCATGAAGGAGCGTTGATTATGGTTCCTTAGGTCGTATTTGATGCCCCGAAAATATTTTAGGCGATTCGCTTTTCTAGGGGGCCGGGCCCACTCGGAAGGCGTGGGCTATAGCACACAGCAATATGGGAATCAGGTAGAATTCGAGTTTTTGGCCGTAAAACGCAAAACAAACATAGAGTAGTAATGACGAGGTAGTGACTATGGTTCCTTAGGTCATATTTGAAGGCCCGAAATTTTTTTAGGCGATCCGATTCTGTGGCGTGGGCTATATAGCACACAAAAATATGGGAATCAGGCGGAATTCTAGTTTTTTTGCCTTAAAATGCAAAAAAAACGAGGAACGGTCAAGGAGGGGCAGTGACTATGATTCCTTAGGTCATATTTTATGGCTCGGAAGAAGTTTAGGCAAATCGGTCCGGGGGGCCCGAGCCCACTCGGAATGCGTGGGATATAGCACACGAAAATATGGGAATAGGGGCGGAATTCTAGTTTTGTTGCCGTAAAATGCAAATAAACGAGGAACGTTCATGGCCGGGTAGTGAATATGGTTCCTTAGGTTGTATTTGATGGCCCGATAAAATTTTAGGCGATCCGGTTCTGGGGGGCTCGACCCACTCGGAAGACGTGGGCAATAGCACACGAAAATATGGGAATCGGGCAGAATTCTAGTTTTTTGGCCATAAAACGCAAAACAATGAGGAGCAGTCATGACGGGGCGGTGACAATGGTTCCTTTTGTCATATTTGATGGCCCAAAAGTTTTTTAGGAGATCCGCTTTTTTAGGGGGGCCGGGCCCACTCGGAAGGCGTGGGCTATAGCACACGACAATATGGGAATCAGGTAGAATTCTAGTTTTTTGGCCATAAACCACAAAACAAACATGGAGTAGTAATGACGGGGCAGTGACTATGGTTCCTTAGGTCGTATTTGATGGCCCGAAAAAAATTTAGGCGATCCAATTTTGTGGCGTGGGCTATATAGCACACGAAAATATGGGAATCGGGCGAAATTCTAGTTTCTTTGCCTTAAAATGCAAAAAAAGGAGGAACAGTCATGGAGGGGCAGTGACTATGATTCCTTAGGTCGTATTTGAATGCTTGGAAAAAGTTTAGGCAATTCGGTTCCGGGGGGCCCGAGCCCACTCGGAATGCGTGGGATATAGCACACGAAAATATGTGAATCGGGCGGAATTCTAGTTTTTTTGCCATAAAATGCAAATAAACGAGGAACGGTCATGGCAGTGCGGTGACTATGGTCCCTTAGGTTGTATTTGATGGCCCAAAAAAAATTTAGGCAATCCGGTTTTGGGGGGCCCGACCCACTCGGAAGGCATGGGCTATAGCACACAAAAATATGGGAATCGGGCACAATTCTAGTTTTTTGGCCGTTAAATGCAAAAGAACGAGGAGCATGCATGACGGGGCGTTGATTATGGTTCCTAAGGTCGTATTTGATGGCCCAGAAAATATTTAGGCAATTCAGTTCCGGGGGACCGGGACCACTCGGAATGTGTGGGCTAGCACACGAAAATATGAGAATCAGGCAGAATTCTAGTTTTTTGGCCGTAAAACGCTAAAACAAACGAGGAGCGGTCATGTGAGGGAGGGGACTATGATTCCTTAAGTCGTATTTGATGGCCTGGAAAATATTTTGGCGATCGGGGTCCGGGGGGCCCGGGCCCACTCGGAAGACATAGGCTATAGCACATGAAAATATAGGAATCGGGCAAAATTCTAGTTTTTTGGCCGTAAAATACAAAAAAAGAGGAAAAGTCATGGCGGGGCGGTGACTATTTTTCCTTAAGTCATTTTTGATGGCCCGGAAACATTTTAGGCGATCCGTATCTGGGGGCCCTGCCCACTGGAAGTAGCACATGAAAATATGGGAATTGGGCAGAATTTTAGCTTTTTGGCTATAAAACGCAAATAAATGAGGAAAGGTTATGGCGAGGCAACCCGGTTCTGGGCGGCCCTACCCACTCGGAAGGCGTGGGCTATAGCACAAGAAAATATCTGAATCGGGCAGAATTCTAGTTTTTTATCCATAAAACGCAAAACAATGAGGAGCAGTCATGACGGGGCGGTGACTATGGTTCCTTAGGTCATATTTGATTGCCCAAAATATTTTGAAGCGATCCGCTTTTCTAGGGGGCACGGGCCCACTCGGAAGGAAAATATAGCATACGAAAATATGAGAATCGGGCGGAATTCTAATTGTTTGGCCGTAAAACGCAAATAAAAGAGTAACGGTCATGGCGAGGCGATGACTATGGTTCCTTAGGTTGTATTTGATGGACCAAAAAAATTTTAGGTGATCCGGCTCTGGGGGGCCGGACCCACTCGGAAGGCGTGGGCTATAGCACACGAAAATATGGGAATAGGGCAGAATTCTAGTTTTTTGGTTGTAAAACACAAATAAACAAGGAGCGGTCATGGAGGGGCAGTGACTATGGTTCCTTAGGTCATATTTGATGGCCCAGAAAACCTTTTGGCGATCCGATTCTGGGGGGACCGACCCACTCGGAAGGCATGGGCTATAGCACAAGAAAATATGGGAAACGGGCGGAATTCTAGTTTTTTGGCCATAAAATGCAAAACAATGAGGAGCAGTCATGATGGGGCGGTGACTATGATTCCTTAGGTCGTATTTGATGGCCCAACAAAATTTTAGGCGATCCGGTTCTAGGGGGCCTGGGCCCACTCAGAATACGTGGGCTATAGCACACGAAAATATGGGAATCGGGCAGAATTATAGCTTATTGGCCGTAAAATGCAAAACAACGAGGAACTGATATGGAGGGGTGGTGACTATGGTTCCTTAAGTCATATTTGATGGCCTGGAAAAATTTTAGGCGATTGGGGGGCCTGGGCCCACTCGGAAGGCGTGGGCTATAACACATAAAAATATGGGAATCAAGCGGAATTCTATATTTTTGGCCATAAAATGCAAATAAACGAGGAAAGGTCATGGCGGGGCGGTGACTAGTTTTTCTTAGGTCATATTTGTTGGCCCAAAAACATTTTCGGCGATCCGTGTCCGGGGGGCTCTGTCCACTGGGAAGGCATGGGCTATAACACACGAAAATATGGGAATCGGGCAGAATTCTAGTTTTTTGGTCGTAAAACGCATAGAAATGAGGAGAAGTCATGACAAAGCGGTGACTATGGTTCCTTAGGTCGTAATTTATACCCCGGAAAAATTTTAGGCGATCCGGTTCTGGGGTCCCGGGCCCACTCGGAAGGCGTGGGCTATAACACACGAAAATATGGGAATCGGGCAGAATTCTTGTTATTTGGACGTAAAATGCAAAACAAATGAGGAGCAGTCATGACGGGGCAGTGACTATGGTTCCTTAGGTCGTATTTGATGTCCCAAAAAAATTTTAGACGATCCGGTTCTGGGGGCCAGGGCCCACTCGGAAGGCGTGGGCTGTAGCACAAGAAAATATGGGAATCGGGCAGAATTCTAGTTTTTTGGACATAAAATGCAAACAAACAAGGAGCAGTCATGACGGGGCGATGACTATGGTTCCTTAGGTTGTATTCCATGTCCCGAAAAAATTATAGGTGATCCGGGTCTGGGGGGTCCGGGCCCACTCGGAATGCGTGGGCTATAGCACACGAAAATATGGGAATCGGGCAGAATTCTAGTTTTTTTGCCGTAAAATGCTAAACAACGAGTAGCATTAATAACGGGGCATTGACTATGGTTCCTTAGGTCGTATTTGATGGCCCAGAAAATTTTTAGGCGATTCGGTTCCGGGGGCCCGGGCCCACTCAGAATGCGTGGGTTAGCACGCAAAAATATGGGAATTAGGCGGAATTCTAGTTTTTTGGCTGTAAACGCAAAAAAAAATGAGGAGCGGTCTTGGAGGGGTGGTGACTGTTGTTCCTTAAGTCGTATTTGATGGCCTTGAAAATTTTTAGGTGATCGGGGTCAGGGGGCCGTGGCCCTCTCGGAAGGCATGGGCTATAGCACATGAAAATATGGGAATGCAAAAAAATGAGGAAATTTCATGGCTGGGCGGTGACTATTTTTCCTTAGGTCATTTTTGATGGCCAGGAAACATTTTAGGCGATCCGTGTCTGGGGGCCCTGCCCACTGGGAAGTAGCACACGAAAATATGAGAATCGGGCGGAATTCTAATTGTTTGGACGTAAAACGAAAATAAAAGAGTAACGGTCATGGCGAGGCGATGACTATGGTTCCTTAGGTTGTATTTGATGGACCAAAAAAATTTTAGGCGATCCGGTTCTTGGGGGGCTGGACCCACTCGGAAGACGTGGGCTATAGCACACGAAAATATGGGAATAGGGCGGGATTCTAGTTTTTTGGCTGTAAAACACAAATAAACAAGGAGCGGTCATGGAGGGGCAGTGACTATGGTTCCTTAGGTCATATTTGATGGCCCAGAAAACCTTTTGGCGATCCGGTTCTGGGGGGACCGACCCACTCGGAAGGCGTGGGCTATAGCACAAGAAAATATGGGAAACGGGCGGAATTCTAATTTTTTGGCCATAAAATGCAAAACAATGAGGAGTAGTCATGATGGGGCGGTGACTATGGTTGCTTAGGTCGTATTTGATGGCCCAACAAAATTTTAGGCGATCCGGTTCTAGGGGGCCTGGGCCCACTCGGAATGCGTGGGCTATAGCACACGAAAATATGGGAATCGGGCAGAATTATAGCTTTTTGGCCGTAAAATGCAAAACAACGAGGAACTGATACAGAGGGGTGGTGACTATGGTTCCTTAAGTCATATTTGATGGCCTGGAAAAATTTTAGGCGATCGGGGGGCCTGGGCCCACTCGGAAGGCGTGGGCTATAACACATAAAAATATGGGAATCAAGCGGAATTCTATATTTTTGGCCGTAAAATGCAAATAAACGAGGAAAGGTCATGGCAGGGCGGTGAGTAGTTTTCCTTAGGTCATTTTTGTTGGCCCAAAAACATTTTCGGCGATCCGTGTCCGGGGGGCTCTGTCCACTGGGAAGGCGTGGGCTATAACACACGAAAATATGGGAATCGGGCAGAATTCTAGTTTTTTGGTCGTAAAACGCATAGAAATGAGGAGAAGTCATGACAAAGCGGTGACTATGGTTCCTTAGGTCGTAATTTATGGCCCGAAAAATTTTTAGGCGATCCGGTTCTGGGGGCCCGGGCCCACTCGGAAGGCGTGAGCTATAACACACGAAAATATGGGAATCGGGCAGAATTCTTGTTATTTGGACGTAAAATGCAAAACAAATGAGGAGCAGTCATGACGGGGCGGTGACTATGGTTCCTTAGGTCGTATTTGATGTCCTAAAAAAATTTTAGACGATCCGGTTCTGGGGGCCAGGGCCCACTCGGAAGGCGTGGGCTGTAGCACACGAAAATATGGGAATCGGGCAGAATTCTAGTTTTTTGGACATAAAATGCAAACAAACAAGGAGCAGTCATGACGGGGCGGTGACTATGGTTCCTTAGGTCGTATTTCATGTCCCGGAAAAATTATTGGTGATCCGAGTCTGGGGGGTCCGAGCCCACTCGGAATGCGTGGGCTATAGCACACGAAAATATGGGAATCGGGCAGAATTCTAGTTTTTTTGCCGTAAAATGCTAAACAACGAGTAGCATTCATAACGGGGCGTTGACTATGTTTCCTTAGGTCGTATTTAATGGCCCAGAAAATTTTTAGGCGATTCGGTTCCGGGGGCCCGTGCCCACTCAGAATGCGTGGGCTAGCACGCAAAAATATGGGAATTAGGCGGAATTCTAGTTTTTTGGCTGTAAACGCAAAAGAAAAACGAGGAGCGGTAATGGAGGGGTGGTGACTGTTGTTCCTTAAGTCATATTTGATGGCCTTGAAAATTTTTAGGTGATCGGGGTGAGGGGGCCGTGGCCCACTCGGAGGGCGTGGGCTATAGCACATGAAAATATGGGAATCGGGCGGAATTCTAGTTTTTAGACCGTAAAACGCAAAAAAATGAGGAAAGGTCATGGCTGGGCGGTGACTATTTTTCCTTAGGTCATTTGTGATGGCCAGGAAACATTTTAGGCGATCCGTGTCTGGGGGCCCTACCCACTAGGAAGTAGCACACGAAAATATGAGAATCGGGCGGAATTCTAATTGTTTGGCCGTAAAATGCAAATAAAAGAGTAACGGTCATGGCGAGGCGATGACTATGGTTCCTTAGGTTGTATTTGATGGACCAAAAAAATTTTAGGCGATCCGGTTCTGGGGGGCTGGACCCACTCGGAAGGCGTGGTCTATAGCACACAAAAATATGGGACTCGGGCGGAATTCTAGTTTTTTGGCCGTAAAACGCAAAGAAATGAGGAGCAGTCATGATGGGGCAATGACTGTGTTTCCTTAGGTCGTATTTGATGGCCCAACAAAATTTTAGGTGATCCGATTCTAGGGGGCACGGGCCCACTCGAAAGGTGTGGTCTATAGCACAAGAAAATATAGGAATCGGGCGGAATTCTAATTTTTGGCCATAAAACGAAAAAACAAGAGGAGCAGTCATGACAGGGCAGCGACTATGGTTCCTTAGGTCGTATTTGATGGCCCGAAAATTTTTTTAGCCATCCGCTTTTATAGGGGGCCCAGGTCCACTCGGAAAGTGTGGGCTATATCACATGAAAATATGGGAATCGGGCAGAATTCTAGTTTTTTGTCCGTGAAACTCAAATAAATGAGGAAAGGTCATGGAGGGGCGGTGACTTTGGTTCCTTAGGTTGTATTTAATGGCCCGGAAAAATTTTAGGCGATCCGGTTCTGGGGGGCCCGACCTACTCGGAAGGCGTGGGCTATAACACACGAAAATATGGGAATCGGGCAGAATTCTAGTTTTTTGGCCATAAAACACAAAACAATGAGGAGGAGTCATGACGGGGCGGTGACTATGGTTCCTTAGGTCATATTTGATGGCCCAGAAAATTTTTATGCGATTCGCTTTTCAAGGGGACCGGGCCCACTCGGAAGGCGTTGGCTATAGCATATGACAATATGGGAATCAGGCAGAATTCTAGTTTTCTGGCCGTAAAATGCAAAATACACATGGAATAGTCATGAAGGGGAGGTGACTATGGTTCCTTAGGTCGTATTTGATGGCCCAAAATTTTTTTAGGTGATCCGATTCTAGGGGCATGGGCCCACTCGAAAGGTGTGGGCTATAGCACAAGAAAATATGGGAATCGGGCGGAATTCTAATTTTTTTGCAATAAAACGCACAAACAATAGGAGCAGTCATGACAAGGCAGTGACTATGGTTCCTTAGGTCATATTTGATGGCCCGAAATTTTTTTTAGCGATCCACTTTTATAGGGGGCCCGAACCCACTCGGAGGGTGTGGGCTATAGCACACGAAAATATGGGAATCTGGTGGAATTCTAGTATTTGTCCGTAAAACTCAAATAAACGAGGAACGGTCATGGAAAGGCGGTGACTATGGTTTCTTAGGTCGAATTTGATGGCCCGTAAAATTTTTAGGCGATCCGGTTCTGGGGGGCCCGACCTACTCGGAAGGCGTGGGCTATGCACACAAAAATATGGGAATCGGGCAGAATTCTAGTTTTTTGGCCATAAAATGCAAAACAATGAGGAGCAGTCATGACGGGGCGGTGACTATGGTTCCTTAGGTAGTATTTGATTACCCGTAAAAGTTTTATGCGATCCGCTTTTCTAGGGGACCGGGCCCACTCGGAAGGCGTGGGCTATAACACACGACAATATGGGAATCAGGCAGAATTCTAGTTTTTTGGCCGTAAAATGCAAAACAAGCATGGAGTAGTCATGACGGGGCGGTGACTATGGTTCCTTAGGTCGTATTTGATGGCCCGAAAAATTTTTAGGCGATCCGATTTTGGGGGGCCCGGGCCCACTCGGAAGGCGTTGGCTATATAGCACACAAAAATATGGGAATCAGGCGGAATTCTAGTTTTTTGGACTTAAAATGCAAAAAAATGGGGAACGGTCATGGCGGGGAAGTGACTATGGTTACTTAGGTCATATTTGATGGCCCAAAAAAATTTTAGGCGATCCGATGATGGGGGGCCCGGGCCCACTCGGAAGGCGTGGGTTATAGCACACGAAAATATGGGAATCGGGCGAAATTCTAATTTTTTTTTCCGTAAAACTCAAATAAATGAGGAACGGTCAAGGAGGGACGGTGACTATGGTTCCTTAGGTCATATTTTATGGCCCGGAAAAATTTTAGGCGATCCGGTTCTGGGGGGCCCGACCCACTCAGAAGGTGTGGGCTATAGCACACGAAAATATGGGAATCGGGCAGAATTCTAGTTTTTTGGCCATAAAACGCAAAACAATGAGGAGCAGTCATGTCGGGGCGGTGACTATGGTTCCTTAGGTCATATTTGATTGCCCGTAAAGTTTTTAGGCGATCACCATTTCCAGGGGGCCCGGGCCCACTCGGAAGGCATGGGCTATAGCACACGACAATATGGGAATCAGGTAGAATTCTAGTTTTTTGGCCGTAAAACGTAATACAAACATGGAGTAGTCATGATGGGGCGGTGACTATGGTTCCTTAGGTCGTATTTGATGCCCGAAAAATTTTTAGGCGATCCGATTTTGGGGGGCCCGGGCCCACTTGGAAGGCGTTGGCTATATAGCACACGAAAATATGGGAATCAGGCGGAATTCTAGTTTTTTGGATTTAAAATGCAAAAAATGAGGAACGGTCATGGCGGGGAAGTGACTATGGTTACTTAGGTCGTATTTGATGGCCCAAAAAATTTTTAGGCGATCCGATGATGGGGGGCCCGGGCCCACTCGGAAGGCGTGGGTTATCGCACACGAAAATATGGGAATCGGGCGAAATTCTAATTTTTTTTTCCGTAAAACTCAAATAAATGAGGAACGGTCATGACAGGGTAATGACTATGGCTCCGTAGGTAGCATTTGATGGCTCGAAAAAATTTTAAGCGATCCGCTTTTCTGGGGGGCCCGAGCCCACTAGGAAGGCGTGGGCTATAGCACACGACCATATGGGAAACACGCAGAATTCTAGTTTTTTGGTCGTAAAACGTAAAAACAACACGAGGAGTAGTCATGACGGGGCGGTGACTATGGTTCCTTAGGTCATATTTGATGGCCTGGAAAATTTTTAGGCAATACAATTCTAGGGGGACCGGGCCCACTCGGAATGCGTGGGCAATATATCATACAAAAATATGGGAATCAGGCGGATTTCTAGTTATTTGGCCGTAAAACACAAAAAATGAGGAACGGTCATGGTGGGGCAGTGACTATGATTCCTTAATTCGTATTTGATGGCCCGAAAAAAGTTTAGACGATCGGGGTTCGGGGGGCCCGGGCCCACTCGGAAGGCGTGGACTATAGCACATTAAAATATGGGAATCGGGCGGAATTCTAGTTTTTTTTACCGTAAAATGCAAAAAGATTAGGAAAGGTCATGGCGGGGCGGTGATTATTTTTCCTTAGGTTGTTTTTGATATCCCGGAAAAATGTTAGGCGATCCAGGTCCGCGGGGCCCTGCCCACTGGGAAGGCATGGCCTATAGCATACGAAAATATGGGAATCGGGTGGAATTCTAGTGCTTTGGCCATAAAACGCAAATAAATGAGGAACGGTCATGGCGAGGCGATGTCTATGGTTCCTTAGGTTGTATTTGATGGGCCGGAAAATTTTTAGGCGATCCGCTTCCGGGGTCCCGACTGACTCGGAAGGCGTGTGCTATATCACACGAAAATATGGAAAACGGGTGAAATTCTAGTTTTTTGGACGTAAAATGCAAAATAACGAGGAGCAGTCATGACGGGGCGGTGACTATAGTTCCTAAGGTCATACTCAATGGCCCGGAAAAATTTTAGGCGATTCGGTTCCATGGGGCCCGGGCCCACTCAGAATGCGTGGGCTATGGCACACGAAAATATGAGAATCAGGCGGAATTCTAGTTTTTTGGCCGTAAAATGCAAAAACAACGAGGAACGGTCAGGGCGGGGTGGAGATTATGGTTCCTCAAGTCGTATTTGATGGCCTGGAAAAATTTTAGGCGATCGGGGTCCGAGGGGCCCGGGCCCACTCGGAAGGCGTGGGTTATAGCAAATGAAAATATGGGAATAGGGCAGAATTCAAGTGTTTTGTCCGTAAAACGCAAAAGAATGAGGAAAGGTCATGGAGCGGCGGTGACTATTTTTCCTTAGGTCATTTTTTATGGCCCGAAAACATTTTATGCGATCCGGGTCGGGGGGGCCCTGCTCACTGGGAAGGAGTGGGCTATAGCACACGAAAATATGGGAATCAGGCGGATTCTAGTTTTTTGGCCGTTAAACGCAAATAAACGAGGAACACTCATGGAGGGGCAGTGACTATAGTTCCTTAGGTTGTGTTTGATGGCCTGGAAAAATTTTAGGCGATTCGGTTCTCGGGGGCCCGACCCACTCGGAATGCGTGGGCTATAGCACACGAAAATATGGGAATCGGGCGAAATTCTAGTTTTTTTGCCGTAAAACGCAAATAAACGAGGACCGGTCATGGAGGGGTAGTTACTATGGTTCCTTAGGTTGTATTTGATGGCCTGAAAAAATTTTAGGCGGTCCGGTTCTCTGGGGGGCCGACCCACTCAGAAGGCGTGGGCTATAGCACACGAAAATATGGGAATCGGGCGGAATTCTATTTTTTTGGCCATAAAACGCAAAAAAAAAATGAGGAGCAGTCATGATGGGGCAATGACTATGGTTCCTTAGGTCGTATTTGTTGGTCCGGAAATATTTTAGGCGATCTAGTTCAGGTGGGCCCGGGCCCACTCGGAAGGCGTGGGCCATAGCACACAAAAATATGGGAATCGGGCAGAATTCTAATTTTTTGGCCATAGAACGCAAAACAAAGAGGAGTAGTCATGGCGCGGCGATGATTATGGTTCCGTAGGTCGTATTTGATGGCCCGGAAAAAATTTTAGGCGATCCCATTCGGGGGGCCCGGGCCCACTTGGAAGGCGTGGGCTATATAGCACATGAAAATATGGGAATCGGGCAAATTTCTAGTTGTTTGGCCGTAAAACACAAAAAATGAGGAACGGTCATGGCGGGGCGGTGACTATGGTTCCTTAGGTCGTATTTGATGGCTCGAAAATTATTTTTTAGGCAATCCGGGTCTGGGGGGCCCTGGCCCACTCGGAAGGCGTGGGCTATAGCATATGAAAATATGGGAATTGGGCGGAATGCTATTTTTTTGGCCTTAAAACACAAAAAAATGAGGAAAGGTCATGGAGGGGCAGTGACTATTATTCCTTAGGTCGTTTATGATGGCCCGAAAAAATGTTAGGCGATGCGGGTCTGTGGGGCCCTGCCCACTAGGAAGGCGTGGACTATAGCACACGCAAATATTGGAATCAAGCGGAATTCTAGTGTTTTGGCCGTAAAATGCAAATCCTTAGGTTGTATTTGATGGCCTGGAAAAATCTTAGGCAATCCGGTTCTGGGGGGCCCGACCCACTCGGAAGGCGTGGGCCATAGCACACGAAAATGTGGGAATCGGGAGGAATTCTAGTCTTTTGGCCGTAAAACGCAAAGAAATGAGGAGCAGTCATGAAGGGGCGGTGACTATGGTTCCTTAGGTCGTATTTGATATCCCGGAAAAGTTTTAGGCAATCCGGTTACAAGGGGGAATGGGACCACTCAGAAGGCGTGGGCTATAGCACACGAAAAAATGGGAAAAGGGTGGAATTCTAGTTTTTTGGCTGTAAAACGCAAAACAGCGAGGAGCAGTCATGGCGAGGTGGTGACTATGGTTCCTTAGGTCGTATTTTATGGCCCGAAAAAATTTTAGGCGATCCGATTTTGGGGGGCCTGGGCCCACTCGAAAGGCGTTGGCTATAAAGCACACGAAAATATGGGAATCAGGCGAAATTCTAGTTTTTTGGCCTTAAAACGCAACAGAATGAGGAACGGTCATGGCGTGGAAGTAACTATGGTTCCTTAGGTTGTATTTGATGGCCCGAAAAAAATTTTGGCAATCCGATGATGGGGGGCCCGGGCCCACTCGGAAGGTGTGGGCTATTGCACACGAAAATATGGGAATCGGGCAGAATTCTAGTTTTTTGGCCGTAAAATGCAAAATAACGAGGAGCAGTCATGACGGGGCGTTGACTATTTTTCCTTAGGTCGTATTCAATAGCCCAAAATTTTTTTAGTCGATTTGGTTCTAGGGGGCCCGGGCCCACTCGGAATGCGTGGGCTATAGCACACGAAAATATGGGAATTAGGCAGAATTCTAGTTTTTTGGCCGTAAAACGCAAAAACAACGAGGAACGGTCAGGGTGGGGCGGAGACTATAGTTCCTTAATCGTATTTGATGGCCCAAAAAAATTTTAGGCGATCGGGGTCCGGGGGGCCCGGGCCCACTCGGAAGGCGTGGGCTATAGCAAATGAAAATATGGGAATAGTGCGGAATTCAAGTGTTTTGGCTGTAAAACGCAAAAAAAATGAGGAAAGGTCATGGCAGGGTGGCGACTATTTTTCCTTAGGTAATTGTTTATGGCCCGGAAACATTTTATGCGATCCGGGTTGGGAAGGCATGGGCTATAGCATACAAAAATATGGGAATCAGGCGGAATTCTAGTTTTACGGCCGTTAAACGCAAATAAACGAGGAACAGTCATGCCGGGGTGGTGACTATAGTTGCTTAGGTTATATTTGATGGCCCGAAAAAATTTTAGGCGATCCAGTTCCAAGGGGGCACAGGACCACTCACAAGGCGTGGGCTATAGCACATGAAAAAATGGGAATAGAGCGGAATTCAAGTTTTTTGGCTTTAAAACGCAAAACAACGAGGAGCAGTCATGGTGGGGCGGTGACTATGGTTCCTTAGATCGTATTTGATGGCCCGAAAAAAATTTAGACGATCCGGTTCTGGAGGGCCCGGGCCCACTCGGAAGGCGTGGGCTATAGCACACAAAATATGGGAATCGGGCAAAATTCTAGTTTTTTGGCAGTAAAACGCTAAAACACGAGGAGCAGTCATGACTGGGAGGTGACTATGGTTCCTTAGGTTGTATTCGATGGCCAAAAATTATTTTAGGTGATTCGGGTCTGGCGGCCCGGGCCCACTCGGAATGCATGGGCTATAGCATACGAAAATTTGGGAATCGGGCAGAATTCTAGTTTTTTTGCTGTAATATGCAAAAAAAATGAGAAGCAGTCATGATGGGGCGTTGACTATTTTTCCTTAGGTCGTATTTGATAGCCTGGAAAAATTTTAGGTGATTCGGTTCCGGGGGGCCCGAGCCCACTCGGAATGCGTGGGCTATAGCACATGAAAATATGAAAATCATGCGGTGACTATGGTTCCTTAAGTCGTATTTTATGGCATGGAAAAAGTTTAGGCGATCGGGGTCCTGGGGGCCCGGGCCCGCTCGGAAGGCGTGGGCTATAGCATATGAAATTATGGTAATCGAGCGGAATTCTAGTTTTCTTGCCGTAAAACGCAAAAAATGAAAAAGGTCATGGTGGGGTGGTGACTATTTTTCCTTAGGTCATTTTTTATGGCTCGGAAATATTTTATGCGATCCGGGTCTGGGGGGCCCTTATGCGATCCGGGTCCGTGGGGCCCTGCCCACTGGTAAGGCATGGGCAATAGCACAGGAAATATGGGAATCAGGCGGAATTCTAGTTTTTTGGTGGTAAAACGCAAATAAATGAGGAACGGTCATGGAGGGGCGGTGACTATAGTTCCTTAGGTTGTATTTGATGGCCCTTGAAAAATTTTAGGCGATCCGGTTCTGGGGGGCCCGACCCACTCGAAAGGCGTGGGCTATATAGCACACGAAAATATGGGAATAAGGCGGAATTCTAGTTTTTTGGCTGTAAAATGTAAAGAAATGAGGAGCAGTCATAGCGGGGCGGTGACTATGGTTCCTTATGTCGTATTTGATGGCCCGGAAAAATTTTAGATGATCCGGTTCTGGGGGCCCAGGCCCACTCGGAAGGCGTGGGCTATAGCGCACGGAAATATGGGAATCGGGCGGAATTTTAGTTTTTTGGCCATAGATGCAAACAAACGAGGAGAAGTCATGACGGGGTGGTAACTTTTGTTCCTTAGGTCGTATTTGATGACCCAAAAAAAGTTTAGGTGATCCGGTTCTGGGGGGGCCCGGGCCCACTCGGAAGGCGTGGGCTATAGCACACGAAAATATGGGAATCGGGAGGAATTCTAGTTTTTGGCCGTAAAATGCAAATAAACGAGGAATGGTCATGGAGGGGCGGTGACTATGGTTCCATAGGTCGTATTTGATGGCCCAGAAAAATTTTAGTCGGTCCGGTTCTAGGGGGCCAGATCCACTCGGAAAGCGTGGCCTATAGCACACGATAATATGGGAATCGGGCGGAATTCTATTTTTTGCCATAAAACGCAAAACAAAATGAGGAGCAGTCATGATGGGGAGGTGACTATGGTTCCTTCGGTCGTATTTAATGGCCCGAAAATGTTTTAGGGGATCCGATTCTGGTGGGCCCGAGCCCGCTCGGAAGGCGTGGGCTATAGCACACGAAAATATGGGAATCGGGCAGAACTCTAGTTTTTTGGCCGTAGAATGCAAACAAACGTGGAGTAGTCATGACGGGGCGGTGAATATGATTCCTTAAGTCGTATTTGATTGCCCGGAAAATATGGGAATTGGGTGGAGTTTTAGTTTTTTGGCCGTAAAATGCAAAGAAATGAGGAGCAGTCATGGCGAGGCAGCGACTATGGTTCCTTACGTCGTATTTGATGGCCCGGAAAATTTTTAGGCAATCCGGTTCTGGGGCTCCGGGGCCACTCGGAAGGCGTGGGTTATAGCACACGAAAATATTTGAGTTAGGCGGAATTATAATTTTTTGTCTGTAAAATGCAAAAACGCGAGGAGCAATCATGACGGGGCGGTGTTTATGGTTCCTTAGGTTGTATTTGATGGCACGAAAAAATTTTAGGCGATCAGGTTCTGGTGGTCCCGGCCCACTCGGAAGGCGTCGGCTATAGCACACGAAAATAAGGGAAACGGGTAGAATTCTAGTTTTTTGGCCGTAAAACGCAAAGCAAACGAGGAGCAGTCATGACGGGGCGGTGACTATGGTTACTTAGGTCGTATTTGATGTCCTTAAAAATTTTTAGGCGATCCGATTCTGGGGATCCGGGCCCACTCGGAATACGTGGGCTATTATAACACATGAAAATATGCGAATCAGGTGGAATTCTAGTTAATTGGCCGTAAAATGCAAAACAAAAGAGGAGAGGTCATGGCGGGGCGGTGACTATGATTCCTTAGGTCGTATTTGATGGCCCGTAAAAAATTTAGGCGATCCGATTCTGGGGGCCCGGGCCCACACCGAAGGCGTGCGCTATAGCACAAGAAAATATGGGAATCGGGCAGAACTCTAGTTATTTGGCCGTAGAAGGCAAAAACACGAGGAGCAGTCATGACGGGGTGGTGAATATAGTTCCTTAGGTCGTATTTGATTGCCCAGAAATTTTTTAGGCGATCTGGTTCTGGGGTGCCCGGGCCCACTCGGAAGGCGTGGTCTATAGAACACGAAAATATGCGAATCGGGCGAAATTCTAGTTTTTTGGCCATAAAACACAAAAAAATGAGGAACGTTCATGGCGGGACACTGACAATGGTTCTTTATTTCGTATTTTATGCCTCGGAAAAAATGTTTTAGGCGATCCGAGTCTGTGGGGCTCGGGCCCACTCGGAATGAGTGGGCTATAGCGCAAGAAAATATGGGAATCGGGCGGAGTTCTAGTTTTTTTTTGCGTAAAACGCAAAGAAATGAGGGGCAGTCATGGAGGGGCAGCGACTATGGTTCCTTAGGTCATATTTGATGGCCCGAAAAATTTTTAGGCGATCCGGTTCTGGGGGGCCCGCGGCCACTCGGAAGGCATGGGCTATAGCACACGAAAATATTTGAATCAGGCGGAATTCTAGTTTTTTGGCAGTAAAATGCAAAAACACGAGGAGAAATCATGATTGGGCGGTGACTATTGTTCATTAGGTTGTATTTGATGGCGCAAAAATTTTTTAGGCGATCCGGTTCTGGGGGTCCCGGACCCACTCGGAAGGCGTGGGCTATAGCACACGAAAATAAGGAAAACGGGCAGAATTCTAGTTTTTTGGCCGTAAAACGCAAAACAAACAAGGAGCAATCATGAAGGGGAGGTGACTATGGTTCCTTAGTTCGTATTGGATAGCCCGAAAAAATTATAGGAGATCCGGTTCTAGGGCCCTGGGCCAACTCGGAAGGCATGGGCTATAGCATACCAAAATATGGGAATCGGGCAGAATTCTAGTTTTTTGGCTATAAAACGCAAAGAAATGAGGAGAAGTCATGACGGGGCGGTGACTATGGTTCCTTAGGTCATATTTGATGGCTCGGAAAAATTGTTTTAGATGATCTAGGTCTGGGGGTTGGTCCCACTCAAAATGCGAGGGCTATAGCACACGATAATATGGGAATCAGGCGGAGTTCTAGTTTTTTGGCCGTAAAACACAAAGAAATGAGGAGCAGTCATGGTGGGGCGGCGACTATGGTTCCTTAGGTCGTATTTGATTGCCCGAAAAATTTTTAGGCGATCCGGTTCTGGGGGACCGGGGCCACTCGGAAGGCGTGGGCTATAGCACACAAAAATATTTGAATCACGCGGAATTCTAGTGTTTTGGCCGTAAAATGCAAAAAGACCGAGGAGCAATCATGACGGGAAGGTGACTATAGTTCCTTAGGTCGTATTGGATACCACGAAAGTTTTTATAAAATCTTGTTCTGGGGGCCTGGGCCCACTCGGAAGGCGTGGGATATAGCACACGAAAATATGGGAATCGGGCGGAATTCTAGTTTTTTGGCCGTAAAACACAAAGAAATGAGGAGCAGTCATGACGGGGCGGTGACTATGGTTCCTTAGGTCGTCTTTGATGCCGCAAAAAAATTTTAGGCGATCCGGTTTTGGGGGTCCCGGGCCTACTTGGGAGGCGTGGGCTATAGCACACGAAAATATGGGATTCGGGCGGAATTCTAGTTTTTTGGCCGTAAAAGGCAAAAAAACGAGGAACGATCATGGAGAGGTGGTGACTATGGTTATTTAGGTCGTATTTGATGGCCCAAAAAAATTTTAGGCTTTCCGAGTCCGGGGGCCTGACCCACTCGGAAGGCATGGGCTATAGCATACGAAAATATGGGAATCGGGCGGAATTCTAGTTTTTTGTCCATAAAACGCAAAAAAACGAGGAGCAATCATGACGGGGCAGTAACTATGGTTCCTTAGGTTGTATTTGATGGCGCGAAAAAATTTTAGGCTATCCGGTTCTGGGGGTCCCGGGCCCACTCGAAAGGCGTGGGCTATAGCACATGAAAATATTGGATTCGGGCGGAATTCTAGTTTTTTTGCCATAAAATGCAAAAAAAGAGGAACGGTCATGGAGAGGTGGTGACTATGGTTCTTTAGGTCGTATTTGATGGCCCAAAAAACTTTTAGGCTATCCTAGTCTGGGGGCCCGGCCCACTCGAAAGGCATCGGCTATTGCATACGAAAATATGGGAATTAGGCGGAATTATAGTTTTTTGGCTATAAACTGCAAAAAATAAGGAACGATCATGGCGGGGCAGTGACTATGGTTCCTTAGGTCGTATTTTATGGCCCGGAAAAGTTTTAGGCGATCTGGGTCTGGGGAGCCCGGGTCCACTCGGAAAGCGTCGGCTAAAGCATACGAAAATATGGGAATCAGGCAGAATTCTAGTTTTTTGGCCGTAAAACACAAAACACGAGGAACGGTTATGGCGGAGCGGTGATTATGGTTCCTTAAATCGTATTCTATGGCCCGAAAAATTTTTAGGCGATCCGGGTCGGGGACGGCGGGCCCACTCGGAAGGCATGGGTTATAGCACACGAAAATATGGGAATTGGGCAAAATTCTAGTTTTTTGGTCGTAAAACGCAAAATAACGAGGAAAGGTCATGGCGGGCGGTGAATATTTTTCCTTAGATTGTTTTCGATGGCCCTAAAAAGTTTTAGGCGATCCGGTTCGGGGGGCCCGGGCCCATTCGGAAGGCGTGGACTATAGCACACAAAAATATGGGAATCAGGCGGAATTCTAGTTATTTGGCCGTAAAACGCAAAAACACGGGGAGCAGTCATGATGGGGAGGTGACTATGGTTCGTTAGGTTGTATTGGATAGCCCGAAAATTTTTTAGGCAATCCGGTTTTGGGGGTCTGGGCCCATTCGCAAGGCGTGGGCTATAGCACATAAAAATATGGGAATCGGGCGGAATTCTAGTTTTTTGGCTATAAAACGCAAAGAAATGAGGAGCAGTCATGACGGGGCGGTGACTATGGTTCCTTAGGTCATATTTGATGGCTCGGAAAAATTGTTTTAGATGATCTAGGTCTGGGGGTTGGTCCCACTCAAAATGCGAGGGCTATAGCACACGATAATATGGGAATCGGGCGGAGTTCTAGTTTTTTGGCCGTAAAACACAAAGAAATGAGGAGCAGTCATGGTGGGGCGGCGACTATGGTTCCTTAGGTTGTATTTGATTGCCCGAAAATTTTTTAGGTGATCCGGTTCTGGGGGACCGGGGCCACTCGGAAGGCGTGGGCTATAGCACACGAAAATATTTGAATCACGCAGAATTCTAGTGTTTTGGCCGTAAAACGCAAAAAGAGCGAGGAGCAATCATGACGGGGAGGTGACTATAGTTCCTTAGGTCGTATTGGATAGCCCGAAAGTTTTTATAAAATCTTGTTCTGGGGGCCTGGGCCCACTCGGAAGGCGTGGGATATAGCACACGAAAATATGGGAATTGGGCGGAATTCTAGTTTTTTGGCCGTAAAACACAAAGAAATGAGGAGCAGTCATGACGGGGTGGTGATTATGGTTCCTTAGGTCGTCTTTGATGCCGCAAAAAAATTTTAGGCGATCCGGTTCTGGGGGTCCCGGGCCTACTTGGGAGGCGTGTGCTATAGCACACGAAAATATGGGATTCGGGCGGAATTCTAGTTTTTTGGCCGTAAAAGGCAAAAAAATGAGGAACGGTCATGGAGAGGTGATGACTATGGTTATTTAAGTCGTATTTGATGGCCCAAAAAATTTTTAGGCTTTCCGAGTCCGGGGGCCTGACCCACTCGGAAGGCATGGGCTATAGCATACGAAAATATGGGAATCGGGCGAAATTGTAGTTTTTTGGCCATAAAATGCAAAAACTAAGGAATGATCGTGGCAGGGCGGTGACTATGGTTCCTTAGGTCGTAGTTTATGGTCGTAGTTTCGTGTGCCTGGGTCCACTCGGGAGGCGTCGGCTAAAGCACACGAAAATATGGGAATCGGGCAAAATTCTAGTTTTTTGGCCGTAAAACGCTAAACACGAGGAACGGTTATGGTGGAGCGGTGATTATGGTTCCTTAAATCGTAATCTCTGGCCCAAAATGTTTTTAGGCGATCCAGGTCCGGGGGGCCTGGCCCACTCGGAAGGCGTGGGTTATAGCACACGAAAATATGGGAATTGGGCGGAATTCAAGTTATTTGGCCGTAAAACGCAAAAACAAGAGGAGCAGTCATGATGGGGAGGTGACTATGATTCCTTAGGTTGTATTGGATAGCCCGAAAATTTTTAGGCAATCTGGTTCTGGGGGCCCGGGCCTACTCGGAAGGCGTGGACTATAGGATACGAAAATATGGGAATCGGGCGGAATTCTAGTTATTTGGCCGTAAAACGCAAAACCATGAGGAGCAGTCATGATGGGGAGGTGACTATGGTTCCTTAGGTCATATTGGATAGCCCGAAAAATTTTTAGGCAATCCGGTTCTGGGGGTCTGGGCCCACTCGGAAGACGTGGGCTATAGCACACGCAAATATGGGAATTGGGCGGAATTCAAGTTTTTTGGCCGTAAAACACAAAGAAATGAGGAGCAGTCATGACTGGGCTGTAAACTATTGTTCCTTAGGTCGTATTTGACGGCTTGGAAAAAATTTAAGCGATCCGGTTCTGGGGGCCCGGGCCCACACCGAAAATATGGGATTCGGTGGGAATTCTAGTTTTTTGGCCGTAAAACGCAAAAACATGAGGAACGATCATGGAGAGGTGGTGACTATGGTTATTTTGGTCATATTTTGATGGCCTAGAAAAATTTTAGGCGATCCGGTTCTGGGGGACCTGACCCATTCGGAAGGCGTGGGCTATAGCACACGAAAATATGCGAATCAGGCGGAATTCTAGTTTTATTGCCGTAAAACGCAAAAATCTGAGGTAAGGTCATGGCGGGGAGGTGACTATGGTTCCTTAGATCATATTTGATCGCTCGAAAAAATTGTTTTAGGCGATCCGGGTCTGGGGGGCTCGGCCCACTCGGAATGCGTGGGCTATAGCACACGATAATATGGGAATCGGGTGGAGTTCTAGTTTTTTGGCCATAAAATACAAAGAAATGGGGAGCAGTCATGGTGGTGCAGCGACTATGGTTCCATAGGTCGAATTTGATGGCCCGAAAAAATTTTAGGCAATACGGTTCTGGTTTCCCGAGGCCACTCGGAAGGTGTGGGCTATTGCACACAAAAATGTTTGAATTAGGCGGAATTCTTCTTTTTTGGCCGTAAAACGCAAATAAATGAGGAGCAATCATGATAGGTAGGTGACTATGGTTGCTTAGGTCGTATTGGATAGCCCAAAATATTTTTAGGAGATCCGGTTCTGGGGGCTTGGGCCCACTCGAAAGGCGTGGGATATAGCACACGAGAATATGGGAATCAGGCAAAATTCTAGTTTTTTGGCCGTAAAACGCAAAGCAATGAGGAGCAGTCATGACGGGGTGGTGACTATGGTTCCTTAGGTCGTATTTGATGGCCCGGAATAAATTTAAGCGATCCGGTTCTGGGGGCCCTAGCCCACACCGAAGGCGTGGGCTATAGCACACGAAAATATGGGAATCGGGCGGAATTCTAGTTATTTGAACGTAAAACGCAAATATACGAGGTGCAGTCATGACGGGGAGGTGACTATGGTTCCTTAGGTCATATTTTGACGGCCTAGAAAAATATTAGGCGATCCGGTTTTGGGGATCCTGGGCCCACTTGGAGGGCATAAGCTATAGCACACGAAAATACGCGAATCGGTTGGAATTCTAGTTTTTTGGTCGTAAAATGCAAAAAATTGAGGAAAGGTCATGGAGGGGCGGTGACTATAGTTCCTTAGGTCGTATTAGATGGCTCGGAAAAATTGTTTAAGGCGATCTGATTCTGGTTGCCCGGGGCCACTCGGAAGGCGTGGGCTATTGCACACAAAAATGTTTGAATTAGGCGGAATTCTTGTTTTTTGGCCGTAAAATGCAAATAAATGAGGAGCAATCATGATGGGGAGGTGACTATGTTGCTTAGGTCGTATTGGATAGCCCGAAAAGATTTTAGGAGATCCGGTTCAGGGGGCCTGGGCCCACTCGAAAGGCGTGGGATATAGCACATGAAAATATGGGAATCAGGCGGAATTCTAGTTTTTTGGCCGTAAAACGCAAAGCAATGAGGAGCAGTCATGACGGGGCGGTGACTATGGTTCCTTAGGTCGTATTTGATGGCCCGGAATAAATTTAAGAGATCCGGTTCTGGGGGCCCTGGCCCACACCGAAGGCGTGGGCTATAGCACACGAAAATATGGGAATCGGGCGGAATTCTAGTTATTTGGTCGTAAAACGCAATAACACGAGGTGCAGTCATGACGGGGAGGTGACTATGGTTCCTTAGGTCGTATTTTGATGGCCTAGAAAAATTTTAGGTGATTCGGTTTTGGGGATCCTGGGCCCACTTGGAAGGCGTAAGCTATAGCACACGAAAATATGCGAATCGGGCGGAATTCTAGTTTTTTGGCCGTAAAACGCAAAAAAATGAGGAGAGGTCATGGAGGGGTAGTGACTATGGTTCCTTAGGTCGTATTAGATGGCTCATAAAAATTGTTTAAGGCGATCCGGGTCTGGGGGTCTCGGGCCCACTTGGAATGCGTGGGCTATAGCACACGATAATATGGGAATCGGGTGGAGTTCTAGTGTTTTGGCCGTAAAACACAAAGCAATGAGGAGCAGTCATGGCGGAGCAGAAACTATGGTTCCTTAGGTCGTATATGATGCCCCGGAAAAATTTTAGGCTATTCGGTTCTGGGGAACCGGGGCCTCTTGGAATGTGTGGGCTATAGCACACGAAAATATTTGAATCAGGCGGAATTCTAGTTTTGTGGCCATAAAACACAAACAAACGAGGAGCAATCATGACGGGGCGGTAACTATGGTTCCTTAGGTCGTATTTGATGGCGCGAAACTTTTTAGGAGATCCGGTTCTAGGGGTCCCGGGCCAACTTGGAAGGCGTGGGCTATAGCACACGAAAATATGGGATTCAGGCGAAATTCTATTTTTTTGGCCGTAAAACGCAAACAAACGAGGAATGGTCATGGCGAGGTGGTGACTATGGTTCCTTAGGTCGTATTTGATGGCCCAAAAAAATTTTATTCTATCCGAGTCCGGGGGTCGGCCCACTCAGAAGGCATGGGCTATATCATACGAAAATATGGGAATCGGGCGGAATTGTAGTTCTATGGCCATAAAATGCAAAAAATAAGGAACGATCATGGCAGAGTGGTGACTATGGTTCCTTAGGTCATATTTTATGGCCCAGAAAAGTTTTAGGCAATCCGGGTCTGGGGAGCCCGGGTACACTCGGAAGGCGTCGGCTAAAGCACACGGAAATATGGGAATCGGGCAGAATTCAAGTTTTTAGCCGTAAAATGCATAAAACGAGGAACGATTATGGCAGAGCGGTGATTATGGTTCCTTATATCGTATTCTATGGCCCACTCGGAAGGCGTGGACTATAGCACATGAAAATATGGGAATCGGGCGGAATTCTAGTTATTTGGCCATAAAATGCAAAAACACGAGGAGCAGTCATGACGGGGAGGTGACTATGGTTCCTTAGGTCGTATTGGATAGCCCGAAAGTTTTTTAGGAGATCTGGTTCCGGGGGCCTGGGCCCACACGGAAGGCGTGGGCTATAGCACATGAAAATATAGGAATCGGGCGAAATTCTAGTTTTTTGGCCATAAAACGCAAATAAATGAGGAGCAGTCATGACGAGGCAGTGACTATGGTTCCTTAGGTCGTATATGATGGCCCAGAAAAAATTTAAGCGATTCGGTTCTGGGGGCCCGAGCCCACACCGAAGGCGTGGACTAAATCACACGAAAATATGAGAATTGGCTGTAAAATGCCAAAACACGAGGAGCAGTCATGATGGGGCGGTGACTATGGTTCCTTAGGTCGTATTTTGATGGCCCAAAAAAATTTTAGGCGATCCGATTCTGGGGGGACCGGGGCTACTCGGAAGGCGTAGGCTATATCACACGATAATATGGGAATTGGGCGGAGTTCTAGTTTTTTGGTCCTAAAACACAAAGAAATGTGGAGTTGTCATGGCGGAGCGACGACTATGGTTCCTTAGGTCATATCTGATGGCCCAAAAAAATTTTAGACGATCCAGTTCTGGGGGCCTAGGGCCACTCGGAAGGTGTGGGCGATAGCACACGAAAATATTTGAATGAGGCAGAATTCTAGTTTTTTGGCCGTAAAATGCAAAAAAACAAGGAGCAATCATGACGGGGCGATGACTATTGTTTCTTAGGTCGTATTTGATGGCGCAAAATTTTTTTAGGCGATCCGGGTCTGGGGGCCCGGGCCCACTCAGAAGGCGTGGGCTATAGCACACAAAAATATGGGAATCGGGCAGAATTCTAGTTTTTTGGCCGTAAAACGCAAATAAATGAGGAGCAGTCATGACGAGGCATTGACTATTTTTCCTTAGGTTGTTTTTGAGGCCCAGAAAAATTTTAGGCAATCCAGGAGAAATGTGTGGGCTATAGAACACGAAATTATGGGAATCGGGCGGAATTCTAGTTTTTTGGCCGTAAAACGCAAATAAACGAGGAAAGGTCATGGCAGGGCGGTGACTATTTTTCCTTAGGTCATTTTTTTGGCCCGAAAAGATTTTAGGCGATCCATGTCCGGGGGGCTCTGCTCACTAGGAAGGCATTGCTATAGCATACGAAAATACGGGAATCGGGCAGAATTCTAGTGTTTTGGCCGTAAATCGCAAATAAACGAGGAACGGTCATGGCAGGGCGGTGACTATGGTTCCTTAGGTTGTATTTGATGGCCCAAAAAATTTTTAGGTGATCCGGTTCTGGGGGCCCGACACACTCGGAAGGCGTGGGCTATAGCACACGAAAATATGAGAATTAGGCGGAATTCGAGTTTTTTGGCCGTAAAACGCAAAGAAATGACAAGAAATAATGACGGGGCGGTGACTATGGTTCCTTAGGTCGTATTTGATGGCCCGGAAAAATTTTAGGCTATCTGGTTCTGGGGGGACCGGGTCCACTCGGGAGGCGTGGGCTATATAGCACACGAAAATATGGGAATCAGGCGGAATACTAGTTTTTTGGACGTAAAATGCAAAACAACAAGGAGCAGTCATGATAGGGCAGTGACTATTGTTCCTTATGTCGTATTTGATAGCCCGGAAAAATTTTAGATGATTCGGGTCTAGGGACCCGGGCCCACTCGGTATGCGTGGGCTATAGCACACGAAAATATGGGAATCGGGCGGAATTCTAGTTTTTTGCAGGGTAAAACTCAAATAAACGAGGAACGGTCATGGAGGGGTGGTGACTATGGTTCCTTAGGTCATATTTGATGGCCCGGAAAAGTTTTAGGCGATCCGGTTCTGGAGGGCCTGACCCACTCAGAAGGCGTGGGCTATAGCACACGAAAATATGGGAATCGGGCGGAATTCTAGTTTTTTGGCCGTAAAACGCAAAGAAATGAGGAGCAGTCATGACGGGGCGATGACTATGGTTCCTTATGTCGTATTTAATGGCCTAATTTTTTTTTAGGTGATCCGGTTCTGGGGGGCACGGGTCCACTCGAAAGGCGTGGGCTATAGCATAAGAAAATATGGGAATCGGGTGGAATTCTTATTTTTGGCAATAAAACGCAAAACAATGAGGAGCAGTCATGACGGGGCGGTGACTATGGTTCCTTAGGTCGTATTTGATGGCCTGAAAATTTTTTTAGCGATCCATTTTTCTAGGGGGGCCGAGCCCACACGGAAGGCGTGGGCTATAGCAAACGAAAATATGGGAAGCAGGCGGAATTTTAGTTTTTTGGCCGTAAAACAAAAATACATGAGGTGCAGTTATAGCGGGGTGATTACTATGGTTTCTTAGGTTGTATTTGATGGCCCAAAAAAATTTTCGGCGATCCGATGATGGGGGGCCCGGGCCCACTCGGAAGGCGTGGGCTATAGCACACGAAAATATGGGAATCAGGCGGAATTCTAGTTCTTTGGCCGTAAAACGCAAATAAACGAGGAACGGTCATGGAGGGGCAGTGACTATGGTTCCTTAGGTTGTATTTGATGGCCCGAAAAAATTTTTAGGCGATCCGGTTCTGGGGGGCTCGACCCACTCAAAGGGCGTGGGCTATAGCACACGAAAATATGGGAATCGGGCAGAATTCTAGTTTTTTGGCCATAAAATACAAAACAATGAGGAGCAGTCATGACGGGGCGGTGACTATGGTTCCTTAGGTCGTATTTGATGGTCCAAAAGTTTTTTAGGCGATCCGATTTTCTAGGGAGCCCGGGCCCACTCGGAAGGCGTGGGCTATAGCACACGACAATATGGGAATCAGGTAGAATACTAGTTTTTTGACCGTAAAACGCAAAAGAAACATGGAGTAGTCATGACGGGGCAGTGACTATGGTTCCTTAGGTCGTATTTGATGGCCCGAAAATTTTTTAGGCGAACCGATTCTGGGGGGCCCGGGCACAGTCGCAAGGCGTTAGGTATACAGCACACGAAAATGTGGGAACCGAGGGGAATTCTAGTTTTTTTGCCTTAAAATGCAAAACAATGAGGAACGGTCATGTCGGGGCAGTGACTATGATTCCTTAGGTCATATTTGATGGCTCGAAAAATTTTTAGGCGAACCGATTCTGGGGGGCCCGGGCCAACTCGCAAGGCGTTGGCTATATAGCGCACGAAAATGTGGGAACCGGGGGGAATTCTAGTTTTTTTTCCTTAAAATGCAAAAAAATGAGGAACGGTCATGTCGGGGCAGTGACTATGATTCCTTAGGTCGTATTTGATGGCTTTGAAAAATTTTAAGCGATTCGGTTCCGGGCGGCCCGAGCCCACTCGAAATGCTTGGGATATAGTACACAAAAATATGGGAATCGGGCAGAATTCTAGTTTTTTGGCCGTAAAATGCACATAAACGAGGAACGGTCATGATAGGGAAGTGACTATTTTTCCTTAGGTCATTTTTTTGGCCCGAAAAGATTTTAGGCGATCCATGTCCGGGGGGCTCTGCTCACTAGGAAGGCGTGGGCTATAGCATACGAAAATATGGGAATCGGGCAGAATTCTAGTTTTTTGGCCGTAAATCGCAAATAAACGAGAAACGGTCATGGCAGGGCGGTGACTATGGTTCCTTAGGTTGTATTTGATGGCCCAAAAAATTTTTAGGTGATCCGGTTCTGGGGGGCCCGACCCACTCGGAAGGCGTGGGCTATAGCACACGAAAATATGAGAATTAGGCGGAATTCTAGTTTTTTGGCCGTAAAACGCAATGAAATGAGAAGTAATAATGACGGGGCGGTGACTATGGTTCCTTAGGTCGTATTTGATGGCCCGGAAAAATTTTAGGCGATCTGGTTCTGGGGGGACCGGGTCCACTCGGGAGGCGTGGGCTATATAGCACACGAAAATATGGGAATCAGGCGGAATACTAGTTTTTTGGACGTAAAATGCAAAACAACAAGGAGCAGTCATGATAGGGCGGTGACTATTATTCCTTAGGTCGTATTTGATAGCCCGAAAAAATTTTAGATGATCCGGGTCTAGGGACCCAGGCCCACTCGGTATGCGTGGGCTATAGCACACGAAAATATGGGAATCGGGCAGAATTCTAGTTTTTTGCAGGGTAAAACTCAAATAAACGAGGAACGGTCATGGAGGGGTGGTGACTATGGTTCCTTAGGTCATATTTGACGGCCCGGAAAAGTTTTAGGCGATCCGGTTCTGGAGGGCCTGACCCACTCAGAAGGCGTGGGCTATAGCACACGAAAATATGGGAATCGGGCGGAATTCTAGTTTTTTGGCCGTAAAACGCAAAGAAATGAGGAGCAGTCATGACGGGGCAATGACTATGGTTCCTTATGTCGTATTTAATTGCCCAAAAGTTTTTTAGGTGATCTGGTTCTGGGGGGCACGGGTCCACTCGAAAGGCATGGGCTATAGCACAAGAAAATATGGGAATCGGGTGGAATTCTTATTTTTTGGCAATAAAACGCAAAACAATGAGGAGCAGTCATGACGGGGCGGTGAGTATGGTTCCTTAGGTCGTATTTGATGGCCTGGAAAATTTTTTAGCGATCCATTTTTCTTGGGGGGCCGAGCCCACACTGAAGGCGTGGGCTATAGCAAACGAAAATATGGGAAGCAGGCGGAATTCTAGTTTTTTAGCCGTAAAAAAAATACATGAGGTGCAGTTTTAGCGGGGTGATTACTATGGTTTCTTAGGTTGTATTTGATGGCCCAAAAAAATTTTCGGCGATCCGATGATGGGGGGCCCAGGCCCACTCGGAAGGCGTGGGCTATAGCACACGAAAATATGGGAATCGGGCGGAATTCTAGTTCTTTGGCCATAAAACGCAAATAAACGAGGAACGGTCATGGAGGGGCAGTGACTATTGTTCCTTAGGTCGTATTTGATGGCCCGGAAAATTTTTTAGGCGATCCGGTTCTGGGGGCTCGACCCACTCAAAAGGCGTGGGCTATAGCACACGAAAATATGGGAATCGGGCAGAATTCTAGTTTTTTGGCCATAAAATACAAAACAATGAGGAGCAGTCATGACGGGGCGGTGACTATGGTTCCTTAGGTCGTATTTGATGGTCCAAAATTTTTTTAGGCGATCCGATTTTCTAGGGAGCCCGGGCCCACTCGGAAGGCGTGGGCTATAGCACACGACAATATGGGAATCAGGTAGAATACTAGTTTTTTGACCGTAAAACGCAAAAGAAACATGGAGTAGTCATGACGGGGCAGTGACTATGGTTCCTTAGGACATATTTGATGGCCCGAAATTTTTTTAGGCGAACCGATTCTGGGGGGCCCGGGCACACTCGCAAGGCGTTAGGTATACAGCACACGAAAATATGGGAACCGGGGGGAATTCTAGTTTTTTGCCTTAAAATACAAAAAAATGAGGAACGGTCATGTCGGGGCAGTGACTATGATTCCTTAGGTCGTATTTGATGGCTCGAAAAATTTTTAGGCGAACCGATTCTGGGGGCCCGGGCCCACTCGCAAGGCGTTGGCTATATAGCACACGAAAATGTGGGAACCGGGGGGAATTCTAGTTTTTTTTCCTTAAAATGCAAAAAAATGAGGAACGGTCATGTCGGGGCGGTGACTATGATTCCTTAGGTCGTATTTGATGGCTTTGAAAAATTTTAAGCGATTCGGTTCCGGGCGGCCCGAGCCCACTCGGAATGCTTGGGATATAGTACACAAAAATATGGGAATCGGGCGGAATTCTAGTTTTTTGGCCGTAAAATGCAAATAAACGAGGAACGGTCATGGTAGGGCGGTGACTATTTTTCCTTAGGTCATTTTTTTTGGCCCGAAAAGATTTTAGGCAATCCATGTCCGGGGGGCTCTGCTCACTAGGAAGGCGTGGGCTATAGCATACGAAAATATGGGAATCGGGCAGAATTCTAGTTTTTTGGCCGTAAATCGCAAATAAACGAGGAACGGTCATGGCAGGGTGGTGACTATGGTTCCTTAGGTTGTATTTGATGGCCCAGAAAATTTTTAGGTGATCCGGTTCTGGGGGGCCCGAGCCACTCGGAAGGCGTGGGCTATAGCACACGAAAATATGAGAATTAGGCAGAATTCTAGTTTTTTGGCCGTAAAACGCAAAGAAATGAGAAGTAATAATGACGGGGCAGTGACTATGGTTCCTTAGGTCGTATTTGATAGCCCAGAAAAATTTTAGGCTATCTGGTTCTGGGGGGACCGGGTCCACTCGGGAGGCGTGGGCTATATAGCACATGAAAATATGGGAATCAGGCGGAATACTAGTTTTTTGGACGTAAAATACAAAACAACAAGGAGCAGTCATGATAGGGCGGTGACTATTGTTCCTTAGGTCGTATTTGATAGCCCGAAAATTTTTTAGATGATCCAGGTCTAGGGACCCGGGCCCACTCGGTATACGTGGGCTATAGCACACGAAAATATGGAAATCGGGCGGAATTCTAGTTTTTTGCAGGGTAAAGCTCAAATAAACGAGGAACGGTCATGGAGGGGTGGTGACTATGGTTCCTTAGGTCATATTTGATGGCCCGGAAAAGTTTTAGGCGATCCGGTTCTGGAGGGCCTGACCCACTCAGAAGGCGTGGGCTATAGCACACGAAAATATGGGAATCGGGCGGAATTCTAGTTTTTTGGCCGTAAAATGCAAAGAAATGAGGAGCAGTCATGACGGGGCAATGACTATGGTTCCTTATGTCGTATTTAATTGCCCAAAATTTTTTTAGGTGTTCCGGTTCTGGAGGGCACGGGTCCACTCGAAAGGCGTGGGCTATAGCACAAGAAAATATGGGAATCGGGTGGAATTCTTATTTCTTGGCAATAAAACGCAAAACAATGAGGAGCAGTCATGACGGGGCGGTGAGTATGGTTCCTTAGGTCGTATTTGATGGCCTGAAAAAATTTTTAGCGATCCATTTTTCTAGGGGGGCCAAGCTCACACGGAAGGCGTGGGCTATAGCAAACGAAAATATGGGAAGCAGGCGGAATTCTAGTTTTTTGGCCGTAAAAAAAAATACATGAGGTGCAGTTTTAGCGGGGTGATTACTATGGTTTCTTAGGTTGTATTTGATGGCCCAAAAAATTTTCGGCGATCCGATGATGGGGGGCCCGGGCCCACTCGGAAGGCGTGGGCTATAGCACACGAAAATATGGGAATCAGGCGGAATTCTAGTTCTTTGGCCGTAAAACGCAAATAAATGAGGAACGGTCATGGAGGGGTAGTGACTATGGTTCCTTAGGTCGTATTTGATGGCCCGAAAAAAATTTTTAGGCGATCCGGTTCTGGGGGGCTCGACCCACTCAAAAGGCACGGGCTATAGCACACGAAAATATGGGAATCGGGCAGAATTCTAGTTTTTTGGCCATAAAATACAAAACAATGAGGAGCAGTCATGACGGGGCGGTGACTATGGTTCCTTAGGTCGTATTTGATGGCTTTGAAATATTTTAAGCGATTCGGATCCAGGCGGCCCGAGCCCACTCGGAATGCTTGGGATATAGTACACAAAAATATGGGAATCGGGAGGAATTCTAGTTTTTTGGCCGTAAAATGCAAATAAACGAGGAACGGTCATGGAAGGGCAGTGACTATAGTTCCTTAGGTTGTATTTGATGCCCTGGAAAAATTTAGGCGATCCGGTTCTGGGGGGCCTGACCCACTCGGAAGGCATGGGCTATAGCACACGAATATTCGGGAATCGGGCACAATTCTAGTTTTTTGGCCGTAAAATACAAAACAACGAAGGGCATGCATGGCGGGGCATTGACTATGGTTTCTTAGGTCATATTTTATGGCCCGAAAAAGTTTTAGGCGATCCGGTTCTGGGGGGCCCGACCTTCTCGGAAGGCGTGGGCTATAGCACACGAAAATATGGGAATCGGTTAGAATTCTAGTTTTTTAGCCATAAAACGCAAAAACATGAGGAGAAATCATGATGGGGCGGTGACTATGGTTCCTTAGGTGGTATTTCATGGCCCCATAAAATTTTTAGGTGATCCTCTTTTCTAGGGGACCGGGCCCACTCGGAAGGCGTGGGCTATATCACACGACAATATGGGAATCAGGTAGAATTCTAGCTTTATGGCCGTAAAACGCAAAACAAACATGGAGTAGTCATGACGGGGCTGTGACTATGGTTCCTTAGGTCGTATTTGATGACCCGAAAAAAGTTTAGGCGATCCAATTCTGTGGGGCCCGGGCCCACTCGGAAGGCGTGGGCTATATAGCACACAAAAATATGGGAATCGGGCGGAATTCTAGTTTTTTGGCCTTAAAACGCAAAACAAACAGAGGAACGGTCATGGCGGGGCAGTGACTATGGTTCCTTAGGTCGTATTTGATGACCCGGAAAAATTATAGGCGATCCGGTTCTGGGGGCCCGACCCACTCGGAAGGCGTGGCCTATAGCACATGAAAATATGGGAATCGGAAAGAATTCAAGTTTTTTAGCCATAAAACGCAAAACAATGAGGAGCAGTCATGTCAGGGTGGTGAATATGGTTCCTTAGGTCGTATTTGATGTCCTGGAGAATTTTTAGGCGATTCGCATTATTAGGGGGCCCGGGCCCACTCGAAAGGCGTGGGCTATCGTACACGACAATATGGGAAATCAGGCAGAATTCTAGTTTTTTGGCCGTAAAACGCAAACAAAAAACATGGAGTAGTCATGACGGGGCGGTGACTATGGTTTCTTAGTTCGTATTTGATGGCCCGGAAAATTTTTAGGCTATCCGATTCTGGGGGGCCCGGTCCCACTCGGAAGGCGTGGGCTATAGCACACGAAAATATGGGAATCAGGCGGATTCTTGTTTTTTGGCCGTAAAACGCAAATAAACGAGTAACGGTCATGGAGGGGTCGTGACTATGGTTCCTTAGGTCATATTTGATGGCCCGGAAAACCTTTAGGCGATCCTGTTCTGAGGGGCCCGACCCACTTGGAAGGTGTGGGCTATAGCACACGAAAATATGGGAATCAGGCAGAATTCTAATTTTTTGGCCGTAAGATGCAAATAGTCGAGGAGCAGTCATGACAGGGTGGTGACTATGGTGACTTAGGTCGTATTTGATGGCAAGGAAAACCTTTAGGCGATCCTGTTCCGAGGGGCCCGACCCACTCGGAAGGTGTGGGCTATAGCACACGAAAATATGGGAATCAGGCAGAATTCTAGTTTTTTGGCCGTAAGATGCAAAAAAGCGAGGAGCAGTCATGACAGGGTGGTGACTATGGTGACTTAGGTCGTATTTGATGGCCCAAAAAATTTTTAGGCGATCCAATGATGGGGGGCCTAGGCCCACTCGGAAGGCGTGGGATATAGCACAAGAAAATATGGGAATTGGGCAAAATTTTAGTTTTTTATTCGTAAAACTCAAATAAATGAGGAAAGGTCATGGAGGGGCGGTGACTATGGTTCCTTAGGTCGTACTTGATGGCCCGAAAAAATTTTAGGCGATCCGGTTCTGGGGGGCCCGACCTACTCGGAAGGCGTGGGCTATAGCACATAAAAATATGGGAATCGGGCAGAATTCTAGTATTTTGGCCATAAAACGCAAAACAATGAGGAGAAGTCATGACAGGGCAGGGACTATGGTTCCTTAGGTGGTATTTGATGGCCCGGAAAATTTTTAGGCAATCCGCTTTTCTAGGGGATCGGGCCCACTCGGAAGGCGTGGGCTATAGCACACGACAATATGGGAATCAGGCAGAATTCTAGCTTTTTGGCCATAAAACATAAAACAAACATGGAGTAGTCATGATGGGGCGGTGACTATGGTTCCTTAGGTCGTATTTGGTGGCCCGAAAAATTTTTAGGCAATCCGATTCTAGGGGGCCCGGGCTCACTCGGAAAGCGTGGCTATATAGTACACGAAAATATGGGAATCGGGCGGACTTCTAGTTTTTTGGCCTTAAAACGCAAAAAGACCAAAGGAACGGTCATGGAGAGGCAGTGACTATGGTTCCTTAGGTCATATTTGATGGCCCGAAAAAGTTTTAGGCGATCCGATGATGGGGGCCCGGGCCCACTCGGAAGGCGTCGGCTATAGCACATGAAAATATGGGAATCGGGCGGAATTCTAGTTTTTTGTCCGTAAAACTTAAATAAATGAGGAACAGACAAGGAGGGGTGGTGACTATGGTTCCTTAGGTCGTATTTGATGGATCAGAAAAATTTAAGGCGATCTAGTTCTGGGAAGCCCGACCCACTCGGAAGGCGTGGGCTATAGGACACGAAAATATGGGAATCGGGCAGAATTCAAGTTTGTTGGCCATAAAACGCAAAACAATGAGGAGCAGTCATGTCGGGGCGGTGACTATGGTTCCTTAGGTCGTATTTATGGCCCAAAAAATTTTTAGGCGATCCGCATTTCTAGGGGGCCCGGGCCCACTCAGAAAGCGTGGGCTATAGCACACGAAAATATGGGAATCGGGCAGAATTCTAGTTTTCTGGCCATAAATCGCAAATAAACGAGGAACGGTCATGGCAGGGCGGTGACTATGGTTCCTTGGGTTGCATTTGATGGCCCAGAAAATTTTTAGGCGATCCAATTCTGGGGGCTCGACCCACTCGGAAAGCATGGGCTATAGGCCACAAAAATATGGGAATCGGGCGGAATTCTAGTTTTTTGGCCGTAAAACGCAAAATACACGAGGAGTAGTCATGACGGGGCGGTGACTATGGTTCCTTAGGTCGTATTTGATGGCCCGAAAAACTTTTAGGCGATACGATTCTAGGGGGACCTGGCCCACTCTGAAGGCGTGGGCTATATAGCACACGAAAATATGGGAATCAGGCGGATTTCTAGTTATTTGGCCGTAAAACACAAAAAAATGAGGAACGGTCATGGTGGGGCGGTGACTATGATTACTTAAGTCATATTCGATGGCCCAAAATATGTTTAGGCGATCGGGGTTCGGGGGGCCCGTGCCCACTCGGAAGGCGTGGGCTATAGCACATGAAAATATGAGAATCGGGCGGAATTCTAGTTTTTTGGCCGTAAAACGCGAAAAAATGAGGAAAGGTCATGGCGGGGCAGTGACTATTTTTCCTTAGGTCGTTTTTGATGTCCCCGAAAAATGTTAGGCGATCCGGGTTTGCGGGGCCCTGCACACTGGGAAGGCATGGACTATAGCACACGAAAATATGAGAATCGGGTGGAATTCTAGTTTTTTTTGCCATAAAACGCAAATAAACGAGGAACGGTCATGGCGAGGCGTTGAATATGGTTCCTTAGGTTGTATTTGATGGCCTGGAAAAATTTTAGGCGATCTGGTTCTGGGGGGCCCGACCCACTCGGATGGCATGTGCTATATAACATGAAAATATGGGAATCGGACGGAATTCTAGTTTTTTGGCCGTAAAATGCAAATAAACGAGGAACGGTCATGGCAGGGCAGTAACTATGGTTCCATAGGTTGTATTGTCTGGCCCGGAAAAATTTTAGGCTATCCGGTTCTTGGGGGCCTGACCCACTCAGAAGGCATGGGCTATAGCACACGAACATATGGGAATCGGGCACAATTCTAGTTTTTTGGCCGTAAAATGCAAAACAACGAAGGGCATGCATGGCGGGGCGTTGACTATGGTTCCTTAGGTCATATTTGATGGCCCGAAAAAATTTTAGGCGATCCGGTTCTGGGGGGCCCGACCTACTCGGAAGGCGTAGGCTATATCACACAAAAATATGGGAATCAGTTAGAATTCTAGTTTTTTGGCCATAAAACGCAAAATATTGAGGAGAAGTCATGACGGGGTGGTGACTATGGTTCCTTAGGTGGTATTTGATGGCCCCATAAAATTATTAGGCGATCCGCTCTTCTAGGGGACCGAGCCCACTCGAAAGGCGTGGGCTATATCACACGACAATATGGGAATCAGGTAGAATTCTAGCTTTTTGGCCGTAAAACGCAAAACAAACATGGAGTAATCATGACGGGGCGGTGACTATGGTTCCTTAGGTCGTATTTGATGGCCCGAAAAAAGTTTAGGCGATCCGATTCTGGGGGGCCCAGGCCCACTCGGAAGGCGTGGGCTATATAGCACACGAAAATATGGGAATCGGGCGGATTCTTGTTTTTTGGCCGTATAACACAAAACCAATGAGGAACGGTCGGGGCGGGGTGGAGAAAATGGTTCCTTAAGTCGTATTTGATGACCTGGAAAATTTTTAGGCGATCGGGGTCCGAGGGGCCCGGGCCTAATCGGAAGGCGTGGTCTATAACACACGAAAATATGGGAATCGGGCAGAATTCTAGTTTTTTGGCCGTAAGACGCAAAAAAGCGAGGAGCAGTCATGACAGGGTGGTGACTATGGTTCCTTAGGTCGTTGATGGCCCGAAAAATTTTTAGGCGATCCAATGACGGGGGGCCCGGGCCCACTCGGAAGGCGTGGGATATAGCACACGAAAATATGGGAATTGGGAAAAATTCTAGTTTTTTGTTCGTAAAACTCAAATAAACGAGGAACAGTCACGGAGGGGCGCTGACTATGGTTCCTTAGGTCGTACTTGATGGCCCAGAAAAATTTTAGGCGATCCGATTCTGGGGGGCCCGGTCCTACTCGGAAGGCGTGGGCTATAGCACACAAAAATATGGGAATCGAGCAGAATTCAAGTTTTTTGGCCATATAACGCAAAAGAATGAGGAGCAGTCATGTCGGGGCAGTGACTATGGTTCCTTAGGTCGTATTTAATGGCAGAGAAAATTTTTAGGCGATCCTCATTTCTAGGGGACCCGGGCCCACTCAGAAGGCATGGGCTATAGCACACGACAATATGGGAATTAGGCAGAAATCTAATTTTTTGGCCGTAAAACACAAATAAACGAGGAATGGTCATGGCAGGGCGGTGACTATGGTTCCTTAGGTTGTATTTGATGGCCCAAAAAAATTTTAGGTGATCTGGTTCTGGGGGGCCCGACCCACTCGGAAGGCATGGGCTATAGCACACGAAAATATGGGAATCAGGTGGAATTCTAGTTTTTTGGCCGTAAAATGCAAAACCCACAAGGAGTAGTCATGACAGGGCGGTGACTATGGTTCCTTAGGTCGTATTTGATGGCCCGAAAAATTTTTAGGCAATACAATTCTAGGGGGACCTGGCCCACTCGTAAGGCGTGGGCTATATAGCACACGAAAATATGGGAATCAGGCGAATTTCTAGTTATTTGGCCGTAAAACACAAAAAACGAGGAACGGTCATTGTGGGGCAGTGACTATGATTCCGTAAGTCATATTTGATGGCCCAAAAAAAGTTTAGGCGATCGGGGTTCGGGGGGCCCGGGCCCACTCGGAAGGCGTGGGCTATAGCACATAAAAATATGAGAATCGGGCAGAATCCTAGTTTTTTGGCCGTAAAACACGAAAAAATGAGGAAAGGTCATGGCGGGGCCGTGACTATTTTTCCTTAGGTCATTTTTGATGTCCCGAAAAAAGTTTAGGCGATCCGATTCTGGGGGGCCCGGGCCCACTCGGAAGGCGTGGGCTATATAGCACACAAAAATATGGGAATCGGGCGGAATTCTAGTTTTTTGGCCTTAAAACGCAAAACAAACAGAGGAACGGTCATGGCGGGGCAGTAACTATGGTTCCTTAGGTCATATTTGATGACCCGAAAAATTTTTAGGCGATCCGGTTCTGGGGGGCCCGACCCACTCGGAAGGCGTGGCCTATAGCACATGAAAATATGGGAATCGGAAAGAATTCAAGTTTTTTAGCCATAAAACGCAAAACAATGAGGACCAGTCATGTCCGGGCGGTGAATATGGTTCCTTAGGTCGTATTTGATGTCCTGGAGAATTTTTAGGCGATTCGCATTATTAGGGGGCCCGGGCCCACTCGAAAGGCGTGGGCTATAGTACACGACAATATGGGAATCAGGCAGAATTCTAGTTTTTTGGCCGTGAAACGCAAACAAAAAACATGGAGTAGTCATGACGGGGCGGTGACTATGGATTCTTAGGTCGTATTTGATGGCCCGGAAAATTTTTAGGCTATCCGATTCTGGGGGGCCCGGTCCCACTCGGAAGGCGTGGGCTATAGCACACGAAAATATGGGAATCAGGCGGATTCTTGTTTTTTGGCCGTAAAACGCAAATAAACGAGTAACGGTCATGGAGGGGTAGTGATTATGGTTCCTTAGGTCATATTTGATGGCCCGGAAAACCTTTAGGCGATCCTGTTCCGAGGGGCCCGACCCACTCGGAAGGTGTGGGCTATAGCACAAGAAAATATGGGAATCAGGCAGAATTCTAGTTTTTTGGCCGTAAGATGCAAAAAAGCGAGGAGCAGTCATGACAGGGTGGTGAGTATGGTGACTTAGGTCGTATTTGATGGCCCGGAAAACCTTTAGGCAATCCTGTTCTGAGGGGCCCGACCCACTCGGAAGGTGTGGGCTATAGCACACAAAAATATGGGAATCAGGCAGAATTCTAGTTTTTTGGCCGTAAGATGCAAAAAAGCGAGGAGCAACCATGACAGGGTGGTGACTATGGTGACTTAGGTCGTATTTGATGGCCCAAAAAATTTTTAGGCGATCCAATGATGGGGGGCCTGGGCCCACTCGGAAGGCGTGGGATATAGCACACGAAAATATGGGAATTGGGCGAAATTTTAGTTTTTTATTCATAAAACTCAAATAAATGAGGAACGGTCATGGAGGGGCGGTGACTATGGTTCCTTAGGTCGTACTTGATGGCCCGAAAAATTTTTAGGCGATCCGGTTCTGGGGGGGCCCGACCTACTCGGAAGGCGTGGGCTATAGCACATAAAAATATGGGAATCGGGCAGAATTCTAGTATTTTGGCCATAAAACGCAAAACAATGAGGAGAAGTCATGACGGGGCAGGGACTATGGTTCCTTAGGTGGTATTTGATGGCCTGGAAAATTTTTAGGCGATCCTCTTTTCTAGGGGATCGGGCCCACTCGGAAGGCGTGGGCTATAGCACACGACAATATAGGAATCAGGCAGAATTCTAGCTTTTTGGCCGTAAAACATAAAACAAACATGGAGTAGTCATGATGGGGCGGTGACTATGGTTCCTTAGGTCGTATTTGGTGGCCCGAAAAATTTTTAGGCAATCCGATTCTAGGGGGCCCAGGCTCACTCGGAAAGCGTGGCTATATAGTACATGAAAATATGGGAATCGGGCGGACTTCTAGTTTTTTGGCCTTAAAACGCAAAAAGACCAAAGGAACGGTCATGGAGAGGCAGTGACTATGGTTCCTTAGGTAGTATTTGATGGCCCGAAAAAGTTTTAGGCGATCCAATGATGGGGGCCCGGGTCCACTCGGAAGGCGTCGGCTATACCACATGAAAATATAGGAATCGGGCGGAATTCTAGTTTTTTGTCCGTAAAACTCAAATAAATGAGGAACAGACAAGGAGGGGCAGTGACTATGGTTCCTTAGGTCGTATTTGATGGATCGGAAAAATTTAAGGCGATCTAGTTCTGGGGGGCCCGACCCACTCGGAAGGCGTGGGCTATAGGACACGAAAATATGGGAATCGGGCAGAATTCAAGTTTGTTGGCCATAAAATGCAAAACAATGAGGAGCAGTCATGTCGGGGCGGTGACTATGGTTCCTTAGGTCGTATTTATGGCCCGAAAAATTTTTAGGCGATCCGCATTTCTAGCGGGCCCGGGCCCACTCAGAAAGCGTGGGCTATAGCACACGAAAATATGGGAATCGGGCAGAATTCTAGTTTTTTGGCCATAAATCGCAAATAAACGAGGAACGGTCATGGCAGGGCGGTGACTATGGTTCCTTAGGTTGCATTTGATGGCCCAGAAAATTTTTAGGCAATCCGATTCTGGGGGCTCGACCCACTCGGAAAGCATGGGCTATAGGCCACAGAAATATGGGAATCGGGCGGAATTCTAGTTTTTTGGCCGTAAAACGCAAAATACCCTAGGAGTAGTCATGACGGGGCGGTGACTATGGTTCCTTAGGTCATATTTGATGGCCCGAAAATTTTTTAGGCGATACGATTCTAGGGGGACCTGGCCCATTCTGAAGGCGTGGGCTATATAGCACACGAAAATATGGGAATCAGGCGGATTTCTAGTTATTTGGACGTAAAACACAAAAAAACGAGGAACGGTCATGGTGGGGCGGTGACTATGATTACTTAAGTCATATTTGATGGCCCAAAATATGTTTAGGCGATCAGGGTTCGGGGGGCCCGTGCCCACTCGGAAGGCGTGGGCTATAGCACATGAAAATATGAGAATCGGGCGGAATTCTAGTTTTTTGGCCGTAAAATGCAAAAAAATGAGGAAAGGTCATGGCGGGGCAGTGACTATTTTTCCTTAGGTCGTTTTTGATGTCCCCGAAAAATGTTAGACGATCCGGGTTTGCGGGGCCCTGCACACTGGGAAGGCATGGGCTATAGCACACGAAAATATGGGAATCGGGTATGGAATTCTAGTTTTTTTGCCATAAAACGCAAATAAACGAGGAACGGTCATGGCGAGGCGATGAATATGGTTCCTTAGGTTGTATTTGATGGCCTGAAAAATTTTTAGGCGATCTGGTTCTGGGGGGCCCGACCCACTCGGATGGCATGTGCTATATAACATGAAAATATGGGAATCGGGCGGAATTCTAGTTTTCTGGCCGTAAAATGCAAATAAACGAGGAACGGTCATGGCGGGGCAGTAACTATGGTTCCATAGGTTGTACTTTCTGGCCCGGAAAAATTTTAGGCTATCCGGTTCTGGGGGGCCTGACCCACTCAGAAGGCATGGGCTATAGCACACGAACATATGGGAATCAGGCACAATTCTAGTTTTTTGGCCGTAAAATGCAAAAGAACGAAGGGCATGCATGGCAGGGCGTTGACTATGGTTCCTTAGGTCATATTTGATGGCCCGAAAAAATTTTAGGCGATCCGGTTCTGGGGGGCCCGACCTACTCGGAAGGCGTAGGCTATATCACACAAAAATATGGGAATCAGTTAGAATTCTAGTTTTTTGGCCATAAAACGCAAAATATTGAGGAGAAGTCATGACGGGGCGGTGACTATGATTCCTTAGGTGGTATTTGATGGCCCCATAAAATTATTAGGCGATCCGCTTTTCTAGGGGACCGGGCCCACTCGAAAGGCATGGGCTATATCACACGACAATATGGGAATCAGGTAGAATTCTAGCTTTTTGGCCGTAAAACGCAAAACAAACATGGAGTATTCATGACGGGGCGGTGACAAAGGTTTCTTAGGTCGTATTTGATGGCCTTAAAAAAGTTTAGGCGATCCGATTCTGGGGGGCCCAGGCCCACTCGGAAGGCGTGGGCTATATAGCACACGAAAATATGGGAATCGGGCGGATTCTTGTTTTTTGGCCGTATAACGTAAAAACAATGAGGAACGGTCGGGGCGGGGTGGAGACTATGGTTCCTTAAGTCGTATTTGATGGCCTGGAAAATGTTTAGGCGATCAGGGTCCGGGGGGCCCGGGCCTAATCGGAAGGCGTGGGCTATAACACACGAAAATATAGGAATCGGGCAGAATTCTAGTTTTTTGGCCGTAAGACGCAAAAAAGCGAGGAGCAGTCATGACAGGGTGGTGACTATGGTTCCTTAGGTCGTATTTGATGGCCCAAAAAATTTTTAGGCAATCCAATGACGGGGGGACCGGGCCCACTCGGAAGGCGTGGGATATAGCACACGAAAATATGGGAATTGGGCAAAATTCTAGTTTTTTGATCGTAAAACTCAAATAAACGAGGAACGGTCATGGAGGGGCGCTGACTATGGTTCCTTAGGTCGTACTTGATGGCCCAGAAAAATTTTAGGCGATCCGATTCTGGGGGGCCCGGTCCCACTCGGAAGGCGTGGGCTATAGCACACGAAAATATGGGAATCGGGCAGAATTCAAGTTGTTTGGCCATATAACGCAAAAGAATGAGGAGCAGTCATGTCGGGGCGGTGACTATGGTTCCTTAGGTCATATTTAATGGCAGAGAAAATTTTTAGGCGATCCTCATTTCTAGGGGACCCGGGCCCACTCAGAAGGCATGGGCTATAGCACACGACAATATGGGAATTAGGCAGAATTCTAATTTTTTGGCCGTAAAACACAAATAAACGAGGAATGGTCATGGCAGGGCGGTGACTATGGTTCCTTAGGTTGTATTTGATGGCCCAAAAACATTTTAGGCGATCCGGTTCTGGGGGGCCCGACCCACTCGGAAGGCATGGGCTATAGCACACGAAAATATGGGAATAAGGTGGAATTCTAGTTTTTTGGCCGTAAAATGCAAAACCCACGAGGAGTAGTCATGACGGGGCGGTGACTATGGTTCCTTAGGTCGTATTTGATGGCCCGAAAATTTTTTAGGCAATACGATTCTAGGGGGACCTGGCCCACTCGTAAGGCGTGGGCTATATAGCACACAAAAATATGGGAATCAGGCGGATTTCTAGTTATTTGGCCGTAAAACACAAAAAACGAGGAACGGTCATTGTGGGGCAGTGACTATGATTCCATAAGTCATATTTGATGGCCCAAAAAAATTTTAGGCGATCGGGTTCGGGGGACCCGGGCCCACTCGGAAGGCGTGGGCTATCGCACATAAAAATATGAGAATCGGGCGGAATCCAAGTTTTTTGGCCGTAAAACACGAAAAAAATGAGGAAAGGTCATGGCAGGGCCGTGACTATTTTTCCTTAGGTCATTTTTGATGTCCCCGAAAAATGTTAGGCGATCCGGGACTGCGGGGCTCTACACATTGGGAAGGCGTGGGCTATATAGCACACGAAAATATGGGAATCAGGCGGATTTCTAGTTATTTGGCTGTAAAACACAAAAAATGAGGAACGATCATGGTGAGGCAGTGACTATGATTCCTTAAGTCATATTTGATGGCCCAAAAAAAGTTTAGGCGATCGGGGTTCGGGGGCCCGGGCCCACTCGGAAGGCGTGGGCTATAGCACATAAAAATATAAGAATCGGGCGAAATTCTAGTTATTTGGCCGTAAAACGCGACAAAACGAGGAAAGGTCATGGCGGGGCAGTGACTATTTTTCCTTAGGTCATTTTTGATGTCCCCAAAAAATGTTAGGCGATCCGGGTCTGCGGGGCCCTGCACACTAGGAAGGCATGGGCTATAGCACACGAAAATATGGGAATCGTGTGGAATTCTAGTTTTTTGGCCATAAAACGCAAATAAATGAGGAATGGTCATGGCGAGGCGATGACTATGGTTCCTTAGGTTGTATTTGATGGCCCGGAAAAATTTTAGGCGATCCGGTTCTGGCGGGCCGACCACTCGGAAGGCGTGAGCTATAGCATACGAAAATATGGGAATCAGGCGGAATTCTAGTTTTTTGGACGTAAAATGCAAAAACACGAGGAGCAGTCATGATGGGGCAGTGACCATGGTTCCTTAGGTCGTATTTTATGGCCCGAAAATATTTTAGGCGATTCGGTTCCATGGGCCCGAGCCCACTCGGAATGCGTGGGTATAACACATGAAAATATGGGAATCAGGCGGAATTCTAGTTTTTTGGCCGTAAAACGCAAAAACAACGAGGAACGGTCAGGGCGGGTTGGAGACTATGGTTCCTTAAGTTGTTTTTGATGGCCTGCAAAACGTTTAGCCGATCGGGGTACGGGGGCCCGGGCCCACTCGGAAGGCGTGGGCTATAGCAAATAAAAATATGGGAATAGGGCGGAATTCAACTGTTTTGGCCGTAAAATGCAAAACAATGAGGAAAGGTCATGGCGGGGCGGTGAATATTTTTTCTTAGGTCATTTTTTATGGCCCGGAAACATTTAATGCGATCCGGGTTCGGGGGCCCTGCCCACTTGGAAGGCGTGGGCTATAGCACACGAAAATATAGGAATTATGCGGAATTCTAGTTTTTTGGCCGTTAAACACAAATAAACGAGGAACAGTCATGGCGGAGAGGTGACTATAGTTCCTTAGGATGTATTTGATAGCCTGGAAAAATTTTAGGCGATCCGGTTCTGGGGGGGCCGACCCACTCGGACGGCGTGAGCTATAGCATACGAAAATATGAGAAACGGGCATAATTCTAGTTTTTTGGTTGTAACACGCAAAGACATTAGGAGCACTCATGACGGGGCCGTGACTATGTTTCCTTAGTTCGTATTTGATGGCCCAGAAAAAATTTAGGCGATCCGGTTCTAGGGGCCCGGGCCCACTCGGGAGGCGTGGGCTATAGCACACGAAAATATGAGAATAGGGAGGAATTCTAGTTTTTTGGCCGTAAAACTTAAAGAAATGAGGAGCAATCATAGCAGGGCGGTGACTATGGTTCCTTAGGTCGTATTCGATGGCCTGGAAATATTTTAGGATATTCGGTTCCAGGTGGCCCGGGCCCACTCGGAATGCGTGGGCTATAGCACACGAAAATATGGGAATCAGGCGGAATTCTAGTTTTTTGGCCGTAAAACGCAAAAACAATGAGGAACGGTTGGGGCGGGGTGGAGGCTATGGTTCCTTAAGTCGTAGTTGATGGCCTGGAAAATTTTTAGGCGATCGGGGTCCGGGGGGCCCGGGCCCACTCGGAAGGCGTGGGCTATAGCAAATAAAAATATGGGAATAGGGCGGAATTCAAGTGTTTTGGCCGTAAAACGCAAAACAATTAGGAAAGGTCATGGCGGGGTGGTGACTATTTTTTCTTAGGTCATTTTTTATGGCCCGGAAACATTTTATGCGATCTTGGTCCGGGGGGCCCTGCCCACTGGGAAGGCGTGGAATATAGCACACGAAAATATGGGAATCAGGCGGAATTCTAGTTTTTTGGCTATTAAACGCAAATAAACAAGGAACAGTCATGGCGGGGCGGTGACTATAGTTCCTTAGGTTGTATTTGATGGCCTAGAAAAATTTTAGGTGATTCGGTTCTGGAGGGCCCGACCCACTCGGAAGGCGTGAGCTATAGCATGCGAAAATATGAGAATCGGGCATAATTCTAGTTATTTGGCTATAAAACGCAGAGACATTAGGAACAGTCATGATGGGGCGGTGACTATGGTTCCTTAGTTCATTTTTGATGGCCCGAAAAAGTTTTAGGCGATCCGGTTCTGGGGGGGCCGGGCCCACTCGGAAGGCGTGGGCTATAGCACACGCAAATAAGGGAATCGGGCAGAATTCTAGTTTTTTAGCCGTAAAATGCAAAAAAAAACAAGGAGCAGTCATGACGGGGCATTGGCTATTATTGCTTAGGTCAATTTTTGGTGATCCGGGTCTGGGGGCCCGGGCCCACTCGGAATGCGTGGGCTATAGCACACGAAAATATGGAAATCGAGCAGAATTCTAGTTTTTTGGCCATAAAATGCAAAAAAATGAGGAGCAGTCATGACGGGGCATTGGCTATTTTTCCTTAGGAATTTTTTGATAGCTCAAAAAATTTTTAGGCAATCTGGTTCTGCGGGCCCGGGGCCACTCGGAAGGCATGGGATATAGCACACAAAAATAAGGGAATCGGGCAGAATTCTAGTTTTTTGGCCGTAAAATGCAAAAAACAAAAAGAAGAGGAGCAGTCATGACGGGGTATTGGCTATTTTTCCTTAGGTCGTATTTGATAGCCCGAAAATATTTTAGGCAGTCCGGTTCTGGGGGCCCGAGGCCACTTGGAAGGCATGGGTTATAGGACACGAAAATAAGGGAATCGGGCAGAATTCTAGTTTTTTTGCCGTAAAACGCAAAAACATGAGTAGCAATCATGACGGGGCGGAGAGTATGGTTCCTTAGGTCATATTTAATGGCCCAGAAAATTTTTAGGTGATCCGGTTCTGTGGGCCCGGGGCCACTCGGAAGGCGTGGGCTATAGCACCCGAAAATATTTGAATCAGGCGAAATTCTAGTTTTTTGGCCGTAAAACACAAAACAACGAGGAGCAATCATGACGGGGCAGTGACTATGGTTCCTTAGGTCATATTTGATGGCTTGAAAATTTTTTAGGCGATCCGGTTCTGGGGGGCCGGGCTAACTCCGAAGGCGTGGGCTATAACACGCGACAATATGGGAATCAAGCGAAATTCTAGTTTTTTGGCTGTAAAATGCAAATAAACGAGGACCGGTCATGGAGGGGCAGTGACTATGGTTTCTTAGGTCGTATTTGATGGCCCAAAAAAATTTTAGGCGGTCCGATTCTGGGGGGCTCGACTCACTCGGAAGGCGTGGGCTATAGCATACGAAAATATAGGAATCGGGCGGAATTCTATTTTTTTGGCCATAAAACGCAAAAACAATGAGGAGAAGTCATGACGGGGTAGTGACTATAGTTCCTTAGCTCGTATTTGATGGCGCAGAAATATTTTAGGCGATCCAGTTCTGGTGGGCCCGGGCCCACTCGGAAGGCGTGGGCTATAGCACACGAAAATATGGGAATCGGGCAGAATTATATTTTTTGGCCGTAGAACGCAAAACAACGAGGAGTAGTCATGACGGGGCAGTGATTATGGTTCCGTAGGTCGTATTTGATGGCCCAGAAAAATTTTAGGCGATCCGATTCGGGGGGCCCGGGCCCACTCGGAAGGCGTGGGCTATATAGCACATGAAAATATGGGAATCAGGCGGAATTCTAGGTGTTTGGCTGTAAAACGCAAAAAAATGCAGAATTGTCTTAGCGGGGCAGTGACGATGGTTCCTTAGGTCGTATTTGATGGCTCAAAAACTTATTTAGGTGATCCGGTTCTGGGGGGCCCGACCCACTCGGAAGCCGTGGGCCATAGCACACGAAAATGTGGGAATCAGGCGGAATTCTAGTTTTTTGGCCGTAAAACGCAAAGAAATTAGGAGAAGTCATGATGGGACGGTGACTATTGTTCCTTAGTTCATTTTTGATGGCCCGGAAAAGTTTTAGGCGATCCGGTTCCAAAGGGGCACGGGACCACTCAGAATGCGTGGGCTAGCACACGAAAAAATGGGAATAGGGCAGAATTCTAGTTTTTTGGCCGTAAAACGCAAAACAACGAGGAGCAGTCATGGCGGGACGGTGACTATGGTTCCTTAGGTCATATTTGATGGCCCGGATAAAATTTAGGCAATCCGATTTTGGGGGGCCCGGGCCCATTCGGAAGGCGTGGGCTATAGCACACAAAAATATGCGAATCGGGCGGAATTCTAGTTTTTGGCAGTAAAACGCTAAAACACGAGGAGCAGTCATGATGGGGCGGTGACTATGGTTCCTTAGGTTGTATTCGATGGCCCAGAATATTTTTTGGTGATCCGGGTCTGGGAGGCCCGGGCCCAATCGGAATGCGTGGGCTATAGCACACGAAAATATGGGAATCGGGTAGAATTCTAGTTGTTTGGTCGTAAAACACAAAAAAATGAGGAGCAGTTATGACGGGGAATTGGCTATTTTTCCTAAGGTCGTATTTGATTGCCCAAAATATTTTTAGGCGATCTGGTTATGGGGGCCCGGGGCCACTCGGAAGACGTGGGCTATAGCACACGAAAATAAGGGAATCGAGTAGAATTCTAGTTTTTTGGCCGTAAAACGCAAAAGAAACGAGGAGAAGTCATGATGAGGCAGTGACTATGGTTACTTAGGTCTTATTTTATTGCCCGAAAAAAAATTTAGGCGATTCGGTTCCTGGGGTCCGGGCCCACTCGGAATGCGTGGGCTATAACACACGAAAATATTGGAATCAGAGGGAATTCTAGTTATTTGGCCGTAAAACGCAAAAACAAGAGGAGCGTTCATGGCGGGGCAGAGACTATGGTTCCTTAGGTCTTATTTGATGGCCCTGATAAAATTTAGGCGATCCGGTTTTGGGGGCCCGGGCCCACACCGAAGGCGTGCGCTATAGCACACGAAAATATGGGAATCGGGCAAAATTCTAGTTTTTTGGCTGTAAAACGCAAAGACATTAGGAGCAGTCATGACGGGGCAGTGACTATGGTTCCTTAGTTCAAATTTGATGGCCCGAAAAAATTTAGGCAATCCGGTTCTGGGGGGCCCGGGCCCACTCGGGAGGCGTGGGCTTTAGCACACGAAAATATGGGAATTGGGCGGAATTCTACTTTTTTGGCCGTAAAACGTAAAGAAAAGAGGAGAGGTAATGGCGGGGCGGTGACTATGGTTCCTTAGGTCGTATTTGATGGCCCAGAAAAAATTTAGGCGATCCGGTTCTGGGGACCCTGGCCCACACCAAATGCGTGCGCTATAACACACAAAAATATGGGAATCAGGCGGAATTCTAGTTTTTTGGCTGTAAAATGCAAAGACATTAGGAGCAGTCATGATGGGGCGGTGACTATGGTTCCTTAGTTCATATTTGATGGCTCGAAAATATTTCTTAGGTGATCCGGTTCTGGGGGGCCCGACCCACTCGGAAGGCGTGGGCCATAGCACACGAAAATGTTGGAATCAGGCAGAATTCTAGTTTTTTCGCTGTAAAACGCAAATTAATTAGGAGCAGTTATGACGGGGTGGTGACTATGGTTCCTTAGGTCATATTGGATGGACCGGAAAAGTTTTAGGCGATCTGGTTCCAAAGAGGCACGGGACCACTCAGAAGGCGTGGGCTATAGCACACGAAAAACTGGGAATAGTGCAAAATTCTAGTTTTTTGGCCGTAAAACACAAAACAACGAGGAGAAGTCATGGCGGGGCGGTGACTATGGTTCCTTAGGTCGTATTTGATTGCCCAGAAAAAATTTATGCGATCCGGTTCTGGGAGGCCCGGGCCCACTCGAAATGTGTGGGCTATAACACACGAAAATATGGGAATCGGGCAGAATTATAGTATTTTGGCCGTAAAAAAAAAAATTAGGAGCAGTCATGATGGGGCATTGGCTATTTTTCCTTAGGTCATATTTTATAGACCGACAAAATTTTAGGCGATCCGGTTCTGGGGGCCCGGGGCCACTCGGAAGGCGTGGGCTATAGCACATGAAAATAAGGGAATCAGGCAGAATTCTAGTTTTTTGGCCGTAAAAAGAAAAAAACACGAGGAGCAGTCATGACAGGGCGTTAGCTATTTTTCCTTAGGTCGTATTTGATAGCTCAAAAAAATTTTAGGTGATTCGGTTCTGGGGGCCATGGGCCACTCGGAAAGCATGGGCTATAGGACACAAAAATATGGGAATCGGGCAGAATTCTAGTTTTTTGGCCGTAAAACGCAAAACAAATGAGGAGCAGTCTTGACAGGGCGGTGACTATGGTTACTTAGGTCGTATTTGATGGCTTGAAAAAATTTTAGGCGATCTGGTTTCGGGGGCCCAGCCCACTCGGAATGTGTGGACTATAGCATACGAAAATATGGGAATCGGGCGGAATTGTAGTTTTTTGCCCGTAAAATGCAAAAATAAAAGAGGAGCGGTCCTGGCGGGGCGGTGACTATGGTTACTTTGGTCGTATTTCATGGCCCAGAAAAAATTTAGGCAATCCGGTTCTGGGGGCGCGGGGCCACACCCAAGGCGTGCGCTATAGCACACGGAAATATGGGAATTAGGCATAATTCTAGTTTTTTGGCTGTAAAACGCAAAGACATTAGGAGCAGTCATGACGGGGCGGTGACTATGGATCCTTAGTTTGTATTTGACGGCCCGAAAAAATTTTAGGCGATCCGGTTCTGGGGGGCCCGCGGCCCCTCGGGAGGCGTGGGCTATAGCACACGAAAATATGGGAATAGGGCGGAATTCTCATTTTTTGGCCGTAAAACGTAAAGAAAAGAGGAGCGGCCATGGAGGGGCGGTGACTATCGTTCCTTAGGTCATATTTGATGGCCCGGAAAAGATTTAGGCGATCCTATTCTGGGGGGCCCGACCCACTTGGATGGCGTGGGCCATAGCACACAAAAATATGGGAATCAGGCATAATTCTAGTTTTTTGGCCGTAAAACGCAAAGAAATTATGAGCAGTCATGACGGGGCAGTGACTATGGTTCCTTAGGTCGTATTTGATGGCCCGGAAAAGTTATAGGCGATCCGGTTTCAAGGGGGCATGGGACTACTCAGAAGGCGTGGGCTATAGCACACGAAAAAATAGGAATAGGGCGGAATTCTAGTTTTTTGGCAGTAAAACGCAAATCAACGAGGGGCAGTCATGGTGGGGAGGTGACTATGGTTCCTTAGGTCATATTTGATTGATCAAAAAAAGTTTAGGCGATTCGGTTCTGGGGAGCCCAGGCCCACTCAGAAGACATGGGCTATAGCTCATAAAAATATGGGAAACGGGCGGAATTCTAGTTTTTTGGCAGTAAAACACTAAAACATGAGGTGCAGTCATGACGGGGCGGTGACTATGATTCCTTAGGTCGTATTCGATGGCCCAAAATGTTTTTTGGTGATTCGGGTCTGGGGGGACCGGGCCCACTCGGAATGCGTGGGCTATAGCACACGAAAATATGGGAATCAGGCAGAATTCTAGTTTTTTGGCTGTAAAATGCAAAAAAAACGAGGAGCAGTCATGATGGGGCATTGGCTATTTTTCCTTAGGTCGTGTTTGATAGCCCGAAAAAATTTTAGGCGATCCGGTTCTGGGTGCCCGGGGCTATTCGGAAGGCATGGGCTATAGCACACGAAAATAAGGGAATTGGGCAGAATTCTAGTTTTTTGGCCGTAAAATGCAAACAACAACAAGGAGAAGTCATGACGGGGCATTGGCTATTTTTTCTTAGTTCATATTTGATAGCCCAAAAAAGTTTTAGGCGATCCGGTTCTGGGGGCCCGTGGCCACTCGAAAGGCGTGGGCTATAGGACACGAAAATAAGGGAATAAGGCAGAATTCTAGTTTTTTGGCCGTAAAACGCCAAACAAAGGAGGAGCGGTCATGACGGGGTGGTGACTATAGTTACTTAGGTCGTATTTGATGGCCCAAAAAATTTTTAGGCGATCCGGTTCTAAGGGCCCGGGCCTCTCGGAATACGTGGGCTATAGCATACGAAAATATGGGAATCAGGTGGAATTGTAGTGCAATAAAATGCAAAAAATAAAGAACATACATGGCGGGGCGGTGACTATGGTTCCTTAGTTTGTATTTTATGGCCCGAAAAAGTTTTAGGCGATCCGGGTCTGGGGAGCCTGGGTCCACTCGGAAGGCTTCGGCTAAAGCACAAGAAAATATGGGAATCTGGCAGAATTCTAGTTATTTGGCCGTAAAACGCAAAAACACGAGGAGCAATCATGACGGGGTGGTGAATATGGTTCCTTAGTTCATATTTTATGACCTGGAAATTTTTCTTAGGCGATCCTGTTCTGGGGGGCCCAACCCACTCAGAAGACGTGGGCCATAGCACACGAAAATGTGGGAATCGGGCGGAATTTTAGTTTTTTTGCCGTAAAATGCAAAGAAATTAGGAGCAGTAATGACGGGGTGGTTACTATTGTTATTAGGTCGTATATGATGGCCCGTAAAAGTTTTAGGCGATCCGGTTCCAAAGGGGCACGAGACCACTCAGAAGGCGTGGGCTATAGCACACGAAAAAATGGGAATAGGGCGGAATTCTAGTTTTTTGGCCGTAGAACGCAAAACAACGAGGAGTAGTCATGACAAGGCGGTGATTATGGTTCTGTAGGTCATATCTTATTGCCCAAAAAAATTATAGGCGATCCGATTCGGGAGGCCCGGGCCCACTCGAAAGGTGTGGGCTATATAGCACATGAAAATATGGGAATCGGGCGGAATTCTAGTTTTTGGCCGTAAAACGCAAAAAAAACGAGGAACGGTCATGGCGGGGCGGTGACGATGGTTCCTTAGGATGTATTTGATGGCTCTGAAATTTTATTTAGGCGATCCGATTTTGGGGGGCCCAACCAACTCGGAAGGCGTGGGCCATAGCACACGAAAATGTGGGAATCGGGCGGAATTCTAGTTTCTTGGCCGTAAAATGCAAAGAAATTAGGAGCAGTCATGGCGAGGTGGTGACTATGGTTCCTTAGGTCATATTGGATGGTCTGGAAAAGTTTTAGGTGATCCGGATTAACGGGAGCACGGAACCACTAAGAAGGCGTAGGTTATAGCACACGAAAAAATGGGAATAGGGCGGAATTCTAGTTTTTTTGCCATAACACGCAAAACAACGAGGAGCAGTCATGGTGGGGCAGTGACTATGGTTCCTTAGGTCGTATTGGATGGCCCGAAAAAAATTTAGGCGATCCAGTTCTGGGGGGACGGGGCCCACTCGGAAGGCGTGGGCTATAGCACACAAAAATATGGGAATCTGGTAGAATTCTAGTTTTTTGGCAGTAAAAGGCTAAAACACGAGGAGCAGTCATGGTGGGGCAGTGACTATGGTTCCTTAGGTCGTATTTGATGGCCCGGAAAAAATTTAGGCGATCCGGTTCTGGGGGCCCGGGCCCACACCGAAGGCGTGCGCTATAGCACACGAAAATATGGGAATCAAGCGGAATGCTAGTTTTTTGGCTGTAAAACGCAAAGATATTAGGAGCTGTCATGACGGGGCGGTGACTATGGTTCCTTAGTTTGTATTTGATGGCCCGAAAAAATTTAGGCGATCCGGTTCTGGGGGCCCGGGCCCACTCGGGAGGCATGGGATATAGCACGCGAAAATATGGGAATAGGGCGGAATTCTAGTTTTTTGGCCGTAAAACGTAAAGAGAAGAGGAGAGGTCATGGCGGGGCGGTGACTATGGTTCCTTAGGTCGTACTTGATGGTCTGAAAAAATTTAGGCGATCCGATTCTGGGGGCCCAGGCCCACACCAAATGCATGCGCTATAGCACACAAAAATATGGGAATCGGGCTAAATTCTAGTTTTTTGGCTGTAAAACGTAAAGACATTAGGAGCAGTCATGACGGGGTGGTTACTATGGTTCCTTAGTTCATATTTGATGGCCCGAAAATTTTTCATAGGCGATCCGGTTCTGGGGGGCCCGACCCACTCGGAAGGCGTGGGTCATAGCACACGAAAATGTGGGAATCGGGCGGAATTCTAGTTTTTTTGCCGTAAAACGCAAAGAAATTAGGAGCATTCATGACAGGGTGGTGACTATGGTTCCTTAGGTCGTATTTGATGGCCCGGAAAAGTTTTAGGCGATCTGGTTCCAAAGGGGCACGAGACCACTCAGAAGGCGTGGGCTATAGCACACGAAAAAATGGGAATAGGGCGGAATTCTAGTTTTTTGGCCATAAAACACAAAACAACGAGGAGCAGTCATGGTGGGGCGGTGACTATGGTTCCTTAGGTCGTATTTGATGGCCCGAAAAAAATTTAGGCGATCCGATTCTGGGGGGCCCGGGCCCACTCGAAAGGCGTGGACTATAGCTCATAAAAATATGGGAATCGGGCGGAATTCTAGTTTTTTGGCAGTAAAACGCTAAAACACGAGGAGCAGTCATGACGGGGCAGTGACTATGGTTCCTTAGGTCATATTCGATGGCCTGGAAATTTTTATGTTGATCCGGGTCTGGGGTCCCGGGCCCACTCGGAATGTGTGGGCTATAGCACACGAAAATATGGGAATCGGGCAGAATTCTAGTTTTTTGGCTGTAAAATACAAAACAATGAGGAGCAATCATGACGGGGCGTTGGCTATTTTTCCGTAGGTTGTATTTGATAGCCCAAAAAAATTTTAGGCGATCCGGTTCTGGGGGCCCGAGGCCACTCGGAAGGCATGGACTATAGTACACGAAAATAAGGGAATCGGGCAGAATTCTAGTTTTTTGGCCGTAAAATGCAAACAACAACAAGGAGCAGTCATGACGGGGCGTTGGCTATTTTTTCTTAGTTCGTATTTGACAGCTCGAAAAAATTTTAGGCGATCCGGTTCTGGGGGCCCAAGGCCACTCGGAAGGCGTGGGCTATAAGGGAATCATCCAAAATTCTAGAGTTTTGGCCATAAAACGCAAAAACAATGAGGAGCAATCATGACGGGGCGGTGACTATGGTTACTTAGGTCGTATTTGATAGCCCGAAAAATTTTTAGGCGATCCGATTCTGGGGGCCCGGCCCTCTCGGAATGCGTGGGTGATAGCATACGAAAATATGCAAATCAAGTGGAATTGTAGTTTTCTTGCCTTAAAATGCAAAAAATAAGGAACAAACATGGCGGGGCGGTGACTATGGTTCCTTAGTTCGTATTTTATGGCCCGAAAAAGTTTTAGGCGATCTGGGTCTGGGGAGCCCGGGTCCACTCGGAAGACCTCGGCTAAAGCACACGAAAATATGGGAATCTAGCGGAATTCTAGTTATTTGGCCGTAAAACGCAAAAACACGAGGAGCAATCATGACGGGGCGGTGAGTATGGTTCCTTAGGTTGTATTTGATGGCCTAGAAAAATTTTAGGTGATCCGGTTCTGGGGGCCCGGGGCCACTCGGAAGGCGTGGGCTATTGCATACGAAAATATTTGAATCAGGCGGAATTCTAGTTTTTTGGCCGTAAAATGCAAAACAACGAGGTGCACTCATGACGGGGCGGTGATGTTTGGCATATTTCGATATGTGTTGATGTTACTTTACCCATGTTTTAACCGCTTCTTGATGTTATTTGATCTTTAAAATGCCCAACATGGTTTAATTATTGGTTTTATGACTAATTGAGTTGTGTGGGGTGAATTAGGGTGTATGGAGTGCAAAAATATGAAGAAAAGGTGCTCTAGGTAGAGGAAGAGAGATTGGATGCGTCGCATCCAATCTAGAAAAAGATCAGATTTCGTACACTCTTAGCAGTGAAGTCGGCCCATAGCATCCGCCTTAGCATCCGCACCTGGGCAAAGCTGAGAAGTGGAGGACGAGGTGGATGCGAAGCATCCACCCTAGCATGCGAAGCTGAGAAGTGGAGGACGAGGTGGATGCGACGCATCCACCCTAGCATCAATCCCTGAAGCTGATTTGGATTAGAAATAGGAGAACTTTGGCCCACGACTTTTGTACGCAATATATAAGCCAAAAATGCCTCTTTTAGGTCATCTAACATATTGGGAAGGGGGGAAAAGGCCACGACAAAGCTGTGGAGGCCGGAATTAATCTAGTTTCATCTTTCTCCCACCAAACTTAGTAATCTTTATGTTTCTTTGTATGATTTGTTGTTTGGCTACCATGTCTATATGGAGCTAAACTTCACGTTCTTGGGTTGTGGTTCTTTCATGACTATTGTTATTCGGATATTGATTTTGACTTCTTGATTTATCATATTAGTTTATTTATTCAATCTTGCGCTTATTTATTTGATTGCTTGATCACCAATTGAATATTATCTACGAATCTAGAATTGAACTCGAAAGTGGGAATTCTATATTGCATACAGGATTGAGTAGGGCAAGTTCTTGAACTCGGGCATCGGGGAACATATTCGTGGTTAGGATAGACATATACCTAATTGCCTTGCTTGGTTGATTTACAGGAATTATAAATGCGTTCTTGTTGATTCTAACTCCATAGACATATAGGCATTAGGTTAGCTTGAATAGGCGAGTAAGAACTCGACAGATTCTTATGAGCAATATTAACCCTGTCAACCAATAAGCTAGATAAATTAGTCGGTCGATTCAATTGAAGAATACAATAGGATTGTTAGATAGCCCATAACCCTAGATCGTTTTCATTACATTCATATCATAAAAATCTGCTCTTTCTCTGTTCAAAGTTCATTATTTATATTTTTTTATTTAATTAGTTTAGAATAAAATATTTTTCGATTTAATTCTTGTTTAGATAATTAGGATAGTCTAATTTAGTTAATAGTTAATCATAAGTCCTCGTGGGTTCGACATCCGACTTTTAGTCACTTTATTACTTGACGACCGCGTATACTTGCGTGAGTGTGTTTGGTCCCAACAAGTTTTTGGCGCCGTTGCCGGGGACTTAGAAATTAACTATTTTTCTACATTAGGCTTTTACTTTTATCTTTACAAGTTTTTTTTTTCTTCTCTTTTTGTAAATATTTTATTTTTATAACTATTTGATTTTTCTCTTAGTGTGTTTCTAGTTCTTTCACCATGATATCTAGGGATGAAATATATAGAGGTAAGGTTATTGATGAAGACTCTTGGTTGACGGAAGACTTATATGGCCCGTCATTTTGGGCTTGTCATGACCTGAACTCTTGGAAAGCTGAATTTGAATATGGGAGTAAGGGTTGGTATTGGGACGAATATTCTCGATTAAGGGAATATGCGGAACGACGTTGTCTTCTGACAACGTTGGTGAATGATTGGTCTAAGGAGAGAGATGATCTTGCACATAAAATTGATAATTTTGGCTTGGCTGTGCATAACTTGGATGCAAATTTGAATGAAAAGGTTGATGCGTGTAATGGCCAACAATTTAATGATGAGTTGTGTGAAGCTGAAAAAAATCTTCTAGACCAAATTGAGAAGCTAAAACGAGAATACCAATCATTAGACCATGTTTTTCTTGAGGAATCCAATGTTGAGAAGAATGCTCTAGAGTCATATGAGGGAATAGATAACATTACTTTGGGAGACTTGAGTGTGTGTATATATGGGGATGTAAATAGTAGTACAATTCATGAGTTAAGGCGTATTAGACCTCATTCCAATCATTTTTCCACATTGTGTTTAGATAGTAAGATAGCAATCGAGCCATCTGAGCCAATGAGGGGGTCAAAGGGTGAGGATGAGAGTGCCTATATTTTTGAATTTGTTGTGCCAAAAAGCAAAAATTACATTCCCTCATCTAAAGGCCGAGAAGTGTAGAGTGAAAAATTTATTACTTGGCCTGGTTATCTTTGTAGCCCCACCACTGGAGCATAGCCGCAAACTGGATGCCATGTTAGGGGCTCAATTCATAAGTTCGAGGTGGAGGCAAAAAGTGGTTCACGTCGTGCCGCTACGTTAAATCAGGCGCTTGTTGGGAGGCAACCCAGCTTTACTGCTTTCTTTTATTTTTGTTTACATTTTATTTTATTTTATTTTTATTATTTTGTAGTATTTATTTTTGTTTTGTAGGATTATGAGCATAGGAAGCAAAGCCATTAGAAGAGTGCAAAAGCGAGCTAGATGGTGAGGACTAAGTGTGGGGTGCCCACACAAAGGACGATGCCTGGGGAAAATCTGAGTACCTCGTGAGCCGCTATTGCTTCAGCCTTTGGCCTACCAGGGAGTCTCGTTTACCCTCTTATTATTTATAATCTGCATTGAGTACATTGCAAAATTTTAAGTGTGGGGTGAGGAGATCGTTTGGATGAGTTTCTGTGCTATTTTAGCTTAGTTGTAGTATTCATTCTTAAGTGTAGTAGCTTTTGTGAAAAAAGAAAAAGAAAAAATAAAAAAAGAAATTAAAAAAAAAATGAAAAAGTAGAAAAATTGGACTTTTCCCGACGATTGATCTCCTAGACAGTTTTCTTGAGGGATTAAAGTCTAAACAAAAATTCAAAATATGTCTTTTAGCTTTCTTTAGGTAGTAATAATCCCCTGTGGTTTTTCTTTGTGCCTCGGTTCTTTTCCATGGGATGTAGTTTGAACCGGGTAGCTTTTTTCTTTCTGAGTAGATTAGGAATTTAGGGAATAAAAGGAGCAAGAATGATGAACCTAGGCGCCCTTGACTTGTTTGATAGTAACATATTTATACTTTCGCATGTGTAGTATCTTCTGTATGATTTGAATTTATTGATGATGCCTTGTTAAATTGGATAGCATGTTTTGTGGCGCCTATGTCTCGTTTACATGACTTATGTTCACCTTGTGTTTAATACTTAATATCTCGTGGCTCCGTGAATACTTGCATTGCTTGAGAGTCGGAATGTGATCGTCCTTAGTGAGTCATGTGCCATGTGTGGTGAGGTTTTTTGTGTTGTCCATGTATTGTACTTGTGTCTAGAACTTGCCCGGTATGTGAGTTGAAGCGAAATTTTAGGTGATGCTCGGTTTGAAAAATGATTTTAGGATTTCTTTGATCTTTTTGAGCTTATTGCTTATCACAAATAAAATCTATCCCTAGTTAACCCTTTTGAGCCTGTAGACCTTTTATTTGGTACCCACATTACAAGCCTATACCCTTTTTATTCTTAATTGACATTGTTTTGATCCTTTTACCTCTTAAAGCACTTTAATTGTTAGATGAGCGCTAAAAGAAGTAAGAAGGGACTAAGTGTGGGGTGACTTTTGAGTGGAACCAATGAAAGAAAGAAGGGTGCACTTATTTTGTAAAATAATACACCACTAGCGGAAATTGAAAGAAAAAAAAGAGAAAAATCTGGAAAAAAAAGAAGGAAAAATAGAAATGAATAAATTGTTATCTTGTTCTTGCTAGTGGGTATGAACTAAAGTAGTGCTTAAAGAAAAAGGGACTGTTTTGGGAGTGATATTGTTTGTGAAATTGAAGTGGGGTTGAAGAAAAAAAATGCTTAAAGTAATTTTGTGATGTATTAAAGTGCTTAGGAGGGTGAGTCACTATTCCTTAAATATATCCTACCCGTCCCTTAGCCCACATTACAACCATGAAAAAGTCCTAATTGATTTTAGATCGAGCGAGCTTTCATTAGTAGAGATTTACATTAAGGGCAAGCCTATGGTACCAATTGCATGCATGTGACTTCTTTGTGAGAGTGAGCGATTTTCTTTGATATATGTGAGTCATTAAAATATATTTGATATTGAGATTCGAATGTGTGGATTGAACTCGCTCTCTTGTTCTTGTTGTGAGGGCACATGGTTTCACGAGGGATAGGTAACGTTATTAGACTTCTCTATGATGTTGGGTGTTCAAGCCATGAGTGCATAGTGACATTGAGTCGGTTTTTTGAGGTTAGGGTTGTTGTGAGCATGTTGTCTTTGTTCGAATATGTTTAAAGAAGGGCATAAGTAAAGGGAAGTGTATGTGATGCATAGTCTAGAGCCTAATTGCTGCAAATAACCATGGTCATAGGTGCAGTGTGCTTTGAATGATAAGAGCTTAATTTTGTTTCGTCTACTATAGGATGGTTTGTTCGAGGACGAACAAAGGTTTAAGTGTGGGGTAGTGATGTTTGGCATATTTCGATATGTGTTGATGTTACTTTACCCATGTTTTAACCGCTTCTTGATGTTATTTGATCTTTAAAATGCCCAACATGGTTTAATTATTGGTTTTATGACTAATTGAGTTGTGTGTGGTGAATTAGGGTGTTTGGAGTGCAAAAATATGAAGAAAAGGTGCTCTAGGTAGAGGAAGAGAGATTGGATGCGTCGCATCCAATCTAGAAAAAGATCAGATTTCGTACACTCTTAGTAGTGAAGTCGTCCCATAGCATCCGCCTTAGCATCCGCACCTGGGCAAAGCTGAGAAGTGGAGGACGAGGTGGATGCGAAGCATCCACCCTAGCATGCGAAGCTGAGAAGTGGAGGACGAGGTGGATGCGACGCATCCACCCTAGCATCAATCCCTGAAGCTGATTTGGATTAGAAATAGGAGAACTTTGGCCCACGACTTTTGTACGCAATATATAAGCCAAAAATGCCTCTTTTAGGTCATCTAACATATTGGGAAGGGGGAAAAAGACCACGACAAAGCTGTGGAGGCCGGAATTCATCTAGTTTCATCTTTCTCCCACCAAACTTAGTAATCTTTATGTTTCTTTGTATGATTTGTTGTTTGGCTACCATGTCTATATGGAGCTAAACTTCACGTTCTAGGGTTGTGGTTCTTTCATGACTATTGTTATTCGGATATTGATTTTGACTTCTTGATTTATCATATTAGTTTATTTATTCAATCTTGCACTTATTTATTTGATTGCTTGATCACCAATTGAATATTATCTACGAATCTAGAATTGAACTCGAAAGTGGGAATTCTATATTGCATACAGGATTGAGTAGGGCAAGTTCTTGAACTCGGGCATCGGGGAACATATTCGTGGTTAGGATAGACATATACCTAATTGTCTTGCTTGGTTGATTTACAGGAATTATAAATGCGTTCTTGTTGATTCTAACTCCATAGACATATAGGCGTTAGGTTAGCTTGAATAGGCGAGTAAGAACTCGACAGATTCTTATGAGCAATATTAACCCTGTCAACCAATAAGCTAGATAAATTAGTCGGTCGATTCAATTGAAGAATACAATAGGATTGTTAGATAGCCCATAACCCTAGATCGTTTTCATTACATTGATATCATAAAAATCTGCTCTTTCTCTGTTCAAAGTTCATTATTTATATTTTTTTATTTAATTAGTTTAGAATAAAATATTTTTAGATTTAATTCTTGTTTAGATAATTAGGATAGTCTAATTTAGTTAATAGTTAATCATAAGTCCTCGTGGGTTCGACATCCGACTTTTAGTCACTTTATTACTTGACGACCGCGTATACTTGCGTGAGTGTGTTTGGTCGCAACAAGTTTTTGGCGCCGTTGCCGGGGACTTAGAAATTAGCTACGTGACTAAGTTAAGCTTTTATTAGATATTTGTTTTCAAGTTTTAATTTTCAGTTTGCCTGGTTTGTGTCAACGCAGGGTTTACTCTCGAATGCAGAGGAGTAGAAGTGCAAACAACCTCATTCCTCTTGATCCAGAAATCGAACGAACATTACATAGAGTGAGAAGGGAACACGAAGCTAGAACGAGAATAGAAAGAGATTTGGACATCGCAATCCAACCACAGCCATAGAACGCAAAACAACGAGGAGTGGTCATGACGGGGTGGTGATTATGGTTCCGTAAGTCGTATTTGATGGCCCGAAAAAATTGTAGGCGATCCGATTCGGGAGGCCCGGGCCCACTCGGAAGGCGTGGGCTATATAGCACATTAAAATATGGGAATCGGGCGGAATTCTAGTTTTTGGCCGTAAAACGCAAAAAAATGAGGAACGGTCATGGCGGGGTGGTGACGATGGTTCCTTAGTATGGCTCTGAAATTTTATTTAGACGATCCGGTTTTGGAGGGCCCGACCCACTTGGAAGGCGTGGGCCATAGCACACGAAAATGTGGGAATCGTGCGGAATTCTAGTTTTTTGGCCGTAAAACGCAAAGAAATTAGTAGCAGTCATGGAGAGGCGGTGACTATAGTTCCTTAGGTCGTATTGGATGGCCCGGAAAAGTTTTAGGTGATCCGGTTCCACGGGGGCAAGGGACCACTCAGAAGGCATGGGTTATAGCACACGAAAAAATGGGAATAGGGCGGAATTCTAGTTTTTTTGCTGTAACACGCAAAACAACGAGGAGCAGTCATGGCAGGGCAGTGACTATGGTTCCTTAGGTCATATTTGATGGCCTGGAAAAAATTTAGGCGATCCGGTTCTGGGGGGCCGGGGCCCACTCGGAAGGCGTGGGCTATAGCACACAAAAATATGGGAATTTGGCGGAATTCTAGTGTTTTTGCAGTAAAAAGCTAAAACACGAGGAGCAGTTATGGCGGGGCAGTGACTATGGTTCTTTAGGTCGTATTTGATAGCCCGGAAAAAATTTAGGCGATCCAGTTCTAGGGGCCCGGGCCCACACCGAAGGCATGCGTTATAGCACACGAAAATATGGGAATCAGGCGGAATGCTAGTTTTTTGGCTGTAAAACGCAAAGACATTAGGAGCAGTCATGACGGGGCGGTGACTATGGTTCCTTAGTTTGTATTTGATGGCCCGGAAAAATTTAGGCGATCCGGTTCTGGGGTGCACGGGCCCACTCGGGAGGCATGGGATATAGCACACGAAAATATGGGAATAGGGCGGAATTCTAGTTTTTTGGCCGTAAAACGTAATGAAAAGAGGAGAGGTCATGGCGGGGAGGTGAATATGGTTCCTTAGGTCCTATTTGATGGCCCAGAAAAATTTAGGCAATTCGATTCTGGGGGCCCAGGCCCACACCAAATGCGTGCGCTATAGCACACAAAAATATGGAATTAGGCTGAATTCTAGTTTTTTGGTTGTAAAACGCAAAGACATTAGGAGCAGTCATGACGGGGTGGTGACTATGGTTCCTTAGTTCATATTTGATGGCCCGAAAATTTTTCTTAGGCGATCCGGTTCTGGGGGGCCCGACCCACTCAGAAGGCGTGGGCCATAGCACACGAAAATGTGGGAATCGGGCGGAATTCTAGTTTTTTTGCCGTAAAACGCAAAGAAATTAGGAGCAGTCATGAAGGGGTGGTTACTATGGTTATTAGGTCGTATTTGATGGCCCGGAAATGTTTTAGGCGATCCGGTTCCAAAGGGGCATGAGACCACTCAGAAGGCGTGGGCTATAGCACACGAAAAAATGGGAATAGGGCGGAATTCTAGTTTTTTGGCCGTAAAACACAAAACAACGAGGAGCAGTCATGGCGGGGCGGTGACTATGGTTCCTTAGGTCATATTTGATAGCCCGAAAAAACTTTTGGCGATTCGGTTCTGGGGGGCCCGGGCCCACTCGAAAGGCGTGGGCTATAGCTAATTAAAATATGGGAATCAGGCGGAATTCTAGTTTTTTGGCAGTAAAACGCTAAAACACGAGGAGCAGTCATGACGGGGCGGTGACTATGGTTCCTTAGGTCGTATTCGATGGCCTGGAAAATTTTTTGGTGATCCGGGTCCACTCGGAATGTGTGGGCTATAGCACACGAAAATATGGGAATCGGGCAGAATTCTAGTTTTTTGGCCGTAAAATTCAAAAAAACGAGGAGCAGTCATGACGGGGCGTTGGCTATTTTTACTTAGTTTGTATTTGATAGACCGAAAAAATTTTAGGCGATCCGGTTCTGGGGGCCCGGGGCCACTCGGATGGCGTGGACTATAGCACACGAAAATAAGGGAATCGGGCAGAATTCTAATTTTTTGGTCGTAAAATGCAAAAAACACGAGGAGCAGTCATGACGTGGCGTTAGCTATTTTTCCTTAGGTCGTATTTGATAGCCCGAAAATATTTTAGGCGATCCGGTTCTGGGGGCCATGGGCCACTCGGAAGGCATGGGCTATAGGACACGAAAATAAGGGAATCAGGCAGAATTCTATTGTTTTGGTCGTAAAATGCAAAACAAATGAGGAGCAGTAATGACGGGGCGGTGAGTATGGTTACTTAGGTCGTATTAGATGGCTTAAAAATTTTTTAGGCGATCTAGTTTTGGGGGCCCAGCCCACTCGGAATGTGTGGGCTATAGCATACAAAAATATGGGAATCGGGCGGAATTGTAGTTTTTTGGCCATAAAACGCAAAAATAAGAGGAGCGGTCATGGCGGGGCGGTGACTATGGTTCCTTAAGTCATATTTGATGGCCCGTAAAAAATTTAGGTGATCCAGTTCTGGGGGCCCGGGCCCACACCGAAGGAGTGCGCTATAGCACACGGAAATATGGGAATCAGGCGGAATTCTAGTTTTTTGCCTGTAAAACGCAAAGACATTACTATGGATCCTTAGTTCGTATTTGATGGCCCGGAATAATTTTAGGCGATTCGGTTCTGGGGGCCCGGGCCCACTCGGGAGGCGTGGGCTATAGCACACGAAAATATTGGAATAGGGCGGAATTCTAGTTTTTTTGCCGTAAAACGTAAAGAAAAGAGGAGCGGTCATGGTGGGGCGGTGACTATCATTGCTTAGGTCATATTTGATGGCTCGGAAAAAATTTAGGCGATCCGGTTCTGGGGGCCCGAGCCCACACCAAATGCATGCGCGATAGCACACGAAAATATGGGAATCGGGCGGAATACTAGTTTTTTGGCTGTAAAACGCAAAGACATTAGGAGCAGTCATGACGGGGCGGTGACTATGGTTCCTTAGTTCGTATTTAATGGCCCAAAAATTTTTCTTCGGCTATCCGGTTCCAAGGGGGCACGGGACCACTCAGAAGGCGTGGGCTATAGCACACGAAAAAATAGGAATAGGGCTGAATTCTAGTTTTTTGGCAGTAAAACCCAAAACAACGAGGAGCAGTCATGGCGGGGTGGTGGCTATTGTTCCTTAGGACGTATTTGATGGCCCGGAAAAAAACTAGGCAATCCGGTTCTGAGGGGCCCAGGCCCACTCGGAAGGCGTGGGCTATAGCTCACAAAAATATGGGAAACGGGCGGAATTCTAGTTTTTTGGCTGTAAAACGCTAAAACACGAGGAGCAGTCATGACGGGGCGGTGACTATAGTTCCTTAGGTCGTATTCGATGGCCCAGAATTTTTTTTGGTGATCCGGGTCTGGGGGACCGGGCCCACTCGGAATGCGTGGGCTATATCACACGAAAATATGGGAATTGGGCAGAATTCTAGTTTTTTGGCCGTAAAATGCAAAAACACGAGGAGCAGTCATGATGGGGCATTGGCTATTTTTCCTTAGGTCGTATTTGATAGCCCGAAAATATTTTAGGCGATTCGGTTCTGGGGGCCCGGGTCCACTCGGAAGGCATGGGCTATTGCACACGAAAATAAGGGAATCGGGTAGAATTCTAGTTTTTTGGCCGTAAAATGCAAAAAACAATGAGGAGCAATCATGACGGGGCATTGGCTTTTTTTTCCTTAGGTCGTATTTGATAGCCCAAAATTTTTTTAGGCGATCCGGTTCTAGGGGCCCGGGGCCACTCGGAAGGCGTGGGTTAGAGGACACGAAAATAAGGGAATCGGGAAGAATTCTAGTTTTTTGGCCGTAAAACGCAAAATAAATGAGGAGCAGTCATGAAGGGGCGGTGACTATGGTTACTTAGGTCGTATTTGATGTCCCGAAAATTTTTTAGGCGATCCGGTTCTGGGGATCCGGGCCCACTCGGAATACGTGGGCTATAACACACGAAAATATGGGAATCAGGTGGAATTCTAGTTTTTTGGCCGTAAAATGCAACAAATAAGGAACGATCATGGCTGGGCGGTGACTATGGTTCCTTAGTTCGTATTTTATGGCCCGAAAAAGTTTTAGGCGATCCAGGTCTGGGGAGCCCGGGTCCACTCGGAAGGCCTCGGCTAAAGCACCCGAAAATATGGGAATCGGGCGGAATTCTAGTTATTTGGCCGTAAAACGCAAAATCACGAGGATTAATCATGACGGGGCGGTGACTATGGTTCCTTAGGTCGTATTCGATGGCCCGAAAATTTTTTTGGTGATCCGGGTCTGGGGGCCCGGGTCCACTCGGAATGTGTGGGCTATAGCACACGAAAATATGGGAATCGGGCAGAATTTTAGTTTTTTGGCCGTAAAATTCAAAAAAATGAGGAGCAGTCATGATGGGGCGTTGGCTATTTTTCCTTAGTTCATATTTGATAGACCTAAAAAATTTTAGGCGATCCGGTTCTGGGGGCCCGGGGCCACTCGGAAGGCGTGGGCTATAGCACACGAAAATAAGGGAATCAGGCAGAATTCTAGTTTTTTGGCCGTAAAATGCAAAAAACACGAGGAGCAGTCATGATGGGGCGTTAGCTATTTTTCCTTAGGTCGTATTTGATAGCCCGAAAATTTTTTAGGCGATCCGGTTCTGGGGGCCATGGGCCACTCGGAAGGCGTAGGCTATAGGACACGAAAATAAGGGAATCATGCAAAATTCTATTTTTTTCGCCGTAAAATGCAAAAAAAATGAGGAGCAGTAATGACGGGGCGGTGACTATGGTTACTTAGGTCGTATTAGATGGCCTAGAAAAATTTGAGGCGATCTAGTTTCGGGGGCCCGACCCACTCAGAATGCGTGGGCTATGGCATACGAAAATAAGGGAATCGGGCGAAATTGTAGTTTTTTGGCCGTAAAATGCAAAAATAAGAGGAGCCAATATGGTTGGGAATCCGGCGAAATTCTAGTTTTTTGTCCGTAAAATTTAAAACAACGAGGAACGGCCATGACGGGGTGGTAAATATGGTTCCTTAGGTCGTATTTGATGGCTCAGAAAAAGTTTAGGCGATCGAGGTCCGGGGGTCCCGGTCCCACTCGGAAGGCGTGGGCTATAGCACACGAATATATGGGAATCAGGCGGAATTCTAATTTTTTGGCCGTAAAACGCAAAACAACGAGCTACGGCCATGGAGGGGCGTTGACTATGGTTCCTTAGGTCGTATTTGATGGCCTGGAAAAATGTTAGGGAATCCGGTTTCGGGGGACCCGGGCCCAATCGGAAGGTGTGGGCTCAGCATACGAAAATATGGGAATCAGGCAGAATTCTACTTTTTTGGTCGTAAAAAGCAAAACAACAAGGAACGGTCATTGCGGGGTGGTGACTATGGTTCCTTAGGTCGTATTTGATGGCCCAAATAAATTTTAGGTGATCGGGGTCTAGGGGACCGGACCCACTTGAAAGGCATGGGCTATATCTCACGAAAATATGGGAATCGGGCGAAATTCTAGGTTTTTTGCTGTAAAACGCAAAACAATGAGGTACGGCCATGGAGGGGCGGTGACTATGGTTCCTTAAGTCGTATTTTATGTCTTGGAAAAATGTTAGGCAATCCGATTTCGGGGGGCCCGGACCCACTCGGAAGGCATGGGCTATAGGTCACGAAAATATGGCAATTGTACGAAATTCTAGTTTTTTTGACGTAAAAAGGAAAAAATGAGGAACGGTTATGGCAGGGCAGTTACTATGGTTCCTTAGGTCATATTTGATGGCCCGAAAAAACTTTAGGCGATCCCCGGACCCACTTGGAAGGCGTGGGCTATATCTCATGAAAATATGGGAATCGGGCAAAATTCTAGTTTTTTTGCCATAAAATGCAAAACAACGAGGAATAGCCAGGGCGGGGTGGTGACTATGGTTCCTTAGGTCGTATTTGATGGCCCGAAATAATTTTAGGCGATCAGGGTCAGGGGGCCCGGACCCATTCAGAAGGCGTGGGCTATAACACACGAATATATGGTAATCGGGCGAAATTTTAGTTTTTTAGCCATAAAACGCAAAACAACGAGGAACGGCCATGGCGGGGCGATGAATATGGTTCCTTAGGTCGTATTTGATGGCCCTAAATAATTTTAGGCACTTGGAAGGCATAGGCTATAGCACACGAAAATATGGGAATCCGGCGAAACTCTAGTTTTTTGGCCGTAAAATGCAAAACAATGAGAAACGGCCACGGTGGGGTGGTGACTATGGTTCCTTTGGTTGTATTTGATGTCTCAGAAATATTTTAGGCGATAGGGGTCCGGGGGGCCCGGACCCACTCGTAAGGCATGGGCTATAGCACACGAATATATGGGACTCGAGCAGAATTCTAGTTTTTTGGCCGTAAAACGCATAACAACGAGGAACGGCCATTGCGGGGCGGTGGATATGGTTCCGTAGGTCATATTTGATGGCCCGGAATAATTTTAGGCAATCGGGGTCAGGGGGCCCGAACCCACTCGGAAGGCATAGGCTATGCACACGAAAATATGGGAATCTGGCAAAATTCTAGTTTTTTGTCCGTAAAATTTAAAACAACGAGGAACGTCTATGGCGGGGTGGTAAATATGGTTCCTTAGGTCGTATTTGATGGCTCAGAAAATTTTTTTGCATTTGGGTCCGGGCTGGCAAGGGCTTTACTACACGAATATATGGGAATCAGGCGGAATTCTAATTTTTTGGCCGTAAAATGCATAACAAAGAGGAACGGACATGGCCAGGCGGTGACTATGGTTCCTTAGGTCGTATTTCAGGGGCCCGAATAATTTTAGGCGATCGGGGTCCGGGGGCCCGGACCCACTTAGAAGGCGTGGGCTTAGCACACGAAAATATGGGAATCAGGCGAAATTCTAGTTTTTTGGCCTTAAAACACAAAACAACGAGGAACGGCGATGGAGGGGCGGTGACTATGGTTCCTTAGGTCGTATTTGATGGCCCAAAATAATTTTAGGCGACCCAGAACCACTCGGAAGGCATGGGCTATAGCACACGAATATATGGGAATCGGGCCGAATTCTAGTGTTTTGGCCGTAAAATGCAAAACAACGAGGAACGGCCATGGAAGGGTGGTGACTACGGTTCCTTAGGTTGTATTTGATGGCCCCGAATAATTTTAGGCAATCGGGGTCCGGGGCCCCGGAACCACTCGGAAGGCATAGGCTATGGAGACGAAAATTTGGGAATCCGGCGAAATTCTAGTTTTTTGGCCGTAAAATGCAAAACAACGAGGAACGGCCACGACGGGGTGGTGACTATGGTTCCTTAGGTCGTATTTGATGGCTCAAAAAATTTTTAGGCAATCGGGGTCCGGGGGGTCCGGACCCACTCGGAAGGCATGGGCTTTACTACACGAATATATGGGAATCAGGCGGAATTCTCGTTTTTTGGCCGTAAAATGCATAACAACGAGGAACGGCCATGGCCGAGTGGTGACTATGGTTCCTTAGGTCGTATTTCAGGGGGCCGAATAATTTTAGGCGATCGGGGTCCGGGGGCCCGGACTCACTTAGAAGGCGTGGGCTTAGCACACAAAAATATGGGAATCGGGCGGAATTCTAGTTTTTTGGCCGTAAAACACAAAACAACGAGGGACGGCCATGGAGGGGCGGTGACCATGGTTCCTTAGGTCGTATTTGATGGCCTAAAATAATTTTAGGCGATCGGGGTCCGGGGGCCCGGACCCACTCGGAAGGCGTGGGCTATAGCACACGAATATATGGGAATCGGGCAGAATTCTAGATTTTTGGCCGTAAAACGCAAAACAACGAGGAACGGCCGTGACAGGGTGGTGACTATGGTTACTTAGGTCGTATTTGATGGCCACGAATAATTTTAGTCTATCGGAGTCCGGGGGCTCAGACCCACTCGGAAGGCATGGGCTATAGCACACGAAAAAATGGGAATCGGGCGAAATTCTATTTTTTTACCGTAAATTGCAAAACAACGAGGAATGACTATGGCGAGGCGGTGACTATGGTTCCTTAGGTCGTATTTGATGGCTGGGAAAAAGTTTAGGCGATCGAGGTCTGGGGGTCCCGGTCCCACTCGGAAGGCGTGGGCTATAGCATACGAATATATGGGAATCGTGCGAAAGTATAATTTTTTGACCGTAAAATGCAAAACAACGAGGTACGTCCATGGAGGGGCGGTGACTATGGTTCCTTAGGTCGTATTTTATGGCCCTAAATAATTTTAGGCACTTGGAAGGCATAGGCTATAGCACACGAAAATATGGGAATCCGGCGAAATTCTAGTTTTTTGGCCGTAAAATGCAAAACAATGAGAAACGGCCACGGCGGGGTGGTGACTATGGTTACTTAGGTCGTATTTGATGGCTCAGAAAAAATTTAGGCGATCGGGGTCCGGGGGGTCCGGACCCACTCGGAAGGCATGGGCTTTACTACACGAATATATGGGAATCAGGTGGAATTCTAGTTTTTTGGCCGTAAAATGCTTAACAACGAGGAACGGCCATGGCCGAGCGGTGACTATGGTTCCTTAGGTCGTATTTCAGGGGCCCGAATAATTTTAGGCGATCGGGGTCCGGGGGCCCGGACTCACTTAGAAGGCGTGGGCTTAGCACACAAAATTATGGGAATCGGGCGGAATTCTAGTTTTTTGGCCGTAAAACGCAAAACAACGAGGAACGGCAATGGAGGGGCGGTGACCATGGGTCCTTAGGTCGTATTTGATGGCCTAAGATAACTTTAGGCGATCGGGGTCCAGTGGCCCGGACCCACTCGGAAGGCGTGGGCTATAGCACACGAATATTTGGGAATCGGGCGGAATTCTAGTTTTTTGGCCGTAAAACACAAATAAACGAGGAACAGCCACGGAATGGTGGTGACTATGGTTCCTAAGATCGTATTTGATGGCCCCAAATAATTTTAGTCGATCGGGATCCGGGGCCCCGGACCCACTCGGAAGGCATAGGCTATGCAGACGAAAATATGGGAATCCGGCGAAATTCTAGTTTTTTGGCCGTAAAATGCAAAACAACGAGGAACAGCCACGACGGGGTGGTGACTATGGTTCCTTAGGTCGTATTTGATGGCTCAGAAAAATTTTAGGCGATCGGGGTCCGGGGGTCCGGACCCACTCGGAAGGCATGGGCTTTACTACACGAATATATGGGAATCAGGCGGAATTCTAGTTTTTTGGCCGTAAAATGCATAACAACGAGGAACAGCCATAGCCGAGCGGTGACTATGGTTCCTTAGGTCATATTTAAGGGGCCCGAATAATTTTAGGCGATCGGGGTCCGGGGGCCCCGACCCACTTAGAAGGCGTGGGCTTAGTACCCGAAAATATGGGAATCGGGCGGAATTCTAGTTTTTTGGCCGTAAAACGCAAAACAACGAGGAACGGCCATGGAGGGGCGGTGACTATGGTTCCTTAGGTCGTATGTGATGGCCCTAAATAATTTTAGGCAACCCGGACCAACTCGGAAGGCGTGGGCTATAGCACACGAATATATCGGAATCAGGCGGAATTCTAGTTTTTTGGCCGTAAAACGCAAAACAACGAGGAACGGCCATGGAATGGTGGTGACTATGGTTCCTTAGGTCGTATATGATGGCCCCGAATAATTTTAGTCTATCGGGGTCCGGGGGCTCGGACCCACTCGGAAGGCATGGGCTATAACACACGAAAAAAATAAGAATCGGGCGAAATTCTAGTTTTTTTGCCGTAAATTGCAAAACAACGAGGAACGACCACGGCGGGGCGGTGACTATGGTTCCTTAGGTCGTATTTGATGGCTCGGAGAAAGTTTAGGCGATCGAGTTCCGGGGGTCCCGGTCCCACTCGGAAGGCATAGGCTATAACATACGAATATATGGGAATCGGGCGAAATTCTAATTTTTTGACCGTAAAACGCAAAACAATGAGGTACGGCCATGGAGGGGCGGTGACTATGGTTCCTTAGGTCGTATTTAATGGCCCTAAATAATTTTAGGCACTTGGAAGGCATAGGCTATAGCACATGAAAATATGGGAATCCGGCAAAATTCTAGTTTTTTGGCCGTAAAATGCAAAACAATGAGGAACGGCCACGGCGGGGTGGTGACTATGGTTCCTTAGGTCGTATTTGATGGCTCAGAAAAATTTAGGCGATCGGGGTCCGAGGGCCCCGGACCCACTCGTAAGGCATGGGCTATAGCACACGAATATAAGAGACTCGGGCAGAATTCTAGTTTTTTATCCGTAAAACGCATAACAACGAGGAACGGCCATTGCGGGGCAGTGGATATGGTTCCTTATGTCGTATTTGATGGCCCGGAATAATTTTAGGCAATCGGGGTCAGGGGGCCCGGACCCATTCGGAAGGCGTGGGCTATAGCACACGAATATAAGGGAATCAAGCGGAATTCTAGTTTTTTGGCCGTAAAATGCAAAACAACGAGGAACGGCCATGACAGGGTGGTGACTATGGTTCCTTAGGTCGTATTTGATGGCCCCGAATAATTTTAGTCTATCGGGGTCCGGGGGCTCGGACCCACTCAGAAGGCATGGGCTATAGCACACGAAAAAATGGGAATCAGGCGAAATTCTAGTTTTTTTGCCGTAAATTGCAAAACAACGAGGAACGACCACGGCGGGGCGGTGACTCTGGTTCCTTAGGTCGTATTTGATGACTCGGAGAAAGTTTAGGCGATCGAGTTCCGGGGGTCCCGGTCCCACTCGGAAGGCGTAGGCTATATGGGAATCGGGCGAAATTCTAATTTTTTGACCGTAAAACGCAAAACAACGAGGTACGGCCATGGAGGGGCGGTGACTATGGTTCCTTAGGTCGTATTTGATGGCCCTAAATAATTTGAGGCACTTGGAAGGCATAGGCTATAGCACACGAAAATATGGGAATCCGGCGAAATTCTAGTTTTTTGGCCGTAAAATGCAAAACAATGAGAAACGGCCACGTCGGGGTGGTGACTATGGTTCCTTAGGTCGTATTTGATGGCTCAGAAAAATTTTAGGCAATCGGGGTCCGGGGGGTCCGGACCCACTCGGAAGGCATGGGCTTTACTACACTAATATATGGGAATCAGGCGGAATTCTAGTTTTTTGGCCGTAAAATGCTTAACAACGAGGAACGGCCATGGCTGAGCGGTGACTATGGTTCCTTAGGTCATATTTCAGGGGGCGGAATAATTTTAGGCGATCGGGGTCCGGACTCACTTAGAAGGCGTGGGCTTAGCACACAAAAATATGGGAATCGGGCGGAATTCTAGTTTTTTGGCCGTAAAACGCAAAACAACGAGGAACGGCCATGGAGGGGCGGTGACCATGGTTCCTTAGGTCGTATTTGATGGCCTAAAATAATTTTAGGCGATCGGGGTCCCGGGGCCCAGACCCACTCGGAATGCGTGGGTTATAGCACACGAATATATGGGAATCGGGCGGAATTCTAGTTTTTTGGCCGTAAAACGCAAAACAACGAGGAACGGCCATGGAATGGTGGTGACTATGGTTCCTTAGATCGTATTTGATGGCCCAAAATAATTTTAGGCGATCGGGATCCGGGGGGTCCGGACCCACTCGGAAGGCATGGGCTTTACTACACGAATATATGGGAATCAGGCGGAATTCTAGTTTTTTGGCCGTAAAATGCATAACAACGAGGAACAGCCATAGCCGAGCGGTGACTATGGTTCCTTAGGTCGTATTTAAGGGGCCCGAATAATTTTAGGCGATCGGGGTCCGGGGGCCCGGACCCACTTAGATGGCGTGGGCTTAGTACACGAAAATATGGGAATCGGGCGGAATTCTAGTTTTTTGGCCGTAAAACGCAAAACAACGAGGAACGGCCATGGAGGGGTGGTGACTATGGTTCCTTAGGTCGTATGTGATGGCCCAAAATAATTTTAGGTGATCCGGAGCCACTCGGAAGGCGTGGGCTATAGCACACGAATATATGGGAATCGGGCGGAATTCTAGTTCTTTGGCCGTAAAATGCAAAACAATGAGGAACGGCCATGGAATGGTGGTGAATATGGTTCCTTAGGTCCTATATGATGCCCCCGAATAATTTTAGTCTATCGGGGTCCGGGGGCTCGGACCCACTCGGAAGGCATGGGTTATAGCACACGAAAAAATAAGAATCGGGCGGAATTCTAGTTTTTTTGCCGTAAATTGCAAAACAACGAGGAACGACCACGGCGGGGCGGTGAGTATGGTTCCTTAGGTCGTGTTTGATGGCTCGGAGAAAGTTTAGGCGATCGAGTTCCGGGGGTCCCGGTCCCACTCGGAAGGCGTAGGCTATAACATACGAATATATGGGAATCGGGCGAAATTCTAATTTTTTGACCGTAAAACGCAAAACAACGAGGTACGGCCATGGAGGGGCGGTGACTATGGTTCCTTAGGTCGTATTTGATGGCCCTAAATAATATTAGGCACTTGGAAGGCATAGGCTATAGCACACGAAAATATGGGAATCCGGCGAAATTCTAGTTTTTTGGCCGTAAAATGCAAAACAATGAGGAACAACCACGACGGGGTGGTGACTATGGTTCCTTAGGTCATATTTGATGGCTCAGAAAAATTTTAGGCGATCGGGGTCCGGGGGGTCTGGACCCACTCGGAAGGCATGGGCTTTACTACACGAATATATGGGAATCAGGCGGAATTCTAGTTTTTTGGCCGTAAAATGCATAACAACGAGGAACAGCCATAGCCGAGTGGTGACTATGGTTCCTTAGGTCGTATTTCAGGGGCCCGAATAATTTTAGGCGATCGGGGTCCGGGGGCCCGGACTCACTTAGAAGGCGTGGGCTTAGCACACAAAATTATGGGAATCGGGCGAAATTCTAGTATTTTGGCCGTAAAACGCAAAACAACGAGGAACGGCAATGGAGGGGCGGTGACCATGGGTCCTTAGGTCGTATTTGATGGCCTAAGATAACTTTAGGCGATCGGGGTCCAGTGGCCCGGACCCACTCGGAAGGCGTGGGCTATAGCACACGAATATATGGGAATCGGGCGGAATTCTAGTTTTTTGGCCGTAAAACACAAATAAACGAGGAACGGCCACGGAATGGTGGTGACTATGGTTCCTAAGATCGTATTTGATGGCCCCAAATAATTTTAGTCGATCGGGATCCGGGGCCCCGGACCCACTCGGAAGGCATAGGCTATGCAGACAAAAATATGGGAATCCGGCGAAATTCTAGTTTTTTGGCCGTAAAATGCAAAACAACGAGGAACAGCCACGGCGGGGTGGTGACTATGGTTCCTTAGGTCGTATTTGATGGCTCAGAAAAATTTTAGGCGATCGGGGTCCGGGGGGTCCGGACCCACTCGGAAGGCATGGGCTTTACTACACGAATATATGGGAATCAGGCGGAATTCTAGTTTTTTGGCCGTAAAATGCATAACAACGAGGAACAGCCATAGCCGAGCGGTGACTATGGTTCCTTAGGTCATATTTAAGGGGCCCGAATAATTTTAGGCGATCGGGGTCCGGGGGCCCCGACCCACTTAGAAGGCGTGGGCTTAGTACCCGAAAATATGGGAATCGGGCGGAATTCTAGTTTTTTGGCCGTAAAACGCAAAACAACGAGGAAGGCCATGGAGGGGCGGTGACTATGGTTCCTTAGGTCGTATGTGATGGCCCTAAATAATTTTAGGCAACCCGGACCAACTCGGAAGGCGTGGGCTATAGCACACGAATATATCGGAATCAGGCGGAATTCTAGTTTTTTGGCCGTAAAACGCAAAACAACGAGGAACGGCCATGGAATGGTGGTGACTATGGTTCCTTAGGTCGTATATGATGGCCCCGAATAATTTTAGTCTATCGGGGTCCGGGGGCTCGGACCCACTCGGAAGGCATGGGCTATAACACACGAAAAAATAAGAATCGGGCGAAATTCTAGTTTTTTTGCCATAAATTGCAAAACAACGAGGAACGACCACGGCGGGGCGGTAACTATGGTTCCTTAGGTCGTATTTGATGGCTCGGAGAAAGTTTAGGCGATCGAGTTCCGGGGGTCCCGGTCCCACTCGGAAGGCATAGGCTATAACATACGAATATATGGGAATCGGGCGAAATTCTAATTTTTTGACCGTAAAACGCAAAACAATGAGGTACGGCCATGGAGGGGCGATGACTATGGTTCCTTAGGTCGTATTTAATGGCCCTAAATAATTTTAGGCACTTGGAAGGCATAGGCTATAGCACATGAAAATATGGGAATCCGGCGAAATTCTAGTTTTTTGGCCGTAAAATGCAAAACAATGAGGAACGGCCACGGCGGGGTGGTGACTATGGTTCCTTAGGTCGTATTTGATGGCTCAGAAAAATTTAGGCGATCGGGGTCCGAGGGCCCCGGACCCACTCGTAAGGCATGGGCTATAGCACACGAATATAAGAGACTCGGGCAGAATTCTAGTTTTTTATCCGTAAAACGCATAACAACGAGGAACGGCCATTGCGGGGCAGTGGATATGGTTCCTTATGTCGTATTTGATGGCCCGGAATAATTTTAGGCAATCGGGGTCAGGGGGCCCGGACCCATTCGGAAGGCGTGGGCTATAGCACACGAATATAAGGGAATCAAGCGGAATTCTAGTTTTTTGGCCGTAAAACGCAAAATAACGAGGAACGGCCATGACAGGGTGGTGACTATGGTTCCTTAGGTCGTATTTGATGGCCCCGAATAATTTTAGTCTATCGGGGTCCGGGGGCTCGGACCCACTCAGAAGGCATGGGCTATAGCACACGAAAAAATGGGAATCAGACGAAATTCTAGTTTTTTTGCCGTAAATTGCAAAACAACGAGGAACGACCACGGCGGGGCGGTGACTCTGGTTCCTTAGGTCGTATTTGATGACTCGGAGAAAGTTTAGGCGATTGAGTTCCGGGGGTCCCGGTCCCACTCGGAAGGTGTAGGCTATATGGGAATCGGGCGAAATTCTAATTTTTTGACCGTAAAACGCAAAACAACGAGGTACGGCCATGGAGGGGCGGTGACTATGGTTCCTTAGGTCGTATTTGATGGCCCTAAATAATTTGAGGCACTTGGAAGGCATAGGCTATAGCACACGAAAATATGGGAATCCGGCGAAATTCTAGTTTTTTGGCCGTAAAATGCAAAACAATGAGAAACGGCCACGTCGGGGTGGTGACTATGGTTCCTTAGGTCGTATTTGATGGCTCAGAAAAATTTTAGGCGATCGGGGTCCGGGGGGTCCGGACCCACTCGGAAGGCATGGGCTTTACTACACTAATATATGGGAATCAGGCGAAATTCTAGTTTTTTGGCCGTAAAATGCTTAACAACGAGGAACGGCCATGGATGAGCGGTGACTATGGTTCCTTAGGTCATATTTCAGGGGGCGGAATAATTTTAGGCGATCGGGGTCCGGACTCACTTAGAAGGCGTGGGCTTAGCACACAAAAATATGGGAATTGGGCGGAATTCTAGTTTTTTGGCCGTAAAACGCAAAACAACGAGGAACGGCCATGGAGGGGCGGTGACCATGGTTCCTTAGGTCGTATTTGATGGCCTAAAATAATTTTAGGCGATCGGGGTCCCGGGGCCCAGACCCACTCGGAATGCGTGGGCTATAGCACACGAATATATGGGAATCGGGCGGAATTCTAGTTTTTTGGCCGTAAAACGCAAAACAACGAGGAACGGCCATGGAATGGTGGTGACTATGGTTCCTAAGATCGTATTTGATGGCCCCAAATAATTTTAGGCGATCGGGATCCGGGGGGTCCGGACCCACTCGGAAGGCATGGGCTTTACTACACGAATATATGGGAATCAGGCGGAATTCTAGTTTTTTGGCCGTAAAATGCATAACAACGAGGAACATCCATAGCCGAGCGGTGACTATGGTTCCTTAGGTCGTATTTAAGGGGCCCGAATAATTTTAGGCGATCGGGGTCCGGGGGCCCGGACCCACTTAGATGGCGTGGGCTTAGTACACGAAAATATGGGAATCGGGCGGAATTCTAGTTTTTTGGCCGTAAAACGCAAAACAACGAGGAACGGCCATGGAGGGGTGGTGACTATGGTTCCTTAGGTCGTATGTGATGGCCCAAAATAATTTTAGGTGATCCGGAGCCACTCGGAAGGCGTGGGCTATAGCACACGAATATATGGAAATCGGGCGGAATTCTAGTTCTTTGGCCGTAAAATGCAAAACAATGAGGAACGGCCATGGAATGGTGGTGAATATGGTTCCTTAGGTCCTATATGATGCCCCCGAATAATTTTAGTCTATCGGGGTCCGGGGGCTCGGACCCACTCGGAAGGCATGGGTTATAGCACACGAAAAAATAAGAATCGGGCGGAATTCTAGTTTTTTTGCCGTAAATTGCAAAACAACGAGGAACGACCACGGCGGGGCGGTGAGTATGGTTCCTTAGGTCGTGTTTGATGGCTCGGAGAAAGTTTAGGCGATCGAGTTCCGGGGGTCCCGGTCCCACTCGGAAGGCGTAGGCTATAACATACGAATATATGGGAATCGGGCGAAATTCTAATTTTTTGACCGTAAAACGCAAAACAACGAGGTACGGCCATGGAGGGGCGGTGACTATGGTTCCTTAGGTCGTATTTGATGGCCCTAAATAATATTAGGCACTTGGAAGGCATAGGCTATAGCACACGAAAATATGGGAATCCGGCGAAATTCTAGTTTTTTGGCCGTAAAATGCAAAACAATGAGGAACAACCACGACGGGGTGGTGACTATGGTTCCTTAGGTCATATTTGATGGCTCAGAAAAATTTTAGGCGATCGGGGTCCGGGGGGTCTGGACCCACTCGGAAGGCATGGGCTTTACTACACGAATATATGGGAATCAGGCGGAATTCTAGTTTTTTGGCCGTAAAATGCATAACAACGAGGAACAGCCATAGCCGAGTGGTGACTATGGTTCCTTAGGTCGTATTTAAGGGGCCCGAATAATTTTAGGCGATCGGGGTCCGGGGGCCCGGACCCACTTAGAAGGCGTGGGCTTAGTACACGAAAATATGGGAATCGGGCGGAATTTTAGTTTTTTGGCCGTAAAACGCAAAACAACGAGGAACGGCCATGGAGGGGTGGTGACTATGGTTCCTTAGGTCGTATGTGATGGCCCAAAATAATTTTAGGCGACCCGGACCCACTCGGAAGGCGTGGGCTATAGCACACGAATATATGGGAATCGGGCGGAATTCTAGTTCTTTGGCCGTAAAATGCAAAACAACGAGGAACGGCCATGGAATGGTGGTGAATATGGTTCCTTAGGTCCTATATGATGCCCCCGAATAATTTTAGACTATCGGGGTCCGGGGGCTCGGACCCACTCGGAAGGCATGGGTTATAGCACACGAAACAATAGGAATCGGGCAGAATTCTAGTTTTTTTGCCGTAAATTGCAAAACAACGAGGAACGACCACGGCGGGGCGGTGACTATGGTTCCTTAGGTCGTATTTGATAGCTCGGAGAAAGTTTAGGCGATCGAGTTCCGGGGGTCCCGGTCCCACTCGGAAGGCGTAGGTTATATCACACGAATATATGGGAATCGGGCGAAATTCTAGTTTTTTGGCCGTAAAATGCAAAACAATGAGGAACGGCCACGGCGGGGTGGTGACTATGGTTCCTTAGGTCGTATTTGATGGCTCAGAAACATTTTAGGCGATCGGGGTCCGGGGGGCCCGGACCCACTCGTAAGGCATGGGCTATAGCACACGAATATATGGGACTCGGGCAGAATTCTAGTTTTTTATCTGTAAAATGCATAACAACGAGGAACGGCCATTGCAGGGCAGTGGATATGGTTCCTTAGTTTGTATTTGATGGCCCGGAATAATTTTAGGAAATCGGGGTCAGGGGGCCCGGACCCATTCGGAAGGCGTGGGCTATAGCACACGAATATAAGGGAATCAGGCGGAATTCTAGTTTTTTGATCGTAAAACGTAAAACAACGAGGAACGGCCATGGCAGGGCAGTGACTACGGTTCCTTAGGTCGTATTTGATGGCCCCGAATAATTTGAGGCGATCGGGGTCCGGGCCCCCGGACCTACTCGGAAGGCATAGGCTATGCACACGAAAATAGAGGAATCCGGCGAAATTCTAGTTTTTTGTTCGTAAAATTTAAAACAACGAGGAACGGCCACGGCGGGGTGGTAAATATGGTTCCTTAGGTCATATTTGATGGCTCAGAAAATTTTTTTGCGATTGGGGTCCGGGCCCGGCATGGGCTTTACTACACGAATATATGGGAATCAGGCGAAATTCTAGTTTTTTGGCCGTAAAATGCATAACAACGAGGAACGGACATGGCCAGGTGGTGACTATGGTTCCTTAGGTCGTATTTTGGGGGCCCGAATAATTTTAGGCGATCGGGGTCCGGGGGCCCGGACCCACTTAGAAGGCGTGGGCTTAGCACACGAAAATATGGGAATCGGGCAAAATTCTATTTTTTTGCCCGTAAAACGCAAAACAACAAGGAACGACCATGGAGGGGCGGTGACTATGGTTACTTAGGTCGTATTTGATGGCCCAAAATAATTTTAGGCAACCCGGACCCACTCGGAAGGCGTGGGCTATAGCACACGAATATATGGGAATCGGGCGAAATTCTAGTTTTTTGGTCGTAAAACGCAAAACAACGAGGAACGGCCATGGCAGGGTGGTGACTATGGTTCCTTAGGTCGTATTTGATGGCCCCAAATAATTTTAGGCGATCGGGGTCCGGGGCCCCAGACCCACTCGGAAGGCATTGGCTATGCACACGAAAATATGGGAATCCGGCGAAATTCTAGTTTTTTGGCCGTAAAATGCAAAACAACGAGGAACGGCCACGACGGGGTGGTGACTATGGTTCCTTAGGCCGTAAAATGCATAACAACGAGGAACGGCCATGGCCGAGCGGTGACTATGGTTCCTTAGGTCGTATTTCAGGGGCCCGAATAATTTTAGGCGATCGGGGTCCGGTGGGCCGGACCCACTTAGAAGGCGTGGGCTTAGCACATAAAAATATGGGAATCGGACGGAATTCTAGTTTTTTGGCCGTAAAACGCAAAACAACGAGGAACGGCTATGGAGGGGCGGTGACTAGGGTTCCTTAGGTCGTATTTAATGGCCCCGAATAATTTTAGTCTATCGGGGTCCGGGGGCTCGGACCCACTCAGAAGGCATGGGCTATAGCACACGAAAAAATGGGAATCGGGCGAAATTCTAGTTTTTTTTCCGTAAATTGCATAACAACGAGGAATGACCACGGCGGGGAGGTGACTATGGTTCCTTAGGTCGTATTTGATGGCTCGGAGAAAGTTTAGGCGATCGAGTTCCGGGGGTCCCGGTCCCACTCGGAAGGCGTAGGCAATAACATACGAATATATGGGAATCGGGCGAAATTCTAATTTTTTGACCGTAAAACACGAAAACAATGAGGGACGGCCACGGCGGGGTGGTGACTATGGTTCCTTAGGTCGTATTTGATGGCTCAGAAAAATTTTAGGCGATCGGGGTTGGGGGGCCCGGACCCACTTGTAAGGCATGGGCTATAGCGCACGAATATATGGGACTCGGGCAGAATTCTAGTTTTTTATCCGTAAAGCACATAACAACGAGGAACGGCCATTGCGGGGCGGTGGATATGGTTCCTTAGGTCGTATTTGATGGCCCGGAATAATTTTAGGCAATCGGGGTCAGGGGCCCCGGACCCATTCGGAAGGCGTGGGCTATAGCACACGAATATAAGGGAATCAGGCGGAATTCTAGTTTTTTGATCCTAAAACGCAAAACAACGAGGAACGGCCATGGCAGGGCGGTGACTATGGTTCCTTAGGTCGTATTTGATGGCCCCGAATAATTTGAGGCGATCGGGGTCCGGGCCCCCGGACCCACTCGGAAGGCATAGGCTATGCACACGAAAATAGAGGAATCCGGCGAAATTCTAGTTTTTTGTTCGTAAAATTTAAAACAAAGAGGAACGGCCACGGTGGGGTGGTAAATATGGTTCCTTAGGTCGTATTTGATGGCTCAGAAAAAAATTTTGTGATTGGGGTCCGGGCCCGGCATGGGCTTTACTACACGAATATATGGGAATCAGGCGAAATTCTAGTTTTTTGGCCGTAAAATGCATAACAACGAGGAACGGACATGGCCAGGCGGTGACTATGGTTCCTTAGGTCATATTTCAGGGGCCCGAATAATTTTAGGCGATCGGGGTCCGGGGGCCCGGACCCACTTAGAAGGCGTGGGCTTAGCACATGAAAATATGGGAATCGGGCAAAATTCTAGTTTTTTGCCCGTAAAACGCAAAACAACGAGAAACGGCCATGGAGGGGCGGTGACTATGGTTACTTAGGTCGTATTTGATGGCCCAAAATAATTTTAGGCAACCCGGACCCACTCGGAAGGCGTGGGCTATAACACACGAATATATGGGAATTGGGCGGAATTCTAGTTTTTTGGCCGTAAAACGCAAAACAATGAGGAACGGCCATGGCAGGGTGGTGACTATGGTTCCTTAGGTCGTATTTGATGGCCCCAAATAATTTTAGGTGATCGGGGTCCGGGGCCCCGGACCCACTCGGAAGGCATTGGCTATGCACACGAAAATATGGGAATCCGGCAAAATTCTAGTTTTTTGGCCGTAAAATGCAAAACAACGAGGAACGGCCACGATGGGGTGGTGACTATGGTTCCTTAGGCAGTAAAATGCATAACAACGAGGAATGGCCATGGCCGAGCGGTGGCTATGGTTCCTTAGGTCGTATTTCAGGGGCCCGAATAATTTTAGGCGATCGGGGTCTGGGGGCCCGGACCCACGTAGAAGGCGTGGGCTTAGCACACAAAAATATGGGAATCGGGCGAAATTCTAGTTTTATGGCCGTAAAACGCAAAACAACGAGGAACGGCTATGGAGGGGCGGTGACTATGGTTCCTTAGGTCGTATTTGATGGCCTAAAATAATTTTAGGCGATCGGGGTCCGGGGGCCCGGACCCACTAGGAAGGCGTGGGCTATAGCACACGAATATATGGGAATCGGGCGGAATTCTAGTTTTTTGGCCGTAAAACGCAAAACAACGAGGAATGGCAATGACAAGGGTGACTATGGTTCCTTTGGTCGTATTTGATGGCCCCAAATAATTTTAGTCTATCAGGGTACGGGGGCTCGGACCCACTCGGAAGGCATGGGCTACAGCACACGAAAAAATGGGAATCGGGCGAAATTCTAGTTTTTTTGCCGTAAATTGCAAAACAACGAGGAACGACCACGGCGGGGCGGTGACTATGGTTCCTTAGGTCGTATTTGATGGCTCGGAGAAAGTTTAGGCGATCGAGTTCCGGGGGTCCCGGTCCCACTCGGAAGGCGTAGGCTATAACATACGAATATATGGGAATCGGGCGAAATTCTAATTTTTTGACCGTAAAACGCAAAACAACGAGGTACGGCTGTGGAGGGGCGGTGACTATGGTTCCTTAGGTCGTATTTGATGGCCCTAAATAATTTTAGGCACTTGGAAGGCATAGGCTATAGCACACGAAAATATGGGAATCCGGCGAAATTCTAGTTTTTTGGCCGTAAAACGCAAAACAACGAGTAACGTCCATAGCGGGGCGCTGACTATGGTTCCTTAGGTCATATTTGATGGCCTAGAAAAATGTTAGGCAATTCGGTTTCGGGGGACCCGGGCCCACTCGGAAGGCGTGGGCTAGAGCACACGAAAATATGGGAATCAGGCAAAATTCTAGTTCTTTGGTCATAAAAAGCAAAACAACGAAGAACGGTCATGGCAGGTCGGTGACTATGGTTCCTTAGGATGTATTTGATAGCCCGGAAAAAATTTAGGCAATCGGGGTCCGGGGGTCCCGGTCCCACTCGGAAGGGTGGGCTACAGCACACGAATATATGGGAATCGGGCAAAATTCTTGTCTTTGGCCGTAAAACGCAAAACAACGAGGAACGGCCATGGAGGGGCGATGACTATGGTTCCTTAGGTTGTATTTGATGGCCCATAATAATTTTAGGCGATCGGGGTCCGGGGGCCCGGACCCACTCGAAAGGCATGGGCTATAGCACACGAATATATGGGACTCGGGCAGAATTCAAGTTTTTTATCCGTAAAACGCATAACAACGCAGAACGGCCATTGTGGGGCAGTGGATATGGTTCCTTAGATCGTATTTGATGGCCCGGAATAATTTTAGGCAATCGGGGTCAGGTGGCCCGGACCCATTCGGAAGGCGTGGGCTATAGCACACGAATATAAGGGAATCAGGCGGAATTCTAGTTTTTTGACTGTAAAACGCAAAACAACGAGGAACGGCCATGGCAGGGCGGTGACTATGGTTCCTTAGGTCGTATTTGATGGCCCCGAATAATTTTAGGCGATCGGGGTTCGGGCCCCCGGACCCACTCGGAAGGCATAGGCTATGCACACGAAAATATAGGAATCCGGCGAAATTCTAGTTTTTTGTTCGTAAAATTTAAAACAACGAGGAACGGCCACGGCGGGGTGGTAAATATGGTTCCTTAGGTCGTATTTGATGGCTCAGAAAAATATTTTGCGATTGGGGTCCGGGCCCGGCATGGGCTTTACTACACGAATATATGGGAATCAGGCGAAATTCTAGTTTTTTAGCCGTAAAATGCATAACAACGAGGAACGGACATGGCCAGGCGATGACTATGGTTCCTTAGGTCGTATTTCAGGGGCCCGAATAATTTTAGGCGATCGGGGTCCAGGGGCCCGGACCCACTTAGAAGGAGTGGGCTTAGCATACGAAAATATGGGAATCGGGCGGACTTCTAGTTTTTTGCCCGTAAAATGCAAAACAACGAGGAACGGCCATGGAGGGGCGGTGACTATGGTTCCTTAGGTCGTATTTGATGGCCTAAAATAATTTTAGGCGATCGGGGTCCGGGGGCCCGGACCCACTCGGAAGACGTGGGCTATAGCACACCAATATATGGGAATCGGGCGGAATTCTAGTTTTTTGGCCGTAAAACGCAAAACAACGAGGAACGGCCATGACAGGGTGGTTACTATGGTTCCTTAGGTCGTATTTGATGGCCCCAAATATTTTAGTCTATCGGGGTCTGGGGGCTCGGACCCACTCGAAAGGCATGGGCTATAGCACACGAAAAAATGGGAATCGGGCAAAATTCTAGTTTTTTGCCGTAAATTGCAAAACAACGAGGAACGACCACGGCGGGGTGGTGACTATGGTTCCTTAGGTCGTATTTGATGGCCCTAAATAATTTTAGGCACTTGGAAGGAATAGGCTATAGCACACGAAAATATGGGAATCCGGCGAAATTCTAGTTTTTTGGCCGTAAAATGCAAAACAATGAGGAATGGCCACGGCGGGGTGGTGACTATTGTTCCTTAGGTCGTATTTGATGGCTCAAAAAAAATTTAGGCGATCGGGGTCCGGGGGGCCCGGACCCACTCGTAAGGCATGGGCTATAGCACACGAATATATGGGACTCGGGCAGAATTCTAGTTTTTTATCCGTAAAACGCATAACAATGAGGAACGGCCATTGCGGGGCAGTGGATATGGTTCCTTAGGTCGTATTTGATGGCCCGCAATAATTTTAGGCAATCGGGGTCAGGGGGCCCGGACCCATTCGGAAGGCATGGGCTATAACACACGAATATAAGGGAATCAGGCGGAATTCTAATTTTTTGACCGTAAAACGCAAAACAACGAGGAACGGCCATGGCAGGGCGGTGACTATGGTTCCTTAGGTCGTATTTGGTGGCCCCGAATAATTTTAGGCGATCGAGGTCCGGGCCCCCGGACCCACTCGGAAGGCATAGGCTATGCACACGAAAATATAGGAATCCGGCGAAATTCTAGTCTTTTGTTCGTAAAATTTAAAACAACGAGGAACGGCCATGGTGGGGTGGTAAATATGGTTCCTTAGGTCGTATTTGATGGCTCAGAAAAAAAATTTGCGATTGGGGTCCGGGCCCGGCATGGGCTTTACTACACGAATATATGGGAATCAGGCGAAATTCTAGTTTTTTGGCCGTAAAATGCATAACAACAAGGAACGGACATGGCCAGGCGGTGATTATGGTTCCTTAGGTCGTATTTCAGGGGCCCAAATAATTTTAGGCGATCGGGATCGGGGGGCCCGGACCCACTTAGAAGGCGTGGGCTTAGCACACGAAAATATGGGAATCGGGCGGAATTCTAGTTTTTTGCCCGTAAAACGTAAAACAACGAGGAACGGCCATGGTGGGGCGGTGACTATAGTTCCTTAGGTCGTATTTGATGGCCTAAAATAATTTTAGGCGATCGGGGTCCGGGGGCCCGGAACCACTCGGAAGGCGTAGGCTATAGCACACGAATATATAGGAATCGGGCGGAATTCTACTTTTTTGGTCGTAAAAAGCAAAACAATGAGGAACTGTCAAAGCGGGGGGTGACTATGGTTTCTTAGGTCGTATTTGATGTCCCAAATAAATTTTAGGTGATCGGGGTCTGGGGGACCGGACCCACTTGGAAGGCGTGGGATATATCTCACGAAAATATGGGAATCGGGCAAAATTCTAGATTTTCTACCGTAAAACGCAAAACAACGAGGTATGGCCATGGAGGGGCGGTGACTATGGTTCCTTAGGTCCTATTTTATGGCCTGGAAAAATGTTAGGCAATCCAATTTCGCGGGGCCCAGACCCACTCAGAAGGCATGGGCTATAGGTCACGAAAATATGGAAATCGCACGAAATTCTAATTTTTTTGACGTAAAAAGGAAAATATGAGGAACGGTCATGGCAGGGCGGTTACTATGGTTCCTTAGGTCGTAGTTGATGGCCAGAAAAAGTTTAGGCGATCGGGGTCCGAGGGACCGGACCCACTTGGAAGGCGTGGGCTATATCTCATAAAAATATGGGAATCGGGTGAAATTCTAGTTTTTTGGACGTAAAATGCAAAACAACGAGGAATAGCCATGGCGGGGCGGTGACTATGGTTCCTTAGGTCATATTGGATTGCCCGGAATAATTTTAGGCAATCGGGGTTAGGGGCCCGGAACTATTCGGAAGGCGTGGGCTATAGCACACGAATATATGGGAATCAGACGGAATTCTAGTTTTTTGGCCGTAAAACTAAAAACAACGAGGAACGGCCATGACGGGGCGGTGACTATGGTTCCTTAGATCGTATTTGATGGCCTGGAAAAATGTTAGGCAATCCGGTTTCGGGGGACCCAAGCCCACTAGGAAGGCGTGGGCTCTGCACACAAAAATATAGGAATCGGGAGGAATTTTACTTTTTTGGACGTAAAAAAGAAAACAACGAAGAACGGTCATGGCGGGGCGGTGACTATGGTTCCTTAGGTCGTAGTTGATGGCCCGAAAAGTTTTTAGGCGATCGTGGTCCGGGGGCCCGGACCAACTTGGAAGGCATGGGCTATATCTCACGAAAATATGGGAATCAGGCAAAATTCTAGTTTTTTGTCCATATAACGCAAAACAACGAGGAACAACCATGGTAGGGCGGTGACTATAGTTCCTCAGGTCGTATTTGATGGCCCGGAATAATTTTTGGCGATTGGGGTCAGGGAGCCCGGACCCATTCAGAAGGCGTGGGCTATAGCACACGAATATATGGGAATCGGGCGGAATTCTAGTTTTTTGGCCGTAAAACGCAAAACAACAAGGAACAGCCATGGTAGGGCGGTAACTATGGTTCCTTAGGTCGTATTTGATGGCCCGAATAATTTTAGGCGATCGGGGTCCGGGGCCCGGACCCACTCGAAAGGCATAGGCTATAGCACACGAAAATATGGGAATCCGGCGAAATTCTAGTTTTTTGGTAGTAAAATGCAAAACAACGAGGAACGGCTATGGATGGGCGGTGACAATGGTTCCTTAGGTCGTATTTGATGGCCTGGAAAAATGTTAGGCAATCCAATTTTGGGGGACCCGAGCCCACTCGGAAGGCGTGGGCTCTGCACACGATAATATGAGAATCGGGTGGAATTCTACTTTTTTGGACGTAAATACAAAAAAATGAGGAAAGGTCATGGCGGGGCGGTGACTATTATTCCTTAGATCATAGTTGATGGCCCGAAAAATTTTTAGACGATCGGGTCCGGGGGCCTGGACCCACTTGGAAAGCGTGGGCTATATCTCACGAAAATATGGGAATCACGCGAAATTCTAGTTTTTCATCCGTAAAATGCAAAACAACGAGGAACAGCCATGGCGGGGCGGTGACTATGGTTCCTTAGGTTGTATTGGATGGCCCAGAATAATTTTAGGCGATCGGGGGTTAGGGGGCCCGGACCCATTCGGAAGGCGAGGGCTATAGCACACAAATATATGGGAATCGGGCGAAATTCTAGTTTTTTGGCCGTAAAACGCAAAATAACGAGGAACGGCCATGGCAAGGCGGTGACTATGGTTCCTTAGGTCGTATTTGATGGCCCAACAATTTTGGCGATTGGGTTCAGGGAGCCCGGAACCATTCGGAAGGCGTGGGCTATAGCACACGAATATATGGCAATCGGGGGGAATTCTAGTTTTTTTGGCCATAAAACGCATACCAACGTGGAACGGCCATGGCGGGGCGGTGACTATGGTTCCTTAGGTCGTATTTGATGGCCTGGAAAAATGTTAGGCAATCCAGTTTTAGGGGACCCGGTCCCACTCGTAAGGCGTGGGCTATAGCACACGAAAATATGACAATCGGGCGGAATTCTAGTTTTTTGGCCGTAAAATGCAAAACAACGAGAAATAGCCATGGCGGGGCAGTGACTATGGTTCCTTAGGTTGTATTTGACGTTCCATAATAATTTTAGGCGATCGGGGTCCGGGACCCCCGGACCCACTCGGAAGGCGTGGGCTATAGCGCACGAATATATGGGAATCAGGCGAAATTCTAGTTTTTTGGCCGTAAAATGCAAAACAACGAGGAACGGCCATGGAGGGGAGGTGATTATGGTTCCTTAGGTTGTATTTGATTGCCTTCAAAAATGTTAGGCAATCCGGTTTCGGGGGACCCGAGCCCACTCGGAAGGCGTGGGCTCTGCACACGAAAATATGGGAATCACGCGAAATTCTAGTTTTTCATCCGTAAAACGCAAAACAATGAGGAACAGCCATGGCGAGGCGGTGACTATGGTTCCTTAGGTTGTATTTGATGGCCCAGAATAATTTTAGGCGATCGGGGTCACGGGGCCCAGACCCATTCGGAAGGCGTGGGCTATAGCACACGAATATATGGGAATCGGGCGGAATTCTAGTTTTTTGGCCGTAAAACGCAAAACAACGAGGAATGGCCATGGCAGGGCGGTGACTATGGTTCCTTAGGTCATATTTGATGGCTCCGAATAATTTTGGCGATCAGGGTCAGGGAGCCCGGACCCATTCGGAAGGCGTGGGCTATAACACACGAATGTATGTAATCGGGCGAAATTCTAGTTTTTTGGCCGTAAAACGCAAAACAACAAGGAACGGCCATGGCAGGGCGGTGAATATGGTTCCTTAGGTCGTATTTGATGTCCCCGAATAATTTTAGGCGATCGGGGTCCGGGGGCCCGGACCCACTCGAAAGGCATAGGCTATAGCACACGAAAATATGGGAATCCGGCGAAATTCTAGTTTTTTGGTAGTAAAATGCAAAACAACGAGGAACGGCTATGGATGGGCGGTGACAATGGTTCCTTAGGTCGTATTTGATGGCCTGGAAAAATGTTAGGCAATCCGGTTTTGGGGGACCCGAGCCCACTCGGAAGGCGTGGGCTCTGCACACGATAATATGAGAATCGGGTGGAATTCTACTTTTTTGGACGTAAATACAAAAAAATGAGGAAAGGTCATGGCGGGGCGGTGACTATTATTCCTTAGATCATAGTTGATGGCCCGAAAAAATTTTAGACGATCGGGTCCGGGGGCCTGGACCCACTTGGAAAGCGTGGGCTATATCTCACGAAAATATGGGAATCACGCGAAATTCTAGTTTTTCATCCGTAAAACGCAAAACAACGAGGAACAGCCATGGCGGGGCGGTGACTATGGTTCCTTAGGTTGTATTGGATGGCCTAGAATAATTTTAGGCGATCGGGGGTTAGGGGGCCCGGACCCATTCAGAAGGCGAGGGCTATAGCACACAAATATATGGGAATCGGGCGGAATTCTAGTTTTTTGGCCGTAAAACGCAAAATAACGAGGAACGGCCATGGCAAGGCGGTGACTATAGTTCCTTAGGTCGTATTTGATGGCCCAATAATTTTGGCGATTGGGTTCCGGGAGCCCGGAACCATTCGGAAGGCGTGGGCTATAGCACACGAATATATGGCAATCGGGGGGAATTCTAGTTTTTTTGGCCATAAAACGCATACCAACGTGGAACGGCCATGGCGGGGCGGTGACTATGGTTCCTTAGGTCGTATTTGATGGCCTGGAAAAATGTTAGGCAATCCAGTTTTAGGGGACCCGGTCCCACTCGTAAGGCGTGGGCTATAGCACACGAAAATATGACAATCGGGCGGAATTCTAGTTTTTTGGCCGTAAAATGCAAAACAACGAGAAATAGCCATGGCGGGGCAGTGACTATGGTTCCTTAGGTTGTATTTGACGTTCCATAATAATTTTAGGCGATCGGGGTCCGGGACCCCCGGACCCACTCGGAAGGCGTGGGCTATAGCGCACGAATATATGGGAATCAGGCGAAATTCTAGTTTTTTGGCCGTAAAATGCAAAACAACGAGGAACGGCCATGGAGGGGAGGTGATTATGGTTCCTTAGGTTGTATTTGATTGCCTTCAAAAATGTTAGGCAATCCGGTTTCGGGGGACCCGAGCCCACTCGGAAGGCGTGGGCTCTGCACACGAAAATATGGGAATCACGCGAAATTCTAGTTTTTCATCCGTAAAACGCAAAACAATGAGGAACAGCCATGGCGAGGCGGTGACTATGGTTCCTTAGGTTGTATTTGATGGCCCAGAATAATTTTAGGCGATCGGGGTCACGGGGCCCAGACCCATTCGGAAGGCGTGGGCTATAGCACACGAATATATGGGAATCGGGCAAAATTCTAGTTTTTTGGCCGTAAAACGCAAAACAACGAGGAATGGCCATGGCAGGGCGGTGACTATGGTTCCTTAGGTCATATTTGATGGCTCCGAATAATTTTGGCGATCAGGGTCAGGGAGCCCGGACCCATTCGGAAGGCGTGGGCTATAACACACGAATGTATGGTAATCGGGCGAAATTCTAGTTTTTTGGCCGTAAAACGCAAAACAACAAGGAACGGCCATGGCAGGGCGGTGAATATGGTTCCTTAGGTCGTATTTGATGTCCCCGAATAATTTTAGGCGATCGGGGTCCGGGGGCCCGGACCCACTCGGAAGGCATAGGCTATAGCACACGAAAATAAGGGAATCCGGCGAAATTCTAGTTTTTTGGCCGTAAAATGCAAAACAACGAGGAACAACCATGGCGGGGTGGTGACTATGGTTCCTTAGGTCGTATTTGATGTCTCAAAAAAATTTTAGGCGATCGGGGTCCGGGGGCCCGGACCCACTTGTAAGGCGTGGGCTATATCTCACGAAAATATGGGAATTGGGGCAAATTCTAGTTTTTTGTCCGTAAAACGCAAAGCAACGAGGAACAGCCATGGCGGGGCAGTTACTATGGTTCCTTAGGTCGTATTTGATGGCCCGGAATAATTTTAGGCGATCAGGGTCAGGGGGCCCGAACCCATTCGGAAGGCGTGGGCTATCACACGAATATATGGCAATCGGGGGGAATTCTAGTTCTTTTCGCCGTAAAACGCATCCCAACGTGGAACGGCCATGGCGGGGCGGTGACTATAGTTCCTTAGGTCGTATTTGATGGCCTGGAAAAATGTTAGGCAATCCAGTTTCGGGGGACCCGGTCCCACTCGGAAGGCGTGGGTTAGAGCACACGAAAATATGGGAATCGGGCAGAATTCTAGTGTTTTGGTCATAAAAAGCAAAACAACGAGGAACGGTCATGGCGGGGTGGTGACTATTGTTCCTTATATCGTAGTTGATGGCCCGAATAAATTTTGGGTGATTGGGGTCCGGGGGCCGGACCCACTCAGAAGGCGTGGGCTTAGCACACGAAAATATGACAATCGGGCGGAATTTTAGTTTTTTGGCCGTAAAATGCTAAACAACGAGAAACAGCCATGGCGGGGCAGTGACTATGGTTCCTTAGGTTGTATTTGACGTTCTAGAATAATTTTAGGCGATCGGGGTCCGGGGGTCCCGGACCCACTCGGAAGGCGTGGGCTATAGCGCACGAATATATGGGAATCATGCGAAATCCTAGTTTTTTGGCCGTAAAACGCAAAACAACGAGGAACGGCCATGGAGGGGCGGTGATTATGGTTCCTTAGGTTGTATTTGATTGCCTTCAAAAATGTTAGGCAATCCGGTTTCGGGGGACCGGAGCCCACTCGGAAGGCATGGGCTCTGCACATGATAATATGAGAATCGGGTGGAATTCTACTTTTTTGGACGTAAAAATGAAAAAAATGAGGAACGGTCATGGCGGGGCGGTGACTATTATTCCTTAGATCGTAGTTGATGGCCCGAAAACTTTTTAGACGATCGGGTACGGGGGCCCGGACCCACTTGGAAAGCGTGGGCTATATCTCACGAAAATATGGGAATCAAGCGAAATTCTAGTTTTTCATCCGTAAAACGCAAAACAACGAGGAACAACCATGGCGGGGCGGTGACTATGGTTCCTTAGGTTGTATTTGATGGCCCAGAATAATTTTAGGCGATCGGGGGTTAGCGGGCCCGGACCCATTCGGAAGGCGAGGGCTATAGCACACAAATATATGTGAATCGGGCGGAATTCTAGTTTTTTGGCCGTAAAACATAAAATAACGAGGAACGGCCATGGCAAGGCGGTGACTACGGTTCCTTAGGTCGTATTTGATGGCCCAACAATTTTGGTGATTGGGGTCAGGGAGCCCGGACCCATTCGGAAGGCGTGGGCTATAGCACACGAAAATATGACAATCGGGCGAAATTCTAGTTTTTTGGCCGTAAAATGCAAAACAACGAGAAATAGCCATGGCGGGGCAGTGACTATGGTTCCTTAGGTTGTATTTGACGTTCCATAATAATTTTAGGCGATCGGGGTCCGGGACCCCCGGACCCACTCGGAAGGCGTGGGCTATAGCGCACGAATATATGGGAATCAGGCAAAATTCTAGTTTTTTGGCCGTAAAATGCAAAACAACGAGGAACGGCCATGGAGGGGAGGTGATTATGGTTCCTTAGGTTGTATTTGATTGCCTTCAAAAATGTTAGGCAATCCGGTTTCGGGGGACCCGAGCCCACTCGGAAGGCGTGGGCTCTGCACACGAAAATATGGGAATTGGGCGGAATTCTACTTATTTGTACGTAAAAAGGAAAACAACGAAGAACGGTCTTGGCGAGGCGGTGACTATGGTTCCTTAGGTTGTATTTGATGGCCCAGAATAATTTTAGGCGATCGGGGTCACGGGACCCAGACCCATTCGGAAGGCGTGGGCTATAGCACACGAATATATGGGAATCGGGCGAAATTCTAGTTTTTTGGTCGTAAAACGCAAAACAACGAGGAATGGCCATGGCAGGGCGGTGACTATGGTTCCTTAGGTCATATTTGATGGCTCCTAATAATTTTGGCGATCAGGGTCAGGGAGCCCGGACCCATTCGGAAGGCGTGGGCTATAACACACGAATGTATGGTAATCGGGCGAAATTCTAGTTTTTTGGCCGTAAAACGCAAAACAACAAGGAACGGCCATGGCAGGGCGGTGAATATGGTTCCTTAGGTCGTATTTGATGTCCCCGAATAATTTTAGGTGATCGGGGTCCGGGGGCCCGGACCCACTCGGAAGGCATAGGCTATAGCACACGAAAATAAGGGAATCCGGCGAAATTCTAGTTTTTTGGCCGTAAAATGCAAAACAACGAGGAACAGCCATGGAGGGGCAGTGACTATGGTTCCTTAGGTCGTATTTGATGTCTCAGAAAAATTTTAGGCGATCGAGGTCCGGGGGTCCCGGACCCACTCGGAAGGCGTGGGCTATAGCGCACGAATATATGGGAATCATGCGAAATCCTAGTTTTTTGGCCGTAAAACGCAAAACAACGAGGAACGGCCATGGAGGGGCGGTGATTATGGTTCCTTAGGTTGTATTTGATTGCCTTCAAAAATGTTAGGCAATCCGGTTTCGGGGGACCGGAGCCCACTCGGAAGGCGTGGGCTCTGCACACGATAATATGAGAATCGGGTGGAATTCTACTTTTTTGGACGTAAAAACGAAAAAAATGAGGAACGGTCATGGCGGGGCGGTGACTATTATTCCTTAGATCGTAGTTGATGGCCCAAAAAATTTTTAGACGATCGGGTCCGGGGGCCCGGACCCACTTGGAAAGCGTGGGCTATATCTCACGAAAATATGGGAATCAAGCGAAATTCTAGTTTTTCATCCGTAAAACGCAAAACAACGAGGAACAGCCATGGCGGGGCAGTGACTATGGTTCCTCAGGTTGTATTTGATGGCCCAGAATAATTTTAGGCGATCGGGGGTTAGCGGGCCCGGACCCATTCGGAAGGCGAGGGCTATAGCACACAAATATATGTGAATCGGGCAGAATTCTAGTTTTTTGGCCGTAAATCATAAAATAACGAGGAACGGCCATGGCAAGGCGGTGACTACGGTTCCTTAGGTCGTATTTGATGGCCCAACAATTTTGGTGATTGGGGTCAGGGAGCCCGGACCCATTCGGAAGGCGTGGGCTATAGCACACGAATATATGGCAATCGGGGGGAATTCTAGTTTTTTTGGCCGTAAAACGCATACCAACGTGGAATGGCCATGGCGGGGCGGTGACTATGGTTCCTTAGGTCGTATTTGATGGCCTGGAAAAATGTTAGGCAATCCAGTTTCGGTGGACCCGGTCCCACTCGTAAGGCGTGGGCTATAGCACACGAAAATATGACAATCCGGCAGAATTCTAGTTTTTTGGCCGTAAAATGAAAACAACGAGAAATAGCCATGGCGGGGCAGTGACTATGGTTCCTTAGGTTGTATTTGACGTTCCATAATAATTTAAGTCGATCGGGGTCCGGGACCCCCGGACCCACTCGGAAGACGTGGGCTATAGCGCACGAATATATGAGAATCAGGCGAAATTCTAGTTTTTTGGCCGTAAAACGCAAAACAACGAGGAACGGCCATGGTGGGGAGGTGATTATGGTTCCTTAGGTTGTATTTGATTGCCTTCAAAAATGTTAGGCAATCCGGTTTCGGGGGACCCGAGCCCACTCGGAAGGCGTGGGCTCTGCACACGAAAATATGGGAATTGGGCGGAATTCTACTTATTTGTACGTAAAAAGGAAAACAACGAAGAACGGTCTTGGCGGGGCAGTGACTATGGTTCCTTAGGTCGTATTTGATGGCCCAGAATAATTTTAGGCGATCGGGGTCACGGGGCCAATGGGCCATTCGGAAGGCGTGGGCTATAGCACACGAATATATGGGAATCGGGCGGAATTCTAGTTTTTTGGCCGTAAAACGCAAAACAACGAGGAATGGCCATGGCAGGGCGGTGACTATGGTTCCTTAGGTCATATTTGATGGCTCCGAATAATTTTGGCGATCAGGGTCAGGGAGCCCGGACCCATTCGGAAGGCGTGGGCTATAGCACACGAATATATGGTAATCGGGCGAAATTCTAGTTTTTTGGCCGTAAAACGCAAAACAACAAGGAACGGCCATGGCAGGGCGGTGACTGTGGTTCCTTAGGTCGTATTTGATGTCCCCGAATAATTTTAGGCGAGCGGGGTCCGGGGGCCCGGACCCACTCGGAAGGCATAGGCTATAGCACACGAAAATATGGGAATCCGGCGAAATTCTAGTTTTTTGGCCGTAAAATGCAAAACAACGAGGAACGGCCATGGCAGGGCGGTGACTGTGGTTCCTTATGTTGTATTTGATGTCCCCGAATAATTTTAGGCGATCTGGGTCCGGGGGCCCGGACCCACTCGGAAGGCATAGGCTATAGCACACGAAAATATGGGAATCCGGCGAAATTCTAGTTTTTTGGCCGTAAAATGCAAAACAACGAGGAACGGCCATGGCGGGGTGGTGACTATTGTTCCTTATATCATAGTTGATGGCCCGAATAAATTTTAGGCAATCGGGGGCCGGACCCACTCAGAAGGCGTGGGCTTAGCACACGAAAATATGACAATCGGGCGGAATTCTAGTTTTTTGGCCGTAAAATGCAAAACAACGAGAAACAACCATGGAGGGGCAGTGACTATGGTTCCTTAGGTTGTATTTGACGTTCCAGAATAATTTTAGGCGATCGGGGTCCGGGGGTCCCGGACCCACTCGGAAGGCATGGGCTATAGCGCACGAATATATGGGAATCAGGCGAAATCCTAGTTTTTTGGCCGTAAAACGCAAAACAACGAGGAACGGCCATGGAGGGGCGGTGATTATGGTTCCTTAGGTTGTATTTGATTGCCTTCAAAAATGTTAGGCAATCCGGTTTCGGGGGACCGGAGCCCACTCGGAAGGCATGGGCTCTGCACACGATAATATGAGAATCGGGTGGAATTCTACTTTTTTGGACGTAAAAACGAAAAAAATGAGGAACGGTCATGGCGGGGCGGTGACTATTATTCCTTAGATCGTATTTGATGGCCCGAAAATTTTTTAGACGATCGGGTCTGGGGGCCCGGACCCACTTGGAAAGCGTGGGCTATATCTCACGAAAATATGGGAATCACGCGAAATTCTAGTTTTTCGTCCGTAAAACGCAAAACAACGAGGAACAGCCATGGCGGGGCGGTGACTATGGTTCCTTAGGTTGTATTTGATGGCCCAGAATAATTTTAGGCGATCGGGGGTCAGGGGGCCCGGACCCATTCGGAAGGCGAGGGCTATAGCACACAAATATATGGGAATCGGGCGGAATTCTAGTTTTCTGGCCGTAAAATACAAAACAACGAGGAATGGCCACGGCGGGGTGGTGACTATGGTTCCTTAGGTCGTATTTGATGGCCCCAAATAATTTTAGGCGATCGAGGTTCGGGGGCCCGGACCCACTCGGAAGGCATAGGATATAGCACACGAAAATATGGGAATCCGGCGAAATTCTAGTTTTCTGGCCGTAAAATGGAAAACAACGAGGAACGGCCATGGCGGGGTGGTGACTATGGTTCCTTAGGTCGTATTTGATGGCTCAGAAAAATTTTAGTCGATCGGGGTCCGGGCGGCCCGGACCCACTAGGAAGGCGTGGGCTATATAGCACACGAATATATAAGAATCAGGTGGAATTCTAGTTTTTGGCCGTAAAATGCAAAATAACGAGGAACGTTCATGGCGGAGTGGTGACTATGGTTCCGTAGGTCGTATTGGATGGCCTGAAAAAATGTTAGGCAATCCGGTTTCGGGGGACCCGAGCCCACTCAGAAGGCATGGTCTCTACACACGAAAATATGGGAATCGGGCGGAATTCTACTTTTTTGGACGTAAAAAGGAAAACAACGAGGAACAGCCATGGCGGGGCGGTGACTCTGGTTCCTTAGGTTGTATTTGATGGCCCAGAATAATTTTAGGCAATCTGGGTCACGGGGCCCAGACCCATTCGGAAGGCGTGGGCTATAGCACACGAATATATGGGAATCGGGCGGAATTTTAGTTTTTTGGCCGTAAAACGCAAAACAACGAGGAATGGCCATGGCAGGGCGGTGACTATGGTTCCTTAGGTCGTATTTGATGTCCCCGAATAATTTTAGGCAATCGGGGTCCGGGGGCCCGAACCCACTCGAAAGGCATAGGCTATAGCACACGAAAATATGGGAATCTGGCGAAATTCTAGTTTTCTGGCCGTAAAATGCAAAACAACGAGGAACGGCCACGGCGGGGTGGTGACTATGGTTCCTTAGGTCGTATTTGATGGCTCAGAAAAATTTTAGTCGATCGGGGTCCGGGCGGCCCGGACCCACTAGGAAGGCGTGGGCTATATAGCACACGAATATATAAGAATCAGGTGGAATTCTAGTTTTTGGCCGTAAAATGCAAAATAACGAGGAACGTTCATGGCGGAGTGGTGACTATGGTTCCGTAGGTCGTATTGGATGGCCTGAAAAAATGTTAGGCAATCCGGTTTCGGGGGACCCGAGCCCACTCAGAAGGCATGGTCTCTACACACGAAAATATGGGAATCGGGCGGAATTCTACTTTTTTGGACGTAAAAAGGAAAACAACGAGGAACAGCCATGGCGGGGCGGTGACTCTGGTTCCTTAGGTTGTATTTGATGGCCCAGAATAATTTTAGGTGATCTGGGTCACGGGGCCCAGACCCATTCGGAAGGCGTGGGCTATAGCACACGAATATATGGGAATCGGGCGGAATTCTAGTTTTTTGGCCGTAAAACGCAAAACAACGAGGAATGGCCATGGCAGGGCGGTGACTATGGTTCCTTAGGTCGTATTTGATGTCCCCGAATAATTTTAGGCGATCGGGGTCCGGGGGCCCGAACCCACTCGGAAGGCATAGGCTATAGCACACGAAAATATGGGAATCTGGCGAAATTCTAGTTTTTTGGCCGTAAAATGCAAAACAACGAGGATCCGCCATGGAGGGGTGGTGACTATGGTTCCTTAGGTCGTATTTGATGTCTCAGAAAATTTTTAGGCGATCGGGGTCCGGGGGCCCGGACCCACTTGGAAGGCGTGGGCTATATCTCACGAAAATATGGGAATCGGGGCAAATTCTAGTTTTTTTTCCGTAAAATGCAAAGCAACGAGGAACAGCCATGGCGGGGTAGTGACTATGGTTCCTTAGGTTGTATTTGATGGCCTGTAATAATTTTAGGCGATCGGGGTCAGGGGCCCGAACCCATTCGGAAGGCGTGGGCTATAGCACACGAATATATGGCAATCGGGGGGAATTCTAGTTTTTTTGGCCGTAAAACGCATACCAACGTGGAACGGCCATGTCGGGGCGGTGACTATGGTTCCTTAGGTCGTATTTGATGGCCTGGAAAAATGTTAGGCAATCCAGTTTCGGGAGACCCGGTCCCACTCGAAAGGCGTGGGCTAGAGCACACGAAAATATGAGAATCGGGCGGAATTCTAGTGTTTTGGTCATAAAAAGCAAAACAACGAGGAACGGTCATGGAGGGGCGGTGACTATTGTTCCTTAGGTCGTAGTTGATGGCCCGAATAAATTTTAGGCGATCGGGGTCCGGGGGGCCGGACCCACTCAGAAGGCGTGGGCTTAGCACACGAAAATATGAGAATCGGGCGGAATTCTAGTTTATTGGCCGTTAAATGCAAAACAACGAGAAATAGCCATGGCGGGGCAGTGACTATGGTTCCTTAGGTTGTATTTGACGTTCCATAATAATTTTAGGCGATCAGGGTTCGGGACCCCCGGACTCACTCGGAAGGCGTGGGCTATAGCGCACGAATATATGGGAATCAGGCGAAATTCTAGTTTTTGGCCGTAAAACGCAAAAATACAAGGAACGGCCATGGAAGGGAGGTGATTATGGTTCCTTAGGTTGTATTTGATTGCCTTCAAAAATGTTAGCCAATCCGGTTTTGGGGGACCCGAGGCCACTCGGAAGGTGTGGGCTCTGCACACGAAAATATGGGAATTGGGCGGAATTCTACTTTTTTGGACGTAAAAAGGAAAACAACGAAGAACGGTCTTGGCGGAGCGGTGACTATGGTTCCTTAGGTCGTAGTTGATGGCCCGAAAACATTTTAGGCGATCGGGTTCCGGGGGCCCGGACCAACTTGGAAGGTGTGGGTTATATCTCACGAAAATATGGGAATCGGGCAAAATTCTAGTTTTTCGTCCGTAAAACACAAAACAACGAGGAAAAACCATGGCGGGGCGGTGACTATGGTTCCTTAGGTCGTATTTGATGGCCCAGAATAATTTTAGGCGATCGGTGTCATGGGGCCCAGACCCATTCGGAAGGCGTGGGCTATAGCACACAAATATATGGGAATCGGGCGAAATTCTAGTTTTTTGGCCGTAAAACGCAAAACAACGAGGAATGGCCATGGCAGGGCGGTGACTATGGTTCCTTAGGTCATATTTGATGGCTCCGAATAATTTTGGCGATCAGGGTCCGGGAGCCTGGACCCACTCGGAAGGCATAGGCTATAGCACACGAAAATATGGGAATCCGGCGAAATTCTAGTTTTTTGGCCGTAAAATGCAAAATAACGAGGAACGGCCATGGAGGGGTGGTGACTATGGTTCCTTAGGTCGTATTTGATGTCTCAGAAAATTTTTAGGCGATCGGGGTCCGGGGGCCCGGACCCACTTGGAAGGCGTGGGCTATATCTCACGAAAATATGGGAATCGGGGCAAATTCTAGTTTTTTGTCCGTAAAACGCAAAGCAACGAGGAACAGCCATGGCGGGGTAGTGACTATGGTTCCTTAGGTCGTATTTGATGGCCTGTAATAATTTTAGGCGATCGGGGTCAGGGGCCCGAACCCATTCGGAAGGCGTGGGCTATAGCACACGAATATATGGCAATCGGGGGGAATTCTAGTTTTTTTGGCCGTAAAACGCATACCAACGTGGAACGGCCATGTCGGGGCGGTGACTATGGTTCCTTAGGTCGTATTTGATGGCCTGGAAAAATGTTAGGCAATCCAGTTTCGGGGGACCCGGTCCCACTCGAAAGGCGTGGGCTAGAGCACACGAAAATATAAGAATCGGGCGGAATTCTAGTGTTTTGGTCATAAAAAGCAAAACAACGAGGAACGGTCATGGAGGGGCGGTGACTATTGTTCCTTAGGTCGTAGTTGATGGCCTGAATAAATTTTAGGCGATCGGGGTCCGGGGGGCCGGACCCACTCAGAAGGCGTGGGCTTAGCACACGAAAATATGACAATCGGGCAGAATTCTAGTTTTTTGGCCGTAAAATGCAAAACAACGAGAAATAGCCATGGCGGGGCAGTGACTATGGTTCCTTAGGTTGTATTTGACATTCCATAATAATTTTAGGCGATCAGGGTCCGGGACCCCCGGACTCACTCGGAAGGCGTGGGCTATAGCGCACGAATATATGGGAATCAGGCAAAATTCTAGTTTTTGGCCGTAAAACGCAAAACAACGAGGAAAGGCCATGGAGGGGAGGTGATTATGGTTCCTTAGGTTGTATTTGATTGCCTTCAAAAATGTTAGCCAATCCGATTTTGGGGGACCCGAGCCCACTCGGAAGGTGTGGGCTCTGCACTCGAAAACATGGGAATTGGGCGAAATTCTACTTTTTTGGACGTAAAAAGGAAAACAACGAAGAACGGTCTGGGCGGGGCGGTGACTATGGTTCCTTAGGTCGTAGTTGATGGCCCGAAAACATTTTAGGCGATCGGGGTCCGGGGGCCCGGACCAACTTGGAAGGTGTGGGCTATATCTCACGTAAATATGGGAATCGGGCAAAATTCTAGTTTTTCATCCGTAAAACGCAAAACAACGAGGAAAAACCATGGCGGGGCGGTGACTATGGTTCCTTAGGTCGTATTTGATGGCCTAGAATAATTTTAGGCGATCGGGGTCACGGGGCCCAGACCCATTCGGAAGGCGTGGGCTATAGCTCACGAATATATGGGAATCGGGCGAAATTCTAGTTTTTTGGCCGTAAAACGCAAAACAACGAGGAATGGACATGGCAGGGCGGTGACTATGGTTCCTTAGGTCATATTTGATGGCTCCGAATAATTTTGGCGATCAGGGTCAGGGAGCCCGGACCCATTCGGAAGGCGTGGGCTATAGCACACGAATATATGGTAATCGGGCGAAATTCTAGTTTTTTGGCCGTAAAACGCAAAACAACAAGGAACGGCCATGGCAGGGCGGTGACTATGGTTCCTTAGGTCGTATCTGATGTCCCCAAATAATTTTAGGTGATCGGGGTCCGGGGGCCCGGACCCACTCGGAAGGCATAGGCTATAGCACACGAAAATATGGGAATCCGGCGAAATTCTAGTTTTTTGGCCGTAAAATGCAAAACAACGAGGAACGGCCATGGCGGGGTGGTGACTATGGTTCCTTAGGTCATATTTGATGTCTCAGAAAATTTTTAGGCGATCGGGGTCCGGGCCCAGGCGTGGGCTATATCTCATGAAAATATGGGAATCGGGGCAAATTCTAGTTTTTTGTCCGTAAAACACAAAGCATCGAGGAACAGCCATGGCAGGGTAGTTACTATGGTTCCTTAGATCGTATTTGATGGCCCGGAATAATTTTAGGCGATCGGGGTCAGGGGGCCCGAACCCATTCGGAAGGCGTGGGCTATAGCACACGAATATATGGCAATCGGGGGGAATTCTAGTTTTTTTGGCCGTAAAACGCATACCAACGTGGAACGGCCATGGCGGGGCGGTGACTATGGTTCCTTAGGTCGTATTTGATGGCCTGGAAAAATGTTAGGCAATCCAGTTTCGGGGGATCCGGTCCCACTCAGAAGGCAAGGGCTAGAGCACACGAAAATATGAGAATCGGGCAGAATTCTATTGTTTTGGTCATAAAAAGCAAAACAACGAGGAACGGTCATGGCGGGGCGGTGACTATTGTTCCTTAGATCATATTTGATGGCCCGAATAAATTTTAGGCAATCGGGGGCCGGACCCACTCAGAAGGCGTGGGCTTAGCACACGAAAATATGACAATCGGGCGAAATCCTAGTTTTTTGGCCATAAAACGCAAAACAACGAGGAACGGCCATGGAGGGGCGGTGATTATGGTTCCTTAGGTTGTATTTGATTGCCTTCAAAAATGTTAGGCAATCCGGTTTCGGGGGACCGGAGCCCACTCGGAAGGCGTGGGCTTTGCACACGATAATATAAGAATCGGGTGGAATTCTACTTTTTTGGACGTAAAAACAAAAAAAATGAGGAACGATCATGGCGGGGCGGTGACTATTATTCCTTAGATCGTAGTTGATGGCCCGAAAACTTTTTAGACGATCGGGTCCGGGGGCCCGGACCCACTTGGAAAGCGTGGGCTATATCTCACAAAAATATGGGAATCACGCAAAATTCTAGTTTTTCATCCGTAAAACGCAAAACAACGAGGAACAGCCATGGCGGGGCGGTGATTACGGTTCCGTAGGTTGTATTTGATGGCCCAGAATAATTTTAGGCAATCGGGGGTTAGGGGGCCCGGACCCATTCGGAAGGCGAGGGCTATAGCACACAAATATATGGGAATCGGGCGGAATTCTAGTTTTCTGGCCGTAAAATGCAAAACAACGAGGAATGGCAACGGCGGGGTGGTGACTATGGTTCCTTAGGTCGTATTTGATGGCTCAGAAAAATTTTAGTCGATCGGGGTTCGGGCGGCCCGGACCCACTAGGAAGGCGTGGGCTATATAGCTCACGCATATATAAGAATCAGGTGGAATTCTAGTTTTTGGCCGTAAAACACAAAATAACGAGGAACGTTCATGGCGGGGCGGTGACTATGGTTCCGTAGGTCGTATTTGATGGCCTGAAAAAATGTTATGCAATCCGATTTCGGGGGACCCGAGCCCACTCGGAAGGCGTGGTCTCTACACACGAAAATATGGGAATCGGGCGGAATTCTACTTTTTTGGACGTAAAAAGGAAAACAACAAGGAACAGCCATGGCGGGGCGGTGACTCTGGTTCCTTAGGTTGTATTTGATGGCCCAGAATAATTTTAGGCGATCGGGGTCACGGGGCCCAGACCCATTCGGAAGGCGTGGGCTATAGCACACGAATATATGAGAATCGGGCGGAATTCTAGGTTTTTGGCCGTAAAACGCAAAACAATGAGGAATGGCCATGGCAGGGCGATGACTATGGTTCCTTAGGTCATATTTGATGGCTCCGAATAATTTTGGCGATCAGGGTCAAGGAGCCCGGACCCATTCGGAAGGAGTGGGCTATAGCACACGAATATATGGGAATCGGGCAAAATTCTAGTTTTTTGGCCGTAAAACGCAAAACAACAAGGAACGGCCATGGCAGTGCCGTAACTATGGTTCCTTAGGTCGTATTTGATGTCCCCGAATAATTTTAGGCGATCGGGGTCCGGGCGCCGGACCCACTCGGAAGGCATAGGCTATAGCACACGAAAATATAGGAATCCGGCGAAATTCTAGTTTTTTGGCCGTAAAATGCAAAACAACGAGGAACGGCCATGGCGGGGTGGTGACTATGGTTCCTTAGGTCGTATTTGATGTCTCAGAAAATTTTTAGGCGATCGGGGTCCGGGGGCCCGGACCCACTTGGAAGGCGTGGGCTATATCTCACGAAAATATGGCAATCGGGGCAAATTCTAGTTTTTTGTCCGTAAAACGCAAAGCAACGAGGAACAGCCATGGCGGGGTAGTGATTATGGTTCCTTAGGTCGTATTTGATGGCCCGGAATAATTTTAGGTGATCGGGTTCAGGGGGCCCGAACCAATTCGGAAGGCGTGGGCTATAGCACACGAATATATGGCAATCGGGGGGAATTCTAGTTTTTTTGGCCGTAAAACGCATACCAACGTGGAACGGCCATGGCGGGGCGGTGACTATGGTTCCTTAGGTCGTATTTGATGGCCTGGAAAAATGTCACCGCCCCACCGTGGCCGTTCCTTGTTTTTTTGCATTTTACGGCCAAAAGTCTAGAATTTTGCCTGATTCCCATATTTTCGTGTGCTATAGCCCATGCCTTCCGAGTGGGCCCGGGCCACCGGACCCCGATCGCCTAAAATTATTCGTGGCCATCAAATACGACCTAATGAACCATAGTCACCGCCCCGCATGACCGTTCCTCGTTGTTTTACTTTTTACGACTAAAAACAAGAATTCCACCCGATTCCCATATTTTCGTATGCTCTAGCCCACAACTTCCGAGTGGGTCCGGGCCCCCGGACCCCGATCGCCTAAAATTTTTTTTGGCAATCAAATACGACCGAAGAATCTATAGTCACCGCCCCACCATGACCGTTCCTCTTTTTTTGCTTTTTACGACCAATAAACTTAAATTTCGCTCGATTCTCATATTTTCGTGTGCTCTAGCCCACGCCTTCCGAGTGGGCCCGGGTCCCCCGAAACCGGATTGCCTAAAATTTTTCCAGGGCATCAAATACGACCTAAGGAACCATATTGACCGCCCCGCCATGTCCGTTTCTCGTTGTTTTGCATTTTACGGCCAGAAAATAAGAATTTCGCCCGATTCCCATATTTTCGTATGCTATAAGCCCACGCCTTCCGAGTGCGTCCGGGCCCCCAGACCCCGATCGCCTAAAATTATTCGAGCCCATCAAATACGACCTAACGAACCATAGTCACCGCCCCGCCATGTCCGTTCCTCATTGTTATGCATTTTACGGCCAAAAAACTAGAATTTCGCCTGATTCTCATATATTCGTGTGCTAGCCCACGCCTTCCGAGTGGGTCCGGGGGGCCCGGACCCCGATCGACATAAAGTTTTCTGTGCCATCAAATACGACCACAGGAACCATAGTCACCACCCCGCCGTGGCCGTTCCTCATTGTTTTGCATTTTACGGCCAAAAAACTAGAATTTCGCCCGATTCCCATATTTTCGTGTTCGAAGCCCACGCCTTCTAAGTGGGTCCGGGCCCCTGGACCCCGATCGCCTAAAATTATTCTAGCCCATCAAATACGACCTAAGGAACTATAGTCACCACCCCGCCATGTTTGTTCCTCGTGTTTTTCCTTTTTACGTCCAAAAAAGTAGAATTTCGCGCGATTGCCATATTTTCATGAGCTATAGCCCATGTATTCCGAGTTGGTCTGGGCCCCGCGGAACCTCGATCGCCTAAAATTTATTTAAGCCATCAAATACAACCTAAGCAACCATAGTCACCGCCCCGCCATGACCGTTCCTCGTTGTTTTGCTTTTTACTACCAAAAAACTAGAATTCCGCCATATTCCCATAATTTCGTGTGCTCAAGCCCACGCCTTTCGAGTGGGCCCGGGTCCCCCGAAATCGGATTGCCTAACATTTTTCAGACCATCAAATACTACCTAAGGAACCATAGTCACCTACCCGCCAAGGCCGTTCCTCATTGTTTTGCATTTTACGGCCAAAAAACTAGAATTCCGCCTGATTCCCATATATTCGTGTGCTATAGCCCACGCCTTCCTAGTGGGTTTCGGGCCCGCCGGACCCCCATCGCCTAAAATATTTCCGGGCTATCAAATACGACCTAAGGAACCATAGTCACTACTTCGCCATGACCGTTCCTCATTGTTTTGCTTTTTACGACCAAAAAACTAGAATTCCGCCCGATTCCCAAATATTTGTGTGCTATAGCCCACGCCTTCTGAGTGGGTCCGGGCCCCCCGGACCCCGATCGCCTAAAGTTATTCCGGGCCATCAAATACAACCTAAGGAACCATAGTCACCGCCCCACCGTGGCCGTTCTTTTTTTTTTTTGCATTTTACGGCCAAAAAACTAGAATTTCGCCTGATTCCCATATTTTCGTGTGCTATAGCCCATGCCTTCCGAGTGGGTCCGGGTCACCGGACCCCGATTGCCTAAAATTATTCGGGGCCATCAAATACGTCCTAATGAACCATAGTCACCGCCCCGCCATGACCGTTCCTCGTTGTTTTGCTTTTTACGACCAAAAAATAAGAATTCCACCCGATTCCCATATTTTCGTATGCTCTAGCCCACAACTTCCGAGTGGGTCCGGGCCCCCAGACCCCGATCGCCTAAAATTTATTTGGGCAATCAAATACGACCGAAGGATCTATAGTCACTGCCCCGCCATGACCGTTCCTCGTTGTTTTGCTTTTTATGACCAAAAAACTAAAATTCCGCTCGATTCTCATATTTTCGTGTGCTCTAGCCCACGCCTTCCGAGTGGGTCCGGGTCCCCCGAGACCGGATTGCCTAAAACATTTCCAGGGCATCAAATACGACCTAAGGAACCATATTCACCGCCCCGCCACGTCCGTTCCTCGTTGTTTTGCGTTTTACGGCCAGAAAACTAGAATTTCACCCGATTCCCATATTTTCGTGTGCTATAAGCCCACGCCTTCCGAGTGCGTCCGGGCCCCCGGACCCCGATCGCCTAAAATTATTTAAGCCCATCAAATACAACCTAAGGAACCATAGTCACCGCCCCGCTATGTCCGTTCCTCATTGTTATGCGTTTTACGGCCAAAAAACTAGAATTCCGCCCGATTCCCATATATTAGTGTGCTATAGCCCACGGCTTCCGAGTGGGTCTGGGGGGGCCCGGATCCCGATCGACTTAAATTTTTCTGTGCCATCAAATACGACCACAGGAACCATAGTCACCACCCCACCGGGGCCGTTCCTCGTTGTTTTGCATTTTACGGCCAAAAAACTTGAATTTCGCCGGATTCCCATATTTTCGTGTGCTATAGCCTATGCCTTCCGAGTGGGTCCGGGCCCCCGGACCTTGATCGCCTAAAATTATTCGGGTCCATCAAATATGACCTAAGGAACCATAGTCACGGCCCCGCCATGGCCGTTCCTCGTTGTTTTGCATTTTACGGCAAACAAACTAGAATTCCGCCCGATTCCCACATATTCGTGTGCTATAGCCCACGCCTTCCGAATGGGTCCGGGCCCCCTGACCCTGATCGCCTAAAATTATTCGGGGCCATCAAATACGACTTAAGGAACCATAGTCACCGCCTCGCCATGGCCGTTCCTCGTTGTTTTGCGTTTTACGGCCAAACAACTAGAATTTTGCCTGATTCCCATATTTTCGTGAGATATAGCCCACGTCTTCCAAGTTGGTGCGGGCCCCCAGACACCGAACGCCTAAAAAATTTTCGGGCCATCAACTATGACCTAAGGAACCAGAGTCAACGCCACGCCATGACTGTTCCTCATTTATTTCCTTTTTACGTCCAAAAAACTAGAATTTCGTGCGATTACCATATTTTCGTGAGCTATAGCCCATGCCTTCCGAGTGGGTCAGGGGCCCCCGGACCCCGATCACCTAAAATTTATTTGGTCCATCAAATACGACCTAAGGAACCATAGTCACCACCCCGCCATGACCGTTCCTCGTTGTTTTGCTTTTTACGACCTAAAAAGTAGAATTCCGCCCGATTCCCATATTTTCGTGTGCAGAGCCCACGCCTTCCGAGTGGGCCCGGGACCCCCGAAATCGGATTGCCTAACATTTTTCCAGTCCATCAAATACGACCTAAGTAACCATAGTCACTGCCCCTCCATTGCCGTTACTCGTTGTTTTGCGTTTTACGGCCAAAAAACTAGAATTCCACCCGATTTCCATATATTTTGTGCTATACCCCACGCTTTCCGAGTGGGACAGGGACCCCCGCACCCCGATTGCCTAAACTATTTCCGAGCCATAAAATACGACCTAAGGAACCACAGTCACCGCCTCGCTGTGGTCATTCCTCGTTGTTTTGCAATTTACGGCAAAAAAACTAGAATTTCGCCTGATTCCCATATTTTCGTGTGCTATAGCCCATGCCTTCCGAGTGGGTCCGAGCCCCCGGACCCCGATCACCTAAAATTATTCGGGGCCATCAAATACGACCTAAGGAACCATAGTCACCACCCTGCCATGGCCGTTCCTCGATGTTTTGCGTTTTACGACCAAAAAACTAGAATTCCGCGAGATTCCCATATTTTCGTGTGCTAAGCCCACGCATTCCGAGTGGGTCTGGGCCCCCGGATCTCGATCGCTTAAAATTATTTCGGGCCATCAAATACGACCTAAGGAACCAAAGTCACCGCCCCGCCATGGCTGTTCCTCGTTGTTTTACGTTTTACGGACAAAAAACTAGAATTTCTCCCGATTCCCATATTTTCATGAGATATAGCCCACGCCTTCCAAGTGGGTGCGGGCCCTCGGACCCCGATCGCCTAACAATTTTTCGGGCCATCAACTACGACCTAAGGAACAATAGTCACCACCCCTCCATGGCCGTTCCTCGTTGTTTTGCGTTTTACGGCCAAAAAACTAGAATTCCGCCCGATTCCCATATATTTGTGTGCTATAGCCCACGACTTACGAATGGGTCCGGGCCCCCTAACCCCGATCGTCTGAAATTATTCTGGGCCATCAAATACGACCTAAGGAACCATAGTTACCGCCCCGTCATGGCTGTTCCTCGTTGTTTTGCATTTTACGAACAAAAAACTAAAATTTCGCCCGATTCCCATATTTTCGTGCGATATAGCCCATGCCTTCCAAGTGGTTCCGGGCCCCCGGACCTCGATCGCCTAAAAATTTTTCGGGCCATCAACTACGACCTAAGGAACAATAGTCACCGCTCTGCCATGGCCGTTCCTCATTCTTTTCCTTTTTACGTCCAAAAAAGTAGAATTCCACCCGATTCCTATATTTTCGTGTGCAGAGCCCACGCCTTTCGAGTGGGCTCAGGTCCCCCGAAACCGGATTGCCTAACATTTTTCCAGGCCATCAAATACAACCTAAGGAACCATAGTCACCGCCCCGCTATGACCGTTCCTCATTTTTTTCCTTTTTACGTCCAAAAAACTAGAATTTCACGTGATTGCCATATTCACCGCCCAGTCATGGACGTCTTCCGAGTGGTTCCGGGCCCCCGGACCTCGATCGCCTAAAATTTATTTGGGCAATCAACTACGACCTAAGGAACCATAGTCACTTCCCCGCCATGACCGTTCCTCGTTGTTTTGCTTTTTACGAACAAAAATCTAGAATTCCACCCGATTTCCATATGTTCGTGTGCTGCCCACGCCTTCTGAGTAGGCCCGGGTCCCCCGAAACCGGATTGCCTAGCATTTTTCTAGGCTATCAAATATGACCTAAAGAACCATAGTCACTGCCCCGCCATGGCCATTCCTCGTTGTTTTGCATTTTACGACCAAAGAACTTGAATTTCGCCCGATTCCCATATATTCGTGTGCTATAGCCCACGCCTTCCTACTTGGTCCGGGCCCCCCGGACCCCGATCGCCTAAAAATTTTCCAGGCTATCAAATACGACCTAAGGAACCATTGTCACCGATATTCCATGACCGTTCCTCGTTGTTTTGTTTATGACAAAAAAACTAGAATTTTGCCCGATTCCCATATTTTTGTGTGCTCTAGACCACACCTTCCGAGTGGGCCCGGGTCCCCCAAAATCGGATTGCCTAACATTTTTCCAGGCCATCAAATACGACCTAAGGAACCATAGTCACCGCCCCGTCATGGACGTTACTTGTTGTTTTGCGTTTTACGGCCAAAAAACTAGAATTCTGCCTAATTCCTATATATTCGTGTGCTATATAGCCCATGCCTTCCTAGTGGGTTCCAGGCCACCCAGACCCCGATCGCCTAAAATATTTCCGGGATATCAAATACGACCTAAGGAACCATAGTCACCGCCCAGCCGTGGCCGTTCCTCGTTGTTTTGGATTTTACGGCCAAAAAACTAGAATTTCGCTCGGTTCCCATATTTTCGTGTGCTATAGCCCATGCCTTCCGAGTGGGTCCGGGCCCCCGGACCCCGATCGCCTAATATTATTCGGGGCCATCAAATACGACCTAAGGAACCATAGTCACCTCCCCGCCATGGCCGTTCCTCGTTGTTTTGCGTTTTACGGCCAAAAAACTAGAATTCCGTTTCATTCCTATATATTCGTGTACTATATAGCCCACGCCTTCCTAGTTGATCCGGGCCCCCCGGACCCCGATCGCCTAAAAATTTTCTGAGCCATCAAATACGACCTATGGAACCACAGTCACCACCCCGCCATGGCCGTTCCTCGTTGTTTTGCGTTTTACGGCAAACAAACTAGAATTTTGCCTGAGTCCCATATATTCGTATGCTATAGCCCACACCTTCCGAATGGGTCCGGGCCCCCTGACCCTGATCGCCTAAAATTATTCGGGGCCATCAAATACGACTTAAGGAACCATAGTCACCGCCTCGCCATGGCCGTTCCTCGTTGTTTTGCATTTTACGGACAAACAACTAGAATTCCGCCCGATTCTCAAATACGACCGATGGATCCATCACCGCCCCGCCATGGCCGTCCTCGTTGTTTTGCTTTTTACGACCAAAAAAATAGAATTCCGCACGATTCCCATATTTTTCTTGTGCTTTAGCCCATGCCTTCCGTGTGGGCCCGGGTCCCCCGAAACCGGATTGCCTAAAAATTTTCCAGGCCATCAAATAAGACCTAAGGAACCTTATTCACTGCCCCGCCATGGCCATTCCTCGTTTTTTCCTTTTTACATCCAAAAAACTAGAATTTCGTGCGATTGACATATTTTCGTAAGCTATAGCCCATGCCTTCCGAGTGGGTCTGGGCCCCCGGACCCCGATCACCTAAAATTTATTTGGGCCATCAAATACGACCTAAGGAATCATAGTCACCGTCCCGCCATGACCGTTCCTCGTTGTTTTGCTTTTTACGACCAAAAAAGTAGAATTCCGCTTGATTCCCATATTTTCATGTGCAGAGCCCACGCCTTCCGATTGAGGCCGGGTCCCCCAAAACCGGAATGCCTAACATTTTTCCAGGCCATCAAATACGACCTAAGGAGCCATTGTCACCGCCCCACCATGGCCGTACCTCGTTGTTTTGCGTTTTACAGCCAAAAAATTAGAATTTCGCCCGATTCCCATATATTCGTGTGCTATAGACCACGCCTTCCGAATGGGACTGGGACCCCCAGACCTCGATCGCCTAAACTTTTTCCGAGCCATCAAATACAACATAAGGAACCATAGTCACCGCCCCGTCGTGGCCGTACCTTATTTTTTTGCAATTTACGACAAAAAAATAGAATTTTGCCCGATTCCCATATTTTCGTGTGCTATAGCCCATGCCTTCCGACTAGGTCCGGGCCCCCGGACCCCGAGAGCCTAAAATTATTCGGGGCCATAAAATATGACCTAAGGAACCATAGTCACCACCCCGCCATGGCCGTTACTCGTTCTTTTGCGTTTTACGGCCAAAAAACTAGAATTCTACCCGATTCCCATATATTCGTGTGCTATAGCCCACGCCTTCCGAGTGGGTCCGGGCCCCAGGACCCCGATCGCCAAAAATTATTATGGGCCATCAAATACAACCTAAGGAACCATAGTCATCGCCCCTCCATGGCCGTTCCTCGTATATTTCCGTTTTACGGCCAAAAAACAAGAATTTCGCCCGATTCCCATATATTCGTGTGCTGTAGCCCACCCTTCCGAGTGGGACCGGGACCCCCGGACCCCGATCGCCTAAATTTTTTCCGGGCTATCAAATACGTCCTAAGGAACCATAGTCACCGACCTGCCATGACCGTTCTTCATTGTTTTGCTTTTTATGACCAAAGAACTAGAATTTTGCCCGATTCCCATATTTTCGTGTGCTCTAGCCCACGCCTTCCGAGTGGGCCCGGGTCCCCCGAAACCGAATTGCCTAACATTTTTCTAGGCCATCAAATACGACCTAAGGAACCATAGTCACCGCCCCGCTATGGACGTTACTCGTTGTTTTGCGTTTTACGGCCAAAAAACTAGAATTCCGCCTGATTCCTATATATTCGTGGGCTATATAGCCCACGCCTTCCTAGTGGATCCGGGCCCCCCGGACCCCGATCGCCTAAAATTTTTCTGAGCCATCAAATACGACCTAAGGAACCATATTCACCACCCCGCCGTGGCCGTTCCTCGTTGTTTTGTATTTTACGGCCAAAAAACTAGAATTTCGCATGATTCCCATATTTTCGTGTGCATAGCCTATGCATTCCGAGTGGGTCCGGTCCCCCGGACCCCGATCACCTAAAATTATTTGGGCCATCAAATATGACCTAGGGAACTATAATCACCACCCTTCCATGGCAGTTCCTCGTTGTTTTGCATTTTACGGCCAAAAAACTAGAATTCCGTTTGATTCCCATATATTCGTGTACTATAGCCCACGCCTTCCGAATGGGTCCGGGCCCCCTGACCCCGATTGCCTAAAATTATTTCGGGCCATCAAATACGACCTAAAAAACCAAAGTCACCGCCCCGCCATGGCTGTTCCTCGTTGTTTTACATTTTACGGACAAAAAACTAGAATTTCTCCCGATTCCCATATTTTCATGAGATATAGCCCACGCCTTCCAAGTGGGTGCGGGCCCTCGGACCCCGATCGCCTAACAATTTTTTGGGCCATCAACTACGACCTAAGGAACCATAGTCACCACCCCGCCATGACCGTTCTTCGTTGTTTTCCTTTTTACGACCAAAAAAGTAGAATTTCGCCCGATTCTCATATTTTTGTGTGGAGAGCCCACGCCTTCCGAGTGGGCTCGGGTCCCCCGAAACCGGATTGCCTAACATTTTTCCAGGCTATCAAATATGACCTAAGGAACCTTAGTCACCGCCCCTCCTTGGCCGTTCCTCATTGTTTTGCATTTTACGGCTAAAAAACTAGAATTCCGCCCGATTCCCATATATTCGTGTGCTATGGCCCACGCCTTCCGAGTGGGACCGGGACCACCGGACCCCAATCGCCTAAAACATTTCCGAGCTATCAAATACGACCTAAGAAACCATAGTCACCGCTCAGCCGTGGCCGTTCCTCGTTGTTTTGCATTTTACGGAAAAAATACTAGAATTTCGCCCAATTCCCATATTTTCGTGTGCTATAGCCCATGACTTCCGAGTTGTCTGTGCCCCCGGACCCTGATCACCTAATATTATTCGGGGCCATCAAATACAACCTTAGGAACCATAGTCACTGCCCCGCCATGGCCGTTCCTCGTTGTTTTGCATTTTACGGCCAAAAAACTAGAATTTCGCAGGATTCCCATATTTTCGTGTGCTATTGCCTATGCCTTACGAGTAGGTCCGGGCCCCCGAACCCGGATCGCGTAAAATTATTCGGGGTCATCAAATACGACTTAAGGAACCATAGTCACTGCCCTGCCATGGCCGTTCCTCGTTGTTTTATATTTTACGGCCAAAAAACTAGAATTTTGCCCGATTTCCATATATTCGTGTGCTATAGCCCACGCCTTCCGAATGGGTCCGGCCCCCCTAACCCCGATCGCCTAAAATTATTCCAGGCCATCAAATACGACCTAAGGAACCACAGTCACCGCCCCGCCATGGCTGTTCCTTGTTGTTTTGCGTTTTACGGACAAAAAACTAGAATTTCGCCCGATTCCCATATTTTCGTGATATATAGCCTATGCCTTCAAAGTGGGTCCGGGCCCCCAGACCCCGATCGCCTAAAATTTATTTGGGCCATCAACTATGACCTAAGGAATAATAGTCACTGCCCCGCCATGGACGTTACTCGTAGTTTTGCGTTTTGCGGCCAAAAACTAGAATTCCGCCTGATTCAAATATATTCTGTGCTATATAGCCCACGCCTTCCTAGTGGGTCCGGGCCCCCCGGACCCCGATCGCCTAAAATTTTTCTGAGCCATCAAATACGACCTAAGGAACCATAGTCACCACCCCGCCGTGGCCGTTCCTCGTTCTTTTACATTTTACGGCCAAAAAACTAGAATTTCGCCGGATTCCCATATTTTCATGTGCTATAGCCTATGCCTTCCGAATGGGTCCGGGGCCCCTTACCCCGATCGCCTAAAATTATTTCGGGCCATCAAATACGACCTAAGGAACCATAGTCACCGCCCCGCCATGGCTGTTCCTCATTGTTTTGAGTTTTAAAGACAAAAACAAGAATTTCGCCCGATTCCCATATTTTCGTGAGATATAGCCCACGCCTTCCAAGTGGGTCCGGGCCCCCGGACCCTGATTGCCTAAAATTTATTTGGGCCATCAACTACGACCTAAGGAACAATAGTCACCGCCCCTCCATGACCGTTCCTTATGTTTTTCCTTTTTACGTCCAAAAAAGTATAATTCCGCCCGATTCCCATATTTTCGTGTGCAAAGCCCACGCCTTCCGAGTGGGCTCAGGTCCCCCAAAACCGGATTGCCTAACATTTTTCCAGACCATCAAACATGACCTAAGGAACCATAGTCACCGCCCCTCCATGTCGTTCCTCATTGTTTTGCGTTTTACGGCTAAAAAACTAGAATTTCGCCTGATTCCCATATATTCGTGTGCTATAGACCACGCCTTCCTAGTGGGACCGGGACACTCGGACCCCGATCGCCTAAAATATATCCGGGCTACCAAATACGGTTTAAGGAACCATAGTCACCGCCTAGCCTTGGCCGTTGCTCGTTGGTTTGCATTTTACGTCCAAAAAACTAGAATTTCACCTGATTCCCATATTTTCGTGTGCTATAGCCCATGCCTTCCGAGTGGGTCCGGGCCCCCGGACCCGGATCACCTAAAATTATTCGGGGCCATCAAATATGACCTAAGGAACCATAGTCACCTCCCCGCCATGGCCGTTTCTTGTTGTTTTGCGTTTTACGGCCAAAAAACTAGAATTTCGCCTGATTCCCATATTTTCGTGTGCTATAAGCCCACGCCTTCCGAGTAGGTCCTGGCCCCCGGACCCCGATAGCTTAAAATTATTCGGGCCCATCAAATACAACCTAAGGAACAATAGTCACCACCCCGCCATGGCCGTTCCTCGTTGTTATGCATTTTACGGCCAAAATACTAGAATTCCGCCCGAGTCCCATATATTCGTGTGCTATAGCCCATGCCTTCGGAGTGGGTCCGGGCCCCCGGGACCCCGATCTCCTAAAATTCTTCTGAGCCATCAAATACGACCTAAGAAACCATAATCCCCACCCCTCCGTGGCCGTTCCTCGTTGTTTTGCATTTTACTGCCAAAAAACTAGAATTTTGCCGGATTCCCATATTTTCGTGTGCTCTAGCCTATGCCTTCCGAGTGGGTCCGGGCCCCCGGACCCCGATCACGTAAAATTATTCGGGGCAAAAAAATATGACCTAAGGAACCATAGTCACCGCCCTGCCATGACCGTTCCTCGTTGTTTTGCGTTTTACGGCCAAAACACTAGAATTCCGCCTGATTCCCATATATTCGTGTGCTATAGCCCATGCCTTCCGATTGTGTCCGGCCCCCCTAACCCTGATCGCCTAAAATTATTCCGGGCCATCAAATACGCCCTAAGGAACTATAGTCACCGCCCCGCCATGGTTGTTCCTCGTTCTTTCGTGTTTTACTGACAAAAAACTAGAATTTCGCCCGATTTCCATATTTTCGTGATATATAGCCCACGCCTTCCAAGTGGGTCCGGGCCCCCGGACCCCGAACGCCTAAAATTTATTTGGGCCATCAACTATGACCTAAAGAACAATAGTCACCACCCCGCCATGGACGTTACTCGTTGGTTTGCGTTTTACGGCCAAAAACTAGAATTCCGCCTGATTCTCATATTTTCATGTGCTATAGCCTATGCATTCCGAGTGGGTCCGGGCCCCCGGACCCTGATCGCCTAAAATTATTCGGAGCTATCAAATACGACCTAAGGAACCATAGTCACCGCCCTTCCATGGCCGTTCCTCGGTCTTTTGCATTTTACGGCCAAAACACTAGAATTCCGTTTGATTCCCATATATTCGTGTGCTATAGCCCACGCCTTCCGAATGGGTCCGGGGCCCCTGACCCCGATCGCCTAAAATTATTCCGGGCCATCAAATACGACCTAAAGAACCATAGTCACCGCCCCGCCATGGCTGTTCCTCGTTGTTTTGCGTTTTACGGACAAAAAATAAGAATTTCGCCCGATTCCCATATTTTCGTGAGATATAGCCCACGCCTTCCAAGTGGATCCAGGCCCCCGGACCCTGATCGCCTAAAATTTATTTGGGCCATCAACTATGACCTAAGGAACAATAGTCACCGCCCCGCCATGACCGTTCCTCATGTTTTTCCTTTTTACGTCCAAAAAAGTATAATTCCGCCCGATTCCCAAATTTTCATGTGCAAAGCCCACGCCTTCCGAGTGGGCTCGGGTCCCCCGAAACTGGATTGCCTAACATTTTTCCAGGCCATCAAATACGACCTAAGGAACCATAGTCACCGCACCTCCATGGCCATTCCTCGTTGTTTTGCATTTTAGGGCTAAAAAACTAGAATTCCGCCTGATTCCCATATATTCGTGTGCAATAGCCCACGCCTTCTGAGTGGGACCGGGACACTCGGACCCCGATCGCCTAAAATATTTTCGGGCTATCAAATACGACCTAAGGAATCATAGTCACCGCCTAGCCGTGGCCGTTCTTCGTTGCTTTGCATTTTACGGCCAAAAAACTAGAATTTCGCCCGATTCCCATATTTTCGTGTGCTATAGCCCATGCCTTCCGAGTGGGTCCAGGCCCCCGGACCCCGATCACCTAAAATTATTCGGGGCCATCAAATACGACCTAAGGAACCATAGTCACCTCCATTCCGGACCCCGATCGACTTAAATTTTTCTGTGCCATCAAATACGACCACAGGAACCATAGTCACCACCCCGCCATGGCCGTTCCTCGTTGTTTTGCATTTTACGGCCAAAAAACTAGAAATCCGCCCGAGTCCCATATATTCGTGTGCTATAGCACATGCCTTCCGAGTGGGTCCGGGCCCCCGGGACCTCGATCGCCTTAAATTTTTCTGAGCCATCAAATACGACCTAAGGAACCATAGTCCCCACCCCGCCGTGGCCGTTCCTCGTTGTTTTGCATTTTACGGCCAAAAAACTAGAATTTCGCCAGATTCCCATATTTTCGTGTGCTATAGCCTATGCCTTCCGAGTGGGTCCGGGCACCCGGACCCCGATCACGTAAAATTATTCGGGGCCATCAAATACGACCTAAGGAACTATAGTCACTGCCCTGCCATGGCCGTTCCTCGTTGTTTTGCGTTTTACGGCCAAAAAACTAGAATTCCGCCCGATTCAAATATATTCGTGTGCTATAGCCCACGCCTTCCGAATTGGTCCGGGCCCCCTGACCCCTATCTCCTAAAATTATTCCTGGCCATCAAATACGACCTAAAGAACCATAGTCACCGCCCTGCCATGGCTATTCCTCGTTGTTTTGCGTTTTACGGACAAAAAACTAGAATTTCGCTAGATTCCCATATTTTCGTGAGATATATCCCATGCCTTCCTAGCCCGGACCCCGATCGCCTAAAAATTTTTCGGGCCATCAACTATGACCTAAGGAACAATAGTCACCGCCCCGCCATGACGGTTCCTAATATTTTTCCTTTTTACGTCCAAAAAAGTAGAATTCTGCCCGATTCCCATATTTTCGTATGCACAGCCCACGCCTTTCGAGTGGGCTCGGGTCCCCCGAAACCGGATTGCCTAACATTTTTCTAGGCCATCAAATACGACCTAAGGAACCATAGTCACCGCCCCTCCATGGCCCTTCCTCGTTGTTTTGCGTTTTACGACCAAAAAACTAGAATTCTGCTTGATTCCCTTATATTCGTGTGATATAGCCCACGCCTTCCGAGTGGGACCGGGACCCCCGGACCCCGATCGCCTAAAATATTTTTCGGGCTATCAAATACGACCTAAGGAACCAAAGTCACCGCCCAGCCGTGGCCGTTCCTCGTTGTTTTGCATTTTACGGCCAAAAAACTAGAATTTCGCCCGATTCCCATATTTTCGTGTGTTATAGCCCATGCTTTCCGAATAGGTCTGGGCCCCCGGTCCGCAATCGCCTAAAATTATTCGAGACCATCAAATACGACCTAAGGAACAATAGTCACCTCCCTGCCATGGCCGTTCCTCGTTGTTTTGTGTTTTATGGCCAAAAAACTAGAATTTTGCCCGATTCCCATATTTTCGTGTGCTATAAGCCCACGCTTTCCGAGTAGGTCTGGGTCCCCGGACCCCGATCACCTAAAATTATTCCGGGCCATCACATACAAACTAAGGAACCGTAGTCACTGCCCCGCCGTGGCCGTTCCTCGTTGTTTTGCATTTTACGGCTAAAAAACTAGAATTTCGCTGGATTCTCATATTTTCGAGTGCTATAGCCTATGCCTTCTGAGTGGGTCCGGGCCCCCGTACCCCGATCATGTAAAATTATTCTGTGCCATCAAATACGACCACAGGAACCATAGTCACCACCCTGCTATGGCCGTTCCTCATTGATTTGCATTTTACGGCCAAAAAACTAGAATTTCGCCGGATTCCCATATTTTCGTGTGCTATAGCCTATGCCTTCCGAGTGGGTCCGGGCCCTCGGACCTTGATCGCCTAAAATTATTCGGGTCCATCAAATACAACCTAAGTAACCATAGTCACCGCCCTGCCATGGCCGTTCCTCATTGTTTTGCGTTTTACGGCCAAAACACTAGAATTCCGCCCGATTCCCATATATTCGTGTGCTATAACCCATGCCTTCCAAATGGGTTCGGCCCCCCTAACCCTGATCGCCTAAAATTATTCCGGGCCATCAAATACGACCTAAGGAACCATGGTCACCGCCCCGCCATGGTTGTTCCTCGTTGTTTTGCGTTTTACTGACAAAAATCTAGAATTTTGCCTGATTCCCATATTTTCGTGATATATAGCCCACGCCTTCCAAGTGGATCCGGGCCCCCGGACCCCGATCGCCTAAAATTTATTTGGGCCATCAACTACGACCTAAGGAACAATAGTCACCGCCCCGCCATTTCCGTTCCTCGTTGTTTTGCATTTTACGGCCAAAACACTAGAATTCCGTTTGATTCCCACATATTCGTGTGCTATAGCCCACGCCTTCCGAATGGGTCCGGGGCCCTTGACCCCGATCACCTAAAATTATTCCGGGCCATCAAATACGACCTAAAGAACCATAGTCACCGCCCCGCCATGGCCGTTCCTCGTTGTTTTGCGTTTTACGGCCATAAAAATAGAATTCCGCCCGATTCCCATATTTTTATGTGCTCTAGCCCACGCCTTGCGAGTGGGCCCGGGTCCCCCGAAACCGGATTGCCTAACATTTTTCCAGGCTATCAGATATGACCTAAGGAACCATAGTCACTGCCCCTCCGTGGCCATTCCTCGTTGTTTTGCGTTTTATGGCCAAAAAGCTAGAATTTCGCCTGATTCCCATATATTCGTGTGCGCCCACGCCTTCCGAGTGGGACCGGGACCCCCAGACACCGATCGCCTAAACTTTTTTCAAGCCATCAAATATGACCTAAGGAACCATAGTCACTGCCCCGCCGTGGTCGTTCCTTGTTGTTTTGCAATTAACGGCAAAAAACTAGAATTTCGCCCGATTCCCATATTTTCGTGTGCTATAGCCCATGCCTTCCGAGTGGGTCCAAGCCCCCGGACCCCGATCGCCTAAAATTATTCGGGGACATCAAATACGACCTAAGGAACCATAGTCACTGCCCCGCCATGGCCGTTCCACGTTCTTTTGCATTTTACGGCCAAAAACTAGAATTCTGCTTGATTCCCATATATTCGTGTGCTATAGCCCACGCCTTCCGAGTGGTTCCGGGCCCCCAGACCCCGATCGCCTAAAATTATTCTGGGCCATCATATACAACCTAAGGAACCATAGTCACTGCCCCGCCATGGCCGTTCCTCGTTGTTTTGCGTTTTACGGCAAAAAAAATAGAATTCCGCCCGATTCCCATATTTTCGTGTGCTAAGCCCACGCCTTCCGAGTTGGTCCGAGTCCCGCGGACCCCGATCGCCTAAAATTTATTCGGGGCATCAACTACGACCTAAGGAACCATAGTCACCGCCCCGCCATGACAGTCCTTTGTTGTTTTGCTTTTTACTTCCAAAAAAGTAAAATTCCGCCCGATTCCCATATTTTCGTTTGCTCTAGCCCACGCCTTCCGAGTGGGCTCGGGTCCCCCGAAACCGTATTGCCTAACATTTTTGAAGGCAATCAAATACAACCTAAGGAACCATAATCACCGCCCCTCCTTGGCCGTTCCTTGTTGTTTTGCGTTTTACGGCCAAAAAACTAGAATTTCGCCTGATTCCCATATATTCGTGCGCTATAGCCCACGCCTTCCGAGTGGGTCCGGGACCCCCGGACCCCGATCGCCTAAAATTATTTTAGAATGTCAAATACAACCTAAGGAACCATAGTCACTGCCCCGCCATGGCTGTTTCTCGTTGTTTTGCATTTTACGGCCAAAAAACTAAAATTCCGCCCGATTGTCATATTTTCGTGTGCTAAGCCCACGCCTTCTGAGTGGGTCCGAACAACACACGAATATAAAGGAATCGAGCAGAATTCTAGTTTTTTGGCCGTAAAATGCAAAACAACGAGGAACGGCCGTGGTAGGGCGGTGAATATGGTTCCTTAGGTCGTATTTGATAGCCCGAAAATATTTTAGGCGATCGGGGTGCAGGGGGCCCGGACCCACTCGGAAGGCGTGGGCCACAACACGCGAATATTTGGGAATCGGGCAGAATTCTAGTTATTTGGCCGTAAAATGCAAAACAACGAGGAATGGTCATGGAGGGGCGGTGACTATGGTTCCTTATGTCGTATTTGATAGCCCGAAAAAATTTTAGGCGATCGGGGTTCGGGGGGCACAGACCCACTCGGAAGGCGTGGGCTACAACACACGAATATAAAGGAATCGAGCAGAATTCTAGTTTTTTGGTCGTAAAACGCAAAACAACGAGGAACGACCACGGCAGGGCAGTGACTATGGTTCCTTAGGTCCTATTTGATGGACCGGAATAATTTTAGGCAATTCGGTTTTGGGGGACCCGGGCCCACTCGGAAGGCGTGGGCTATAGCACACGAAAATATGGGAATCGGGCGGAATTCTAGTTTTGTGGTAGTAAAAAGCAAAACAACAAGGAATGGTCATGGTGGGGCGGTGACTATGGTTCCTTAGGCCATATTTGATGGTCCAAATAAATTTTAGGCGATCAGGGTCCGGGGGGCCTGGACCCACTCGGAAGGAGTGGGCTATAGCGCACAAAAATATGGGAATCGGGCGAAATTCTAGTTTTTTGGTCGTAAAACGCAAAACATGGAGGAACGGCCATGGCAGGGCAGTGACTATGGTTCGTTAGGTTGTATTTGAAGGCTCGAAAAAAATTTAGGCGATCGGGGTCCAGGGACTCGGACCCACTTGGAAGGCGTGGGCTAGAGCACACGAAAATATGGGAATCGGGCGGAATTCTAGTTTTTTGGTCTTAAAAAGCAAAACAACGAGGAACGGTCATGGCGGGGCGGTGACTATGGTTCATTAGGTTGTATTTGATGGTCCAAATAAATTTTAGGCGATCGGGGTCCGGGGGGCCTGGACCCACTCGGAAGGAGTGGGCTATAGCGCACAAAAATATGGGAATCGGGCGAAATTCTAGTTTTTTGGTCGTAAAATGCAAAACAAGGTGGAACGGCCATGGCAGGGCAGTGACTATGGTTCGTTAGGTTGTATTTGAAGGGTCGAAAAAAATTTAGGCAATCGGGGTCCAGGGACTCGGACCCACTTGGAAGGCGTGGGCTATAGCACACGAAAATATGGCAATCGGGCGAAATTCTAGTTTTTTTTGCCGTATAAAGCAAAACAACGAGGAACGGTCATGGCATGGAGGTGGATATTATTCCTTAGTTCATATTTGATAGCCCGGAAATATTTTAGGCGATCGGGGTCAGGGGGTTCCGGACCCACTCGGAAGTTGTGGGCTACAACACACGAATATATGGGAATCGGGCGGAATTCTAGGTTTTTGGTCGTAAAATGTAAAACAACAAGGAACGGATATGGCAGGGAAGTGACTATGGTTCCTTAGGTTGTATTTGATGGCTTGAAAAATTTTTAGGCGATCGGGGTTCGGGGGACTTGACCCACTTGGAAGGCGTGGGCTATGCACACGAAAATAAAGCAATCGGGCGAAATTCTAGTTTTTGGCCGCATAAAGCAAAACAACGAGGAACGGTCATGGCGGGGTGAAGGCTATTGTTTCTTAGTTCGTATTTGATAGACCAAAAATATTTAAGGCGATCAGGGTCCGGGGGCCTGGACCCACTCGGAAGGCGTGGGCTACAACACAAGAATATATGGGAATCGAGCAGAATTCTAGTTTTTTGGCCGTAAAATGCAAAACAACGAGGAACGGCCATGGCAGGGCGGTGACTGTGGTTCCTTAGGTCGTATTTGATAGCCCAGAAAAATTTTATGCGATCGGGGTCCGGGGGGCCCGGACCCACTTGAAGGCGTGGGCCACAACACACGAATATATGGGAATCGGGCGGAATTCTAGTTTTTTGGCCGTAAAATGCAAAACAACGAGGAAAGGCCATGGCGGGGCAGTGACTATGGTTCCTTAGGTCGTATTCGATAGCCCGGTAAACTTTTAGGCGATCGGGGTCCAGGGGGCCTGTACCCACTCGGAAGGCGTGGGCTATAACACACGAATATATAGGAATTGGGTGGAATTCTAGTTTTTTGGCCGTAAAATGTAAACCAACGAGGAACAGCCATGGCGGGGCGGTGACTATGGTTCCTTCGGTCGTATTTGATGGCCCAAAATAATTTTAGGCAATTCGGTTTCAGGCGACCCGGGCCCACTCGAAAGGCGTGGGCTAGAGCACACGAAAATATGGGAATCGGGCGCAATTCTAGTTTTTTGGTCGTAAAAAGCATAACAACGAGGAACGGTCATGGCGGGGCGGTGACAATGGTTTCTTAGGTCATATTTGATGGCCCGAAATAATTTTAGGTGATCGGGGTCCGGTGGCCCGGACCCACTCGGAAGGCGTGGGCTACAACACACGAGAATATGGGAATCAGGCGAAATTCTTATTTTTTGGTCGTAAAATGCAAAACAATGAGGAACGGCCATGGCAGGGCGGTTACTATGATCCTTAGGTTGTATTTAAAGGCTCGGAAAAATTTTAGGCGATCGGGGTCCAGGGGCCCGGACCCACTTGGAAGGCGTGGGCTATATCATACGAAAATATGGCAATCGGGCGAAATTCTTGTTTTTTGGCCGTATAAAGCAAAGCATCGAGGAATGGTCATGGCGGGGCGGTGGCTCTTGTTCCTTAGTTCGTATTTGATAGCCCGAAAAACTTTTAGGCGATCGGGGTCCATGGGGCCCGGACCCACTCGGAATGCGTGGGCTACAACACACGAATATATGGGAATCGGGCGGAATTCTAGATTTTTTGGCCATAAAATGCAAAACAACGAGGAACGGCCATGGCAGGGCGGTGACTATGGTTTCTTAGGTTGTATTTGATGGCCCGTAATAATTTTAGGCAATCGGCGTCGGGGCCCCGGACCCACTGGGAAGGCGTGGGCTAATACACGAAAATATGGGAATCGGGCGAAATTCTAGTTTATTTGTCGTAAAATGCAAAACAACGAGGAACGTCCATGGCAGGACGGTGACTATGGTTCCTTAGGTTGTATTTGAAGGATACGAAAAATTTTAGGCGATCGGGGTCCGGGAGCCTGGACCCTCTTTAAAGGCTTGGGCTATAGCACACGAAAATATGGCAATCGGGCGAAATTCTAGTTTTTTGGCCGTATAAAGCAAAACAACGAGGAACGGTCATGGCGGGGTGATGGCTATTGTTCTTTAGTTCGTATTTGATAGCCCGGAAAAATTTTAGGCGATCGGGGTCTGGTGGGCCCGGACCCACTCGGAAGGCGTGGGCCACAACACACGAATATATGGGAATCGAGCGAAATTCTAGTTTTTTGGCCGTAAAATGAAAAACAACGAGGAACGGCCATGGCAGGGCGGTGACTGTGGTTTCTTAGGTCGTATTTGATAGCTCGGAAAAATTTTAGGCAATCGGGGTCTGAGGGGCCTGGACCCACTCGGAAAGCGTGGGCTATAGCACACGAATATATGGGAATCCATTGGTATTCTAGTTTCTTGGCCGTAAAACATAAAACAACAAGGACCGGCATGACAGGGCAGTGACTATGGCTCCTTAGATCGTATTTGATGGTCCGGAATAATTTTAGGCAATTCGGTTTCAGGGGACTCGGGCCCACTCGAAAGGCGTAGGCTTGAAAATATGGGAATCAGGTGTAATTCTAGTTTTTTGGTCATAAAAAGCAAAACAACGAGTAACGGTCATCGCAGGGCGGTGACTGTGGTTCCTTAGGACGTATTTGATGGCCCGTAATAATTTTAGGCTATCGGGGTTCGGTCCCACTCGAAAGGCATGGGCTATAGCTCACGAAAATATGGCAATCGCACGAAATTGTAGTTTTTTCGCCGTAAAAAACAAAACAATGAGGAATGGCCATGGTGGGACGGTTACTATGGTTTCTTAGCTTGTATTTGATGGCCCGTAATAATTTAAGGCAATCGGGGTCCGGGGTCCCGGACCCACTCGGAAGGCGTGGGCTATAACACACGAAAATATGGGAATTGGGAGAAATTCTAGTTTTTTTGTCGTAAAACGCAAAACAACGAGAAACGGCCATGGCAGGGCGGTGACTATGGTTCCTTAGGTTTTATTTTATGGCTCGGAAAAATTTTAGGTGATCGGGTTTCGGGGGCCCGGACCCACTCGGAAAGCGTGGGCTATAACACACGAAAATATGGCAATCGGGCGAAATTCTTATTTTTTGGTCGTAAAATGCAAAACAACGAGGAACGGCCATGGTAGGGTGGTGACTATGGTTCTTTAGGTTGTATTTGAAGGCTCGGAAAAATTTTAGGCGATCTGGGTCAGGGGGCCCGGACCCACTCGGAAGGCGTGGGCTACAACACAAGGACCCAGATCGCCTAAAATTTTTCCGAGCCTTCAAATACAACCTAAAGAACCATAGTCACCACCCTACCATGGCCGTTCCTCGTTGTTTTGCATTTTACGACCAAAAAATAAGAATTTCGCCCGATTGCCATATTTTCGTGTGTTATAGCCCACGCTTTCCGAGTGGGTCCGGGCCCCCGAAACCCGATCGCCTATAATTTTTCTGAGCCATCAAATAGGACACTAAGGAACCATAGTCACCGCCCTGCCATGGCCGTTTCTCGTTGTTTTGCGTTTTACGACAAAAAAACTAGAATTTCTCCCAATTCCCATATTTTCGTGTGTTATAGCCCACGCCTTCCGAGTGGGTCCGGGACCCCGGACCCCGATTGCCTTAAATTATTACGGGCCATCAAATACAAGCTAAGAAACCATAGTAACCGTCCCACCATGGCCATTCCTCATTGTTTTGTTTTTTACGGCGAAAAAACTACAATTTCGTGCGATTGCCATATTTTCGTGAGCTATAGCCCATGCCTTTCGAGTGGGACCGAACCCCGATAGCCTAAAATTATTACGGGCCATCAAATACGTCCTAAGGAACCACAGTCACCGCCCTGCGATGACCGTTACTCGTTGTTTTGCTTTTTATGACCAAAAAACTAGAATTACACCTGATTCCCATATTTTCAAGCCTACGCCTTTCGAGTGGGCCCGAGTCCCCTGAAACCGAATTGCCTAAAATTATTCCGGACCATCAAATACGATCTAAGGAGCCATAGTCACTGCCCTGTCATGCCGGTCCTTGTTGTTTTATGTTTTACGGCCAAGAAACTAGAATACCAATGGATTCCCATATATTCGTGTGCTATAGCCCACGCTTTCCGAGTGGGTCCAGGCCCCTCAGACCCCGATTGCCTAAAATTTTTCCGAGCTATCAAATACGACCTAAGAAACCACAGTCACCGCCCTGCCATGGCCGTTCCTCGTTGTTTTTCATTTTACGGCCAAAAAACTAGAATTTCGCTCGATTCCCATATATTCGTGTGTTGTGGCCCACGCCTTCCGAGTGGGTCCGGGCCCACCAGACCCCGATCGCCTAAAATTTTTCCGGGCTATCAAATACGAACTAAAGAACAATAGCCATCACCCCGCCATGACCGTTCCTCGTTGTTTTGCTTTATACGGCCAAAAAACTAGAATTTCGCCCGATTGCCATATTTTCGTGTGCTATAGCCCAAGCCTTTAAAGAGGGTCCAGGCTCCCGGACCCCGATCGCCTAAAATTTTTCGTATCCTTCAAATACAACCTAAGGAACCATAGTCACCGTCCTGCCATGGACGTTCCTCGTTGTTTTGCATTTTACGACAAATAAACTAGAATTTCGCCCGATTCCCATATTTTCGTGTATTAGCCCACGCCTTCCCAGTGGGTCCGGGGCCCCGACGCCGATTGCCTAAAATTATTACGGGCCATCAAATACAACCTAAGAAACCATAGTCACCGCCCTGCCATGGCCGTTCCTCGTTGTTTTGCATTTTATGGCCAAAAAATCTAGAATTCCGCCCGATTCCCATATATTCGTGTGTTGTAGCCCACGCATTCCGAGTGGGTCCGGGCCCCATGGACCCCGATCGCCTAAAAGTTTTTCGGGCTATCAAATACGAACTAAGGAACAAGAGCCACCGCCCCGCCATGACCATTCCTCGATGCTTTGCTTTATACGGCCAAAAAACAAGAATTTCGCCCGATTGCCATATTTTCGTATGATATAGCCCACGCCTTCCAAGTGGGTCCGGGCCCCTGGACCCCGATCGCCTAAAATTTTTCCGAGCCTTTAAATACAACCTAAGGATCATAGTAACCGCCCTGCCATGGCCGTTCCTCATTGTTTTGCATTTTACGACCAAAAAATAAGAATTTCGCCTGATTCCCATATTCTCGTGTGTTGTAGCCCACGCCTTCCGAGTGGGTCCGGGCCACCGGACCCCGATCACCTAAAATTATTTCGGGCCATCAAATATGACCTAAGAAACCATTGTCACCGCCCCGCCATGACCGTTCCTCGTTGTTATGCTTTTTACGACCAAAAAACTAGAATTGCGCCCGATTCCCATATTTTCGTGTGCTCTAGCCCACGCCTTTCGAGTGGGCCCGGGTCGCCTGAAACCGAATTGCCTAAAATTATTTTGGGCCATCAAATACGACCGAAGGAACCATAGTCACCGCCCCGCCATGGCTGTTCCTCGTTGGTTTACATTTTACGGCCAAAAAACTAGAATTCCACCCAATTCCTATATATTCGTGTGTTATAGCCCACGCCTTCCGAGTGGGTACAGGCCCCCTGGACCCCGATCGCCTAAAAGTTTACCGGGCTATCGAATACGACCTAAGGAACCATAGTCACTGCCCCGCCATGGCCTTTCCTCGTTGTTTTGCATTTTACGGCCAAAAAACTAGAATTCCGCCCGATTCCCATATATTCGTGTGTTGTGGCCCACGCCTTCAAGTGGGTCCGGGCCCCCCGGACCCCGATCGCATAAAATTTTTCTGGGCTATCAAATACGACCTAAGGAACCACAGTCACCGCCCTGCCATGGCCGTTCCTCGTTGTTTTGCATTTTACGGCCAAAAAACTAGAATTCTGCTCGATTCCCATATATTCTTGTGTTGTAGCCCACGCCTTCCGAGTGGGTCCAGGCCCCCGGACCCTGATCGCCTTAAATATTTTTGGTCTATCAAATACGAACTAAGAAACAATAGCCTTCACCCCGCCATGACCGTTCCTCGTTGTTTTGCTTTATGCGGCCAAAAACTAGAATTTCGCCCGATTGCTTTATTTTCGTGTGCATAGCCCACGCCTTCCAAGTGGGTCAAGTCCCCCGAACCCCGATCGCCTAAAAATTTTTCAAGCCATCAAATACAACCTAAGGAACCATAGTCACTTCCCTGCCATATCCGTTCCTTGTTGTTTTACATTTTACGACCAAAAACCTAGAATTCCGCCCGATTCCCATATATTCGTGTGTTGTAGCCCACAACTTCCGAGTGGGTCCGGAACCCCCTGACCCCGATCGCCTAAAATATTTCCGGGCTATCAAATATGAACTAAGGAATAATATCCACCTCCATGCCATGACCGTTCCTCGTTGTTTTGCTTTATACGGCAAAAAAAACTAGAATTTCGCCCGATTGCCATATTTTCGTGTGCTATAGCCCACGCCTTCCAAGTGGGTCCGAGTCCCTGGACCCCGATTGCCTAAATTTTTTTCGACCCTTCAAATACAACCTAACGAACCATAGTCACTGCCCTGCCATGGCCGTTCCACCTTGTTTTGCATTTTACGACCAAAAAACTAGAATTTCGCCCGATTCCCATATTTTTGTGCGCTATAGCCCACTCCTTCCGAGTGGGTCCAGGCCCCCCGGACCCCGATCGCCTAAAATTTATTTGGACCATCAAATACAACCTAATGAACCATAGTCACCGCCCCGCCATGACCGTTCCTCGTTGTTTTGCTTTTTAAGACCAAAAAACTAGAATTCCGCCCGATTCCCATATTTTCGTGTGCTCTAGCCCACGCCTTCCAAGTGGGTCCGAGTCCCTGGACCCCGATCGCCTAAATTTTTTTCGAGCCTTCAAATACAACCTAACGAACCATAGTCACTGCCCTGCCATGGCCGTTCCTCCATGTTTTGCGTTTTACGACCAAAAAACTAGAATTTCGCCCGATTCCCATATTTTTGTGCGCTATAGCCCACTCCTTCCGAGTGGGTCCAGGCCCCCCGGACCCTGATCGCCTAAAATTTATTTGGACCATCAAATATGGCCTAAGGAACCATAGTCACCGCCCCACCATGACCATTCCTTGTTGTTTTGCTTTTTACTACCACAAAACTAGAATTCCGCCCGATTCCCATATTTTCGTGTGCTATAGCCCACGCCTTCCGAGTGGGCCCGGGTCCCCCAAAACCGAATTGCCTAAAATTATTCCGGTCCATCAAATAGGACCTAAGGAACCATAGTCACTGCCCTGCCGTGGTCGTTCCTCGTTGTTTTGCGTTTTACGACCAAAAAACTAGAATTCTGCTCGATTCCTTTATATTCGTGTGTTGTAGCCCACGCCTTCCGAGTGGGTCTGTGCCCCCCGAACCCCGATCGCCTAAAATTTTTTCGGGCTATCAAATACGACATAAGGAACCATAGTCACCGCCCCTCCATGACCATTCCTCGTTGTTTTGCATTTTACGGCCAAATAACTAGAATTCTGCCCGATTCCCAAATATTCGCGTGTTGTGGCCCACGCCTTCCGAGTGGGTCCGGGCCCCCTGCACCCCGATCGCCTAAAATATTTTCGGGCTATCAAATACGACCTAAGGAACCATATTCACCGCCCTACCACGGCCGTTCCTCGTTGTTTTGCATTTTACGGCCAAAAAACTAGAATTCTGCTCGATTCCTTTATATTCGTGTGTTGTTCGGACCCACTCAGAAGGCGTGGGCTTAGCACACGAAAATATGACAATCGGGCGGAATTTTAGTTTTTTGGCCGTAAAATGCAAAACAACGAGAAACAGCCATGGCGGGGCAGTGACTATGGTTCCTTAGGTTGTATTTGACATTCTAAAATAATTTTAGGCGATCGGGGTCCGGGGGTCCCGGACCCACTCGGAAGGCGTGGGCTATAGCGCACGAATATATGGGAATCAGGCGAAATTCTAGTTTTTTTGCCGTAAAACGCAAAACAACAAGGAACGGCCAAGGAGGGGCGGTGATTATGGTTCCTTAGGTTGTATTTGATTGCCTTCAAAAATGTTAGGCAATACGGTTTCGGGGGACCCGAGCCCACTCGGAAGGCGTGGGCTAGAGCAAACGAAAATATGGGAATCGGGCGGAATTTTACTTTTTTGGAAGTAAAAAGCAAAACAACAAAGGACTGTCATGGCGGGGCGGTGACTATGGTTCCTTAGGTCGTAGTTGATGCCCCGAATAAATTTTAGGCGATCGGGGTCCGCGGGACTCGGACCAACTCGGAAGGCGTGGGCTTAGCACACGAAAATATGGGAATCGGGCGGAATTCTATTTTTTTTGCCGTAAAACGCAAAACAACGAGGAACGGCCATGGCGGGGCAGTGACTATGGTTCCTTAGGTTGTATATGATGGCCCAGAATAATTTTAGGCGATCGGGGTCTGGGGGCCCGGAACCACTCGGAAGGCGTGGGCTATAGCACACGAATATATGGGAATCAAGCAGAATTCTAGTTTTTGGCCGTAAAATGCAAAAGAACGTGGAACGGCCATGGCGGGGCAGTGACTATGGTTCCTTAGGTCGTATTTGATGTCCCCGAATAATTTTAGGCGATCGGGGTCCGGGGGCTTGGACCCACTCGGAAGGCATGGGCTATAGCACACGAAAATATGGGAATCGGGCGAAATTCTAGTTTTTTGCCGTTAATTGCAAAACAACAAGGAACGACCACGGCGGGGCAGTGACTATGGTTCCTTAGGTCATATTTGATGGCTTGAAAAAAGTTTAGGCGATCGGTGTCTGGGGGTCCCGGTCCCACTCGGAAGGCGTGGGCGCACACGAATATATGGGAATCAGGCGAAATTCTAGCTTTTTGGCCATAAAACGCAAAACAACGAGGAATGGCCACGGAGGGGCAGTGACTATGGTTCCTTAGGTCATATCTGATAGCCTGGAAAAATGTTAGGCAATCCGGTTTCGGGGGACCCGGGCCCACTCGCAAGGCGTGGGCTAGAGCACATAAAAATATGGGAATCGGGCGGAATTCTATTTTTATGGCCGTAAAACGCAAAACAACGAGGAACGGCCATGGCGGGGCGGTGACTATGGTTCTTTAGGTCGTATTTGATGGCCCGGAATAATTTTAGGTGATCGGGGTCAAGGGCCCCGGACCCATTCGGAAGGCGTGGGCTATAGCACACGAATATGTGGGAATCAAACGGAATTCTAGTGTTTTGGCCGTAAAATGCAAAACAACGAGGAACGGAAATGGCGGGGCGGTGACTATTGTTCCTTAGGTCGTAGTTGATGGCCCAAATAAATTTTAGGCGATCGGGGTCCGGGGGCCCGGATCCACTTGGAAGGCGTGGGCTATATATCACGAAAATATGGGAATCAGGCAAAATTCTAGATTTTTGTCAGTAAAACGCAAAACAACGAGGAACAACCATGGCGGGGCGGTGACCATGGTTCCTTAGGTCGTATTTGATGGCCCGGAATAATTTTAGGCGATCAGGGTTAGGGGGGCCGAACCCATTTGGAAGGCATGGGTTATAGCACACGAATATATGGGAATCGGGCGGAATTCTAGTGTTTTGGCCGTAAAACGCAAAACAATGAGGAACGGCCATGGCAGGGCGGTGACTATGGTTACTTAGGTTGTATTTGATGGACCCGAATAATTTTAGGCGATCAAGGTCCGAGGGCCCGGACCCACTCGGAAGGCATAGGCTATAGCACACGAAAATATGGGAATCCGGCGAAATTCTAGTTTTTTGGCCGTAAAATGCAAATCAATGAGGAACGGCCATAGCAGGGTGGTGACTATGGTTCCTGTGGTCGTATTTGATGGCACAGAATAATTTTACATGATCGGGGTACGGGGGCCCGGACCCACTCAGAAGGCATAGGCTATAGCACTCGAAAATATGAGAATCCAGCGAAATTCTAGTTTTTTAGCCGTAAAATGCAAAACAACGAGGAACGGCCACGGCGGGGCAGTGACTACGGTTCCTTAGTTTGTATGTGATGGCCCGGAATAATTTTAGGTGATCGGGGTCCGGGGACCCAGACCTACTCGGAAAGCGTGGGCTTATAGCACACGAAAATATGGGAATCGGGCAAAATTCTAGTTTTTTGGCCATAAAACACAAAACAACGAGGAACGGCCATGGCAGGGAGGTGACTATTGTTCCTTAGGTCGTATTTGATGGTCTCGAATAATTTTAGGCGATTGCGGACCGGGGGCCCAGACCTATTCGGAAAGCATGGGCTATAACACACGAAAATATGGGAATCGGGCGAAATTCTAGTTTTTTGGCCGTAAAATGCAAAACAACGAGGAACGGCCACGGCTGGGCGGTGACTTTGGTTCCTTAGGTCGTATTTGATAGCCCGAAAAATATTTTAGGCGATCGGGGTCCGGGGGTCCCGGTCCCACTCGGAAGGCGTGGGCTATATCACACGAATATAAGGGAATCAAGCAGAATTCTAGTTTTTTGGTCGTAAAACGCAAAACAACGAGGAAGGGCCATGGAGGGGCGGTGACTATGGTTCCTTAGGTCGTATTTGATGGCCTAGAAAAATGTTAGGCAATCCGGTTTCGGGGGACCCGAGCCCACTCGAAAGGCGTGGGCTGTGCATACGAAAATATGGGAATCGGGCAGAATTCTACTTTTTTGGACGTAAAAAGGAAAAATATTAGGAACCGTCATGGCGGGGCGGTGACTATTGTTCCTTAGGTCATAGTTGATGGCCCGAAAAATTTTTAGGCGATCGGGGTCCGGGCTAGGAAGGCATGGGATATATCTCACGAAAATATGGGAATCTAGCGAAATTCTAGTTTTTTGTCCGTAAAACGCAAAACAACGAGGAATAGCCATGGCAGGGCGGTGACTATGGTTCTTTAGGTCGTATTTGATGGCCAGGAATAATTTTAGGAGATAGGGGTCAGGGGGCCCGGACCAATTCGGAAGGCGTGGGCTATAGCACACGAATATATTTGAATCGGGCGGAATTCTAGTTTTTTGGCCGTAAAACGCAAAACAACGAGGAACGGCCATGGCAGGGCAGTGACTATAGTTCCTTAGGTCGTATTTGATGGCCCCGAATAATTTTACGTGATCGGGGTCCGGGTGCCCGGACCCACTCGGAAGGCATAGGCTATAGCACACGAAAATATGGGAATCTGGCGAAATTCTAGTTTTTTGGCCGTAAAATGCAAAACAACGAGGAACGGCCACGGCGGGGTGGGGACTATGGTTCCTTAGGTCGTATTTGATGGCTCAGAAAAATTTAAGGCGATCGAGGTCCCGGGGGCCCGGACCCACTCGGAAGGCATGTGCTATAGCACACGAATATATGGGACTCGGGCGGATTTCTAGTTTTTTGGCCGTAAAATGCAAAACAACGAGGAACGGCCATGGCGGGGTGGTGACTATGGTTCCTGTGGTCGTATTTGATGGCACAGAAAAATTTAAGTCGATCGGGGTCCGGAATGGAGGTGACTATGGTTCCTTAGGTCGTATTTGATGGCCCCGAATAATTTTAGGTGATCGGGGTCCGGGGGCCTGGACCCACTCGGAAGGCATGGGCTATAGCACACGAAAATATGGGAATCGGGCGAAATTCTAGTTTTTTGGCCGTAAAATGCAAAGCAACGAAGAACGGCCACGGCTAGGCGGTGACTATGATTCCTTAGGTCGTATTTGATAGCCCGAAAATATTTTAGGCGATCGGGGTCCGAGTGTCCCGGTCCCACTCAGAAGGCGTGGGCTATTGCACACGAATATATGGGAATCAGGCGGAATTCTAGTTTTTTAGCCCTAAAATGCAAAACAACGAGGAATGGCCATGGAGGTGCGGTGACTATGGTTCCTTAGGTCGTATTTGATGGCCTGGAAAAATGTTAGGCAATCCAGTTTCGGGGGACCCGAGCCCACTCGGAAGGCGTGGGCTTTGCACATGAAAATTTGGGAATCGGGCGGAATTATACTTTTTTGGACGTAAAAAGGAAAAACATGAGGAACGGTCATGGCGGGGCGGTGACTATTGTTCCTTAGGTCATAGTTGATGGCCCAAATAAATTTTAGGCGATCAGGGTCCGGGGGCCTGGATCCACTTGGAAGGCGTGGGCTATATCTCACGAAAATATGGGAATCGGGCGAAATTCTTATTTTTTGTCCGTAAAACGCAAAACAACGAGGAACAGCCATGGCGGGGCGGTGACTATGGTTCTTTAGGTCGTATTTGATGGCCCGGAATAATTTTAGGCGATCGGGGTCAGGGGCCCCGGACCCATTCGGAAGGCGTGGGCTATAGCACACGAATATATGGGAATCAAACGGAATTCTAGTGTTTTGGCCGTAAAATGCAAAAGACCGAGGAACGGCCATGGAAGGGCGGTGACTATGGTTCCTTAGGTCGTATTTGATAGCTCCGAATAATTTTAGGCGATCAGGGTCCGGGGGCCCGGACCCACTCGGAATGCATAGGCTATAGCACATGAAAATATGAGAATCAGGCGGAATTCTAGTTTTTGGCCGTAAAACGCAAACCAACGAGTAACGTCCATGGCGGGGTGGTGACTATTGTTCTTTAGGTCATAGTTGATGGCCCAAATAAATTTTAGGCGTTCGGGGTCCGGGGGCCCGGACCCACTTGGAAGGCGTGGGCTATATATCACGAAAATATGGAAATCGGGCGAAATTCTAGTTTTTTGTCAGTAAAACACGAAAGAACGAGGAACAACCATGGCGGGGCGGTGACTATAGTTCCTTAGGGCGTATTTGATGGCCCGGAATAATTTTAGGCGATCAGGGTTAGGGGGGCCGGACACAATCGGAAGGCATGGGCTATAGCACACGAATATATGGGAATCAGGCGGAATTCTAGTGTTTTGGCCGTAAAACGCAAAACAACGAGGAACGGTCATGGCAGGGCGGTGACTATGGTTCCTTAGGTCATATTTTTTTGCCCCGAATAATTTTACGTGATCGGGGTCCGGGGGCCCGGACCCACTCGGAAGGCATAGGCTAGAGCACACGAAAATATGGGAATCCGGCAAAATTCTAGTTTTTTGGCAGTAAAATGCAAAACAACGAGGAACGGCCACGGAGGGGTGGGGATTATGGTTTCTTAGGTCGTATTTGATGGCTCAGAAGAATTTTAGGAGATCGGGGTCCCGGGGGCCCGGACCCACTCCGAAGGCATGGGCTATAGCACACGAATATATGGGACTCGGGCGGAATTCTAGTATTTTGGCCGTAAAATGCATAACAACGAGGAACGGCCATGGCGGGGTGGTGACTATTGTTCCTTAGGTTGTATTTGATGGGCCCGAATAATTTTAAGCTATCGGGGTCCGGGGGCCAGGACCTACTCGGAAGGCGTGGGCTTATAGCACACGAAAATATGGGAATCAGGCGAAATTCTAGTTTTTTGGCCGTAAAACGCAAAACAACAAGAAACGGCCATGGCGGGGAGGTGACTATGGTTCCTTAGGTCATATTTGATGGCCCCGAATAATTTTAGGTGATCCGGGTCCGGGGGCCCGGACCCACTCGGAAGGCATGGGCTATAGCACACGAAAATATGGGAATCAGGTGAAATTCTAGTTTTTTGGACGTAAAATGCAAACCAACGAGCAACGGCCAAGGCTAGGCGGTGACTATGGTTCCTTAAACCGTATTTGGTAGCCCGGATATATTTTAGGCGATCGGGGTCCGAGTGTCCCGGTCCCACTAGGAAGGCGTGGTCTATAGCACACGAATATATGGGAATCAGGCGAAATTCTAGTTTTTTAGCCGTAAAACGCAAAACAATGAGGAACGACATGGAGGGGCGGTGACTATGGTTCCTTAGGTCATGTTTGATGGTCTGGAAAAATGTTAGGCAATCCGGTTTTGGGGGACCTGAGCCCACTCGGAAGGCGTGGGCTTTGCACACGAAAATATGGGAATCGGGCGGAATTATACTTTTTTGGACGTAAAAAGGAAAAACATAAGGAACGGTCATGGAGGGGCGGTGACTATTGTTCCTTAGGTCGTAGTTGATGGCCCAAATAAATTTTAGGCAATCAGGGTCCGGGGGCCCGGACCCACTTGGAAGGCGTGGGCTATATCTCACGAAAATATGGGAATCGGGCGAAATTCTTGTTTTTGTCTTTAAAACTCAAAACAATGAGGAACAGCCATGGCGGGGCGGTGACTATGGTTCCTTAGGTCGTATTTGATGGCCCGAAATAATTTTAGGCGATCGGGGTAAGGGGCCCCGGACCCATTCGGAAGGCATAGGCTATAGCACATGAAAATATGGGAATCCGGCGAAATTCTAGTTTTTTGGCCGTAAAATGTAAAAGAACGAGGAACGGCCACGGCGGGGTGGTGACTATGGTTCCTTAGGTCGTATTTGATGGCTCAGAAAAATTTTAGGCGATCGGGGTCCGGGGGGCCCGGACCCACTAGGAAGGCGTGGGCTATATAGCACAGAATATATTTGAATCAGGCGGAATTCTAGTTTTTGGCCGCAAAACGCAAAACTACGAGTAACGTCCATGGCGGGGCAGTGACTATTATTCCTTAGGTCATAGTTGATGGCCCAAATAAATTTTAGGCGATCGGGGTCTGGGGGCCCGGACCCACTTTGAAGGCATAGGCTATATATCACGAAAATATGGGAATCGGGCGAAATTCTAGTTTTTTGTCCGTAAAACGCAAAACAACAAGGAACAGCCATGGCGGGGCGGTGACTGTGGTTCCTTAGGTCGTATTTGATGGCCTGGAATAATTTTAGGCGATCGGGGTTAGGGGGGCCGGACCCATTCGGAAGGCGTGGGCTATAGCACACGAATATATGGAAATCGGGCAAAATTCTAGTTTTTTGGCCGTAAAATATAAAACAACGAGGAACGGCCATGGCAGGGCAGTGACTATGGTTCCTTAAGTCGTATTTGATGACCCCGAATAATTTTACGCGATCCGGGTTCGGGGGCCCGGACCTACTCGTAAGGCATAGGCAATAGCACACGAAAATATGGGAATCCTGCGAAATTCTAGTTTTTTGGCCGTAAAATGCAAAACAACGAGGAACGGCCATGGCGGGGCAGTGACTATGGTTCCTAAGGTTGTATTTGATGGCCCCGAATAATATTAGGTGATCAGGGTCCGGGGGCACAGACAACTCGGAAGTCATGGGCTATAGCACACGAAAATATGGGAATTGGGCGAAATTCTAGTATTTTTTCCGTAAAATGCAAAACAACGAGGAACGGCCACGGCTGAGCGGTGACTATGGTTTCTTAGGTCGTATTTGATAGCTCGGAAATGTTTTAGGCGATTGGGGTCCGGTGGTCCCGGTCCCACTCGGAAGGCGTGGGCCATAGCACACGAATATATGGGAATCGGGCGGAATTCTAGTTTTTTAGCCGTAAAATGCAAAACAATGAGGAACGGCCAAGGAGGGGCGGTGACTAAGGTTCCTTAGGTCATATTTGATAGCCTGGAAAAATGTTAGGCAATCCGGTTTCGGGGGACCCGAGCCCACTCGGAAGGCGTGGGCTCTCCACACAAAAATATGAGAATCGGGCGAAATTCTACTTTTTTGGTCGTAAAAAGGAAAACAACGAAGAACGGTCATGGCGGGGTGGTGACTATGGTTCCTTAGGTCGTAGTTGATGGCCCAAAAAATTGTTAGGCGATCGGGGTCCGAGGGCCCGCACCCACTTGGAAGGCGTGGGCTATATCTCATGAAAATATGGGAATCGGGAGAAATTCTAGTTTTTTGTCCGTAAAATGTAAAACAACGAGGAACAGCCATGGCGGGGCGGTGACTTTGGTTTTTTAGGTCGTATTTGATGGCCCGAAATAATTTTAGGCAATCGGGGTCAGGGGGCCCGGACCCATTCGGAAGGCGTGGGCTATAGTACACGAATATATGGGAATCAAACGGAATTCTAGTTTTTTGGCCGTAAAATGCAAAACAACGAGGAACTGCCATGGAAGGGTGGTGATTATAGTTCCCTAGGTCATATTTGATGGCCCAAATAATTTTAGGTGATCGGGGTCCGGGGGACCGGACCCACTCGGAATGCATAGGCTATGCACACGAAAATATGGGAATCATGCGAAATTCTAGTTTTTTGGCCGTAAAATACAAAACAACGAGGAACGGCCACGGCGGGGTGGTGAATATGGTTCCTTAGGTCGTATTTGATGGCTCAGAAAAATTTTAGGCGATCGGGGTCCGGGGGGCCCGGATCCACTAGGAAGGCGTGGGCTATATAGCCCACGAATATATAGGAATCAGGCGGAATTCTAGTTTTTTGGCCGTAAAACGCAAAACAACGAGTAACGTCCATAGCGGGGCGGTGACTATGGTTCCTTAGGTCGTATTTGATGGCCTAGAAAAATGTTAGGCAATTCGGTTTCGGGGGACCCGGGCCCACTCGGAAGGCGTGGGCTAGAGCACACGAAAATATGGGAATCGGGCAAAATTCTAGTTCTTTGGTCATAAAAAGCAAAACAATGAAGAACGGTCATGGCAGGTCGGTGACTATGGTTCCTTAGGACGTATTTGATAGCCCGGAAAAAATTTAGGCGATCGGGGTCCGGGGGTCCCGGTCCCACTCGGAAGGGTGGGCTACAGCACACGAATATATGGGAATCGGGCGAAATTCTTGTTTTTTGGCCGTAAAACGGAAATATACGAGGAACGGCCATGGAGGGGCGATGACTATGGTTCCTTAGGTTGTATTTGATGGCCCATAATAATTTTTGGCGATCGGGGTCCTGGGGCCCGGACCCACTCGGAAGGCGTGGGCTATAGCACACGAATATATGGGAATCGGGTAGAATTCTAGTTTTTTGGCCGTAAAACGCAAAAGAACGAGTAACGGCCATGGCGGGGTGGTGACTATGGTTCCTTAGGTCATATTTTATGGCCCCGAATAATTTTAGGCTCTCGGGGTCCGGGGGCCCGGACCTAGTCGGAAGGCATGGGCTATAGCACACGAAAATATGGGAATCGGGCAAAATTCTATTTTTTTGTCGTAAATTGCAAAAAAATAAGGTACGGCCACGACGGGGCGGTGACTATGGTTCCTTATGTTGTATTTGATGGCTCGGAAAAAGTTTAGGCGATCGAGGTCTGGGGGTCCCAGTCCCATTCGGAAGGCGTGGTCTATAGCACACGAATATATGGGAATCGGGCGAAATTCTAATTTTTTGGCTGTAAAACGCAAAACAACGAGGTACGGCCATGGTGGGGCGGTGACAATGGCTCCTTAGGTCGTATTTGATGGCCTGGAAAAATGTTAGGCATTCCGGTTTTGGGGGACCCGGCCTCAATCGGAAGGCGTGGGCTCTGCACATGAAAATATGGGAATCAAGCGGAATTCTACTTTTTTGGTCGTAAAAAGCAAAACAACGAGGAACGGTCATGGCGGGACGGTGACTATGATTCCTTAGGTCGTATTTGATGGCCCAAATAAATTTTAGGTGATCGGGGTCCGGGGGCCCAGACCCACTCGGAAGGCATGGGCTATAGCTTACGAAAATATGTCAATCGCACGAAATTCTAGTTTTTTGGATGTAAAAAGGAAAAAACGAGGAATGGCCATGGCGGGGCAGTGAATAAGGTTCCTTAGGTCTTATTTGATGGCCTGGAAAATTTTTAGGCAATCCGGTTTCGGGGGACCCGGGCCCACACGGAAGGCATGGGCTAAAGCACAAGAAAAATATGGGAATCGTGCGGAATTCTATTTTTTTGGTCGTAAAAAGCAAAACAACGAGGACGGCCATGGCGGGGCGGTGATGGATCCATCGGTCGTATTTGAGAATCGGGCGGAATTCTAGTTGTTTGTCCGTAAAATGCAAAACAACGAGGAACGGCCATGGCGAGGCGGTGACTATGGTTCCTTAAGTCGTATTTGATGGCCCCGAATAATTTTAGGCGATCAGGGTCAGGGGGCCCGGACCCATTCGGAAGGTGTGGGCTATAGCATACGAATATATGGGACTCAGGCAAAATTCTAGTTTGTTTGCCGTAAAACGCAAAACAACGAGGAACGGCCATGGCGGGGTGGTGACTGTGGTTCCATAGGTCGTATTTGATGGCTCAGAAAATTTTTAGGCGATCGGGGTCCGGGGGGCCCGGATCAACTAGGAAGGCGTGGGCTATATAGTACACGAATATATAGGAATGAAACGGAATTCTAGTTTTTTGGCCGTAAAACGCAAAACAACGAGGAACGGCCATGGCGGGGAGGTGACTATGGTTCCTTAGGTCGTATTTGATGGCCCCGAATAATATTAGGCGATCGGGGTCCGGGGGCCCGGACCCACTCGGAAGGCATGGGCTATAGCACACGAAAATATGGGAACCGAGCGAAATTCTAGTTTTTTGGCCGTAAAATCCAAAACAACGAGGAACGGCCACGGCTGGGCGGTGACTATGGTTCCTTAGGTCGTATTTGATATCCCGGAAATATTTTAGGCGATCGGGGTCTGGGTGGCCTGGAACCCACTAGGAAGGCATGGGCTATATAGCACACGAATATATAGGAATTAGGCAGAATTCTAGTTTTTTGGCCGTAAAACGCAAAACAACAAGTAACGTCCATGACGGGGCGGTGACTATGGTTCCTTAGGTCGTATTTGATGGCCTGGAAAAATGTTAGGCAATCCGATTTTGGGGGACCCGGGCCCACTCGGAAGGTGTGGTCTAGAGCACACAAAAATATGGGAATCGGGCAAAATTCTAGTTTTTTTGTCATAAACAAAACAACGAGGAACGGTCATGGAATATCGGTGACAATGGTTCCTTAGGTCGTATTTGATAGCCTGGAAAATTTTTAGGCGATCGGGGTCCGGGGGGCCCGGACCAAGTAGGAAGGCGTGGGCTATAGCACACGAATATATGGGAATCGGGCGAAATTCAAGTTCTTTGGTCGTAAAATGCAAAACAACGAGGAATGGCCATGGCGGGGCAGTGACTATGGTTCTTTAGGTCATATTTGATAGCCTAGAAAAATGCTAGGCAATCCGGTTTCGGGGGACCCGGGCCTACTCAGAAGGCGTGGGCAGCACACGAACATATGGAAATCGGGTGGAATTCTAGATTTTTGTTCGTAAAAAGCAAAACAACGAGGAACGGTCATGGCGGGGAAGTGACTATGGTTCCTTAGGTCGTAGTTGATTGCCCAAATAAATTTTAGGCGATCGAGGTCCGGGGGCCCGGAACCACTCGGAAGACGTCCATGACTGGGCGGTGAATATGGCAATCACGTGAAATTCTAGTTTTTTGGACGTAAAAAGGAAAAAAATGAGGAACGGTCATAGCGGGGCGGTGACTATGGTTCCTTAGGTTGTATTTGATGGCCTGGAAAAATGTTAGGCAATCCGGTTTCGGGGGACCTGAGCCCACTCGAAAGGCGTGGGCTCTGCACACGAAAATATAGGAATCGGGTGGAATTCTACTTTTTTGGACGTAAAAAGGAAAAGAATGAGGAACGGCCATGGCAGAGCGGTGACTATTGTTCCTTAGGTCGTAGTTGATGGCCCGAAAAATTTTTAGGCGATCGAGGTCCGGGGGCCCGGAACCACTTGGAAGGCATGGGCTATATCGCACGAAAATATGGGAATCGGGCGAAATTTTAGTTTTTTGTTCGTAAAATGCAAAACAACGAGGAACAGCCATGACGGGGCGGTAACTATGGTTCCTTAGGTCGTATTTGATGGCCCAGAATAATTTCAGACGATCGGGGTTAGGGGGCCCGGACCCATTCGTAAGTCGTGGGCTATAGCACACAAATATATGGGAATCGGGCGGAATTCTAGTTTTTTGGCCGTAAAACGCAAAACAACGAGGAACGGCCATGGAGGGGTGGTGACTATTGTTCCTTAGGTCGTAGTTGATGGCCCGAAAAATTGTTAGGCGATCGGGGTCCGAGGGCCCGCACCCACTTGGAAGGCGTGGGCTATATCTCATGAAAATATGGGAATCGGGAGAAATTCTAGTTTTTTGTCCGTAAAACGTAAAACAACGAGGAACAGCCATGGCGGGGCGGTGACTTTGGTTCCTTAGGTCGTATTTGATGGCCCGAAATAATTTTAAGCGATCGAGATCCGGGGGCCCAGACCCACTCGGAATGCGTGGGCTTAGCACACGAAAATATGGGAATCTCGCGGAATTCTAGTTTTTTGGTCGTAAAACGCAAAACATCGAGGAACGGCCATGGCAGGGTGGTGACTATGGTTCCTTAGGTCGTATTTGATGGCCCCGAATAATTTTAGGTGATCGGGGTCCGGGGGCTCGGACCCACTCGGAAGGCATGGGCTATAGCACACGAAAATATGGGAATCAGGCGAAATTCTAGTTTTTTTGCCGTAAATTGCAAAACAACGAGGAATGACCACAGCGAGGCGGTGACTGTGGTTCCTTAGGTCGTATTTTATGGCTCGGAAATAGTTTAGGCAATCGGGGTGCGGGGGTCCCTGTCCCACTCGGAAAGCGTGGGGTATAGCACAAAATATATGGAAATCGGGTGGAATTCTAGTTTTTTGGCCGTAAAACGCAAAACAACGAGTAACGGCAATGGAGGGGCAGTGACTATGGTTACTTAGGTCGTATTTGATGGACTGGAAAAATGTTAGGCAATCCGATTTCGGGGGTCCCGGGCCCACTCGGAAGGCGTGGGCTCTGCACACGAAAATATGGGAATCGGGCGGAATTCTACTTTTTAGGTCGTAAAAAGCAAAACAACGAGGAACGGTCATGGCGGGGTGGTGACTATGGTTCCTTAGGTCGTATTTGATGGACCAAATAAATTTTAGGTGATCGGGGTCCGGGGGCCCCTGACCCACTCGGAAGGCATGGGCTATAGCTCACGAAAATATGGTAATCGCACGAAATTCTAGTTTTTTGGACGTAAAAAGGAAATAAATGAGGAACAGTCATGGCGTGGCGTTGACTCTGGTTCCTTAGGTCATAGTTGATGGCCCGAAAATTTTTTAGGCGTTCGGTGTCTGGGGGCCCGCACCAACTTGGAAGACGTGGGCTATATCTCACGAAAATATGGGAATCAGGCAAAATTCTAGTTGTTTGGCCGTAAAACGCAAAACAACGAGGAACGGCCATGGCGAGGCGGTGACTATGGTTCCTTAAGTCGTATTTGATGGCCCCGAATAATTTTAGGCGATCAGGGTCAGGGGGCCCGGACCCATTCGGAAGGCGTGGGCTATAGCACACGAATATGTGGGAATCGGGCGGAATTCTAGTTTGTTTGCCGTAAAATGCAAAACAACGAGGAACGGCCATGGCGGGGCCGTGACTATGGTTCCTTAGGTCATATTTGATGGACCCGAATAATTTTAGGCGATCAAGGTCCGGGGGCCCGGACCCACTCGGAAGGCATAGGCTATAGCACACGAAAATATGGGAATCCGGCGAAATTCAAGTTTTTTGGCCGTAAAATGCAAAACAACGAGGAACGGCCCCGGTGGGGTGGTGACTATGGTTCCTGTGGTCGTATTTGATGGCACAGAAAAATTTAAGTCGATCGGGATCCGGGCCCCCCCAGACCCACTCGGAAGCCGTGGGCTATAGCACACTAATATATGGGAATCGGGCGGAATTCTAGTTTTTTGGCCGTAAAACGCATAACAATGAGGAACGGACATAGCGGGGCGGTGACTATGGTTCCTTAGGTTGTATTTGATGGGCTTAAATAATTTTAGGCGATCGGGGTCCGGGGGCCCGGACGCACTCGGAAGGCGTGGGCTTATAGCACACGAAAATATGGGAATCGGGTGAAATTCTAGTTTTCTGGCCGTAAAACGCAAAACAACGAGGAACGGACGTGGCGGGGCGGTGAATATGGTTCCTTAGGTCGTATTTGATGCCCTGGAAATGTTTTAGGCAATCCGGTCTCGGGGGACCCGGACCCACTCGGAAGGCGTGGGCTAGAGCACACGAAAATATGAGAATCGAGCGGAATTTTAGTTTTTTGGTCATAAAAAGCAAAACAACGAGGAACGGTCATGGCGGGGCAGTGACTATAGATCCTTCGGTCGTATTTGATTGCCCAAATAAATTTTAGGCGATCGGGGTCTGGGGGCCCGGACCCACTCGGAAGTTGTGGGCTAGAGCATACGAAAATATGGGAATCGGGTGGAATTCTTATTTTTTGGTCGTAAAAAGCAAAACAACGAGGAACGGTCATGGCGGGGCGGTGACTATGGTTCATTAGGACGTATTTGATGGCCCCGAATAATTTTAGGCAATCGGGGTCCGGTGACCCGGACCCACTCGGAAGGCATGGGCTATAGCACACGAAAATATGGGAATCAGGCGAAATTCTAGTTTTTTGGCCGTAAAATGCAAAAAAAAAAAAGAACGGCCACGGTGGGGCGGTGACTATGGTTCCTTAGGTTGTATTTGATGGCCCGGAATAACTTTAGGCGATCGGGGTCCGGGGGGCCCGGACCCACTCAGAAGGCGTGGGCTATAGCACACAAATATTTGGGAATCGGGCGGAATTCTAGTTTTTTGGTCGTAAAAAGCAAAACAATGAGGAACGGTCATGGCGAAGTAGTGACTATGGTTCCTTAGGTCGTATTTGATAGCCCGGAAATATTTTAGGCGATGGGGGTCCGGCGGGCCCGAAACCCACTAGGAAGGCGTGGGCTATAGCACACGAATATATGGGAATCAGGCGGAATTCTAGTTTTTTGGCCGTAAAATGCAAAACAATGAGGAACGGCCTTGGCGGGTAGGTGACTATGGTTCCTTAGGTAGTATTTGATGGTCTGAAAAATGTTAGGCAATCCGATTTCGGGGGACCCGGGCCCACTCGAAAGGCGTGGGCTTGAGCACACGAAATTATGGGAATATGGCGGAATTCTAGTTTTTTGGTAGTAAAAAGCAAAACAACGAGGAACGGTCATGGCGGGGCGGTGACTATGGTTGCTTAGGTTGTATTTGATGGCTTAAATAAATTTTAGGCGATCGAGGTTCCGCGGGGCCCAGACCAACTCGGAATACATGGGCTATAGCTCATGAAAATATGGCAATCGCGCGAAATTCTACTTTTTTGGACGTAAAAAGGAAAAACACGAGGAACAAACATGGCGGGGTGGTGACTATAGTTCCTTAGGTCGTATTTGATGGGCTAGAATAATTTTAGGCGATCGGGGTCCAGGGGCCCGGACCCACTTAGAAGGCGTGGGCTTCGAACACGAAAATATGGGAATCGGGCGAAATTCTAGTTTTTTGGCCGTAAAATGCAAAACAATGAGGAACGGCCACGGCGGGGTGGTGACTATGGTTCCTGTGGTCGTATTTGATGGCACAGAAAACTTTATGTCGATCGGGGTCCGGGCCCCCCGGACCCACTCGGAAGGCGTGGGCTAGCACACGAATATATGAGAATCAGGCGAAATTCTAGTTTTTTGGCCGTAAAATGCATAACAATGAGGAACGGACATGGCGGGGCGGTGACTATGGTTCGTTAGGTCGTATTTGATGGGCTCGAATAATTTTAGGCGATCGGGGTCTGGGGGCCCGGACGCACTCGGAAGGCGTGGGCTTATAGCATACGAAAATATGGGAATCGGGCGAAATTCTTATTTTCTGGCCGTAAAATGCAAAACAACGAGAAACGGACATGGCGGGGCGGTCAATATGGTTCCTTAGGTCGTATTTGATGCCCTGGAAAAATTTTAGGCAATCCGGTTTCGGGGGACCCGGGCCCACTCGGAAGGCGTGGGCTAGAGCACACGAAAATATGAGAATCGAGCGAAATTTAAGTTTATTGGTCGTAAAAAGCAAAAAAAGAGGAACGGTCATGGTGGGGCGGTGACTATAGATTCTTCGGTCGTATTTGATTGCCCAAATAAATTTTAGACAATCGGGGTCCGGGGGGCCCGGACCCACTCGGAAGTTGTGGGCTAGAGCATACGAAAATATGGGAATCGGGTGGAATTCTTGTTTTTTAGTCGTAAAAAGTAAAACAACGAGGAACGGTCATGCGGGGCGGTGACTATGGTTCATTAGGTCGTATTTGATGGCCACGAATAATTTTAGGCGATCGGGGTCCGGTGGCCCGGGCCCACTCGGAAGGCATGGGCTATAGCACACGAAAATATGGGAATCAGGCAAAATTCTAGACTTTTGGCCGTAAAATGCAAAAAAACAAGGAACGGCCACGGTGGGGCGGTGACATTTTTCCAGGCCATCAAATACGACCTAAGGAACCATAGTCACCGCCCCGCCATGGCCGTTCCACGTTGGTATGCGTTTTACGGCCAAAAAAACTAGAATTCCCCCCGATTGCCATATATTCGTGTGCTATAGCCCACGCCTTCCGAATTGGTTCGGGCCCCCTGAACCCGATCACCTAAAATTATTCCGGGCCATCAAATACGACCTAAGGAACCATAATCACTACCCCGCCATGGCTGTTCCTCGTTGCTTTGCGTTTTACGGACAAAAAACTAGAATTTGCCCCGATTGCCATATTTTCGTGAGATATAGCCCACGCCTTCCAAGTGGGTCCGGGCCCCCGGACCCCGATCGCCTAAAAATTTTCTGAGACATCAAATACGACCTAAGGAACCATAGTCACCACCCCGCCATGGCCGTTCCTCGTTGTTTTGCATTTTACGGCCAAAAAACTAGAATTTCGCCGGATTCCTATATTTTCGTGTGCTATAGCCTATGCCTTCCGAGTGGGTCCGGCGCCCGGACCCCGATCGCCTAAAATTATTCGGGGACATCAAATACGACCTAAGGAACCATAGTTACGGCACTGCCATGGCCGTTCCTTGTTGTTTTGCGTTTTACGGCCAAAAAACTAGAATTTTGCCCGATTCCCATATATTCGTGTGCTATAGCCCACTCCTTCCGAATGGGTCCGGGCTCCTTGACCCTGATCGCCAAAATTATTCGGAGCCATCAAATATGACCTAAGGAACCATAGTCATCGCCCTGCCATGGCCATTCCTCATTGTTTTGCGTTTTACGGCCAAAAACCTAGAATTCCGCCCGATTCTCATATATTCGTGTGCTATAGCCCACGCCTTCCGAATGGGTCTGGGCCCCGTGACCCCGATCGCCTAAAATTATTCTGGGCCATCAAATACAACCTAAGGAACCAGAGTCACCGCCCCGCCATGGCTGTTCCTTGTTGTTTTCCTTTTTACGTCCAAAAAAGTAGAATTCCGCCCGATTCCCATATTTTCGTGTGTAGAGACCACGCCTTCCGAGTGGGCTCGGGTCCCCCGAAATCGGATTGCATAACATTTTTTCAGGCCATCAAATACGACCTACGGAACCATAGTCACCGCCCCGCCATGAACGTTCCTCGTTATTTTGTGTTTTACGGCCAAAAACTAGAATTCCACCTGATTCTTATATATGCGTGAGCTATATAGCCCACGCCTTCCTAGTGGGTCCGGGCCGCCCGAACCCCGATCGACTAAAATTTTTCTGAGCCATCAAATACGACCTAAGGAACCATAGTCACCACCCCGCCGTTGCCATTCCTCGTTGTTTTGCATTTTACGGCCAGAAAACTAGAATTCCGCCCGATTCCCATATATTTGTGTGCTATAGCCCTCGCCTTCCGAATGGGTCCGGGCCCCCTAACCCCCGATTGCCTAAAATTATTCTGGGCCATCAAATACAACCTACGGAACCGTAATCACCGCCCCGCCATGGCTGTTCCTCGTTGTTTTGCGTTTTACGGATGAAAAACTAGAATTTTGCGTGATTCCCATATTTTTGTGAGATATAGCCCACGCTTTCCAAGTGGGTCCGGGCCCCCGGACCCGATCGTCTAAAAAGTTTTCGGGCCATCAACTACGATCTAAGGAATAATAGTCACCGCCCCGCCATGATCGTTCCTCATTTTTTTTGTTTTTACGTCCAAAAAAGTAGAATTCCACCCGATTCTTATATTATCGTGTGCAAAGCCCACGCCTTCCGAGTGGGCTCCGGTCCCCCGAAACCGGATTGCCTAACATTTTTGAAGGCAATCAAATACAACCTAAGGAACCATAATCACCGCCCCTCCATGGCCGTTCCTCGTTGTTTTGCGTTTTATGGCCAAAAAACTAGGATTTCGCCCGATTGTCATATTTTCGTGTGCTAAGCCCACGCCTTCTGAGTGGGTCCGGCCCCCGATTGCCTAAAATTTATTCGGGCCATCAAATATGATCTAAGGAACAATAGTCACCGCCCCGCCATGACCGTTCCTCGTTGTTTTGCTTTTTATGACCAAAACAATAGAATTCTGCCCGATTCTCATATTTTCGTGTGCTCTAGCCCTTGCCTTCTGAGTGGGACCGGATCCCCCGAAACTGGATTGCCTAACATTTTTCCAGGCCATCAAATACGACCTAAGGAACCATAGTCACCGCCCCGCCATGGCCGTTCCACGTTGGTATGCGTTTTACGGCCAAAAAAACTAGAATTCCCCCCGATTGCCATATATTCGTGTGCTATAGCCCACGCCTTCCGAATGGGTTCGGGCCCCCTGACCCCGATCGCCTAAAATTATTCCGGGCCATCAAATACGATCTAAGGAACCATAGTAACTACCCTGCCATGGCTGTTCCTCGATGCTTTGTGTTTTACGGACAAAAAACTAGAATTTGCCCCGATTCCCATATTTTCATGAGATATAGCCCACGCCTGGGCCCGGACCCCGATCGCCTAAAAATTTTCTGAGACATCAAATATGACCTAAGGAACCATAGTCACCACCCCGCCATGGCCGTTCCTCGTTGTTTTGCATTTTACGGCCAAAAAACTAGAATTTCGCCGGATTCCCATATTTTCGTGTGCTATAGCCTATGCCTTCCGAGTGGGTCCGGGCCCCCGGACCCCGATCACCTAAAATTATTTGGGGACATCAGATACGACCTAAGGAACCATAGTCACCGCCCTGCCATGGCCGTTCCTTGTTGTTTTGCGTTTTACGGCCAAAAAACTAGAATTTCGCCCGATTACCATATATTCGTGTGCTATAGCCCACGCCTTCCGAATGGGTCCGGGCTCCCTGACCCTGATCGCCAAAATTATTCGGAGCCATCAAATATGACCTAAGGAACCATAGTCACCGCCCTGCCATGTCCATTCCTCGTTGTTTTGCGTTTTACGGCCAAAAACTAGAATTTCGCCCGATTCCCATATATTCGTGAGCTATAGCCCACGCCTTCCGAATGGGTCTGGGCCCCGTGACCCCGATCGCCTAAAATTATTCTAGGCCATCAAATACGACCTAAGGAACCATAGTCACCGCCCCGCCATGGTTTTTCCTCGTTGTTTTGCGTTTTACGGATGAAAAACTAGAATTTTGCCCGATTCCCATATTTACGTGAGATATAGCCCACACCTTCCAAGTTGGTCCGGGCCCCCGGACCCCGATCGCCTAAAATGTTTTCGGGCCATCAACTACGACCTAAGGAACCATAGTCACCGCCCCGCCCAGACCGTTCTTCGTTGTTTTCCTTTTTACGTCCAAAAAAGTAGAATTTCGCCCAATTCCCATGTTTTCGAGTGCAGAGCCCACACCTTCCGAGTGGGCTCGGGTCCCCCAAAATCGGATTGGCTAACATTTTTGAAGGCAATCAAATACAACCTAAGGAACCATAATCACCTCCCCTCCATGGCCTTTCCTCGTTGTTTTGCGTTTTACGGCCAAAAACTAGAATTTTGCCTGATTCCCATATATTCGTGCGCTATAGCCCACGCCTTCCGAGTGAGTCCGGGGGTCCCGGACCCCTGATCGCCTAAAATTATTATGGAATGTCAAATACAACCTAAGGAACCATAGTCACTGCCCCGCCATGGCTATTTCTCGTTGTTTTGCATTTTACGGCCAAAAAACTAGAATTCTGCCCGATTGTCATATTTTCGTGTGCTAAGCCCACGCCTTCTGAGTGGGTCCGGCCCCCCGGACCCCGATCGCCTAAAATTTATTCAGGCCATCAACTACGACCTAAGGAACAATAGTCACCGCCCCTCCATGACCGTTCCTCGTTGTTTTGCTTTTTATGACCAAAACACTAGAATTCCGCCCGATTCTTATATTTTCGTGTGCTCTAGCCCACGCCTTTCGAGTGGGACCGGGTCCCCCGAAACTGGATTGCCTAACATTTTTCCAGGCCATCAAATACGACCTAAGGAACCATAGTCACCGCCCCGACATGGCCGTTCCACGTTGGTATGCGTTTTACGGCCAAAAAAACTAGAATTCCCCCCGATTGCCATATATTCGTGTGCTATAGCCCACGCCTTCCGAATGGGTTCGGGCCCCCTGACCCCGATCGCCTAAAATTATTACAGGCCATCAAATACGACCTAAGGAACCATAGTCACTACCCCGCCATGGCTGTTCCTCGTTGCTTTGCGTTTTACGGACAAAAAACTAGAATTTGCCCCGATTCCCATATTTTCGTGAGATATAGCCCACGCCTTCCAAGTGGGTCCGGGCCCCCGGACCCCGATCGCCTAAAAATTTTCTGAGACATCAAATACGACCTAAGGAACCATAGTCACCACCCCTCCATGGCCGTTCCTCGTTATTTTGCATTTTACGGCCAAAAAACTAGAATTTCGCCGGATTCCCATATTTTCGTGTGCTATAGCCTATGCCTTCCGAGTGGGTCCAGGCTCCCGGACCCTGATCGCCAAAATTATTCGGAGCCATCAAATATGACCTAAGGAACCATAGTCACCGCCCTGCCATGGCCATTCCTCGTTGTTTTGCGTTTTACGGCCAAAAAACTAGAATTTCGCCCGATTCCCATATATTTGTGTGCTATAGCCCACGCCTTCCGAATGGGTCTGGGCCCCATGACACCGATCGCCTAAAATTATTCTGGGCCATCAAATACGACCTAAGGAACCATAGTCACCGCCCCGCCATGGTTTTTCCTCGTTGTTTTGTGTTTTACGGACGAAAAACTAGAATTTTGCCCGATTCCCATATTTTCGTGAGATATAACCCACACCTTCCAAGTTGGTCCGGGCCCCCGGAACCCGATCGCCTAAAATGTTTTCGGGCCATCAACTACGACCTAAGGAACCATAGTCACCGCTCCGCCAAGACCGTTCTTCGTTGTTTTCCTTTTTACGTCCAAAAAAGTAGAATTCCGCCCAATTCCCATATTTTCGTGTGCAGAGCCCACACCTTCCGAGTGGCCTCGGGTCCCCCAAAACCGGATTGGCTAACATTTTTGAAGGCAATCAAATACAACCTAAGGAACCATAATCACCTCCCTTCCATGGCCGTTCCTTGTATTTTTGCGTTTTACGGCCAAAAACTAGAATTTCGCCTGATTCCCATATATTCGTGCGCTATAGCCCACGCCTTCCGAGTGAGTCCGGGGGTCCCGAACCCTGATCGCCTAAAATTATTATGGAACGTCAAATACAACCTAAGGAACCATAGTCACTGCCCCGCCATGGCTATTTCTCGTTGTTTTGCATTTAACGGCCAATAAACTAGAATTCCGCCCGATTCTCATATTTTCGTGTGCTAAGCCCACGCCTTCTGAGTGGGTCCGGCCCCCCGGACCCCGATCGCCTAAAATTTATTCGGGCCATCAACTACGACCTAAGGAACAATAGTCACCGCCCCTCCATGACCGTTCCTCGTTGTTTTGCTTTTTATGACCAAAACACTAGAATTCCGCCCGATTCTCATATTTTCGTGTGCTCTAGCCCACGCCTTTCGAGTGGGACCGGGTCTCCCGAAACTGGATTGCCTAACATTTTTCCAGGCCATCAAATACGACCTAAGGAACCATAGTCACCGCCCCGACATGGCCGTTCCACGTTGGTATGCGTTTTACGGCCAAAAAAACTAGAATTCCCCCCGATTGCCATATATTCGTGTGCTATAGCCCACGCCTTCCGAATGGGTTCGGGCCCCCTGACCCCGATCGCCTAAAATTATTACAGGCCATCAAATACAACCTAAGGAACCATAGTCACTACCCCGCCATGGCTGTTCCTCGTTGCTTTGCATTTTACGGAAAAAAAACTAGAATTTGCCCCGATTCCCATATTTTCGTGAGATATAGCCCACGCCTTCCAAGTGGGTCCGGGCCCCCGGACCCCGATCGCCTAAAAATTTTCTGAGACATCAAATACGACCTAAGGAACCATAGTCACCACCCCTCCATGGCGGATCCTCGTTGTTTTGCATTTTACGGCCAAAAAACTAGAATTTCGCCAGATTCCCATATTTTCGTGTGCTATAGCCTATGCCTTCCGAGTGGGTTCGGGCCCCCGGACCCCGATCGCCTAAAATTATTCGGGGACATCAAATACGACCTAAGGAACCATAGTCACCGCCCTGCCATGGCCATTCCTCGTTGTTTTGCGTTTTACGGCCAAAAAACTAGAATTCCGCCCGATTCCCATATATTCGTGTGCTATAGCCCACGCCTTCCGAATGGGTCTGGGCCCCGTGACCCAGATCACCTAAAATTATTCTGGGCCATCAAATACAACCTAAGGAACCAGAGTCACCGCCCCGCCATGGCTGTTCCTCGTTGTTTTCCTTTTTACGTCCAAAAAAGTAGAATTCCGCCCGATTCCCATATTTTCGTGTGTAGAGACCATGCCTTCTGAGTGGGCTCGGGTCCCCCGAAACCGGATTGCCTAACATTTTTTCAGGCCATCCAATACGACCTACGGAACCATAGTCACCACTCCGCCATGAACGTTCCTCGTTATTTTGCATTTTACGGCCAAAAACTAGAATTCCACCTGATTCTTATATATTCGTGTGCTATATAGCCCACGCCTTCCTAGTGGGTCCGGGCCGCCCGGACCCCGATCGACTAAAATTTTTCTGAGCCATCAAATACGACCTAAGGAACCATAGTCACCACCCCGCCGTGGCCGTTCCTCGTTGTTTTGCATTTTACGGCCAGAAAACTAGAATTTCGCCAGATTCCCATATTTTCGTGTGCTATAGCCTATGCCTTTCGAGTGGGTTCGGGCCCCCGGACCCCGATTGCCTAAAATTATTCGGGGACATCAAATACGACCTAAGGAACCATAGTCACCGCCCTGCCATGGCCATTCCTCGTTGTTTTGCGTTTTACGGCCAAAAAACTAAAATTCCGCCCGATTCCCATATATTCGTGTGCTATAGCCCACGCCTTCCGAATGGGTCTGGGCCCCGTGACCCAGATTGCCTAAAATTATTCTGGGCCATCAAATACAACCTAAGGAACCAGAGTCACCGCCCCGCCATGGCTGTTCCTCGTTGTTTTCCTTTTTACGTCCAAAAAAGTAGAATTCCGCCCGATTCCCATATTTTCGTGTGTAGAGACCATGCCTTCTGAGTGGGCTCGGGTCCCCCGAAACCGGATTGCCTAACATTTTTTCAGGCCATCCAATACGACCTACGGAACCATAGTCACCACTCCGCCATGAACGTTCCTCGTTATTTTGCATTTTACGGCCAAAAACTAGAATTCCACCTGATTCTTATATATTCGTGTGCTATATAGCCCACGCCTTCCTAGTGGGTCCGGGCCGCCCGGACCCCGATCGACTAAAATTTTTCTGAGCCATCAAATACGACCTAAGGAACCATAGTCACCACCCCGCCATGGCCGTTCCTCGTTGTTTTCCATTTTACGGCCAGAAAACTAGAATTTCGCCGGATTCCCATATTTTCGTGTGCTATATCCTATGCCTTCCGAGTGGGTCCGGGCCCCCGAACCTCGATCGCCTAAAATTATTTGGGGCCATCAAATACGACCTAAGGAACCATAGTCACCACCCCGCCGTGGCCATTCCTCGTTGTTTTGTATTTTACGGCCAGAAAACTAGAATTCCGCCCGATTCCCATATATTTGTGTGCTATAGCCCTCGCCTTCCGAATGGGTCCGGGCCCCCTGACCCCCGATCGCCTAAAATTATTCTGGGCCATCAAATACAACCTAAGGAACCATAGTCACCGCCCCGCCATGGCTGTTCCTCGTTGTTTTGCGTTTTACGGACGAAAAACTAGAATTTCGCGTGATTCCCATATTTTCGTGAGATATAGCCCACGCTTTCCAAGTGGGTCCGGGCCCCCAGACCCGATCGTCTAAAAAATTTTCGGGCCATCAAATACGATCTAAGGAATAATAGTCACCGCCCCGCCATGACCGTTCCTCATTTTTTTCGTTTTTACGTCCAAAAAAGTAGAATTCCACCCGATTCTCATATTATCGTGTGCAGAGCCCATGCCTTCCGAGTGGGCTCCGGTCCCCCGAAACCGGATTGCCTAACATTTTTGAAGGCAATCAAATACAACCTAAGGAACCATAATCACCGCCCCTCCATGGCCGTTCCTCGTTGTTTTGCGTTTTACGGCCAAAAAACTAGGATTTCGCCTGATTCCCATATATTCGTGCGCTATAGCCCATGCCTTCCGAGTGGGTCCGGGACCCCCGGACCCCGATCGCCTAAAATTATTCTGGAACGTCAAATACAACCTAAGGAACCATAGTCACTGCCCCTCCATGGTTGTTTCTCGTTGTTTTGCATTTTACGGCCAAAAAACTAGAATTCCGCCCGATTGTCATATTTTCGTGTGCTAAGCCCACGCCTTCTGAGTGGGTCCGGCCCCCGATTGCCTAAAATTTATTCGGGCCATCAACTATGATATAAGGAACAATAGTCACCACCCCGCCATGGCCGTTCCTCGTTGTTTTGCATTTTACGGCCAAAAAACTAGAATTTCGCCGGATTCCCATATTTTCGTGTGCTATAGCCTATGCCTTCCGAGTGGGTCCGGGCCCCCGGACCCAGATCGCCTAAAATTATTCGGGGACATCAAATACAACATAAGGAACCACAGTCACCGCCCTGCCATGGCCGTTCCTCGTTGTTTTGCATTTTACGGCCAAAAAACTAGAATTTCGCCGGATTCCCATATTTTCGTGTGCTATAGCCTATGCCTTCCGAGTGGGTCCGGGCCCCCGGACCCCGCTCGCCTAAAATTATTCGGGGACATCAAATACGACCTAAGGAACCACAGTCACCGCCCTGCCATGGCCGTTCCTTGTTGTTTTGCGTTTTACGGCCAAAAAACTAGAATTTCGCCCGATTACCATATATTCGTGTGCTATAGCCCACGCCTTCCGAATGGGTCCGGGCTCCCTGACCCTGATCGCCAAAATTATTCGGAGCCATCAAATATGACCTAAGGAACCATAGTCACCGCCCTGCCATGGCCATTCCTCGTTGTTTTGCGTTTTACGGCCAAAAAACTAGAATTCCGCCCGATTCCCATATATTCGTGTGCTATAGCCCACGCCTTCCGAATGGCCCATTGGCCCCGTGACCCCGATCGCCTAAAATTATTCTGGGCCATCAAATACGACCTAAGGAACCATAGTCACTGCCCCGCCAAGACCGTTCTTCGTTGTTTTCCTTTTTACGTACAAATAAGTAGAATTCCGCCCAATTCCCATATTTTCGTGTGCAGAGCCCACGCCTTCCGAGTGGGCTCGGGTCCCCCGAAACCGGATTGCCTAACATTTTTGAAGGCAATCAAATACAACCTAAGGAACCATAATCACCTCCCCACCATGGCCGTTCCTCGTTGTTTTGCGTTTTACGGCCAAAAAACTAGAATTTCGCCTGATTCTCATATATTCGTGCGCTATAGCCCACGTCTTCCGAGTGGGTCCGGGGGTCCCGGACCCCGATCGACTTAAATTATTATGGAACGTCAAATACAACCTAAGGAACCATAGTCACTGCCCCGCCATGGCTATTTCTCGTTGTTTTCATTTTACGGCCAAAAAACTAGAATTCTGCCGGATTGTCATATTTTCGTGTGCTATAGCCCACGCCTTACGAGTGGGACCGGGTCCACCGAAACTGGATTGCCTAACATTTTTCCAGGCCATCAAATACGACCTAAGGAACCATAGTCACCGCCCCGCCATGGCCATTCCACGTTGGTATGCGTTTTACGGCCAAAAAAACTAGAATTCCCCCCGATTGCCATATATTCGTGTGCTATAGCCCACGCCTTCCGAATGGGTCCGGGCTCCCTGACCCCAATCACCAAAATTGTTGGGCCATCAAATACGACCTAAGGAACCGTAGTCACCGCCTTGCCATGGCCGTTCCTCGTTATTTTATGATTTACGGCCAAAAAACTAGAATTCTGCCCGATTCACATATATTTGTGTGCTATAGCCCTCGCCTTCCGAATGGGTCCGGGCCCGCTAACCCCCGATCGCCTAAAATTATTCTGGGCCATCAAATACAACCTGAGGAACCATAGTCACTGCCCCGCCATGGCTGTTCCTCGTTGTTTTGCGTTTTACGGATGAAAAACTAGAATTTCGCTTGATTCCCATATTTTCGTGAGATATAGCCCACGCTTTCCAAGTGGGTCCGGGCCCCCGGACCCGATCGTCTAAAAATTTTTTGGGCCATCAACTACGATCTAAGGAATAATAGTCACCGCCCCGCCATGACCGTTCCTCATTTTTTTCGTTTTTACGTCCAAAAAAGTAGAATTCCACCCGATTCTCATATTATCGTGTGCAGAGCCCACGCCTTCCGAGTGGGCTCCGGTCCCCCGAAACCGGATTGCCTAACATTTTTGAAGGCAATCAAATACAACCTAAGGAACCATAATCACCGCCCCTCCATGGCCGTTCCTCGTTGTTTTGCGTTTTACGGCCAAAAAACTAGGATTTCGCATGATTCCCATATATTCGTGCGCTATAGCCCACGCCTTCCGAGTGGGTCCGGGACCCCCGGACCTCGATCGCCTAAAATTTTTCTGAGACATCAAATACGACCTAAGGAACCATAGTCACTGCCCCTCCATGGCTGTTCCTCGTTGTTTTGCATTTTACGGCCAAAAAACTAGAATTTCGCCGGATTCCCTTATTTTCGTGTGCTATAGCCTATGCCTTCCGAGTGGGTCCGGGCCCCCGGACCCCGATCACCTAAAATTATTCGGGGACATCAAATACGACCTAAGGAACCATATTCACCGCCCTGCCATGGCCGTTCCTTGTTGTTTTGCGTTTTACGGCCAAAAAACTAGAATTTCGCCCGATTACCATACATTCGTGTGTTATAGCCCACGCCTTCCGAATGGGTCCGGGCTCCCTGACCCTGATCGCCAAAATTATTAGGAGCCATCAAATATGACCTAAGGAACCATAGTCACCGCCCTGCCATGGCCATTCCTCGTTGTTTTGCGTTTTACGACCAAAAAACTAGAATTTCGCCCGATTCCCATATATTCGTGTGCTATAGCCCACGCCTTCCGAATGGGTCTGGGTCCCGTGACCCCGATCGCCTAAAATTATTCTGGGCCATCAAATACAACCTAAGGAACCATAGTCACCGCCTCGCCAAGACCGTTCTTCGTTGTTTTCCTTTTTACGTACAAATAAGTAGAATTCCGCCCAATTCCCATATTTTCGTGTGCAGAGCCCACGCCTTCCGAGTGGGCTCGGGTCCCCCGAAACCGGATTGCCTAACATTTTTGAAGGCAATCAAATACAACCTAAGGAACCATAATCACCTCCCCTCCATGGCCGTTCCTCGTTGTTTTGCATTTTACGGCCAAAAAACTAGAATTTTGCCTGATTCCCATATATTCGTGCGCTATAGCCCACGCCTTCCGAGTGGGTCCGGGGGTCCCGGACCCCGATCGCCTAAAATTATTATGGAACGTCAAATACAACCTAAGGAACCATAGTCACTGCCCCGCCATGGCTATTTCTCGTTGTTTTGCATTTTACGGCCAAAAAACTAGAATTTCGCCCGATTGTCATATTTTCGTGTGCTATAGCCCACGCCTTCCGAATGGGTCCGGGCTCCCTGACCCCAATCACCAAAATTGTTGGGCCATCAAATACGACCTAAGGAACCGTAGTCACCGCCTTGCCATGGCCGTTCCTCGTTATTTTATGTTTTACGGCCAAAAAACTAGAATTCCGCCCGATTCACATATATTTGTGTGCTATAGCCCTCGCCTTCCGAATGGGTCCGGGCCCGCTAACCCCCGATCGCCTAAAATTATTCTGGGCCATCAAATACAACCTAAGGAACCATAGTCACCGCCCCGCCATGGTTGTTCCTCGTTGTTTTGCGTTTTACGGATGAAAAACTAGAATTTCGCTTGATTCCCATATTTTCGTGAGATATAGCCCACGCTTTCCAAGTGGGTCCGGGCCCCCGTACCCGATCGTCTAAAAAGTTTTCGGGCCATCAACTACGATCTAAGGAATAATAGTCACCGCCCCGCCATGACCGTTCCTCATTTTTTTCATTTTTACGTCCAAAAAAGTAGAATTCCACCCGATTCTCATATTATCATGTGCAGAGCCCATGCCTTCCGAGTGGGCTCCGGTCCCCCGAAACCGGATTGCCTAACATTTTTGAAGGCAATCAAATACAACCTAAGGAACCATAATCACCGCCCCTCCATGGCCGTTCCTCGTTGTTTTGCGTTTTACGGCCAAAAAACTAGGATTTCGCATGATTCCCATATATTCGTGCGCTATAGCCCACGCCTTCCGAGTGGGTCCGGGACCCCCGGACCCCGATCGCCTAAAATTATTCTAGAACGTCAAATACAACCTAAGGAACCATAGTCACTGCCCCGCCATGGCTGTTTCTCGTTGTTTAGCATTTTACGGCCAAAAAACTAAAATTCCGCCCGATTGTCATATTTTCGTGTGCTAAGCCCACGCCTTCTGAGTGGGTCCGGCCCCCGGACCCCAATCACCCAAAATTTATTCGGGCCATCAACTACGATATAAGGAACAATAGTCACCACCCCGCCATGACCGTTCCTCGTTGTTTTGCTTTTTATGACCAAAACACTAGAATTCTGCCCGATTCCCATATTTTCGTGTGCTCTAACCCACGCCTTCCGAGTGGGACCGGGTCCCCCGAAACTGGATTGCCTAACATTTTTCCAGGCCATCAAATACGACCTAAGGAACTATAGTCACCGCCCCGCCATGGCCGTTCCACGTTGGGATGCGTTTTACGGCGAAAAGAACTAGAATTCCCCCCGATTGCCATATATTCGTGTGATAGCCCACGCCTTCCGAATGGGTTCGGGCCCCCTGACCCTGATCGCCTAAAATTATTCCGGGCCATCAAATACGACCTAAGGAACCATAGTAACTGCCCCGCCATGGCTGTTCCTCGTTGCTTTGCGTTTTACGGACAAAAAACTAGAATTTGCCCCAATTCCCATATTTTCGTGAGATATAGCCCACGCCTTACAAGTGGGTCCGGGCCCCCGGACCCCGATCGCCTAAAATTTTTTTGAGACATCAAATACGACCTAAGGAACCATAGTCACCACCCCGCCATGGTTGTTCCTCGTTGTTTTGCATTTTACGGCCAAAAAACTAGAATTTCGCCGGATTCCCTTATTTTCGTGTGCTATAGCCTATGCCTTCCGAGTGGGTCCGGGCCCCCGGACCCCGATCGCCTAAAATTATTCGGGGACATCAAATACGACCTAAGGAACCATATTCACCGCCCTGCCATGGCCGTTCCTTGTTGTTTTGCGTTTTACGGCCAAAAAACTAGAATTTCGCCCGATTACCATACATTCGTGTGTTATAGCCCACGCCTTCCGAATGGGTCCGGGCTCCCTGACCCTGATCGCCAAAATTATTCGGAGCCATCAAATATGACCTAAGGAACCATAGTCACCGCCCTGCCATGGCCATTCCTCGTTGTTTTGCGTTTTACGGCCAAAAAACTAGAATTTTGCCCGATTCCCATATATTCGTGTGCTATAGCCCACGCCTTCCGAATGGGTCTGGGCCCCGTGACCCCGATCGCCTAAAATTATTCTGGGCCATCAAATACAACCTAAGGAACCATAGTCACCGCCTCGCCATGGCTGTTCCTCATTGTTTTGCGTTTTACGGATGAAAAACTAGAATTTCGCGTGATTCCCATATTTTCGTGTGCAGAGCCCACGCCTTCCGAGTGGGCTCGGGTCCCCCGAAACCGGATTGCCTAACATTTTTGAAGGCAATCAAATACAACCTAAGGAACCATAATCACCTCCCCTCCATGGCCGTTCCTCGTTGTTTTGCATTTTACGGCCAAAAAACTAGAATTTCGCCTGATTCCCATATATTCGTGCGCTATAGCCCACGCCTTCCGAGTGGGTCCGGGGGTCCCGGACCCCGATCGCCTAAAATTATTATGGAACGTCAAATACAACCTAAGGAACCATAGTCACTGCCCCGCCATGGCTATTTCTCGTTGTTTTGCATTTTACGGCCAAAAAACTAGAATTCCGCCCGATTGTCATATTTTCGTGTGCTATAGCCCACGCCTTACGAGTGGGACCGGGTCCCCTAAAACTGGATTGCCTAACATTTTTCCAGGCCATCAAATACGACCTAAGGAACCATAGTCACCGCCCCGCCATGGCCGTTCCACGTTGGTATGCGTTTTATGGCCAAAAAAACTAGAATTCCCCCCGATTGCCATATATTCGTGTGCTATAGCCCACGCCTTCCGAATGGTTCCGGGCTCCCGGAACCCAATCGCCAAAATTATTGGGCCATCAAATACGACCTAAGGAACTATAGTCACCGCCTTGCCATGGCCGTTCCTCGTTATTTTGCGTTTTACGGCCAAAAAACTAGAATTCCGCCCGATTCCCATATATTTGTGTGCTATAGCCCTCGCCTTCTGAATGGGTCCGGGCCCCCTAACCCCCGATCGCCTAAAATTATTCTAGGCCATCCAATACAACCTAAGGAACCATAGTCACCGCCCCGCCATGGCTGTTCCTCGTTGTTTTGCGTTTTACGGATGAAAAACTAGAATTTCGCGTGATTCCCATATTTTCGTGAGATATAGCCCACGCTTTCCAAGTGGGTCCAGGCCCCCGGACCCGATCGTCTAAAATTTTTTCGGGCCATCAACTATGATCTAAGGAATAATAGTCACCGCCCCGCCATGACCTTTCCTCATTTTTTTGTATTTACGTCCAAAAAAGTAGAATTCCACCCGATTCTCATATTATCGTGTGCAGAGCCCACGCCTTCCGAGTGGGCTCGGGTCCCCCAAAACCGGATTGCCTAACATTTTTCCAGGCCATCAAATACGACCTAAGGAACCATTGTCACCGCCCATCCATAGCCGTTCCTCGTTGTTTTGCATTTTACTACCAAAAAACTAGAATTTCGCCGGATTCCCATATTTTCGTGTGCTATAGCCTATGCCTTTCGAGTGGGTCCGGGCCCCCGGACCCCGATCGCCTAAAATTATTCGGGGACATCAAATACGACCTAAGGAACCATATTCACCGCCCTGCCATGGCCGTTCCTTGTTGTTTTGCGTTTTACGGCCAAAAAACTAGAATTTCGCCCGATTACATACATTCGTGTGTTATAGCCCACGCCTTCCGAATGGGTCCGGGCTCCCTGACCCTGATCGCCAAAATTATTCGGAGCCATCAAATATGACCTAAGGAACCATAGTCACCGCCCTGCCATGGCCATTCCTCGTTGTTTTGCGTTTTACGGCCAAAAAACTAGAATTCCGCCCGATTCCCATATATTCGTGTGCTATAGCCCACGCCTTCCGAATGGGTCTGGGCCCCGTGACCCCGATCGCCTAAAATTATTCTGGGCCATCAAATACAACCTAAGGAACCATAGTCACCGCCTCGCCATGGCTGTTCCTCATTGTTTTGCGTTTTACGGATGAAAAACTAGAATTTCGCGTGATTCCCATATTTTCGTGTGCAGAGCCCACGCCTTCCGAGTGGGCTCGGGTCCCCCGAAACCGGATTGCCTAACATTTTTGAAGGCAATCAAATACAACCTAAGGAACCATAATCACCTCCCCTCCATGGCCGTTCCTCGTTGTTTTGCATTTTACGGCCAAAAAACTAGAATTTCGCCTGATTCCCATATATTCGTGCGCTATAGCCCACGCCTTCCGAGTGGGTCCGGGGGTCCCGGACCCCGATCGCCTAAAATTATTATGGAACGTCAAATACAACCTAAGGAACCATAGTCACTGCCCCGCCATGGCTATTTCTCGTTGTTTTGCATTTTACGGCCAAAAAACTAGAATTCCGCCCGATTGTCATATTTTCGTGTGCTATAGCCCACGCCTTACGAGTGGGACCGGGTCCCCTAAAACTGGATTGCCTAACATTTTTCCAGGCCATCAAATACGACCTAAGGAACCATAGTCACCGCCCCGCCATGGCCGTTCCACGTTGGTATGCGTTTTATGGCCAAAAAAACTAGAATTCCCCCCGATTGCCATATATTCGTGTGCTATAGCCCACGCCTTCCGAATGGTTCCGGGCTCCCTGAACCCAATCGCCAAAATTGTTGGGCCATCAAATACGACCTAAGGAACCATAGTCACCGCCTTGCCATGGCCGTTCCTCGTTATTTTGCGTTTTACGGCCAAAAAACTAGAATTTCGCCCGATTCCCATATATTTGTGTGCTATAGCCCTCGCCTTCCGAATGGGTCCGGGCCCCCTAACCCCCGATCGCCTAAAATTATTCTGGGCCATCCAATACAACCTAAGGAACCATAGTCACCGCCCCGCCATGGCTGTTCCTCGTTGTTTTGCATTTTACGGATGAAAAACTAGAATTTCGCGTGATTCCCATATTTTCGTGAGATATAGCCCACGCTTTCCAAGTGGGTCCAGGCCCCCGGACCCGATCGTCTAAAAATTTTTCGGGCCATCAACTATGATCTAAGGAATAATAGTCACCGCCCCGCCATGACCTTTCCTCATTTTTTTGTATTTACGTCCAAAAAAGTAGAATTCCACCCGATTCTCATATTATCGTGTGCAGAGCCCACGCCTTCCGAGTGGGCTCGGGTCCCCCAAAATTGGATTGCCTAACATTTTTCCAGGCCATCAAATACGACCTAAGGAACCATTGTCACCGCCCATCCATAGCCGTTCCTCGTTGTTTTGCATTTTACTACCAAAAAACTAGAATTTCGCCGGATTCCCATATTTTCGTGTGCTATAGCCTATGCCTTTCGAGTGGGTCCGGGCCCCGGACCCCGATCGCCTAAAATTATTCGGGCCATCAAATACGACCTAAGGAACCATAGTTACCGCCCTACCATGGCTGTTCCTTGTTGTTTTGCGTTTTACGGCCAAAAAACTAGAATTCCGCCCGATTCCCATATATTCGTGTGCTATAGCCCACGCCTTCTGAATGGGTCCGGGCTCCCTGACCCCAATCGCCAAAAATTATTCCGGGCCATCAAATACGACCTGAGGAACTATAGTCACCGCCCTACCATGGTTGTTCCTCGTTGTTTTGCGTTATATGGACAAAAAACTAGAATTTTGCCTGATTCCCATATTTTCGTGAGATATAGCCCATGCCTTCCAAGTTGGTCCGGGCCCCCGGACCACGATCGCCTAAAAACTTTTCGGGCCATCAACTACGACCTAAGGAACCATAGTCACCGCCCCGCCATGACCGTTCTTCGTTGTTTTCTTTTTTACGTCCAAAAAAGTAAAATTCCTCCCGATTCCTATATTTTTGTGTGCAGAGCCCACGCCTTCCTAGTGGGCTTGGGTCCCCCGAAACCGGATTGCCTAACATTTTTCCAGGCCATCAAATACGATCTAAGGAACCATAGTCACCGCCCCGTCATGGCCGTTCCTCGTTGTTTTTAGTTTTACGGCCAAAAAACTAGAATTCCGTCTGATTCCCATATATTCGTGTGCTATAGCCCACGCCTTCCGAATGGTTCCGGGCCCCCTAACCCCGATTGCCTAAAATTATTCCGGGCAATCCAATATGACCTAAGGAACCATAGTCACCGCCCCGCCATGGCTATTCCTCGTTGTTTTGCATTTTACGTCCAAAAAACTAGAATTTCACCCGATTCCCATATTTTTATGAGATATAGCCCACGCCTTCCAAGTGGGTCCGGTCCCTCGGACCCCGATCGCCTAAACTTTTTCTGGCCATCAACTACGACCTAAGGAACCATAGTAACCGCCCTGCCATGACCGTTCCTCATATTTTCCTTTTTACGTCAAAAAAATTAGAATTTCGTGCGATTTCCATATTTTCGTGACCTATAGCCCATGCCTTCTGAGTGGGTCTGGGCCCCGCGAAATTGGATTGCCTAACATTTTTCCAGGCCATAAAATAGGACCTAAGGAACCATAGTCACCGCCCCTCCATGGCCATACCTCGTTGTTTTGCGTTTTACGGTAGAAAATCTAGAATTTTGCCCGATTCCCATATTTTCGTGAGATATATCCCACGCCTTCCAAGTGGGTCCGGTCCCCCAGACCCCGATCACCTAAAATTTATTTGGGACATCAAATACGACCTAAGAAACCATAGTCACCCCCCGCTTTGACAGTTCCTCATTGTTTTGCTTTTTACGACCAAAAAAGTAGAATTCCGCCCGATTCCTATATATTCGTGTGCTATAGCCTACGCCTTCCGAGTGGTTCCGGGCCCCCGGACCCCGATCGCCTAAAATTATTTTAGGCCATCAAATACGACCTAAGGAACTATAGTCACCGCCCCACCATGGCCGTTCCTCGTTGTTTTACGTTTTACGGGCAAAAAACTAGAATTCCGCCCGATTCCCATATTTTCGTGTGCTAAGCCCACGCCTTCTAAGTGGGTCCGGGCCCCCCGATCCCGATCGCCTAAAATTATTTGGGCCCCTGAAATACGACCTAAGGAACCATAATCACCGCCTGGCCATGTCCGTTCCTTGTTGTTATGCATTTTACGGCCAAAAAACTAGAATTTCGCCTGATTCCCATATATTCGTGTAGTAAAGCCCATGCCGGGCCCGGACCCCAATCGCAAATTTTTTTTCTGAGCCATCAAATACGACCTAAGGAACCATATTTACCACCCCACCATGGCCGTTCCTCGTTGTTTTAAATTTTACGAACAAAAGACTAGAATTTCGCCGGATTCCTATATTTTCGTGTGCATAGCCTATGCCTTCCGAGTGGGTCCGGGGGCCCGGACCTCGATCGCCTAAAATTATTCGGGGCCACCAAATACGACCTAAGGAACCATAGTCACCGCCCTGCCATGGCCGTTCCTCGTTGTTTTGCGTTTTACGGTCAAAAAATTAGAATTCCGCCTGATTCCCTTATATTCGTGTGTTATAGCCCATGCCTTCCGAATGGGTCCGGGCCCCCTGACCCCGATTGCCTAAAATTATTGCGGGCCATCAAATACGACCTAAGGAACCATATCCACTGCCCCGCAATGGCCGTTCCTCATTGTTATGCGTTTTACGGATAAAAAACTAGAATTCTGCCCGAGTCCCATATATTCGTGTGCTATAGCCCATGCCTTACGAGTGGGTCCGGGCCCCCCGAACCCCGATCGCCTAAAATTTTTTTGAGCCATCAAATACGACCTAAGGAACAATAGTCACCACCCCGCCGTGGCCATTCCTCATTGTTTTGCATTTTACGGCCAAAAAACTAGAATTTCGCCGGATTCCCATATTTTCGTGTGCTATAGCCTATTCCTTCCAAGTGCCTAAAATTATTTAGGGCCATCAAATACGACCTAAGGAACCATAGTCACCACCCCGCCGTGGTCGTTCCTCGTTGTTTTGCAATTTACGGCAAAAAACTAGAATTTTGCCCGATTCCCATTTTTTCGTGTGCTATAGCCCATGCCTTTCGAGTGGGTCCGAGCCCCCAGACCCCGATAGACTAAAATATTTGGGGCCATCAAATACGACCTAAGGAACCATAGTAACCACCCTGTCATGGCCGTTCCTCGTTGTTTTGCGTTTTACGGCCAAAAAACTAGAATTCCGCCCGATTCCCATATATTGGTGTGCTATAGCCCACGTCTTCCGAGTGGGTCCGGGCCCCCGGACCCCGATCGCCTAAAATTATTTTAGGCCATCAAATACGACCTAAGGAACCATAGTCACCGCCCCTCCATGGCCGTTCCTCGTTGTTTTGCATTTTACGGGCAAAAAACTAGAAGTCCGCCCGATTCCCATATTTTCGTATGCTAAGCCCACTCCTTCTAAGTGGGTCCGGGCCCCTGGACCCCGATCGCCTAAAATTATTCGGGCCCCTGAAATACGACCTAAGGAACCATAGTCATCGCCTGGCCATGTCCGTTCCTCGTTGTTATGCATTTTACGGCTAAAAAACTAGAATTTCGCCTGATTCCCATATATTCGTGTAGTAAAGCCCATGCCGGGCCCGGACCCCAATCGCAAAATATTTTTCTGAGCCATCAAATACGACCTAAGGAACCATATTTACCACCCCGCCGTGGCCGTTCCTCGTTGTTTTAAATTTTACGAACAAAAAACTAGAATTTCGCCGGATTCCTATATTTTCGTGTGCATAGCCTATGCCTTCCGAGTGGGTCCGGGGGCCCGAACCCCGATCGCCTAAAATTATTCGGGGCCATCAAATACGACCTAAGGAACCATAGTCACCGCCCTGCCATGGCCGTTCCTCGTTGTTTTGCGTTTTACAGTCAAAAAACTAGAATTCCGCCTGATTCCCTTATATTCGTGTGCTATAGCCCACGCCTTCCGAATGGGTCCGGGCCACCTGACCCCGATTGCCTAAAATTATTCCGGGCCATCAAATACGATCTAAGGAACCATATCCACTGCCCCACAATGGCCGTTCTGCGTTGTTATGCGTTTTACGGATAAAAAACTTGAATTCTGCCCGAGTCCCATATATTCGTGTGCTATAGCCCATGCCTTTCGAGTGGGTCCGGGCCCCCGGACCCCGATCGCCTAAAATTATTATGGGCCATCAAATACAACCTAAGGAACCATAGTCATCGCCCCTCCATGGCCGTTCCTCGTTGTTTTGCGTTTTACGGCCAAAGACAAGAATTTTGCCCGATTCCCATATATTCGTGTGCTGTAGCCCACCCTTCCGAGTGGGACCGGGACCCCCGGACCCCGATTGCCTAAATTTTTTCCGGGCTATCAAATACATCCTAAGGAACCATAGTCACCGACCTGCCATGACCGTTCTTCGTTGTTTTGCTTTTTATGACCAAAGAACTAGAATTTTGCCTGATTCCCATATTTTCGTGTGCTCTAGCCCACGCCTTCCGAGTGGGCCCGGGTCCCCCGAAACCGAATTGCCTAACATTTTTCTAGGCCATCAAATATGACCTAAGGAACCATAGTCAGCGCCCCGCTATGGACGTTACTCGTTGTTTTGCGTTTTACGGCCAAAAAACTAGAATTTCGCCGGATTCCCATATTTTCGTGTGCTATAGCCTATGCCTTCCAAGTGCCTAAAATTATTTAGGGCCATCAAATACGACCTAAGGAACCATAGTCACCGCCCCTCCACAGCCGTACCTCGTTGTTTTGCGTTTTACGGTCAAAAAATTAGAATTTCGCCCGATTCCCATATATTCGTATGTTATAGCCTACGCCTTCCGAGTGGGACCGGGACCCCCGGAACTCGATCGCCTAAACTTTCTCCGAGCCATCAAATACGACCTAAGGAACCATAGTCACCGCCCCGCCGTGGTCGTTCCTCGTTGTTTTGCAATTTACGGCAAAAAAACTAGAATTTCGCCCGATTCCCATTTTTTCGTGTGCTGTAGCCCATGCCTTCCGAGTGGGTCCGAGCCCCCGTACCCTGATAGACTAAAATTATTTGGGGCCATCAAATACGACCAAAGGAACCATAGTCACCCTTGTCATTGCCATTCCTCGTTGTTTTGCGTTTTACGGCCAAAAAACTAGAATTCCGCCCGATTCCCATATATTCGTGTGCTATAGCCCACGCCTTCCTAGTGGGTCCGGGCTCCCGGACCCCGATCGCCTAAAATTATTTTAGGCCATCAAATACGACCTAAGGAACCATAGTCACCGCCCCTCCATAGCCGTTCCTCGTTGTTTTGCGTTTTACGGCCATAAAACTAGAATTTCGCCCGATTCCCATATTTTTGTGTGCTAAGCCCACGCCTTCTACGTGGGTCCGGGCCCCCAGACCCCGATCGCCTAAAATTATTCGGGCCCCTGAAATACGACCTAAGGAACCATAGCCACCGCTCGGCCATGGCCATTCCTCGTTGTTATGCATTTTACTGCCTAAGGAACCATAGTCACCACCCCATCGTGGCCGTTCCTCGTTGTTTTGCATTTTACGGCCAAAAAACTAGAATTTTGCCGGATTCCCATATTTTCGTGTGCATAGCCAATGCCTTCCGAGTGGGTCCGGGGCCCCGGACCCCGATCACCTAAAATTATTTGGGGCCATCAAATACGACCTAAGGAACCATAGTCACCACCCTGCCATGGCCGTTCCTCATTGTTTTGCGTTTTACGGCCAAAAAACTAGAATTCCGCCCAATTCCCATATATTCGTGTGTTATAGCCCACGCCTTCCGAGTGGGTCCGGGTTGCCTAAAATTATTTTGGGCCATCAAATACGACCTAAGTAACCATAGTCACCGCCCCTCCATGGCCGTTTCTCGTTGTTTTGCGTTTTACGGGCAAAAAACTAGAATTTTGCCCGATTCCCATATTTTCATGTGCTAAGCCCACGCCTTCTAAGTGGGTCCGGGCCCCCGGACCCCGATCGCCTAAAATTATTCGGGCCCCTGAAATATGACCTAAGGAACCATAGTCACCGCCTGGCCATGTCCGTTCCTCGTTGTTATGCATTTTACGGCCAAAAAACTAGAATTTCGCCTGATTCCCATATATTCGTGTAGTAAAGCCCATGCCGGGCCCGGACCCCAATCACAAAATTTTTTTCTGAGCCATCAAATACGACCTAAGGAACCATATTTACCACCCCACCGTGGCCGTTCCTCTTTGTTTTAAATTTTACGAACAAAAAACTAGAATTTCGCCGGATTCCTCTATTTTCGTGTGCATAGCCTATGCCTTCCGAGTGGGTCCGGGGGCCCGGACCCCGATCGCCTCAAATTATTCGGGGCCATCAAATACGACCTAAGGAACCATAGTCACCGCCCTGCCATGGCCGTTCCTCGTTGTTTTGCGTTTTAGGATCAAAAAACTAGAATTCCGCCTGATTCCCTTATATTCGTGTGCTATAGCCCACGCCTTCCGAATGGGTCCGGGGCCCCTGACCCCGATTGCCTAAAATTATTCCGGGCCATCAAATACGACCTAAGGAACCATATCCACCGCCCCGCAATGGCCGTTCCTCGTTGTTATGTGCTTTACGGATAAAAAACTAGAATTCTGCCCGAGTCCCATATATTCGTGCGCTATAGCCCATGCCTTACAAGTGGGTCCGGGCCCCCCAACCCCGATCGCCTAAAATTTTTCTGAGCCATCAAATACGACCTAAGGAACCATAGTCACCACCCCGCCGTGGCCGTCCCTCATTGTTTTCGTGTTTTACGGTCAAAAAATTAGAATTTCGCCCGATTCCCATATATTCGTATGTTATTGCCTACGCCTTCCGAGTGGGACCGGGACCCCCGGAACTCGATCGCCTAAACTTTCTCCGAGCCATCAAATACGACCTAAGGAACCATAGTCACCTCCCCGCCGTGGTCATTCCTCGTTGTTATGCAATTTACGGAAAAAAAACTAGAATTTCGCCCGATTCCCATTTTTTCGTGTGCTATAGCCCATGCCTTCTGAGTGGGTCCGAGCCCCCGGACCCCGATAGACTAAAATTATTCGGGGCCATTAAATACGACCTAAGGAACCCTAGTCACCGCCCCTCCATAGCCGTTCCTCGTTGTTTTGCGTTTTACGGCCAAAAAACTAGAATTCCGTCCGATTCCCATATTTTTATGTGCTAAGCCCACGCCTTCTAAGTGGGTCCGGCCCACCGGACCCCGATCGCCTAAAATTATTCGGGCCCCTGAAATACGACCTAAGGAACCATAGTCACCGCTCGGCCATGGCCGTTCCTCGTTGTTATGCATTTTACGGCCTAAGGAACCATAGTCACCACCCCGTCGTGGCCGTTCCTCGTTGTTTTGCATTTTACGGCCAAAAAACTAGAATTTCGCCGGATTCCCATATTTTCGTGTGCATAGCCAATGCCTTCCGAGTGGGTCTGGGGCCCCGGACCCCGATCGCCTAAAATTATTTGGGGCCATCAAATACGACCTAAGGAACCATAGTCACCACCCTGCCATGGCCGTTCCTCGTTGTTTTGCGTTTTACGACCAAAAAACTAGAATTTCGCCCGATTCCCATATATTCGTGTGCTATAGCCCACGCCTTCCGAGTGGGTCCGGGTTGCCTAAAATTATTTTGGGCCATCAAATACGACCTAAGTAACCATAGTCACCGCCCCTCCATGGTCGTTCCTTGTTGTTTTGCGTTTTACGGGCAAAAAAATAGAATTTTGCCCGATTCCCATATTTTCGTGTGCTAAGCCCACGCCTTCTAAGTGGGTCCGGGCCCCCGGACCCCGATCGCCTAAAATTATTCGGGCCCCCAAAATACGACCTAAGGAACCATAGTCACCACCTGGCCATGTCCGTTCCTCGTTGTTATGCATTTTACGGCCAAAAAACTAGAATTTCGCCTGATTCCCATATATTCGTGTAGTAAAGCCCATGCCGGGCCCGGACCCCAATCGCAAAAAAATTTTCTGAGCCATCAAATATGACCTAAGGAACCATATTTACCACCCCGCCGTGGCCGTTCCTCGTTGTTTTAAATTTTACGAACAAAAAACTAGAATTTCGCCGGATTCCTCTATTTTCGTGTGCATAGCCTATGCCTTCCGAGTAGGTCCGGGGGCCCGGACCCCGATCGCCTCAAATTATTCGGGGCCATCAAATACGACCTAAGGAACCGTAGTCACTGCCCTGCCATGGCCGTTCCTCGTTGTTTTACGTTTTACGATCAAAAAACTAGAATTCCGCCTGATTCCCTTATATTCGTGTGCTATAGCCCACGCCTTCCGAATGGGTCCGGGCCCCCTGACCCCGATTTCCTAAAATTATTCCGGGCCATCAAATACAAACTAAGGAACCATATCCACTGCCCTGCAATGGCCGTTCCTCGTTGTTATGCATTTTACAGATAAAAAACTAGAATTCTGCCCGAGTCCCATATATTCGTGTGCTATAGCCCATGCCTTACGAGTGGGTCCGGGCCCCCCGGACCCCGATCGCCTAAAATGTTTCTGAGCCATCAAATACGACCTAAGGAACCATAGTCACCACCCCGCCGTGGCCGTTCCTCATTGTTTTGCATTTTACGGCCAAAAAACTAGAATTTCGCCCGATTCCCATATATTCGTGTGATATAACCTACGCCTTCCGAGTGGGACCGGGACCCCCGGAACTCGATCGCCTAAACTTTCTCCGAGCTATCAAATACGACCTAAGGAACCATAGTCACCGCCCCGCCGTGGTCGTTCCTCGTTGTTTTGCAATTTACGGCAAAAAAACTAGAATTCTGCCCGATTCCTATTGTTTCGTGTGCTATAACCCATGCCTTCCGAGTGGGTCCGAGCCCCCGGACCCCGATAGTCTAAAATTATTCGGGGGCATCATATAGGACCTAAGGAACCATATTCACCACCATTCCATGGCCGTTCCTCGTTGTTTTGCATTTTACGGCCAAAGAACTAGAATTCCGCCCGATTCCCATATATTCGTGTGCTATAGCCCACGCCTTCCGAGTGGGTCCGGGTCGCCTAAAATTATTTTGGGCCATCACATACGACCTAAGGAACCATAGTCACCACCCCTCCATGGCCGTTCCTCGTTGTTTTGCGTTTTACGGCCAAAAAACTAAAATTCCGCCCGATTCCCATATTTTCGTGTACTAAGCCCACGCCTTCTAAGTGGGTCCGGGCCCCCGGACCCCGATCGCCTAAAATTATTCGGGCCCCTTAAATACGACCTAAGGAACCATAGTCACCACTCGGCTATGGCTGTTCCTCGTTGTTATGCATTTTACGGCCAAAAAACTAGAATTCCGCCTGATTCCCATATATTCGTGTAGTAAAGCCCATGCCTTCCGAGTGGGTCCAGACCCCCCGGACCCCGATCGCCTAAAATTTTTCTGAGCCATCAAATATGACCTAAGGAACCATAGTCACCACCCCGTCGTGGTTGTTCCTCATTGTTTTGCATTTTACGGCCAAAAAACTAGAATTTCGCCGGATTCCCATATTTTCGTGTGCTATAGCCTATGCCTTCCAAGTGCCTAATATTATTTAGGGCCATCAAATACGACCTAAGGAACCATAGTCACCGCCCCTCCATGGCCGTACCTCGTTGTTTTGCGTTTTACGGTCAAAAAATTAGAATTTCGCCCGATTCCCATATATTCGTATGTTATAGCCTACGCCTTCCGAGTGGGACCGGGACCCCCGGAACTCGATCGCCTAAACTTTCTCCGAGCCATCAAACACGACCTAAGGAACCATACTCACCGCCCCGCCGTGGTCGTTCCTCGTTGTTTTGCAATTTACGGCAAAAAAACTAGAATTCCGCCCGATTCTTATTTTTTCGTGTGCTATAACCCATGCCTTCCGAGTGGGTCCGAGCCCCCGGACCCCGATAGACTAAAATTATTCGGGGGCATCATATAGGACCTAAGGAACCATATTCACCACCATTCCATGGCCGTTCCTCATTGTTTTGCATTTTACGGCCAAAGAACTAGAATTCCGCCCGATTTCCATATATTCGTGTGCTATAGCCCACGCCTTCCGAGTGGCTCCGGATCACCTAAAATTATTTTGGGCCATCACATACGACCTAAGGAACCATAGTCACCACCCCTCCATGGCCGTTCCTCGTTGTTTTGCGTTTTACGGCCAAAAAACTAGAATTCCGCCCGATTCCCATATTTTCGTGTACTAAGCCCACGCCATCTAAGTGGGTCCGGGCCCCCGGACCCCGATCGCCTAAAATTATTCGGGCCCCTTAAATACGACCTAAGGAACCATAGTCACCGCTCGGCTATGGATGTTCCTCGTTGTTATGCATTTTACGGCCAAAAAACTAGAATTCCGCCTGATTCCCATATATTCGTGTAGTAAAGCCCATGCCTTCCGAGTGGGTCCGGACCCCCCGGATCCCGATCGCCTAAAATTATTTGGGGCCATCAAATACGATCTTAGGAACCATAGTCACCACCATTCCATGGCCGTTCCTCGTTGTTTTGCGTTTTACGGCCAAAAACTAGAATTCCGCCCGATTCCCATATATTCGTGTGCTATAGCCCACGCCTTTCGAGTGGGTCCGGGCCCCCGGACCCCGATCGCCTAAAATTATTTTAGGCCATCAAATACGACCTAAGGAACCATGGTCACCGCCCCTCCATGGCCGTTCCTCGTTGTTTTGCGTTTTACGGCCAAAAAACTAGAATTCCGCCCAATTCCCATATTTTTGTGTGCTAAGCCCACGCCTTCTAAGTGAGTCCGGACCCCGATCGCCTAAAATTATTCCGCCCCCTGAAATATGACCTAAGGAACCATAGTCACCGCTCATCCATGGCCGTTCCTCGTTGTTAAGCATTTTACGGCCAAAAAACTAGAATTTCGCCTGATTCCCATATATTAGTGTAGTAAAGCCCATGCCTTCCGAGTGGGTCCGGACCCCCCGGACCCCGATCGCCTAAAATTTTTCTGAGCCATCAAATACGACCTAAGGAACCATAGTCACCACCCCGACGTGGCCGTTTCTCATTGTTTTGCATTTTACGGCCAAAAAACTAGAATTTCGCCGGATTCCCATATTTTCGTGTGCTATAGCCTATGCCTTCCAAGTGCCTCAAATTATTTAGGGCCATCAAATACGACCTAAGGAACCATAGTCACCGCCCCTCCATGGCCGTACCTCGTTGTTTTGCGTTTTACGGTCAAAAAATTAGAATTTCGCCCGATTCCCATATAGCCTACACCTTCCGAGTGGGACCGGGACCCCCGGAACTCAATCGCCTAAACTTTCTCCGAGTCATCAAATACGACCTAAGGAACCAGAGTCACCGCCCCGCCGTGGTCGTTCCTCGTTGTTTTGCAATTTACGGCAAAAAAACTAGAATTTCGTCTGATTCCCATTTTTTCGTGTGCTATAGCCCATGCCTTCTGAGTGGGTCCGAGCCCCCGGACCCCGATAGACTAAAATTATTCGGGGCCATCAAATACGACCTAAGGAACCATAGTCACCACCCTGTCATGGCCGTTCCTCGTTATTTTGCGTTTTACGGCCAAAAAACTAGAATTCCGCTTGATTCCCTTATATTCGTGTGCTATAGCCCACGCCTTCCGAATGGGTCCGGGCCCCCTGACCCCGATTGCCTAAAATTATTCCGGGCCATCAAATACGACATAAGGAACCATATCCACTGCCCCGCAATGGCCGTTCCTCGTTGTTATGCGTTTTACGGATAAAAAACTAGAATTCTGCCCGAGTCTCTTATATTCGTGTGCTATAGCCCATGCCTTACGAGTGGGTCCGGGGCCCTCGGACCCCGATCGCCTAAATTTTTCTGAGCCATCAAATACGACCTAAGGAACCATAGTCACCACCCCGCCGTGGCCGTTCCTCATTGTTTTGCATTTTACGGCCAAAAAACTAGAATTTCGCCGGATTCCCATATTTTCATGTGCTATAGCCTATGCCTTCCAAGTGCCTAAAATTATTTAGGGCCATTAAATACGACCTAAGGAACCATAGTCATCGCCCCTCCATGGCCGTACCTCATTGTTTTGCGTTTTACGGTCAAAAAATTAGAATTTCGCCCGATTCCCATATATTCGTATGTTATAGCCTATGCCTTCCGAGTGGGACCGGGACCCCCGGAACTCGATCGCCTAAACTTTCTCCGAGCCATCAAATACGACCTAAGGAACCATAGTTACCGCCCCGCCGTGGTCGTTCCTCGTTGTTTTGCAATTTATGGCAAAAAAACTAGAATTTCGCCCGATTCTTATTTTTTCGTGTGTTATAGCCCATGCCTTCCGAGTGGGTCCGAGCCCCCGGACCCCGATAGACTAAAATTATTCGGGGCCATCATATACGACCTAAGGAACCATAGTCACCACCATTCCATGGCCGTTCCTCGTTGTTTTGCGTTTTACGGCCAAAAAACTAGAATTCCGCCTGATTCCGATATATTCGTGTGCTATAGCCCACGCCTTCCGAGTTGGTCCGGGTTGCCTAAAATTATTTAGGGCCATCACATACGACCTAAGGAACCATAGTCACCGCCCCTCCATGGCCTTCCTCGTTGTTTTGCGTTTTACGGCCAAAAAACTAGAATTCCGCCCGATTCCCATATTTTCGGGTACTAAGCCCACGCCTTCTAAGTGGGTCGGGGCCCCCGGACCCCGATCGCCTAAAATTATTCGGGCCCCTTAAATATGACCTAAGGAACCATAGTCACCGCTCGGCTATGGCTGTTCCTCGTTGTTATGCATTTTACGGCCAAAAAACTAGAATTCCGCCTGATTCCCATATATTCGTGTAGTAAAGCCCATGCCTTCCGAGTGGGTCCGGACCCCCCGGACCCCGATCGCCTAAAATTTTTCTGAGCCATCAAATACGACCTAAGGAACCATAGTCACCACCCCGCCGTGGCTGTTCCTCGTTGTTTTGCATTTTACGGCCAAAAAACTAGAATTTCGCCGGATTCCCATATTTTTGTCTGCATAGCCTATGCCTTCCGAGTGGGTCCGGGGCCCCGGATCCCGATCGACTAAAATTATTTGGGGCCATCAAATACGATCTTAGGAACCATAGTCACCACCATTCCGTGGCCGTTCCTCGTTTATTTGTGTTTTACGGCCAAAAAACTAGAATTCCGCCCGATTCCCATATATTCGTGTGCTATAGCCCACGCCTTCCGAGTGGGTCCGGGCCACTGGACCCCGATCGCCTAAAGTTATCTTAGGCCATCAAATACGACCTAAGGACCCATGGTCACCGCCCCTCCATTGCCGTTCCTCGTTGTTTTGCGTTTTACGGCCAAAATACTAGAATTTCGCCCGATTCCCATAATTTTGTGTGCTAAGCCCACGCCTTCTAAGTGAGTCCGGGCCCCCGGACCCCGATCGCCTAAAATTATTCGGGCCCCTGAAATACGACCTAAGGAACCATAGTCACCACTCGGCTATGGCTGTTCCTCGTTGTTATGCATTTTACGGCCAAAAAACTAGAATTCCGCCTGATTCCCATATATTCGTGTAGTAAAGCCCATGCCTTCCGAGTGGGTCCAGACCCCCCGGACCCCGATCGCCTAAAATTTTTCTGAGCCATCAAATATGACCTAAGGAACCATAGTCACCACCCCGTCGTGGTTGTTCCTCATTGTTTTGCATTTTACGGCCAAAAAACTAGAATTTCGCCGGATTCCCATATTTTCGTGTGCTATAGCCTATGCCTTCCAAGTGCCTAATATTATTTAGGGCCATCAAATACGACCTAAGGAACCATAGTCACCGCCCCTCCATGGCCGTACCTCGTTGTTTTGCGTTTTACGGTCAAAAAATTAGAATTTCGCCCGATTCCCATATATTCGTATGTTATAGCCTACGCCTTCCGAGTGGGACCGGGACCCCCGGAACTCGATCGCCTAAACTTTCTCCGAGCCATCAAACACGACCTAAGGAACCATACTCACCGCCCCGCCGTGGTCGTTCCTCGTTGTTTTGCAATTTACGGCAAAAAAACTAGAATTCCGCCCGATTCTTATTTTTTCGTGTGCTATAACCCATGCCTTCCGAGTGGGTCCGAGCCCCCGGACCCCGATAGACTAAAATTATTCGGGGGCATCATATAGGACCTAAGGAACCATATTCACCACCATTCCATGGCCGTTCCTCATTGTTTTGCATTTTACGGCCAAAGAACTAGAATTCCGCCCGATTCCCATATATTCGTGTGCTATAGCCCACGCCTTCCGAGTGGCTCCGGATCACCTAAAATTATTTTGGGCCATCACATACGACCTAAGGAACCATAGTCACCACCCCTCCATGGCCGTTCCTCGTTGTTTTGCGTTTTACGGCCAAAAAACTAGAATTCCGCCCGATTCCCATATTTTCGTGTACTAAGCCCACGCCATCTAAGTGGGTCCGGGCCCCCGGACCCCGATCGCCTAAAATTATTCGGGCCCCTTAAATACGACCTAAGGAACCATAGTCACCGCTCGGCTATGGCTGTTCCTCGTTGTTATGCATTTTACGGCCAAAAAACTAGAATTCCGCCTGATTCCCATATATTCGTGTAGTAAAGCCCATGCCTTCCGAGTGGGTCCGGACCCCCCGGATCCCGATCGCCTAAAATTATTTTGGGCCATCAAATACGATCTAAGGAACCATAGTCACCACCATTCCATGGCCGTTCCTCGTTGTTTTGCGTTTTACGGCCAAAAAACTAGAATTCCGCCCGATTCCCATATATTCGTGTGCTATAACCCACGCATTCCGAGTGGGTCTGGGCCCCGGGACCCCGATCGCCTAAAATTATTTTAGGCCATCAAATACGACCTAAGGAACCATGGTCACCGCCCCTCCATGGCCGTTCCTCGTTGTTTTGCGTTTTACGGCCAAAAAACTAGAATTCCGCCCGATTCCCATATTTTTGTGTGCTAAGCCCACGCCTTCTAAGTGAGTCCGGACCCCGATCGCCTAAAATTATTCCGCCCCCTGAAATATGACCTAAGGAACCATAGTCACCGCTCAGCCATGGCCGTTCCTCGTTGTTAAGCATTTTACGGCCAAAAAACTAGAATTCCGCCTGATTCCCATATATTAGTGTAGTAAAGCCCATGCCTTCCGAGTGGGTCCGGACCCCCCGGACCCCGATTGCCTAAAATTTTTCTGAGCCATCAAATACGACCTAAGGAACCATAGTCACCACCCCGACGTGGCCGTTTCTCATTGTTTTGCATTTTACGGCCAAAAAACTAGAATTTCGCCGGATTCCCATATTTTCGTGTGCTATAGCCTATGCCTTCCAAGTGCCTCAAATTATTTAGGGCCATCAAATACGACCTAAGGAACCATAGTCACCGCCCCTCCATGGCCGTACCTCGTTGTTTTGCGTTTTACGGTCAAAAAATTAGAATTTCGCCCGATTCCCATATAGCCTACGCCTTCCGAGTGGGACCGGGACCCCCGGAACTCGATCGCCTAAACTTTCTCCGAGTCATCAAATACGACCTAAGGAACCAGAGTCACCGCCCCGCCGTGGTCGTTCCTCGTTGTTTTGCAATTTACGGCAAAAAAACTAGAATTTCGCCTGATTCCCATTTTTTCGTGTGCTATAGCCCATGCCTTCTGAGTGGGTCCGAGCCCCCGGACCCCGATAGACTAAAATTATTCGGGGCCATCAAATACGACCTAAGGAACCATAGTCACCACCCTGTCATGGCCGTTCCTCGTTGTTTTGCATTTTACGGCCAAAAAACTAGAATTCCGCTTGATTCCCTTATATTCGTGTGCTATAGCCCACGCCTTCCGAATGGGTCCGGGCCCCCTGACCCCGATTGCCTAAAATTATTCCGGGCCATCAAATACGACATAAGGAACCATATCCACTGCCCCGCAATGGCCGTTCCTCGTTGTTATGCGTTTTACGGATAAAAAACTAGAATTCTGCCCGAGTCTCTTATATTCGTGTGCTATAGCCCATGCCTTACGAGTGGGTCCGGGGCCCTCGGACCCCGATCGCCTAAATTTTTCTGAGCCATCAAATACGACCTAAGGAACCATAGTCACCACCCCGCCGTGGCCGTTCCTCATTGTTTTGCATTTTACGGCCAAAAAACTAGAATTTTGCCGGATTCCCATATTTTCATGTGCTATAGCCTATGCCTTCCAAGTGCCTAAAATTATTTAGGGCCATTAAATACGACCTAAGGAACCATAGTCACCGCCCCTCCATGGCCGTACCTCATTGTTTTGCGTTTTACGGTCAAAAAATTAGAATTTCGCCCGATTCCCATATATTCGTATGTTATAGCCTATGCCTTCCGAGTGGGACCGGGACCCCCGGAACTCGATCGCCTAAACTTTCTCCGAGCCATCAAATACGACCTAAGGAACCATAGTCACCGCCCCGCCGTGGTCGTTCCTCGTTGTTTTGCAATTTACGGCAAAAAAACTAGAATTTCGCCCGATTCTTATTTTTTTCGTGTGTTATAGCCCATGCCTTCCGAGTGGGTCCGAGCCCCCGGACCCCGATAGACTAAAATTATTCGGGGCCATCATATACGACCTAAGGAACCATAGTCACCACCATTCCATGGCCGTTCCTCGTTGTTTTGCGTTTTACGGCCAAAAAACTAGAATTCCGCCTGATTCCGATATATTCGTGTGCTATAGCCCACGCCTTCCGAGTTGGTCCGGGTTGCCTAAAATTATTTAGGGCCATCACATACGACCTAAGGAACCATAGTCACCGCCCCTCCATGGCCGTTCCTCGTTGTTTTGCGTTTTACGGCCAAAAAACTAGAATTCCGCCCGATTCCCATATTTTCGGGTACTAAGCCCACGCCTTCTAAGTGGGTCGGGGCCCCCGGACCCCGATCGCCTAAAATTATTCGGGCCCCTTAAATATGACCTAAGGAACCATAGTCACCGCTCGGCTATGGCTGTTCCTCGTTGTTATGCATTTTACGGCCAAAAAACTAGAATTCCGCCTGATTCCCATATATTCGTGTAGTAAAGCCCATGCCTTCCGAGTGGGTCCGGACCCCCGGACCCCGATCGCCTAAAATTTTTCTGAGCCATCAAATACGACCTAAGGAACCATAGTCACCACCCCGTCGTGGCTGTTCCTCGTTGTTTTGCATTTTACGGCCAAAAAACTAGAATTTCGCCGGATTCCCATATTTTCGTCTGCATAGCCTATGCCTTCCGAGTGGGTCCGGGGCCCCGGATCCCGATCGACTAAAATTATTTGGGGCCATCAAATACGATCTTAGGAACCATAGTCACCACCATTCCGTGGCTGTTCCTCGTTTATTTGTGTTTTACGGCCAAAAAACTAGAATTCCGCCCGATTCCCAAATATTCGTGTGCTATAGCCCACGCCTTCCGAGTGGGTCCGGGCCACTGGACCCCGATCGCCTAAAGTTATCTTAGGCCATCAAATACGACCTAAGGACCCATGGTCACCGCCCCTCCATTGCCGTTCCTCGTTGTTTTGCGTTTTACGGCCAAAAAACTAGAATTCCGCCCGATTCCCATAATTTTGTGTGCTAAGCCCACGCCTTCTAAGTGAGTCCGGGCCCCCGGACCCCGATCGCCTAAAATTATTCGGGCCCCTGAAATACGACCTAAGGAACCATAGTCACCGCTCGGCCATGGCCGTTCCTCGTTGTTAAGCATTTTACGGCCAAAAAACTAGAATTCCACCTGATTCCCATATATTCGTGTAGTAAAGCCCATGCCTTCCGAGTGGGTCCGGACCCCCCGGACCCCGATCGCCTAAATTTTTTCTGAGCCATCAAATACGACCTAAGTAACCATAGTCACCACCCCGCCGTGGCCGTTTCTCATTGTTTTGCATTTTACGGCCAAAAAACTAGAATTTCGCCGGATTCCCATATTTTCGTGTGCTATAGCCTATGCCTTCCAAGTGCCTAAAATTATTTAGGGCCATAAAATACGACCTAAGGAACCATAGTCACCGCCCCTCCATGGACGTACCTCGTTGTTTTGCATTTTACGGTCAAAAAATTATACTTTCGCACGATTCCCATATATTCGTATGCTATAGCCCACGCCTTCCGAGTGGGACCGGGACCCCCAGACCTCGATCGCCTAAACTTTTTCCCAGCCATCAAATACGACCTAAGGAACCATAGTCACCGCCTCGCCATAGTCATTCCTCGTTGTTTTGCAATTTACGGTAAAAAAATAGAATTTCGCCCGATTCCCATTTTTTCGTGTGCTATAGCCCATGCCTTCCGAGTGGGTCTGAGCCCCCGGACTCCGATAGACTAAAATTATTCGTGGCCATCAAATACGACCTAAGTAACCATAGTCACCACCCTGTCACGGCCGTTCCTCGTTGTTTTGCGTTTTACGGCCAAAAATCTAGAATTCTGCCCGATTCCCATATATTCGTGTGCTATAGCCCACGCCTTCCGAGTGGGTCCGGGCCCCCGGACCCCGATCGCCTAAAATTATTTTAGGCCATCAAATACGACCTAAGGAACCATGGTCACCGCCCCTCCATGGCCGTCCCTCGTTGTTTTGTGTTTTACGGCCAAAAAACTAGAATTCCGCCCGATTCCCATATTTTTGTGTGCTAAGCCCACGCCTTCTAAGTGAGTCCGGGCCCCCGGACCCCGATCGCCTAAAATTATTCGGCCCCCTGAAATACGACCTAAGGAACCATAGTCACCACTCGGCCATGGCCGTTCCTCGTTGTTATGCATTTTACGGCCAAAAAACGAGAATTCCGCCTGATTCCCATATATTCGTGTAGTAAAGCCCATGCCTTCCGAGTGGGTCCGGACCCCCCGGACCCCGATTGCCTAAAAATTTTTTGAGCCATCAAATACGACCTAAGGAACCATAGTCACCACCCCGTCGTGGCCGTTCCTCGTTGTTTTGCATTTTACGGCCAAAAAACTAGAATTTCGCCGGATTCCCAAATTTTCGTCTCCATAGCCTATGCCTTCCGAGTGGTTCCGGGGCCCCGGACCCCGATTGCCTAAAATTATTCGGGGCCATCAAATACAACCTAAGGAACCGTAGTCACCACCCTTCCATGGCCGTTCCTCGTTGTTTTGCATTTTACGGCCAAAACACTAGAATTCGGCCCGATTCCCATATATTCGTGTGCTATAGCCCATGCCTTCCGAGTGGTTCTGGGTCGCCTAAAATTATTTTGGGCCATCAAATACGACCTAAGGAACCATAGTCACCGCCCCTCCATCGCCGTTCCTCGTTGTTTTGTGTTTTAAGGCCAAAAAACTAGAATTTCGCCTGATTCCCATATTTTCGTGTGCTAAGCCCACGCCTTCTAAGTGGGTCCGGGCCCCCGGACCCCGATCGCCTAAAATTATTCGGGCCCCTGAAATACGACCTAAGGAACCATAGTCACCGCCTGGCCATGTCCGTTCCTCTTTGTTATGCATTTTACGGCCAAAAAATTAGAATTCCGCCTGATTCCCATATATTCGTGTAGTAAAGCCCTTGCCAGCCCGGACCCAAATGCAAAAAAATTTTCTGAGCCATCAAATACGACCTAAGGAACCATATTTACCACCCCGCCATAGACGTTCCTCGTTGTTTTAAATTTTACGGACAAAAAACTAGAATTTTGCCAGATTCCCATATTTTCGTGTGCATAGCCTATGCCTTCCGAGTGGGTTCGGGCCCCCTGACCCCGATTGCCTAAAATTATTCCGGGCCATCAAATATGACCTACGGAACCATATCCACCGCCCCGCAATGGCCGTTCCTCGTTGTTATGCGTTTTACGGCCAAAAAACTAGAATTCTGCTCGAGTCCCATATATTCGTGTGCTATAGCCCATGCCTTACGAGTGGGTCCGGGCCCCCCGGACCCCTATCGCCTAAAATATTTCTGAGACATCAAATACAACCAAAGGAACCATAGTCACCACCCCACCGTGGCCGTTTCTCATTGTTTTGCATTTTACGGCCAAAAAACTAGAGTTTCGCCGGATTCCCATATTTTCGTGTGCTATAGCCTATGCCTTCCAAGTGCCTAAAATTATTTAGGGCCATCAAATACGACCTAAGGAACCATATTCATCGCCCCGCCATGGCCGTTCCTCGTTGTTTTGCGTTTTATGGCTAAAAAACTAAAATTTCGCCCGATTACCATATATTCGTGTGTTATAGCCCACGCCTTCTGAATGGGTCCGGGCCCCCTGACCCTGATCGCCTAAAATTATTTCGGGCCATCAAATACGACCTAAGGAACCATAGTCACCACCCCGCCCTGGCTATTCCTCGTTGTTTTGCATTTTATGGCAAAAAAACTAGAATTTTGCCCGATTCCCATATTTTCATGAGATATAGCCCACGCCTTCCAAGTGGGTCCGGGGATCGCCTAAAGTTTTTTCGGGCCATCAAATATGACCTAAGGAACCATAGTAACTGCCCTGCCATAACCGTTCCTCATTTTTTCCTTTTTACGTCAAAAAAACTAGAATTTCGTACAATTGCCATATTTTCGTGACCTATAGCCCATGCCTTCCGAGTGGGTCCGGGCCCCCCGAAATCGGATTGCCTAACATTTTTCCAAGACATAAAATACGACTTAAGGAACCATAGTCACCGCCCCTCCATGGCCGTACCTCATTGTTTTGCGTTTTACAGCAAAAAACCTAGAATTTCGCCCGATTCCCATATTTTCGTGAGATATAGCCCATGCCTTTCAAGTGGGTCCGGTCCCCTAGACCCCGATCACCTAAAATTTATTTGGGCCATCAAATACGACCTAAGGAACCATAGTCACCACCCCGCAATGACCGTTCCTTGTTGTTTTGCTTTTTACGACCAAAAAAGTAGAATTCTGCCTGATTCCCATATTTTCGTATGCTGAGCCCACACCTTCCGATTGGGCCCGGGTCCCCCGAAACCGGATTCCCTAACATTTTTCCAGGCCATCAAATACGACCTAAGGAACCATAGTCAACGCCCCTCCATGGCCGTAGCTCGTTGTTTTGCGTTTTACGGCCAAAAAATTAGAATTCCGCCTGATTCCCATATATTCGTGTGCTATAGCCCACGCCTTCCGAGTGGGACCGGGACCCCCGGACCTCGATCGCCTAAACTTTTTCTGAGCCATCAAATACGACCTAAGGAACCATATTTACCACCCCGTCATGGCCGTTCCTCGTTGTTTTAAATTTTACGGACAAAAAACTAGAATTTCGCCGGATTCCCAACCATATTGGCTCCTCTTATTTTTGCATTTTACGGCCAAAAAACTACAATTTCGCCCGATTCCCTTATTTTCGTATGCCATAGCCCACGCATTCTGAGTGGGTCGGGCCCCCGAAACTAGATCGCCTCAAATTTTTCTAGGCCATCTAATACGACCTAAGTAACCATAGTCACCGCCCCGTCATTACTGCTCCTCATTTTTTTTGCATTTTACGGCGAAAAAAATAGAATTTTGCATGATTCCCTTATTTTCGTGTCCTATAGCCTACGCCTTCCGAGTGGCCCATGGCCCCCAGAACCGGATCGCCTAAAAAATTTTCGGGCTATCAAATACGACCTAAGGAAAAATAGCTAACGCCCCATCATGACTGCTCCTCGTGTTTTTTGCATTTTACGGCCAAAAAACTAGAATTCTGCCTGATTCCCTTATTTTCGTGTGCTATAGCCCACGCCTTCCGAGTGGCCCCGGGCCCCCAGAACCGGATCGCCTAAAATTTTTTAGGTCTATCAAATATGAACTAAGGAAAAATAGCCAACGCCCCATCATGACTGCTCCTCATTTTTTTGAATTTTACGGCCAAAAAACTAAAATTCTGCCCGATTCCCATATTTTCGTGTGCTATAGCCCACACATTCCGAGTGGACCCGGGCCCCCAGACCCGGATCACCAAAAAAATTTTCGGGCCATCGAATACGACCTAAGGAACCATAGTCACCGCCCCGTCATGATTAATCCTCGTGATTTTGCGTTTTACGGCCAAATAACTAGAATTCCGCCCGATTCCCATATTTTCGGGTGCTTTAGCCGAGGCCTTCCGAGTGGACCCGGGCTCCCCAGACCTGGATCGCCTAAAACTTTTTCGGGCCATAAAATACGAACTAAGGAACCATAGTCACCGCCCAGCCATGATCGTTCCTTATTTGTTGCATTTTACGGCCAAAAAACTAGAATTCCACCTGATTCCCATATTTTCGTGTGTTATAGCCCACGTATTCCGAGTGGGCCCGGATCCCCAGAACCGGATCGCCTAAAAAATTTTCGGGACATCAAATACGACCTAAGTAACCATAGTCACCGCCCCTTCATGACTGCTCCTCATTTATTTTGCGTTTTACGGCCAAAAAACTAGAATTCTTCCCGATTCCCTTATTTTCGTGTCCTCTAACCCACGCCTTCCGAGTGGCCCCGGGCCCCTAGAACCGGATCGCCTAAAAAAATTTTGGGCTATCAAATACGACCTAAGGAAAAAAAAGCCAATGCCCCGTCATGATTGCTCCTCATTGTTTTTTGCATTTTACGGCCAAAAAACTAGAATTCTACCCGATTCCCTTATTTTCGTGTGCAATAGCCCATGCCTTCCGAGTGGACCCGGGCCCCCAGAACCGAATCGCCTAAAATATTTTCGGGCTATCAAATACGACCTAAGGAAAAATAGCCAATGCCCCATCATGACTGCTCCTCGTGTTTTTGCATTTTACGGCCAAAAAACTAGAATTCTGCCCAATTCCCATATTTTCGTGTGATATAGCCCACGCATTCCGAGTGGGCCCGGTCCCCCAGACCCGGATCACCAAAAAAAATTCTGGGCCATCGAATACGACCTAAGGAACTATAGTCACCGCCCCGTCATGACTGCTCCTCGTGTTTTAGCGTTTTACAGCCAAAAAACTAGAATTCCGCCCGTTTCCCATATTTTTGTGAGCTATAGCCCACGCCTTCCGAGTGGGCCTGGGCCCCTCAGAACCGGATTGCCTAGTTTTTTTCCGGGCCATCAAATACGTCCTAAGGAACAATAGCCACCACCCCGCCATGACTGCTCCTCGTTGTTTTGGGTTTTACTGCCAAAAAACTAGAATTCAGCCCTATTCCTATTTTTTCGTGTGCTATAGCCCACGCCTTCTGAGTGGTCCCGTGCCCCCTTGGAACCGGATAGCCGAAGAAAAATTTTTGGGCCATTAAATACGAACTAAGGAACCATAGTCACCGCCCCGTCATGACTGCTCCTAATGTCTTTGCGTTTTACAGCCAAAAAACTAGTATTCCGCCCGATTCCCATATTTTCGTGTGCTATCGCGCATGCATTTGGTGTGGGCTCGGGCCCCCAGAACCGGATCGCCTAAATTTTTTCCGAGCCATCAAATATGACCTAAGCAATGATAGTCACCGCCCCACCATGACCGCTCCTCTTTTCTTTACGTTTTACGGCAAAAAAACTAGAATTCCGCCCTATTCCAATATTTTCGTGTGCTATAGCCCACGCCTCCCGAGTGGGCCCGGGCCCCCAGAACCGAATCGCCTAAAATTATTCCGGGCCATCAAATACGAACTAAGGATCCATAGTAATGTCTTTGCGTTTTACAGGCAAAAAACTAGAATTCCGCCTGATTCCCATATTTCCGTGTGCTATAGCGCACTCCTTCGGTGTGGGCCCGGGCCCCCAGAACTGGATCACCTAAATTTTTTACGGGCCATCAAATATGACTTAAGGAACCATAGTCACCGCCCCGCCATGACCGCTCCTCTTATTTTTGCGTTTTATGGCCAAAAAACTACAATTCCGCCCGATTCCCATATTTTTGTATGCTATAGCCCACACATTCCGAGTGGGCTGGGCCCCCAAAACTAGATCGCCTAAAAAATTTTTAAGCCATCTAATACGACCTAAGTAACCATACTCACCGCCCCGTCATTACTGCTCCTCATTTGTTTTGCATTTTACGACCAAAACAATAGAATTCTGCCTGATTCCCTTATTTTCGTGTCCTATAGCCCATGCCTTCCGAGTGGCCCATGGCCCCCAGAACCGGATCGCCTAAAATATTTTCGGGCTATCAAATACGACCTAAGGAAAAATAGCTAACGCCACGTCATGACTGCTCCTCGTGTTTTTTGCATTTTACGACCAAAAAATTAGAATTCTGCCCGATTCCCTTATTTTCGTGTGCTATAGTCCACGCCATCCGAGTGGCCCCGGGCCCCCAGAACCGGATCGCCTAAAATTTTTTCGGTCTATCAAATACAAACTAAGTAAAAATAGCCAACGCCCCGTCATGACTGCTCCTCGTTTTTTTGAATTTTACGGCCAAAAAACTAGAATTCTGCCCGATTCCCATATTTTCGTGTGCTATAGCCCACACATTCCGAGTGGACCCGGATCACCAAAAAATTTTCCAGGCCATCGAATACGACCTAAGGAACCATAGTCACCGCCCCGTCATGACTGCTCCTCGTGTTTTAGCGTTTTACTGCCAAAAAACTAGAATTCCGCCTGATTCCCATATTTTAATTAGCTATAGCCCACGCCTTTCGAGTGGGCCCGGGCCCCCCAGAACCGAATCGCCAAAAGTTTTTTCGGGCTATCAAATATGACCTAAGGAACCATAGTCACCGCCCCGCCATGACTGCTCCTCGTTGTTTTGTGTTTTACGGCCAAAAAACTAGAATTCCGCCCTATTCCCATTTTTTCGTGTGCTATAGCCCACGCCTTCTGAGTGGTCTCATGCCCCTTTGGAACCGGATCGCCTAAAACATTTCCGGGCCATCAAATACGACCTAATAACCATAGTAACCACCCCTTCATGACTGCTCCTAATTTCTTTGCGTTTTACGGCAAAAAAACTAGAATTCCGCCCGATTCCCACATTTTCGTGTGCTATGGCCCACGCCTTCTGAGTGGGTCGGGCCCCCCAGAACCGGATCGCCTAAGAAAAATTTTCGGGCCATCAAATATGAACTAAGGAACCATAGTCACCACCCCGTCATGACTGCTCCTAATGTCTTTGCGTTTTACAACCAAAAAACTAGAATTCAGCCTAATTCCATATTTTTGTGTGCTATAGCGCACGCATTTGGTGTGGGCCTGGGCCCCCAGAATCGAATTGCCTAAATTTTTCTGGGCCATCAAATAGGACCTAAGGAACCATATTCACCTCCCCGCCATGACCTCTCCTCTTTTCATTACGTTTTACGGCCAAAAAACTAGAATTCCGCCCTATTCCCATATTTTCGTGTGCTATATCCCATGCCTCCCGAGTGGGCCCGTGCACCCCAGAACCGGATCGCCTAAATTTTTCCGGGCCATCAAATACAAACTAAGGAACCATAGTCACCGCCCCGTCATGACTGCTCCTAATGTCTTTGCGTTTTACAGCCAAAAAACTAGCATTCCGCCTGATTCCCATATTTTCGTGTGCTATAACGCATGCCTTCGGTGTGGGCCCGGGCCCCTAGAACTGGATCGCCTAAATTTTTTCCGGGCTATCAAATACGACCTAAAGAACCATAGTCACTGCCCCGCCATAACTGCTCCTCGTGTTTTAGCTTTTTACTGCAAAAACACTAGAATTCCGCCAAATTCCCATATTTTTGTGTGCTATAGCCCACGCCTTCCGAGTGGGCCCCGGCCCCCCAGAACCGGATCGCCTAAATTTTTTCCAGGCCATCAAATATGACCTAAGGAACCATAGTCACTGCCCTGCCATGACTGCTCCTCGTTGTTTTGCGTGTTACAGCAAAAAAACTAGAATTCCGCCCTATTCCCATTTTTTCGTGTGCTATAACCCATGCCTTCTGAGTGGTCCCTTGCCCCCGTGGAACCGGATCACCTAAAACTTTTCCGGGCCATCCAATACGACCTAAGGAACTATAGTCACCGCCTCTCCATGACTGCTACTAATTTCTTTGCGTTTTACGGCCAAAAAACTAGAATTCCGCACGATTCCCACATTTTCGTGTGCTATGGCCCACGCCTTCCAAGTGGGTCGGGCCCTCCAAAACCGGATCGTCTAAATAAAATTTCAGAGCCATACTAAGGAACCATCGTCACCACCCCGCCATGACCGTTCCTCATTTTTTTGCGTTTTACGGCCAAAAACTAGAATTCCGCCCGATTCCCATATTTTAATGTGCTATATAGCCCACGCCTTCCGAGTGGGCCCGGGCCTCCCGAATCGGATCGCCTACAATTTTTTCGGGCCATCAAATACGACTTACGGAACCATAATCACCACCCCGTCATGACCACTCCTCGTTGTTTTGCGTTCTATGGCTGTGGTTGGATTGCGATGTCCAAATCTCTTTCTATTCTCGTTCTAGCTTCGTGTTCCCTTCTCACTCTATGTAATGTTCGTTCGATTTCTGGATCAAGAGGAATGAGGTTGTTTGCACTTCTACTCCTCTGCATTCGAGAGTAAACCCTGCGTTGACACAAACCAGGCAAACTGAAAATTAAAACTTGAAAACAAATATCTAATAAAAGCTTAACTTAGTCACGTAGCTAATTTCTAAGTCCCCGGCAACGGCGCCAAAAACTTGTTGCGACCAAACACACTCACGCAAGTATACGCGGTCGTCAAGTAATAAAGTGACTAAAAGTCGGATGTCGAACCCACGAGGACTTATGATTAACTATTAACTAAATTAGACTATCCTAATTATCTAAACAAGAATTAAATCTAAAAATATTTTATTCTAAACTAATTAAATAAAAAAATATAAATAATGAACTTTGAACAGAGAAAGAGCAGATTTTTATGATATCAATGTAATGAAAACGATCTAGGGTTATGGGCTATCTAACAATCCTATTGTATTCTTCAATTGAATCGACCGACTAATTTATCTAGCTTATTGGTTGACAGGGTTAATATTGCTCATAAGAATCTGTCGAGTTCTTACTCGCCTATTCAAGCTAACCTAACGCCTATATGTCTATGGAGTTAGAATCAACAAGAACGCATTTATAATTCCTGTAAATCAACCAAGCAAGACAATTAGGTATATGTCTATCCTAACCACGAATATGTTCCCCGATGCCCGAGTTCAAGAACTTGCCCTACTCAATCCTGTATGCAATATAGAATTCCCACTTTCGAGTTCAATTCTAGATTCGTAGATAATATTCAATTGGTGATCAAGCAATCAAATAAATAAGTGCAAGATTGAATAAATAAACTAATATGATAAATCAAGAAGTCAAAATCAATATCCGAATAACAATAGTCATGAAAGAACCACAACCCTAGAACGTGAAGTTTAGCTCCATATAGACATGGTAGCCAAACAACAAATCATACAAAGAAACATAAAGATTACTAAGTTTGGTGGGAGAAAGATGAAACTAGATGAATTCCGGCCTCCACAGCTTTGTCGTGGTCTTTTTCCCCCTTCCCAATATGTTAGATGACCTAAAAGAGGCATTTTTGGCTTATATATTGCGTACAAAAGTCGTGGGCCAAAGTTCTCCTATTTCTAATCCAAATCAGCTTCAGGGATTGATGCTAGGGTGGATGCGTCGCATCCACCTCGTCCTCCACTTCTCAGCTTCGCATGCTAGGGTGGATGCTTCGCATCCACCTCGTCCTCCACTTCTCAGCTTTGCCCAGGTGCGGATGCTAAGGCGGATGCTATGGGACGACTTCACTACTAAGAGTGTACGAAATCTGATCTTTTTCTAGATTGGATGCGACGCATCCAATCTCTCTTCCTCTACCTAGAGCACCTTTTCTTCATATTTTTGCACTCCATACACCCTAATTCACCCCACACAACTCAATTAGTCATAAAACCAATAATTAAACCATGTTGGGCATTTTAAAGATCAAATAACATCAAGAAGCGGTTAAAACATGGGTAAAGTAACATCAACACATATCGAAATATGCCAAACATCACTACCCCACACTTAAACCTTTGTTCGTCCTCGAACAAACCATCCTATAGTAGACGAAACAAAATTAAGCTCTTATCATTCAAAGCACACTGCACCTATGACCATGGTTATTTGCAGCAATTAGGCTCTAGACTATGCATCACATACACTTCCCTTTACTTATGCCCTTCTTTAAACATATTCGAACAAAGACAACATGCTCACAACAACCCTAACCTCAAAAACCGACTCAATGTCACTATGCACTCATGGCTTGAACACCCAACATCATAGAGAAGTCTAATAACGTTACCTATCCCTCGTGAAACCATGTGCCCTCACAACAAGAACAAGAGAGCGAGTTCAATCCACACATTCGAATCTCAATGATCAAATATATTTTAATGACTCACATATATCAAAGAAAATCGCTCACTCTCACAAAGAAGTCACATGCATGCAATTGGTACCATAGGCTTGCCCTTAATGTAAATCTCTACTAATGAAAGCTCGCTCGATCTAAAATCAATTAGGACTTTTTCATGGTTGTAATGTGGGCTAAGGGACGGGTAGGATATATTTAAGGAATAGTGACTCACCCTCCTAAGCACTTTAATACATCACAAAATTACTTTAAGCATTTTTTTTCTTCAACCCCACTTCAATTTCACAAACAATATCACTCCCAAAACAGTCCCTTTTTCTTTAAGCACTACTTTAGTTCATACCCACTAGCAAGAACAAGATAACAATTTATTCATTTCTATTTTTCCTTCTTTTTTTTCCAGATTTTTCTCTTTTTTTTCTTTCAATTTCCGCTAGTGGTGTATTATTTTACAAAATAAGTGCACCCTTCTTTCTTTCATTGGTTCCACTCAAAAGTCACCCCACACTTAGTCCCTTCTTACTTCTTTTAGCGCTCATCTAACAATTAAAGTGCTTTAAGAGGTAAAAGGATCAAAACAATGTCAATTAAGAATAAAAAGGGTATAGGCTTGTAATGTGGGTACCAAATAAAAGGTCTACAGGCTCAAAAGGGTTAACTAGGGATAGATTTTATTTGTGATAAGCAATAAGCTCAAAAAGATCAAAGAAATCCTAAAATCATTTTTCAAACCGAGCATCACCTAAAATTTCGCTTCAACTCACATACCGGGCAAGTTCTAGACACAAGTACAATACATGGACAACACAAAAAACCTCACCACACATGGCACATGACTCACTAAGGACGATCACATTCCGACTCTCAAGCAATGCAAGTATTCACGGAGCCACGAGATATTAAGTATTAAACACAAGGTGAACATAAGTCATGTAAACGAGACATAGGCGCCACAAAACATGCTATCCAATTTAACAAGGCATCATCAATAAATTCAAATCATACAGAAGATACTACACATGCGAAAGCATAAATATGTTACTATCAAACAAGTCAAGGGCGCCTAGGTTCATCATTCTTGCTCCTTTTATTCCCTAAATTCCTAATCTACTCAGAAAGAAAAAAGCTACCCGGTTCAAACTACATCCCATGGAAAAGAACCGAGGCACAAAGAAAAACCACAGGGGATTATTACTACCTAAAGAAAGCTAAAAGACATATTTTGAATTTTTGTTTAGACTTTAATCCCTCAAGAAAACTGTCTAGGAGATCAATCGTCGGGAAAAGTCCAATTTTTCTACTTTTTCATTTTTTTTTTAATTTCTTTTTTTCTTTTTCTTTTTTTTTTTCACAAAAGCTACTACACTTAAGAATGAGTACTACAACTAAGCTAAAATAGCACAGAAACTCATCCAAACGATCTCCTCACCCCACACTTAAAATTTTGCAATGTCCTCAATGCACATTATAAATAATAAGAGGGTAAACGAGACTCCCTGGTAGGCCAAAGGCCGAAGCAATAGCGGCTCACGAGGTACTCAGACTTTTCCCCAGGCATCGTCCTTTGTGTGGGCACCCCACACTTAGTCCTCACCATCTAGCTCGCTTTTGCACTCTTCTAATGGCTTTGCTTCCTATGCTCATAATCCTACAAAACAAAAATAAATACTACAAAATAATAAAAATAAAATAAAATAAAATGTAAACAAAAATAAAAGAAAGCAGTAAAGCTGGGTTGCCTCCCAACAAGCGCCTGATTTAACGTAGCGGCACGACGTGAACCACTTTTTGCCTCCACCTCGAACTTATGAATTGAGCCCCTAACATGGCATCCAGTTTGCGGCTATGCTCCAGTGGTGGGGCTACAAAGATAACCAGGCCAAGTAATAAATTTTTCACTCTACACTTCTCGGCCTTTAGATGGGGAATGTAATTTTTGCTTTTTGGCACAACAAATTCAAAAATATAGGCACTCTCATCCTCACCCTTTGACCCCCTCATTGGCTCAGATGGCTCGATTGCTATCTTACTATCTAAACACAATGTGGAAAAATGATTGGAATGAGGTCTAATACGCCTTAACTCATGAATTGTACTACTATTTACATCCCCATATATACACACACTCAAGTCTCCCAAAGTAATGTTATCTATTCCCTCATATGACTCTAGAGCATTCTTCTCAACATTGGATTCCTCAAGAAAAACATGGTCTAATGATTGGTATTCTCGTTTTAGCTTCTCAATTTGGTCTAGAAGATTTTTTTCAGCTTCACACAACTCATCATTAAATTGTTGGCCATTACACGCATCAACCTTTTCATTCAAATTTGCATCCAAGTTATGCACAGCCAAGCCAAAATTATCAATTTTATGTGCAAGATCATCTCTCTCCTTAGACCAATCATTCACCAACGTTGTCAGAAGACAACGTCGTTCCGCATATTCCCTTAATCGAGAATATTCGTCCCAATACCAACCCTTACTCCCATATTCAAATTCAGCTTTCCAAGAGTTCAGGTCATGACAAGCCCAAAATGACGGGCCATATAAGTCTTCCGTCAACCAAGAGTCTTCATCAATAACCTTACCTCTATATATTTCATCCCCAGATGTCATGGTGAAAGAACTAGAAACACACTAAGAGAAAAATCAAATAGTTATAAAAATAAAATATTTACAAAAAGAGAAGAAAAAAAAACTTGTAAAGATAAAAGTAAAAGCCTAATGTAGAAAAATAGTTAATTTCTAAGTCCCCGGCAACGGCGCCAAAAACTTGTTGCGACCAAACACACTCACGCAAGTATACGCGGTCGTCAAGTAATAAAGTGACTAAAAGTCGGATGTCGAACCCACGAGGACTTATGATTAACTATTAACTAAATTAGACTATCCTAATTATCTAAACAAGAATTAAATCTAAAAATATTTTATTCTAAACTAATTAAATAAAAAAATATAAATAATGAACTTTGAACAGAGAAAGAGCAGATTTTTATGATATCAATGTAATGAAAACGATCTAGGGTTATGGGCTATCTAACAATCCTATTGTATTCTTCAATTGAATCGACCGACTAATTTATCTAGCTTATTGGTTGACAGGGTTAATATTGCTCATAAGAATCTGTCGAGTTCTTACTCGCCTATTCAAGCTAACCTAACGCCTATATGTCTATGGAGTTAGAATCAACAAGAACGCATTTATAATTCCTGTAAATCAACCAAGCAAGGCAATTAGGTATATGTCTATCCTAACCACGAATATGTTCCCCGATGCCCGAGTTCAAGAACTTGCCCTACTCAATCCTGTATGCAATATAGAATTCCCACTTTCGAGTTCAATTCTAGATTCGTAGATAATATTCAATTGGTGATCAAGCAATCAAATAAATAAGCGCAAGATTGAATAAATAAACTAATATGATAAATCAAGAAGTCAAAATCAATATCCGAATAACAATAGTCATGAAAGAACCACAACCCTAGAACGTGAAGTTTAGCTCCATATAGACATGGTAGCCAAACAACAAATCATACAAAGAAACATAAAGATTACTAAGTTTGGTGGGAGAAAGATGAAACTAGATGAATTCCGGCCTCCACAGCTTTGTCGTGGCCTTTTCCCCCTTCCCAATATGTTAGATGACCTAAAAGAGGCATTTTTGGCTTATATATTGCGTACAAAAGTCGTGGGCCAAAGTTCTCCTATTTCTAATCCAAATCAGCTTCAGGGATTGATGCTAGGGTGGATGCGTCGCATCCACCTCGTCCTCCACTTCTCAGCTTCGCATGCTAGGGTGGATGCTTCGCATCCACCTCGTCCTCCACTTCTCAGCTTTGCCCAGGTGCGGATGCTAAGGCGGATGCTATGGGCCGACTTCACTGCTAAGAGTGTACGAAATCTGATCTTTTTCTAGATTGGATGCGACGCATCCAATCTCTCTTCCTCTACCTAGAGCACCTTTTCTTCATATTTTTGCACTCCATACACCCTAATTCACCCCACACAACTCAATTAGTCATAAAACCAATAATTAAACCATGTTGGGCATTTTAAAGATCAAATAACATCAAGAAGCGGTTAAAACATGGGTAAAGTAACATCAACACATATCGAAATATGCCAAACATCACCGCCCCGTCATGATTGCACCTCGTTGTTTTGCATTTTACGGCCAAAAAACTAGAATTCCGCCTGATTCAAATATTTTCGTATGCAATAGCCCACGCCTTCCGAGTGGCCCCGGGCCCCCAGAACCGGATCGCCTAAAATTTTTCTAGGCCATCAAATACAACCTAAGGAACCATACTCACCGCCCCGTCATGATTGCTCCTCGTGTTTTTGCGTTTTACGGCCAAATAACTAGAATTCCGCTAGATTCCCATATTTTCGTGTGCTTTAGCCGAGGTCTTCCGAGTGGACCCGGGCTCCCCAGACCCAGATCGCCTAAAACTTTTTCGGGCCATAAAATACGAACTAAGGAACCATAGTCACCGCCCCGCCATGTTTGTTCCTTATTTTTTGCATTTTAAGGCAAGAAAACTACAATTCCACTTGATTTGCATATTTTCGTATGCTATCACCCACGCATTCCGAGAGGGCCGGGCCCCCAGAATCGGATCGCCTAAAAATTTTTCGGGCTATCAAATACGACCTAAGTAACCATAGTCACCGCCCCGTCATGACTGCTCCTCATTGTTTTTGCGTTTTATGGCCAAAACTCTAGAATTCTGGATGATTCCCTTATAGCCCACGCCTTCCGAGTGGCCCTGGGCCCCCAGAACCGGATCGCCTAAAATTTTTTCGAGCTATCAAATACGAACTAAGAAAAAATAGCCAACGCCTCGTCATGACTGCTCCTTGTTGTTGTTTGCATTTTACGGCCAAAAAACTAGAATTCTGCCCGATTCCCTTATTTTCGTGTACTATAGTCCATGCCTTCCGAGTGGCCTCGGGCCCCCAGAACCGGATCGCCTAAAATTTTTTTGGGCTATCAAATACAACCTACGGAAAAATAGCCAACGCCCCGTCATGATTGCTCCTCATTGTTTTGTATTTTACAGCCAAAAAACTAGAATTCTGCCCGATTCCCATATTTTCGTGTGCTATAGCCCACACATTCCGAGTGGGCCCGGGACCCCAGACCCGGATCAACATAAAAATTTCCAGGCCATCGAATATGACCTAAGGAACCATAGTCACCGCCCCGTCATGACTGCTCCTCGTGTTTTAGCGTTTTACTGCCAAAAAACTAGAATTCCGCCCGATTCCCATATTTTTATGAGCTATAGTCCACGCCTTTCGAGTGGGCCCGGGCCCCCCAGAACCGGATCGCCTAAATTTTTTTCGGGCCATCAAATACGACCTAAGGAACCATAGTCACCGCCCCACCATGACTGCTCCTCGTTGTTTTGTGTTTTATGGCCAAAAAACTAGAATTCCGCCCTATTCCCATTTTTTCGTGTGCTATAGCCCACGCCTTCTGAGTGGTCTCGTGCCCCTTTGGAACCAGATCGCCTAAAACTTTTCCGGGCCATCAAATACGACCTAAGGAACCATAGTCACCACCCTGTCATGAATGCTCCTAATTTCTTTGCGTTTTACGGCAAAAAAACTAGAATTCCGCCCGATTCCCACATTTTCGTGTGCTATGACCCACGCCTTCCGAGTGGGTCGGGCCCCCCAGAACCGGATCGCCTATGAAAAATTTTCGGGCCATCAAATATGAACTAAGGAACCATAGTAACCACCCCGTCATGACTGCTCCTAATGTCTTTGCGTTTTACAGCCAAAAAACTAGAATTTAGCCCGATTCCCATATTTTTGTGTGCTATAGCGCATGCATTTGGTGTGGGCCTGGGCCCCCAGAATCGGATCGCCTAAATTTTTTCAGACCATCAAGTACGACCTAAGGAACCATAGTCACCGCCCCGCCATGACCTCTCCTCTTCTCTTTACGTTTTACGGCCAAAAAACTAGAATTCCGCCCTATTCCCATATTTTCGCGTGCTATATCCCATGCCTCCCGAGTGGGCCCGGGCCCCCAGAACCGGATCGCCTAAATTTTTCCGGGCCATCAAATACAAACTAAGGAACCATAGTCACCGCCCCGTCATGACTGCTCCTAATGTCTTTGCGTTTTACAGCCAAAAAACTAGCATTCCGCTTGATTCCCATATTTTCGTGTGCTATAGCGCACGCCTTCGGTGTGGGCCCGGGCCCCCAGAACCGGATCGCCTAAATTTTTTCCGGGCCATCAAATACGACCTAAGGAACCATAGTCACTGCCCCGCCATGACTGCTCCTCGTGTTTTAGCCTTTTACTGCCAAAAAACTAGAATTCTACCAGATTCCCATATTTTTGTGTGCTATAGCCCACGCCTTCCGAGTGGGCCCCGTCCCCCAGAACTGGATCGCCTAAATTTTTTTCGGGCCATCCAATACGACCTAAGGAACCATAGTCACTGCCCCACCATGACTGCTCCTCGTTGTTTTGCGTGTTATGGCAAAAAAACTAGAATTCCGCCCTATTCCCATTTTTTCGTGTGCTATAACCTACGCCTTCTTAGTGGTTCCGTGCTCCCGTTAATCCGGATCACCTAAAACTTTTCCAGACCATCCAATATGACCTAAGGAACCATAGTCACCACCTCGCCATGACTGCTCCTAATTTCTTTGCATTTTACGGCCAAGAAACTAGAATTCCGCCCGATTCCCACATTTTCGTGTGCTATGGCCCACGCCTTCCGAGTGGGTTGGGCCCCCCAAAATCGGATCGCCTAAATAAAATTTCAGAGCCATCAAATACATCCTAAGGAACCATCGTCACCGCCCCGCCATGACCGTTCCTCGTTTTTTTTGCGTTTTACGGCCAAAAACTAGAATTCCGCCCGATTCCCATATTTTCATGTGCTATATAGCCCACACCTTTCGAGTGGGCCCGGGCCTCCCGAATCGGATCGCCTATAATTTTTTTGGGCCATAAGATATGACCTACAGAACCATAATCACCGCCCTGTCATGACTACTCCTCGTTGTTTTGCGTTCTACGGCCAAAAAACTAGAATTCCGCCCTATTCCCATTTTTTCGTGTGCTATAGCCCACGCCTTCTGAGTGGTCTCGTGCCCCTTTGGAACCGGATCGCCTAAAACTTTTACGGGCCATCATATACGACCTAATAACAATAGTAACCACCCCGTCATTACTGCTCCTAATTTCTTTGCATTTTACGGCAAAAAAACTAAAATTCCGCCCGATTCCCACATTTTCGTGTGCTATGGCCCACGCCTTCTGAGTGGGTTGGGCCCCCAGAACAGGATCGCCTAAGAAAAATTTCCAGGTCATAAAATATGAACTAAGGAACCATATTCACCACCCCGTCATGATTGCTCCTCGTGTTTTTGCGTTTTACGGCCAAATAACTAGAATTCTGCCAGATTCCCATATTTTCTTGTGCTTTAGCCGAAGCCTTCCGAGTGGACCCAGGCTCCCCAGACCCGGATCGCCTAAAACTTTTCCGGGCCATAAAATACGAACTAAGGAACCATAGTCACCGCCCCGCCATGTTTGTTCTTTATTTTTTGCATTTTATTGCAAGAAAACTACAATTCCACCTGATTCCCATATTTTCGTATGCTATAGCCCACGTATTCCGAGTGGGCCCGGGCCCTTAGAACCGGATCGCCTAAAAATTTTTTGGGCCATCAAATACGACCTAAGTAACTATAGTCACCACCCCGTCATGACCGCTCCTCCTTTGTTTGGCGTTTTACGGCCAAAAAACTAGAATTCTGCCTTATTCCCTTATTTTCGTGTCCTATAGCCCACGCCTTTCGAGTGGCCACGGGCCCCCAGAACCGGATCGCCTAAAACTTTTTTGGGCTATCAAATATGAACTAAGAAAAAATAGCCAATGCCCCGTCATGACTTCTCCTTGTTGTTGTTTGCATTTTACGGCCAAAAAACTAGAATTCTGCCCAATTCCCTTATTTTCGTGTGCTATAGCCCATGCCTTCCGAATAGCCCCGGGCACCCAGAACCGGATCGCCTAAAATTTTTTCGGGCTATCAAACACGACCTAAGGAAAAATAGCCAATGCCCCGTCATGACTGCTTCTCGTTTTTTTTGCATTTTACAGCCAAAAAACTAGAATTCTGCCCGATTCCCATATTTTCGTGTGCTATAGCCCACGCATTCCGAGTGGGCCCGGTCACCCCAGACCCGAATCACCAAAAAACATTTTGGGCCATCGAATACGACCTAAGGAATCATAGTCACCGCCCCGTCATGACTGCACCTCATGTTTTAGTGTTTTACTGCCAAAAAACTAGAATTCCGCCCGTTTCCCATATTTTTATGAGCTATAGCCCATGTCTTCTGAGTGGGCCTGGGCTCCCCAGAACCGAATCGCCTAAACTTTTTTTGATCAATCAAATATGACCTAAGGAACCATAGTCACCTCCCCACCATGACTGCCCCTCGTTGATTTGCGTTTTACTGCCAAAAAACTAGAATTCCGCCCTATTCCTATTTTTTCGTGTGCTATAGCCCACGCCTTCTGAGTAGTCCCGTGCCCCCTTGAAACCGGATCGCCTATAACTTTTCCGGGCCATCAAATACGACCTAAGGAACCATAGTCACTGCCCCGTCATGACTGCTCATAATTTCTTTGCGTTTTACGGCCAAAAAACTAGAATTATGCCTGATTCCCATATTTTTGTGTGCTATGGCCCACGCCATCCAAGTGGGTCGGGCCCCCCAGAATAGGATCGCCTAAA